>NC_086153.1:336655921-337354697 GCF_035149785.1 Candoia aspera
TGAGCAAGTAGAAGTTACCTGCGGATGCCCCTTGGGGGTGGCAATTCCTCAACTAGCTGGTGCTAGTCAAATGGCGCAAGCTTTCAGAGACACACAGAAGTGTTCATCAGGTGTCCAAAGGGAGAATATTTTGTGCCCATATAAATCCATTTTGCCCTGGGCTGTTTTAGCACACCATGTAAGTTTCTAAATCTAAGGACTGTGAAAGCAGGGGAAGGAGGAGAACACCTTGTACATACAGGCAGTTCTCAGTTAACAACCATCTGTTTAGCAACAGTTCGGACTTATGACGGTGCTGGGAAAACTTAAAACCACCGCAGCTTCCCCGCGGTCACATGATCACAATTAGGGCACTTGGCAACCGGTTCGCATTTATGACCATCACAACATCCCTGGGTCATGTGATGCCATTTGCGATCTTCCCAGCCAGCTTCCAGCAAGCAAAATCAATGGGGATCCATGTGACTCATTTAATGACAACATGGTTTGCTTAATGACCACCGCAAAAAAGGTCATAAAATCGGGTCGGATTCACTTAATGACCACTTCGTTTAGCAACCAAAATTCCAGTCCCAGTTGTGGTTGTTAGGCAAAGACTACCTCTATCTGCGTGCTCTAATTTTCTCATCTGACATGCCCCACGTAGCTGGGCATAATCAAGGAAGCAAGAATTACACACATTTTAGTAAGGTGTCTTTAATGCTAGGATTGGGGGTAAATACAGAATCTGAGAGACTGCAAGAGAAAGTTCCAACCCTCATTTATTAATGAGTTCATTAAGGGGATGGATGACTTAAAACATTTCTTCCCAGCTTTCTTGCCACCTGGACTGTGAAAACCTACCAACGAAGTCCTGTCTTTCGGTTGCTTATGTCTAACTTTTCTTCCAGTACTTTCCCAGACTCTACAATCTCTCACTTCATCTTGATTTCCAAGGGAAGTCCAGCAAAGGGCTAGCAGTCTACGGCCGAGCCCCTTTTCTGTTTCAATAAGGTCCCCAACATCTCCAGCAGGTCAGGATCCCTTTGACATGATTAGGAAGGACCCATCAGTTGATGTCGAAGGAGGACTCACTGACCAGCTGGCAGTTGCTCAACAGATGCTGCTTCAAAGCATCTTCAGAGCAACCCGCTGTGAAGCAGCCTCTGCAGACAGACCCTATAGCCACATCGCAGTGCATCACTCTGAGGGCTTCTTGGGGGTAAGCTGAGCCAAACAGTCCAACTGAATGTACTGTACTTTCTCCCTTTCCGTGCATTTATATCTAGCCTACTGAATGTCCTTGAATATAGGTTCAGAAATGTGCCATCTTGCACCAGAGGTCCCAAGTGCTGTTCTCCTTTGGACCCCTAGAATTGGCCCTGTTGTAGGGGGGGGCAGGAAGAAAAAGTCCAAAGGGGCTTTGCAGACTAACCTGGCTGATGGGTCTCTCTGCTCAGGAGGCAGCCCTAAAAGTGAGAAGCGAACAGGAAGGAAAGAAGAACGAGAGAACAGAGTGTGGAATTGGGAAGAGAAGCTGAGCAAGCACCTCTGAGTTTGAAGCACCTTATTGGTGAATTAGTGTCAGACTGATATGGCTGGCACACAGCCAGCTGTAAGTTTTCCTGCTATCAGCCAGGAGACCTGCCTCCTCACTGAATCACAGGAAGGCTGTTAGAAAGAAAATCAGAACATCTCCATCCCGAAGTACATACATATTGGTTCTAAAGGAGATGTAACCCCATCCCATCCATCTCAATCAATCTTAGGAATGGGAACTCTGTGAGACTCATACTTGGAAAATAATCCCTTTGGGTCTAGGCAGCTGCAAAGAACCTCTTGTTTATGCCAGAAGACTTAGCTCGAAGGCGTCTAGAAGAATAATCGTGGTGGATATTGCTATTATTTATCGTGGCAGCAATGCAGGCTCGGAAGCCATATGAGGTTCTTGAGGAGGAGGAGGAGGAGGAGGAGGGGAAGAAAGAAAGGGCAATGGCTTTGGTGACCTGAAATGAGATTGACCACTGTGGGGAGTAGGATTCTAGACTGGACTGTTGTCGCTATGCTGCAGCGTGGGCTTCCTGCAGGGATCTACTTGGCCACAAAGGAGAAACCAACTGGTGGAATAAATTCATATTTGGCCCGATCAACATAACCCAGTATTTTTCAAACTTGGTAACTTTAAGTTGTGTGGACTTCAACTCCCAGAATTCCCCAGCCAGCATGTCTGGCTGGGGAATTCTGGGAGTTGAAGTCCACACCTCTTGAAGTGGCCAAGTTTGAAAAACACTGATTTAAGTGCATTCATACTTCTCCAACCGGCTGCCATTATGGCCCAGGGTCCATTACCCTACAACTTGGAAGAAACGGTGCAGGTTCAGATTCAGTTGCTGTCTTTCAAACACCTTCTCTTCCCCATCACTCCAGAGAAGCGTAGCGAGGATTCCCAAGTTAAACTCCACAATCTAGCTGAGTTCCGGGCCTAAACTGTCTCCCCTGCAAAGCTGTAGGCCAAAAAACGTCCTGGGACCTGGAACCCACACAGCTGGTGAGAAACAGGAGTGCAGTGTCCTTTCCTTGCAATGTTTATTTGTCCTCGACCCCCTCTGAAGCACATCAAGTAAATCCTTCTGCTGTACCTTGGATCTGGCAAGATGTTGACTTTGGCAAGTTAAGCATTCAATTAGGTCCTTGTTCTTTAGGTAAAGAAATACTGTACTGATATGAAAAGAAGCCCAATTTCCCCCTTCCTCCCCTAATTTAGTTTTACAATGGGAAGTCATCTTAGGTTTGCTGAGAATTTAAGGTCTAATCCCCCTTTGGAGAGTCATCTTAGGCTGCTTTGCTTTCCGAAAAAACACACTCCTTAAAGAATCCAGTCGGATTCAAAATATAATGGTGGTGTGAGAAACAGCGAGTACCTGGCCTCATGCTGGTGGCTAGAGCATGGTGCATCAGAAACCAAGGGGCATCTACTCAACAGATGCACCAACCCAAGATTTCATCGCTTTTGATCCAGAGAAGGGCCTCAGTCTGAGAAGTGACCACTCACCCACGTTATCTTCCACAGGCGAAGAGATGGACAGAGTAGGGAAAGTGAATGACCAGAGGCAGGAAATTGGGTTAAGTCGAATTATTAGAAAGGCTGAGGATGGGAGAAAGGAAGGGAAGTTTCAAGGTCACCGTAATGGTCTGTGGGAAGGACCTTAGGAGGGAGAGCCGCAGGCTGGACAGCCAGCACGTCACAGGTACCTCAGCCCACAGGAGGAGAGGGGGCATGGGAAGCATTTCAGAAGGGACCCTCCCTAGTTTTCCAGAGAGTAAAAAGGAAGGAGGGGAGAAATACCCCCCGTCTTGCAAGATTCTGTTGATGTAACCTTGTATAAAGATAGAGCCTGGTGATGTTCCTTGTCTGGACTACCTCGCAGGGCTGTCACCACAACTTCTTTGCATTACAGGTAGTCCTCGACTTATGACCATTCATTTAGTGACTGTTCAAAGTTACGATGGCGCTGGAAAAAGTGACTTGCAACCAGTCCTCACATGTACAACTGTTGCAGCACCCCTGCGGCCACATGATCAAAATTCAGCTACTTGGCAATCGGCTCACTCTTACGACGGTTACAGCAGTCCAGGGTCACGTGATCGCCATTTACAACCTTCCCAGCTGGCTTCTGACAAGCAAAGTCAATGGGGGAAGCTGGAATCGCTTAACGACTGTGGCAAAAAAAGTTGTAAAATCGGGTGTGACTCACTTAACAACCGCCTCGATTAGCGACAGAAGTTCCAGTCCTGATTGCGGTCGTAAGTCAAGGACTACTTGTAGTAGCAATAAGAGAGGTGCTTCTTTGTGCAGAAGTGGGACTTCTGCTCTGAAGGATGAGGTGGGAAGTGGGGATGCTCTACATAGATGCAGGGAGCAACACTGGATCCAACATTTTGTCCAAAATCACACTCTGGCGTGTTGGAAATCCAGCCAGAGGGATGGGAAAGATGCCTTTGCTCAGACCTACCCTTGTGCCATCAAGGGGGTGAAAAGATTGCAGGTGTGGCTTGACCGTGTGCCTCCCCCTCCTTCCTCACAGCCCTCATCTTTTTAGGAGGCTGGGAAGGGGGAGATGTGAACACAGCATTAGTTTTCCATGCCGTGTGACCCAATTTCAATTCCAATTTCTGATTTCTGCTTTATATGCTGCGTAACAGGGTTTGTTATTTCCCCAATGTGGGTTTTAGCAATTGTATTATTATTTGATTTGTCTTTCCTTGTTCTTCTCGCCTTGTCTTTTCTAGTTGTTGTTTTAACCCTCATTATCTACACTCCGTAAGTTGCTTAGAATCACAATGGCGGTTGAGGAGGCCTATGCGGGGAATTACAAAAACGAAATACCTTTGTTCATCTTCAGGTCAGGCTGGGAAAGAACTTGACCGGTCATATACTATGCAAGCCATGTTTTGTTTAATCACAGTTTACTGAATGAACCACAATTGGCTGGATTTGCATGGCACACGAAGCTCTCAGGCACAGTTTACACACTTAACCGTGCAACATTTATTTATTTGTTTGTTTGTTTATTAAAAAATTTTGCCGCCCATCTTGCGTACGATGACTCTGGGCGGCTTACAAATAATAAAAATAGCAGATCACTAAAACAGTTCAATATAAATACCTAAAAATACAAATACAAATACGAAATATGCACTACTGCATTTCAACTAGTGATGACTGGACATGATCACTGGATGATCTGGCAAACCACAGTTTCTGGTGTCCTGAGATTTCAACTCCGCAAGTTTATCTCGCGCCCCTTTAAACTCCTATGAGGCTTTATAAACACACCATGGAGCAGTGAGTTCCGTAATCTGACCGCGCATCATGTGAAACATTTTTATTTTTGTCCTAAAGGCTGAAGCTGGTGAGACCAAACCAGCAGTTCTCAGCCCAGACAGGACCATCCTGTAAGGCTGAGCAGATGGAAGAGAACGGCCAAACTCCCGTTGACCTAAAAAGGACGGAAATACTGTAAAACTGGTTTCTGTTTTCTCTACAAGGCTGATCTTCTGCCCGTATGCAGTTTCTCTAAAACTGAAGCCATTAGCGGACAGCGTGAAGCAGAGCTTAACACAGCAAAAGATGTGCACCGAAAAAGAATATTATCTTAAATAGCCTTAATGGGCATGTTAGAGAAATACAGGTTATTGATCTTACACACTTAGCCCACCCAAGCATAAAGAATTACACCCTTAGACAAAGTAGGTTCAAAAGTAAGTAAAAAAAGTCTTACTGATTTATTTGGTCCCGTTATGTCCATTTCAGTAGAAAACTGATGATTCTGAATTGACCCTCAGACCTCATTGCTGCTGAAGGCTGTATGGAGAAAGGGGAAACCTCCTGAATCCAGGGCCATGCATGGCCCAAGATGGAAAGAGCTGCAGCCACATGCTCCCTTCCAGGATGGTGAAGGAGGAGGAAGTGAGGAATGGGGGGGGAGGGGGGGAGACAAAAAGCTTCCTCCAGAAGCAGATAGAGAATTTGCATCCTAGGGCGAACTCATCCACATGCTAATGAGGCATGCTGATTTGCTGGGACCTCCAACAAAAGCATCCTGCAAGAAACTGGTGATAAATCATTTCCTCATGCTGGCAAAGAAAGATATGTCTGCATAGTGACCGAGAATTGAGCACAATTTGATGGAGACCTTATCTTTAACTAAAAGGCCCCAAAATGTTTTACCCTTTCCTCATTTACTTACTTACCTGCTTCTTTAAAATATTTTTAAAAACCTTATAAGGAAATTGCCCACAAGATGAGTTACAGTTTTAAAAAAAAATTATACACACTAAAAATTAAAAGCTGGCAGTAAAGCAGGGTTTCTCAGCCAGGGTTCCATGGCACCCCAGGGTTCCGCAAGAGGTCACGAGGCGTTCTCTGGGAGATCACGATTTATTTTAAAAAAATTATTTCAACTTCAGGCAACTTCACATTAAAGAAGTAAGTTTCGTTCTTTATGTTTAGTGTAAGAACACTGTTTTGATGCAAATATACAGGCTTACCCTTGAAACGAATATCATAATTTTGCAACTTCTGGCCTGTATTTGAGCCTGAATGTGCAGGGGTTCCCCCAGGCCTGAAAAATATTTCAAGGGTTCCTCCAGGGTCAAAGGGCTGAGAAAGGCTGCAGTAAAGAATGAATATTCTCTTTCTAAATATTATAAAACCACAGCTATTTGACTTCCAATGAGTAGGAACACACACACACAAATATATGTATATGTATATATTTGATTATGTATCTATTCAGATATGAAAAAAAAGCATCCTCTCAGGACTCTTTTAAGACTAAGGCTGCCTTAAATTAAAAAGCTGACCCATCTGATCTTTTCAAATACAGAAGCCACACACTTGGATGGGGTCAGCTCCATGGGATTGAGAACTTGGGGCAAGCATCAGGGGAGAGCCAGGTTGGTGTAGTGGTTAAAGGCACCAGGATAGAAACCGGGAGACTGTGAGTTCTAGTCCCGCCTTGGGCAGAAAGCCAGTCACTTTCTCTCAGCCCTAGGAAGCAGGCAATGGCAAACCACTTCTGAAAAACCTTGCCAAGAAAACTGCAGGGACTGGTCCAGACAGTCTCTGAGAATCAGACATGACTGAACGGATTTTAAAAAAAAAAAATTATAGGATACCAAGCTGCTCCTTGGTGCAGAATTGAAATGGGGACTACTGTCAGATTTGCCCAAATCACCTCAATGCCTTGGGCATCTTCGTGTTTGCCAATAAATGTCCAGGACCAAAGGGGTGGGGGGGTGGGGGGTGTTGGGAGACACCGACTATCCAATGACCACAAACAGTTTCACAGCACAGCTTTATAGTCTTGGTGGGTAAGAAGCAACAATGGTCTCTTTTCAGTGCAATTCTCTCCCCAAACCAGGGGATTTGCTGAAGAAATTTGGTGCATGTATGTTGTAAAAATGCTGGGGTCTACCATGATCCCATCCAATGGGTTGATGCAGAAATTTGCAGAATTCTGCAGAGCAGGGAATGCTGCGTTGGTTCGAAAGCTGAGGGTTTCTCTCTCTTTCACACACACACGCTCACACACACTTGTGGTATTACTCCAGCCGGAGCTCAGCTCCCTAGCTCTCTGCCCAGACCCAGCATGCTTTCTGCTTTCATTGCTTTCCGATCACGTTCTGGACATCCCCTCGGGATGGCGCAGAAAATTAACAGCAGTTCAGATCTGAAGAACTTTATGACACGTGTATGATAGGCCTGAACCAGGGTGTAATTGAATGACGGATGAGCTTCGAACAGCCAGGTTTCCAGGGAGTAATGAAAAATAGAACTGATATTGACTGAGGGAGCTTTCGTCAGCTGGGCAGGGATGACCGACTTCCTCGGCATGGGAAGAGCATCCATAGGGCAAGGAATAGTGCCGTTATTGTAACTCCCCAAAAATGTCATTTGGGCTTAAAACAAGGGAACACTTTGCTATTAACCAGGCTTAAGCGGAAAGGACACATGAGAGGGGAGCTGAGTAATTTATTTTGTTCTTTCCCAGGCTGTTCTGCTAGGTAAGAAGTTGTCCTAGTTTTCTTCCCCAGGGCAGGATTAAGAATTGCCAGGTCTTTTTTCAAAGAGGAAAGATTTGGAGGAGCGCCGGATATGAGGAAGCGAGAACAGAATGGTAAGAGTTTTGCAGCTGTAAGGGATCCCAAGGATCATCTAGTCCAACCCTCTGCACTGTGCAAGAACACTGATTCCCCCATCCTGGAGAGGTGGCTATCTAGAGATGGAGAACCCAACCTCTGAAGGCAGACAGTTCCAAAGATCTTACTGTCACAAAGGTTTCCCTTATATTTAAGCAAACTTCTAGGTAGTTGCAAATGAGGCCTGTTATTTCTCACCCTAGTTTCTGGGCAGTAGAAAATAGTTCTGAGCATCTTCCATGTATCTTCCTCTAATGTACCTAAACATGGCTATCTTGTCTCACCTCCATCTTCTTTCCTCTAGATCAATGTATCTTAACCTTGGCAACTTTAAGATGTGGGATTCTGGGAGTTGAGGTCCACACATCTTGAAGTTGCCAAGGTTGAGAAATGCTGCTCTAGATGGAACACGCCAGGTTCAGAGGGCAGGCCCTCAAGTCCTGGTATCATCTTGCTCTCCTCTCTAAACCGTTAATATCCTTCTAGAAATGTGGTATCCAGAGTCATACACAGTACTCCAAGTGTGGTCTCACCAGTTCTAAGTCGAGGAGAGTAAGGACTTCATCTGTCTAATTGTAATGGTATGTGGGAATGACTGTGGGAGACAGGAGGAAGAGCCACAGACTAGACAACAGTCAGATAAGAGGTGGTTGAGCCTGCAGAAGGAGACATGGCAAACATCTCAGAAGGGACCCTTCCTGGTTCCTTGGACTGTAAAGGAAGGGGGGAGAGATGTACCTTCAGACTTGAAAGATTCCGTTAATGTAACCTTACAATGAAGTTAGAGCTAGTACTAACAGGTGTGCTTGTCTGGACTATCTCGCAAGGCTGATATGGATCCAACACTTCTTCTGAAGCAGCCCAGAATTCTGTTAACTTTCTAGCTAACTCTTCTTGCTTTAAAGACTCTGCAGTTCTGTTTCTTGAGGTCGGCTCTCTGTTTTGCATAAATCCAGAGTCACAGTTGACGTGAAAGGTTCTGGGGTGGGTGGGGGCTTTTACATAATAGATCTGAACACTTCGAAAGAGCTGGGATCTCTTTCCTCTTCCTTATGTTGATGTTAGCAAGGACACCTGCAAGGGGGTCCAACATGGTAAGATGGTGGCTGCAACTGCACATTTGCATCTATCATCTTGCCTTTATTGACCTCCACCTGTGGACACCCCTGGTTAATACAATGCAGGAAGTCTTTTCCTGCAGTGGGTTCCCAATATACCTGCGTAGCCCTAGCGTCACCATACAATAAAATCTTGAGTAAGGATGGTTTCAAAGCTCTTTTTACTTCAACTTCTTTCTAATTTAGGGGAGTTCTGAATTACCTAATACTGCTTCTGAAGGAGAGCAGGGCTGTAGACATCTTCCACTGCTATTTTTTATGTATACCAGATCCTGTCCATTTGCAAAAGTGCTGTTCCCTTTTGCCTCTTATCACTATAGGTACCATCTGAAGATTGCTAAAGCACTACAGAAAAGCAGTCCTGATGCGATCATACGTACAACAAAGCCATAACTTTTACCTGTGATTTCTTACCATAAAGGACTTTTGCATCAGTAAAACACTGCAGGAAAGTAATTTTGATACCAGTGTATCCCCCATTTGGCCACAACTCTCTTTCTGTACTGCTTCATCCCAGCTTTAATCAAACACTGCACAAAAGGATCCAGATGCAATTTTATGTATGATCACACTGGGGCCTGCAGCACAGGATGGGGAGTGGGATGATAAAATGCAACTTCTGCCCTTTTTGTACCTGTGTTGTGACGACGCACACATATGCAAGCTTACATCACAAAGCTTGTGATTAATTAGCTGTGATGCTAATTTTATCATTCGGATAAAACTGTCTAATTCTGCTAATGCCTCCGCACAAAATAGCTTTTTGCAACGTTACATGTTCAGATAGGAATGCATCAAGGATCTCGGGGTGGTGGGATTGCAAACGAAAGAACTGAGGGAGTGGCAAGTGCTCATCTTCGCATTTCTGGGAGTCTGCTGCAGAAATTAACTTTCTGAAATTCTTTTAGTTAAGCTGGACTTCGGGGCAATTACAATGTAGACTGTTAACAATAAAGGAATGTAGCAGTGAACATCTTATCTCTCATCTTATGTGGAACCTCTGAATTCAAGATCATGTATCCCAGCCAACAGAGAAGGAGCTATTGTTTTCAGACCCTGTTCATGAGCTTTCTCAAGTTACTTGGACCCACCAAAGAGAAAAACTGGATGCCGGACTCTTTCTGGCTTAATTCAAAAAGGTTCTTCTTATGTGCTTACAGTCACAAGGCTGTGAGAGGACGGGTGGCATCAGGCTTCATGCCATACTAGGGGATAAATCTCAGCTTGCCAGACACTTAACCCTGTGTTCAGGAATAGCTTACAGCTTGGAGATGGCACAGGAAGATAAGCTGCAGAGAAGACAGAAGTCAAACTTACTTATAGAAGAGCTGGTTCTTCTATAAGAAGAACTTATAGAAGAATAAAGAATAAAAAACCAGAATAAAGAACTCAATATACAAATGCCTGCTCCAGAGTTTAAATCACTGGCATTTTCTTCCTGCCGTTTCGAGTCAATGGAAACCAGGCCATTCTCTTCCCTGCCTTAAGACTAGAAACCAGCCAGTCAGCATTTATTCAACAGATCTGCCTGGTCTCAGAACTTCTGGTTCCTGCCTTGTCCCCTTCGACTCTGACAGACAACCACCTTCAGCCCAGGGCGTCGGTGTGTGTGTCAAAATCCACAAGATGATGGATGGGATGCTGCGATGCAGACCACCACATCCCTTGTGAGCATGTGTGATGGTCACACATTTACAAAAGGGACAAGACAACACACACATACACACTTTATTTATTCTTATGGGCCCACAGCCAACTTCCTATAACAGAAATGTGTGAAGGCACACTACGTTAACTGCACAACTTTTCTTTTCTGTGACCCTCTATGTTATCAGCTCAAGCAATGGAGAACCGTAACAACAATTATGTGTCAGCTTGCAAGCCCTGCCAATGTGGTATCAATATTCCAAAATGAATTTGAACAAACGTAACAGTGTTTCTCAAGCTCAGCAACTTGAAGATGAGTGGACTTCAACTTCCAGAATTCCCTATGGCTGGCTGGGAAATTCTGGGAGTTGAAGTCCACACATCTTCAAGTTGCTGAGCTTGAGAAACACTGATATATAGAGTGGCCCAAATCTCTTAAGTTTCCACAACTTTCAGAAGACTTTAGCCTTCCTACCTGTTGGGCAAAGATGCCAAAAGCTCACAGTGAAAATGGCAAAACCTTGCAATCTTGTCAAATTCTGCCCATTTAAGAAAAGAAATTAGGTTGGCACCCATACCAAGAAACAGCTCTAATACGCTCAGATATGCTCTGTTGCAGGTTGGGAATTACTGGCAGAAAAGAAGTGATATATCACACCAATTCAACCATCTCCTTCCTTCATTTCATTTAAGTTCGGGGCCCTATTATCAAACAAAAATAGCTGGCAAACTGCTTATGGCTTAGGGACACTAAAAGGTGTATGGAAAAAAATTGACAATGGTAATTTTAAAAACGTGTGTGATAAAACTGTGTTAAAAGTCTCTTTTGGAATATTTTCATAGCGCGGATAGACACAGTGTTGGTTTTTCTCCCTAAAGTGAATGAAATTAACACCAAGGGTGAATTTTCTGAGATTTTCCCAGTGCAAAATCAGTAGTGCCATCTTCCAGTGTTAAGTATTGCCCAATCTGAACAGAGATAAACGCAAGGAAAGAGTAGTGTCATCCCACACCGGATTTCTCCAAAGCTTTTGTCTGAAAAACAATGTTCCCCTTTACAATTAACTTCCCAAGGAGGTCTGCAGCATTTTATCATCACATGTGTTAACATCTGGGCAGAACACTTTCTCAATTCCATAAACTCACAAAACTTTATCTAAATTAATTTATCTCATGGAATGTAGATGATTCATATTAAAAGCAGAGGAACATACTAGCGTCCAACACATTACAAAATTTCTCGACAAACATTAGCATAATGTTATCCCCAAAAAGTTTTCAATATCATTTTGATTACTCGTCTGTCCACAGAAACTGATGCACACATAAACATGCACCCATCAAAGGAACCACAAAATAGAAGTGTATACATCTGCAAGGGCCTTAAGCAAACTCTGTTTAGATTATAAAACCTAAGGTAACCGACAAGAACTCATGTGGCCAGATGTAAAATAAATTTGGCTGTAGAGTAATAATCTAAAACAAAGATTTGGCATGCACATGTCCTCTCTGCATTTGCATTTATTTGATGGAAAGTTCAACCACATTTGAAGCAAAACTTCAATTTTCTGGTCCAACTGAAAAGAGCATGTGTCCATTAAAACTGAATGTCCATTAAATCCAAATGTATGTAATCACAATGTCCATTAAATCCAAATGTATGGAATCACAATGTCCATTAAATCCAAATGTATGTAATGTAAGTCCAGATCCACATAAAACAGACAAAGCAGTCCAAACCCAGATTTTGTCTGTCGGATCCAAAGTCCGCTGAATGGGAATCTATAAAATCAAGGTTTTACTGTATCTCAAAGTCTCTAGAGACAGTATGGTGCAGTGGTTAAAATAAAAGTGGGCTGCTTGCAGCCTTAGAGATGCATTTGAGCCTTGACTGATTTCCAGAGACTTCTGCCTGATTCCATAAACCCTCTGCCACCAATTGGTCCTGATAATGGAGCAAAAATGGTGCCACAAGATGGTGGTTTGTGGCTTCAGCCAACTACCCCAAGAATGCTCTTCTCATGAAAGTGGAAAAGCTTTCCTCTTGAGCAGTGTTTCTTGAACTTGGCAACTTTAAGATGTGTGGACTTCAACTCCCAGAATTCCCTAGCCAGTCTTGTTTAATCTACCCCCCCCCAGGGAAGTTGTAATAATAAAGATGCAAACCAAACATTCCCCTTGTACTCATCTACATTTAGCTGCTGGGTTAGGTTCGTACAGGTAGTCCTCATTTAACAACCATCCGTTTAGTGATGGTTCAGACTTACGACGGTGCTGAAAAAAACAACTTGTGACCAGTCCTTGCACTTATAGCCGTTGCAGCATCCCCGCAGTCACGTGATCACAATTTGGGCACTTGGCAACCAGTTTGCATTTACGACCATTGCAGCATCCCACGGTCACGTGATCGCCATTTTCAACCTTCCCAGCTGGCTTCCAGCAAGCAAAATAAATGAGGGACCATGTGATTCACCTGACAACCACATGGTTTGCTTAATGGCCACCACAAAAAAGGTTGTAAAATCAGGTTGGATTCACTTAATGACCGCTTCACTTAGCAACTAAAATTCTGATCCCAATTGTGGCAATTAAGCGAGGACTACCTGTACCAGATGTCAGTTGGGCAACTGTATTTTTCATGCTTTCATCTTTTTTGCATTCCTCTCTTTAATCTTATGGGCATCGCCCCCAGCATGTCTGTACAAGAGGTCATTGCTTGGCTGGCATATCTGACAGTCCCTCCAGCTGCCATTGGTCTTGCCTTGTCCCTCCTTAATGCCTTCTCCTTCTTACAGTTCTTGTTCTGGTTTTTTTGAGGGGGGGTGATTTTTCTTTTGCCTCGCTGTGTATTGTGGCGTTTCCATTAAGTCCGCTTGTTTGCTTGGCTGAGATGCGGCTGTGGAATAAAAGCAACCGTTTTGTTTTGAACCCAGAACCCCCTGCTAACTCCAGCAGGTATGTCTGCAGCCCTTCTGAGCTCCTCTGATGGTTTCAACACGTGGCTGCTTTTTAAAGTACACTGCATGGCAGTGCATGCAAATGCACCTGCGTCACACACAGGCCAGCGATTTTTTTAACAGGTGTTTCTATGTGCAAATAGCTTACTCAACCTGGAGCACTCTTCAGCTCCATTAACTAACCAAGGTTGTTGCTGGCTTGAATCTTCTACACCCCACACAGAACACCCTGTGAGATCCAAGTGCACAGTGGGACAAAATGGCAGGGGAATGGGCCGTTTATCCAAAAATCATCTGGACGGGGTAGCACTTCCCTTGAAGCAGCAGATCTGCGACCTGGAGACCCTCCTAGACCCACGGCTACTGTTAGGTGGGAAGGTGGATGCTGTGGTTAAGGAAGCTTTTGTGACAGATCACAGGGAGATTGGGAAAGTAGCTACAACAGGTGCAAACTTCAGCACTGCTACAACCGCCCAGAATCCCCCATGAGGCGGAGATGGGAGGTGAATAAATTTATAAATAAATAAAATAAAAGAACTGTCAACTGTGTCATACCAATGCTTCTTGGCCTCCCAATAGAGTCAACGTCCAAGTACCAATTTCCACCTATAAAGCCCCTGATGACTTAGCTTCCAAGTATCTCTGGCGTCTGACGATGGGCTCCTTCAAGTAGGACCAGCCCATCTGGTCCACTCATCCCAAGTAGGTCCCCCCGATACTTGAGGTTCGGGCGATCGGGAGACGATGTCGTTCTGCACTAGCTCGACTCCTTTAGGACAGCTTGGATGGTGCTTGGCCTTCTGACATTCTCAAAAGCTCTTTAAAACAGCTTTTCCACCAAGCCTTTGGTTTCTACAAACTGTCACCTGCATCGCAGAGGCCGCCCTGGGCTACAATTTTAGCTGTTTAATTCTGCACACTTATTGGTATCGCTAGTTTCGTTTAACCTCAGAAACTGCCGGAAGTCGTCTCGAAGTCGAGGGCTGCACACAAAAAGGGACTAGGTCTGGTTGGTGCACCACACTCTGCCCGGTGCTACTGAATTGCAGCCAAGTAGATATGCACAAAGCTGTCCCACTCTTCTGCCTTCTTCTACAGTACAAACAAGACTCATGTTTCCCCTCTTTGACCACGGTTAATGACTTGGTTAATTGATCTCCAACAAGGTTCTGCTCCTGTTTCCCAGTGGATCGATGTCAGAAATCTTTCAAGGACTGAGGGACATGCTCTCTCCTCCCCACACACACCCAGTAGCCTCCCTCCCCCAAAATCTAATTCTTCACTCAACCTCAACCCTCTTCTCTTTGTCCCCAAATTGAAAAGGACCATTGATTGGGGGAAGGAAGAAAAGAGGGCAGAGGATCAATACAACAGGAAAACAATTAAAGTCAGGCCTATGATTCCTGAAACAAGTTTAAGGGTTCGGCCTGAAAGGCAACGGAGCGAGGAAGCCTCTTGCTTGCACACCCGCCCCCAGGTGACAGAAAGTGACAAAAATGGGGTGGATTTTGAGTGGGGCAGCTGTGGATGGGGGGGGGGGCTGGAGGATATATAAAGGTTGCCTATACATTTGCACCATAGTGGCTGCATTGCACAATTTAAAAGAAAATTCAAAAGATTTCCACACCAGAATGTCCCTGCAGAATAGCTTTCTACCTTTGAGAAAGGGAAGGAGGGCAGATACCAGACATTAATGTTTTTGCAAAAATCCCAGAAATATTGCCTCTCCAAAGAAGGCAAGTAGTAGAGTTACTACTACTATAAACTACTACAGGTAGTCCTCACTTAATGAATACAATAGGGACTGGAAAATTGGTCATTAAGTGGCGCAGTCCTTGTGACTGGACCTGATTTTACGACCATTTTTACAATGGCCGTTAAGCTAATCACCAGTCATTAAGTGAATCATGGGTCATTAAGCGAATCCAGCTTCTCTGATGGACTTTTTTTGCTGGAAACCAGCAAAAAGGTTTGCAGATTGTGATCACGTGACCGCAGGATGCTGCGACTGGTCATAAATGCGAGCTGGCTGCCTAGTGCTCTAATTGCAATCACGTGACTACGGGGGTGGTACAATGTTTTTCAACAGTCTTAAGTGTAAGTACAGGTCGTAAAGCACTTTCCCCAACGCTATCATAACTTCGGACCGTCGTTAAACAGTCATTAAGCGAGGACTACCTCTATGAAGTTTTGCACAGCACAGCTCCACAGTGTCTCAGGGACCACTGTATCCAGTGGGATTCTGCTTCTCTTGTGTGGGCACATAGGGAGGGCCTGGTGTGAAACCCACCCTTATAGGAAGAAAAAGAGGACGGACCAGAAGGTAGGACTTCCCATGTAGAACCAACTTACAGAATACAAGATTCCCCAGGCCCAAACATTTTGGGGGCATTTTGGGAAGCAGTGAGAAACCCCTTTTTAAACAGGCTTTTATTTCTTAGCATTTACTTTCAGGTATTTCTTAGCATGGTTTTCAGCCATGGGTTTTATGGAGAGGATGGTGGGGGCATTTTTTGTTACTTCCAGGTAGTCCTTGCTTAATGACCACAATGGGACCGCTCACTTAACAACCACAACTGGGACCAGCAACCCTGTCACTAAGCAACACAGTTGTTAAGCAAGACCTCACGTGACCGCAATGGATTTATGACCTCATTTCCACCATGGTCGTTAAGAGAGACCTCATGTGACTGGGACTTGCAATTTTACTGCTGGCTTCTCCATTGACTCTGCTTGTTGGAAGCCAGCTGTGAAGCGTGCAAATGGCGATCATGTGACTGTGGGATGCTGTGACAGTTGTAAACACCCACTGGTTACAAAGTGCCTGAATCTCAATCACACGACTATGGGGACGCTGCGACAGTTGTAAGCGCAAAGCGCAAAGTTACTTTTTCAGCACAGTCGTAACTTCAAATGGTTGCAAAACAAGGCAGTTGTTAAGCAAGGACTAACTGTATGGCTTCGTTCACTCCCTTGCCAGCAATCAACACCCAGATATGCAAAAAACACTAGGATTAACACCAGATGAACCATCAAACAGCACAGCACACCCTAATCAAGGAACTATTAACTCAGGCAATCAACCAAGCAGCAAACAACAGCCCAATCAAAGAACTCCCAGGGAGAGAACAACACCCCCACCACCACAAGCAGGGCAAGCCACGGTACATAAACTGAGAGCAAGGCCCACTCCCTCTTCACACTGAAGTTGTTGCCTGGTCTGGCAATGAAACGTCTGCAAGAAAACAACAAGGCTCAGAGAGCACCAAGAACTCCACAAACTATGGCTTGCTAGATATGAACTCGATGATTAAGTCAGATCATAGCTCTGGCACCAAAACTGGAGTTTAATGCAGGCAATTTTTCTAACCTCTTCCAGCGATTCAGCCTACAATCCCCATGCTATGGTTACATAAACTAGGGTATGCAGATGACAGCAAATTTCACTTAGTTTATTCTTTTTTGGTGGTTGTTACTTTGCTTTCCAGACAATATTGTGCATGTGTGGTTCTGCATTCATTTTTGCTGTGCTGTGTTCTTTCTTCCTCTGGTTTGTTGTTTTCACACTGTCAGACCCGATCAACAAGCCCTCCCCTGGGAACATTACTGAATGGAAGAACGGCCTTTCTCTATGAAAAAGTCCTGGGTCCAGTCCCAGGCAGTGCCCATTACAATAACTTGAGCTGTTCCATTTGGACAAACTAAACAGGGTAAAACGGAACAAGTCACTGGCCCAGGAACAGAATGACAGCTTTGCCTCCAGAAGGTCTGTCTGTTAACTCCAGCTAACCACAAAAAGACTCCAGAAAGGAGCTAATGGGAAAAGTCTTGGTTCAAATCTAATCAAATTGTATTTATTCGGTCAATGACCAGCAAAATTTAAAAGGAGAAAAGCAAAGTAAAACAAAGAAATACAATAATATATCACAAACTAACAAAATATATCACATAATAATATAGCGTTCACTCTGCTATTACTATATTAATACCTTTGTTACCTTAGTGGGATGAGCCTAGAACATTAGGAATTATAAAATAAAAAGTAAACATCCCCTGACAATTTATCAATTAAAATATTTCAAATTTAAAGTCTTGGTTCACCAATCAGGCTAGGGTTTGCTTAAACCACTGTTTATGGAATAACCCAGCGGGTTCACACGTCTCAGCACTCATGTGCCTTATCTAGGGTTGCATATGGCAAATCCCAATTTGTATGGACATCCATGCAAGCAAATCAGTTGGCGACATTTGTCCGCAACCATCAGTTGCAGCGGGGCAAAGGAAAAAAAAATACCGTTCTGGGACTGGAACGGAGAGGCAGGGAAAAGGTGCTGAAACCAGCAGGATGGGTGCCAGCTCAGGGCAACATTGGTAACCTCAGCCAGTGCAGAGTATTTGCAAAGATCAGTGGAAGACCCAGGGGAAAAGCCTTGGCTGACTGAGTCCGCAGCACCGTTCTGCACATTTAAAAATGTCCTGCCCCCTTTCTTGGCAAGTGTTGAGGGAGGAGGGTGAGGAGATGACAAGCCCATTTGTTATCCCATTAATTAATGAGGTTTATAAGGCCTGAGACAAAGGCAGGGCAAGAGGACAGGGAGGAAACCAGCTTTGGCATGAAGTCTGCCAACCAGGACAACCAGGGACTGCAAAGAGGTGGCAGGAGCTGAGAGGGGGGCTATCCCCTCTATGAAAGACACCAACATTTTTATTTTGCCCCCTCCTCTCCACACCATGCCCAACTTTTCTGGATGGGGTCAACAGTCAAGTGTTAGTTTCTTCTCCTCAGATCCTGTGGCCTCCTCACCCTTTGATCAAGCAAAGTCTGACAGAATTTGCAAAATCCAACAAAGGTTTTTCTTTTCTGGATAGAAAAGTCTTCACCTTTGCAAGCCAACTTGGACCTCCCATCCAGCCTCTTTTTCCTCACGTTTGCTCAACAGCGTTTCCTCTACTCTATTGCAGGGTTTCTCAACCAGGGTTCTGTGGCACCCTCAGGTTCTGCAAGAGGTCACAAGGGGTTCCCCAGGAGATCACAATTTATTTTAAAAATTACTTCCAATTCGGGCAACTTCACATTAAAGAGGTACGTTTCCTTCTTTTAGTTTAAGAACACTGTTCATGCACCTATACAGGCCTACTCATGAAATGAAGATAATAGTTTTGTAGCTTCTGGCCTATATTAGAGCCTGAATTTGCAGGGGTTCCCCGACACCTGGGAAATATTTCAAGAGTTCCTCCAGGGTCAAAAGGTGGAGAAAGGCTGCTTTACTCTATTGACTGAAGAGCTAATCAGACGTTGACGTTTTTGACAAGGCGTGGGCATCCTCTGGTTCGTTCAGCCAGCTCTCCCATCCAAATCTTTTCCTTCCACCTCATTTGAAAAACAAACCAACCATGGTGTAGACTCCACTTCCTGGCCAAAGCCTTGCCGTTTTGCCATGACAACGGTGGGGGGTGAAGGAGGAGTGGCAAAGATGGGGAACCAGAGGATACTTGTGACGGTAGGATGGAGGACGGAGACATACGCCTTAAGGAAAGCAGCCGACACTGCTGCAAATATCATTCCAAAACTCAACTCTCACCCACAACATACAGTACTCTCTAACTGTTATGTCATTACAGGTAGTCCTCGACTTACGACCACAATAGGGACCAGAAAATACATCGTTAAGCGGTACAGTCGTTAAGCGAGGCATCATGTGACTGCACCCAATTTTACAACATATTTTGCGGCAGTTGTTAAGCGAATCACCACAGTCGTTAAGTGAATCACACAGTTCCCCACTGATTTTGCTTGTCAGAAGCCAGCTGGGAAGGTCGCAAATGGTGATCATGTGACCCGGGATGCTGCAACCATTGTAAATACATGCCAGTTGCCAAGTGTCCGAATTTTGATCACATGACTGCAGGGACGCTGTGACAGTCCTGTGCGCAAGGACCAGCCCTAAGTAACTTTTTTCAGTGCTGTCATAACTTTGAACGGTCACTAAACAAATGGTCATAAGTCGTGGACTACCTGTATAGTATAGCTTCCTGATTGATTGGGGTAAATCAGCATTTTTCAATCCTGTCAACTTTAACATGGATGGACTTTAACTCCTAGAATTCCTCACCCATCTTAATGTTGACAAGTCTGAAAAACACTGGGGTAAAGGAATGGCTCTGCAGAGGTAGAATAGCTACAAGGATAGCCCCTTCCTCAAATCAATAGGTTTGAGGGACCCCTGATATTCTACGCTCTGATTAATCACTTTCAATACCAATAGGTCCCCATTTATGGGGGTGGTCTTCTAACTGGCATCAGTTAAACATGTCAAGACCGAATTTGAGTACCTCCATGTAGCTTCTTAGTAGCAATACAGAAGAAGTCTGCCATTATCCCCTTCGTGGTTGCTTGCTGATTGGTCTAGCCTAAATAGCCCTGGGCTCTTCCAGTGGTCTCCCATCCAAAGACCACCTAGATCAGACCCTGCTTAGCTTTTTTGAGATCAACCTAGTTCATCTCAGTGCTGCCACCTGCTGGAGATAAATATCACAAGGCAGCCACCATTTGAATTCCCCACAGTGGGGCAGATATTGCCCTGATATTACAGGGGATTGTGGGAAATCCAAGTCAGCTATTTATGACTCATGGCATCCCATTCTTACATCGAGCCTCAAGATGGTACATCCAGCAGCCAGAACAGTTCACCCAAGCAGAGGTGAAACAGACATCTGCCAAAGAAACATTCATTCTGATCTCTTACATTGTTCAAAAATCAGAAGGGATCTTTTAGCACCTTTTAAGACAGTTTTATTAAAAGACATAAGCTTTCAGGAGCTGCAGCTCACTTCACCAGATGCATAGCGTAGGAATTAAATTGGCCCAAACTGGATACTGCATCCTACAGCAATCCAGCCACTTGGATGAACTGAGCAACAGCAAAAAGTGTATTTAATAATATATCATAGTTGGAAAAGGTGCTACCAGAGTGCTCCTGATTTTTGGTTACCAAACATCAACTCACCAACTTTGGTGAGATCCTGGTGGTTCCCCCTCTCACTGGCTTAACCCTATCAACAGCCAGGGATCATAACAAAGGCAGCAAAGGAGAGACAAATAATGTGTATTTACCTGTCTTTCAGAATTGGATTGTGGAAAAATAACCCTAAAAATTTATTTTATATATATTATAACTCTATCTATCTATCTATCTATCTATCTATCTATCTATCTATCTATCTATCTGTCATTATATTTTTCAACCCCCAAATCATGGACCCACAGAGGTGGTCAGGTTAAAATTGTGAGATGGATGGCTAAACAATATCATTGTATCAGCCCTTTGAGGTAGACCAGACTAGGAAACCAAAGTTATGAATCCTAATATAGTAGACTCTCAGTTAACCTGAACTCAAGCAACCGGCACTCTCAAGCAACCAACAGAAAAATCAAATCCGGGGAAAAAACCCGGCACTCTCAAGCAACCGGCAAAAAAAATCTGTCTCTCTCTGCTGCCATCTAGTGGGTATTAGGGTTTAATAGTAACTCTCAAGCAACCAGAAATTACCTTTATCTGGCATCTACCAGTCTCCATGGGTACCGGTTAACTGAGAGTCTACTGTACTACTTTTATAATAGGGTTACAGTAACAGAATTTTTCAAGTCTGAATGAGCCTCTTCCCTCCCTGCCTTTATCTACAAGAGAACTAGGGAATGTCCAGTCTGAGACACTTTCTCAAATTACATTCCTACCCCAGACTCAGATGTCTTTTACCAGACCGTTCTCTTCATCGGGGCTCTTTCTCCTGTCCCTCAAAGTTACTCTCCCAGCCCATTACACACTGATATAATAAATAAAAGTGACTTAAAGAGAGGGGGTGTGTTTATAATATTCTACTGCACATAAGTACTACTGTCCGGACCCTTTCAAGAAGATCAAGAGAGGTGTTCTCAAGATCTCCCACCCTTCTTTTCCTACTTGTTCTTCTGCTGAACAATATACAGTAGACTCTCAGTTAACCAGAACTCAAGCAACCGGCACTCTCAAGCAACCGGCACAAAAATTCGAATAAATAATACAGTAGACTCTCAGTTAACCGGCACTCACTCTCAAGCAACTGGGAAAAAATGAACAAATAATACTTTAAATAAAATTTAATAGTAACTCTCAAGCAACCAGAAATGACATTTATCCAGCATCTACCAATCCCCATGGGTGCCGGTTAACTGAGAGTCTACTGTATTATTCAACTGTATAAGAGAAGCTACCTTAAATTGTTCCTGTGCATTGGCCAAAGGAAGGAAGGGAGGGAGGGAGGGAGGGAGGAAGGAAGGATTTCCCTTTGAAGGTCAAGAAGATGTGGAGAATATGATCCAATGGTCCCTTCTCAATTGCTTCTCTCTGCAGACTTGGCAGTTAGTATGGCTTTAAGCTAGAAACCACTCAGCTGTAAAGGGTAATCTCAGCCCAATCAAGGGGGAGTAAAAATGAGGGACACAGAACTTTTTTCCAAGGTGGTAGCCCATGAGATGCACCTGGACTACAATTCCCAGAAATCCAAGGTTTCTGCTGGCAAGGAATCCTGGGAAGTGCAGCACCAAATCACTTGGAGGACCACAGGTTAGAGAAGTGGCATCACTTTATTTTAAATTCTGGAATTGGGGGAAGCGTAGCAGAGGCCTCTCTCTCTTTACCTTGCTGCTCCCTCCTTCCCACAACAAATGCATACAGGTTTTTATACATTTCTTGTGCTTAGGTAAACTTTAAATCAAGAGTCCAATACAAGGAAAGGGGAGGGAATCATAGAAACAAAGATGAAGGGAACATCCTGACAAGATTTGGCAGTTAAGAGGCTGAGCTATTAACAGCAATCAGAGAGCAATTAAACAGCAATTTAAATTAGAGTTAAATGCAAAGATTCACAGTGCTTACTGAGATCTAGGAACTTAACAGAAGCCTTGAAGAGTATAAATAGGAGGAACTATAAACAATACATGCTGGTGATTATGTAAAGATTAATCTTAGCTGGACTCCATCTGAGAGACTTAATCTGTTCAGTGATGGGGAAAGATCCAATACAGGTAGTCCTTGTTTAGCTACCATAATCGGGACTGGCAACTTGGTCATTAAGTGAAGCGGTCGCTAAGTGAAACCAACTATGCTTATGATCTTATTTCAGCTTTCCTTCACTTTACAGACCTGCGAAGGTCATAAATGCGAGGACTGGTCATAAAGTTACTTCTTCATCGCTGTCGTAACTGCAAATGGTTGCTAAACAAGGCAGTCACTAAACAAGGACTACCTGTAATGCTGAGGTTGCATTGGAATAACAGTGGAAAAGCAGGGAGCAGAGGGTCAAGAAGGAAGAAAATAATGAGGCAGGCTTGACCTTTTCTAAAACCCAAGATGCCATGAGCAAAACAAGAGGAAATGATAACACCGTTTTCTTCCTAAAGCTTCAAAATAAAATGCAATCTAGTAAGAGATATAGAAAAAATGTATTTTTTATCCTCTTGAAAGAACTCCAGAGCTGGAAAGGGTCAATTAGACCAGTGTTTTTCAACCACAGCAACTTGATGATGTATGGACCTCAATTCCCAGAATACCCGAGCCAGCATGGGAGATGAAGTCCACACATCTTAAAGCATGCTGGGTGGGGAAGTCAGGGAGTTAAAGTCCACGTATTTTAAAGTTGCTGAGGTTGACAAACAATGAATTAGACAATGGAGTCTGCTTCATGAGGAATTTCCAACAGATGGCTGTCTAGCCTCTGCCTTGAATATACCCAGGGAAGGGTAGCCCACCAACTTTCTGGATAATAACCTCAAGTTATTTACAAAACCCATTGATAAAAAAATCCACCCTGAGGATGTCCCAAGGTCACAAGGAAAGCTTCTAAACTGGACTGACTAGATCAGGGTTTTCTCAACCAGGGTTGCATGGAACTCTAGGGTTCCGCGAGAAGTCACTAGGGGTTCCCTGGGAGATCATGATTTATCTAAAAAATTATTTCCGATTTGGGCCACTTCACATTAAAGAGGTAGGTTTCCTTCTTTATTTTTAGTTTACGAACACTGTAAATGCATCTATACAGGCCCACCCATGAAACGAATAGACTAATTTTGTAACTTCTGGCCTATATTTGAGCCTGAATGTGCAGGCCTGAGAAATATTTCAAGGGTCCCTCCAGGGTCAAAAGGTTGAGAAAGGCTGGACTAGGGGGACAGAAAATTCAACTGACAAAGGCAGGAGAGGACATTTCAGCCATCCTGTTTCGCGGTAAAACTTCAGCCTGCCTTTGTGTTTTCTTCACAAGCCTCCCCTGCAATTCTTCAACCCAAAGTACAGGGCAGGACAGGAAGAAAATAATCTGTTCCTCAGTTTTACCGTAATGGGAAACTGGCTTCAAACACCTCTCTTTCAACCTGCCTGGCTTTGGGATTTCTGGAAAATAATTTCAAGCAAGCAATGAACATAATATTTGCGGATTCTTCAGCCCTTCCTAACTGTCCTGGGCCTCCAGCTATGGGGTGACTATCCCAGAACCCCCCACCCCCCGGATTCCCCACGGAATACCACTGGCAAGGTTGATCTTCCAAGTTTGCTAACTTGCAAGCAAAGGAGGCAGGGGGGCCTTTAATTTGGCTATTTAAAAAATTATTTTGGGGTTGAGAAAGAAAGAGGTGGGGCGGGGGGGGAAGCTAAACCGAGCTTTCAAAAGCCTGGAAGGTTCCCAACGGACGCAGCTTTCCTCCTGCTTCAAAAGCGGCTTCTCTCCTTTCTTCCGCCCGTTTGCTCCCTACAAAGGTGCCGGAGCACTTTCGTCTCGGCGGAAAGACCTTTTTAATTGGTTCCAGGCAGAAGGTTAAAATGGGCCTTCCTCCCCCCCAAAGCACCCCCCCTTCCTTCCCCCTCCCTCTTGCACACTTTTCTTCAAGCAAAATAGGGGAGTTTAAACGAGAGAGAGAGAATGAGCAAAGAAATGCACAGCTCAGGAGCAGCTGCCAATCGCAGACAGCCCGAAGGATACATGCCGACTAGTGAGAAAAGGGAATTTGTAGAAAGTATACCGAGTTTTCGCCATAATTTAGCAGTCAAATTATCCATTGCTGTTGTACTCCACAATTCCACTACACAAAAGGAATTCATTATCCTCCTGTTTAAATATACAGTGTGTGTGTGAGTGTATGTGTGTTTGTGTGTGTGTGTAAATAAATAAAAACAGGATTGGCTTGAAAGCAGAAGCATGTTGCGCTGACACGACTCGGTTATTTGACATGCCATTCAGTTTCACTCTATTAACTATACTTAATATCCCGCAGTGATGTCATCGCTTGACCAAACGCGATTGGTGGCAGACAGCCCACTGAAGCCACCCCATTCCTCCTATCAAATGGCTTTTCTGCCTTCGTTTTTGGCTGATGTCATCCTGCCCCAAGTGTGTCACCCACTTAGCCATCTCTGTTTGCCTAGACTGAATTATGAGATCATCCTGAGATCATCCTGTTCACTGTGGCATCCCTGATGGGTTGGGCTCAGCTGCCTCTTGTAACTGGGGTAGAAAAAGATAAAGAAACAGGTAGTCCTCACTTAACAACCATTCGTTTAGTGATGGTTTGGACTTACAATAGTGCTGAAAAAAACAACTTATGACCGGTTCGCAAACTTACAACTGTCAACAACAGTCTTTATTACGGTCATTAATCAGCACAAGGAAATTAGTATTCAAATATCTAAAATATCCAAAACCAAATTGACAACATCAAGGGAATGAGGAAAAGTACATAATTTTGGCTAAAAGACAGTATTAGATCAAAATATGCTAAGGGCCTTGCTCAGGCTACTCATATACAATGACAGCAGAAAAACATTAAAATTAGCAATCTAGGTAATATGAACTTTAAAATAGCAATATAAAATGCAAAAGTTCAAAGTTATGACGGCATTAAAAAAAAGCGACTTACGGCTGGTCCTCACATTTATGACTGTCACAGCATCCCCACGGTCATGTGATCACCATTTTCGACCTTCCTGGCCAGCTTTTGGCAAGCAAAATCAATGGGGAACCACATGATTTGCTTAACAACCATGTCGTTCGCTTAATGCCCACGGTGATTCACTTAACAACTGCCACAAAAAGATAATAAAATCTGGTCGGATTCACTTTATGACAACTTTGGTTAGCAACCAAAATTCTGGTCCCAACCATAGTCATTAAGCGAGGACTACCTGAAACAGAGGGAAACAATAGCTCTGAATATAGGTGAATATAGAAAAGAGGGGGTAGCGAAAAATATTGTTCTATTTTTCAAATGCCTGCTTAATGCCTGCTTAAATCTTAAATGCTGAATGGAAGACCAGGTAGAGTTTTAAGACCAGGTAGAGGTAGAGTTTTAAACAAATAAAGGAAAAGGGGAAGGTAGCCAGATATATATGAAGGACAACTGGAATGGAAAGCTGGATTAGATAGATCAGATGTTATTCAGGATTACCTGGATCCCTGCCAGTTAAGATTTCAGCCTGGTCATGAGACAGAAACTGGCCTGATCACTCTGCTCAATGACGTTCAATGGGACTTGGATCAGAGGAGGTACAATCCTCTTGGACTCTGGGTAGCCTCTGATGCCATCACTCATCATATCTTACTGGACATCAGCAAGGGGTGGGAGTTGGAGGTCCAGTTCTGCTCTCCTGAACAAGTGGCTTCAGTTCGTAGGCATAGGAGAACCACACCCAGGCTCTGTTAACCCAGTGTGGGGCACCTCAGAACTTTATGCCTTTCCACGTGCTGTTTAACATCTGTATGGATGCTGGCATTCTCGGATCCTGGAAATGAAAATGGCCGATTCCAAAACATTGCGGATCAAAACCAGAGGAGCCTGAATAATCAATTAGTATCTTCCCCGTTAAACCAAGACTCAGTTAGACAGAAGACCAAGGGCAACAGAGAGGCCCCACTTTAACGTATCCACCAATACAGGAGGGCCAAGGTACACATATTCAGCTCCCAAGTCGGTGCAAAGGAATGTAGAGATAACCATGATGAAAGAATGACTGAGTCATTACGGGAAGAAAAATGACAGCTCAGTCCTGGGAAAGTGGAAAGCATGAGAAAGAAACACAAAATAATCCTGCTTTGTTGCTGTTTAGTGTAAGAGAGGGCAGAGATAAATGCTGGCAGGCTTTCAAGATTATGTTATTATGCCCCACAACAATAAAGTCGCAGTGTCTGTTTCCTGACCTGGCCTACCTCGAAGGGGTGATGGTATCAAGTCCCTTACAGTGGTTCACAATCACAAAAGCAAAATACTTTAAGAGTAGACAAATTTATTGCAGGTTGCTTTTTGTTAGGTGGGTTACAGAGTCTTGGACACCAGCTTATGTTTACCTTGGCCATCATTTACGAGTCAGCACATTAAGGTAGCACCATTCTAATGCCTTTGATCTTCTTTCCAACTGAGTCTTGGTTTAACGGAGAGAAAGCTCTGACCATGGAATTGAAAACAATTGTTTCCAAGATATTGCAGAAGAAGGGTTGGGCGTTTTCAATTCCATGGTCAGAGAATTCCACCACAATATGAAGCAAGTGGAGATCATCTATCAGTCCATGGTGAGGTGCCACGGTGAGATGCTAGGAAATCTTGGAGGCTGTCAGAGTCTGGATAGGGCAAAATAAACTCAGATTAAACCCCTTCGGGACTGAGCTGCCAGGCATCAGTAAATGTTCAGGAATATCAGTTTCAATAGTCACTCTGAATAGGGTCATGTTCTGCCTGAAGGAGTTGGTATCTTGGGAGTCCTCAAAGTTACTGCTTAAAGAGCAGAAGGAGGTCGTGGCCAGAAGGCATGTGCCCAGTTTTAGCTGGTGTGCCACTTACAACCCTATCCAGACCTGGCAACAGTAGTTTGTGCCGTGATCTCTTCCTGCAATGCACTCTTACTGGGACAAACTTTGGAGATGACTTAGAAGTTACGGTTGGTCTAGAGCAGTGTTTCTCAACCGTGGCCACTTTCAACTCTGTGGACTTCAACTCCCAGAATTCCTGAGCCAGCATGGCTCTCCTCCCTCCCTCCTCTTTACTCTATACTGGTGGCAAGAGTACTGGTGGATCAATTCCAGCCACTGTAGGGCAACATCACTTCTACGGTCACTGCACTGCCTACCAGCAAGAGCTGGTTAAAACCTACAAATCCCAGTTTCAAAGACAAGACGGAGAAAAAGGCAGACGCAGTGTAAATTACAGCATGACGTTGGAATGTTTTTGATGAACCCATCCGGGTGACCTTCTCATTATTTATCCCTTCCTATTTGGTCGGCACGCTAGCTATTCTATCTCTGAGAAATGGCCAGTGAATGTAAACAATTTGGTTTATTGGGCCACTGGTCCCTGTCTGATTCCTCCCCTTGTCTGCACTCAGGGTCGATTCAGCTTGCTGTGAATGTTTTATTACAAGGGCACTATAAGCAGTTCACAAGCATAGGGGGCATCTCATAAGTTTGATAGTGAATGCAACAAAAGGTATGGGGAGTGCCTTTTATCACCACAATACGAAGTACAGGTAGTCCTCACTTAACAACCATTCATTTAGTGACAGTTCGAACTTATGATGGTGCTGGAAAAAATGACATGACCGGTCCTCACACTTATGACCGTCACAGTATCCCCGTGGTCACATGATCATGATTTGGGCGCTTGGCAACCGGTTTGCATTTATTTATGCCCATTGCAGCATCTCATGGTCACATGATCACCATTTTCAACCTTCCCAGTTGGCTCCTGGCAAGCAAAATCAATGAGGAACCGCGTGATTCACTTAACAACCACATGGTTTGCTTAATGCCTGTGGTGATGTGCTTAACGACCTCCACAAAACAGGTCATAAAATGGGTCAGATTCACTTAATGACCACTTCACATAGCAACCAAAATTCCAGTCCCAATTGTGGTTGTTCAGCGAGGACTACCTGTAGAACTCAATTACATCAGGCACTGCCTTACCTGCATTGAATCTCCCTGTCTGGTGAGATTATTTCAGAAAGGCCCATTCAGAGTCTCTCTTTCTCTGAAGCGAGGATGGAGGAGACAACAGGCCTTCTCTGTGGTGGCCCCCACATTCTAGAACTCCTCATCTCCAGAGATGCTTAAAGCCCCCTCCCTCATGGCACCGAGATGGCCGAAGACAGTTTTATTTAACTGAACTGTCCATCCTAATTATGCATTATCTCGGTGGGGTTGATTGATTTATGATCTGGGATGGGAGGCTGTAATAACTAAACTAAATAGATAACATATATTATTTACAAAGGTACATAAGCACTCATGTAACATAATAAGAAAAAAGAAGATTTCTGTGCTGGATTGGAATTTTTCATTGTTTTGAAAAACTATCTCATAGGAAATCATCGTGCCATAATATTGCTTTTAAGATTAGAAGTTGTTGCTTCTTGATTTCCTGAGTGACTCTGATTATAATCATTGTCAGCCCAAATTTATCAAGCCACATATACAGACAAAAATTGGATAAACTGAGGGAAACTACTAAAGAAACTTCCTAAATTCTATCTATCCCAATGTTTCTCAAACCTGGCAACTTTTAAGATGAGTGGACTTCAACTTCCAGAATTCCCCAGCCAGATGCCACTCATCTTAAAAGTTGCCAAGTTTGAGAAACACTGATCTATCCTGATGCATTAAAAATTCAACCCTATTCTGTTTTTTTTCCTTCTCCAGTTTTGAAGAAAGCATGGCATATACATATGGCCATCCTACCCAGGACAGACCGCAGAACAGAAGAAACACAGAAAGAAATAATTGTCCTAATTTAAGAATAAACCAGGCAATCTCCAATGCTAAGAACATAAACCATGCACTAGATTTCCTGGAAGAGTAACAAAACACGCCAAAATATGTTAAGTTACTAGTCCACACACAAGAAACCCTAGCTTGCATCAGACTCTGCCTGGCCAGGACCACATCTGCTCATCTTTTAAGAACATCTCAAGAAGACCTGCTGAGGGTCCCCCACCACACACCTGATATCAGGGAGATGGGAACCAGGCCTTTTCTGTTGTTCCCTCCATATCTTGCAGCTCAGGTGTCTTGTTGATTCTATTTTGGGGTTCCACAAGGCAGTTAAAACAACCTTATTCCACCATGCTTTTAACCCACATTGAACATTTAGCAGCTTCCATCTTGGGAAGGGCTGATCAATCTTACACAGGTAGTCCTCACTCAACAACCGTTCATTTAGTGATGGATCAGACCTACAACAGTGCTAAAAAAACCAACTTACGACCGGTCCTCACACTTACGACTGTCGCAGTGTCCCCATGGTCACAATTTGGGCAACTTGGCAACCGGTTTACATTTATGACCGTTGTAGCATCCTATAATCACATGATCACATTTGCAACCTTCCTGGCCGGCTTCTGGCAAGCAAAATCAATGGGGAACCATGTGATTTGCTTAACGACCATGTGGTTCATTTAATGCCTGCAGTGATTCGCTTAATGACTGATGCAAAAAAATCAGGTCGGATTCACTTAATGACCGCTTTGCTTAGCAACTGAAATTCCAGTCCCGATTGTGGTCATCAAGCAAGGACTACCTGTATTCTGTTTTTAGGTGCTTAACCCAAGTCTTTGGATAGGGCCAAAATGGCAAAATAAGTAAAAATAATAAAAATAAAATAAATTGGAACACTCGCATGTTCAACATCAAAGATCAAAGTTGATAGATTAATTTGGTGTTTGGCAAATTCTGCCCCCACCACCGTTCATGCCCATCGTTAGGAACTAGATGAGTTATTTATAAACATTCCCAAGAGCTGTGACAAAGGCATTTATCAGAACCCACAATGACAAATCCATCATGACATCATCACGCAAATCACACCTGTTGTATCGTTTGTGGAATGATGTCATGTGTACAACTTCATTTGCCCTGGAAACAGCTGTGCCAGGTTCTCTGGGAAAGGTTGTCAAGTCAAGGTGGCGTCAGTGCCTGAACAATCAAAGCCCCACCCCATCCCGTTCACCTGTCTTTAACTTTTTAAAGACAACTTCCATTATAAAAAATAAAAAATGAAAGGAACACTTACATGCAAATCGAATGCAAAGGAGCCTCTAGCAGCATCTGCATTTACAGAAATGCCCTTGGGGTCCACAAAGGCCCCTCAGTCATTTTATTTTATTTTTAGAAAATAAAATAGCTGCAGCCTAGGGCTTTGCCAGAAATGTACTGAGCAGCCTAGGAAAAAAGAAAAAAGAAAAAAAGGACTAAGAGCGGGTGGCACTGCCTGGTTTGTAAATAGGCCAGCCCCCTATAGCAGCCATTTTGTGAGCGTGCTGACGGCTTTTGCTCAAAATTCCAAGTTTGCTCACCAGCCAAAAAACATATGGCCTCTCTTTGGACTCTACTGTCAGATACAAAACAGGACAGTTTTCTGGCCAAAGGAATTTCTAGTTGTCATAACAGTTTATGTTATCAAAAATGTAGGAAGTTGGTTAAAAAAAAAGAAAATCCGGGGTTGCACCTTTCAGTCTAGCGGAGTGTCTTCCTCCATTGGGCCTAAAAGGATTCAATTTATTTAGATGATTGATTATTCATTTAAATACTGAACACACCTTATCACCTGGAAAGATCGAGGCAACTTACAACATTTGAAAATTCCATGTTTCCCTTACAGGTAGACCTGCTAGCAACCACAATTGGGACCGGCAACTCCATCGCTAAGTGCCACAGTTGCTAAGCGGAAAATCGCGTGACTGGGGCTTACGATGCCACTTCCCATTCAGTTAAGCGAATCACTACGTTTGTTAAGTAAGATATCATGTAACCACAACTTGTGATTTTACTTCCGCGTTCTCCGTTAACTGCTTGTCAAAAGCCGGTTGAGAAGCACGTAAATGTTGACCATGTGACTGCAGGATGCTGCAATGGTCATAAATACGAGGATTGATCGCAGTTTCTTTTTACACTGTCATAACTTCAAGTGGTCACTAAACAAGGCTGTCAGTAAGTGAAAACTACCTGTATATTAGTATCATGTACAAATCAAAACAGGAAGGAAGAGGGTCCAATTAAGCCCATTTCATTCACAGGATAAAAACCCCTAAAAGAAAAGTTGGAATAGATCTACAGAGAATGGAGTCACGCTTTCCACACACCACAGTCTATGTTCCATCTTCGAAACAGAGCTGCAAACTGTAATTAATTGATTAACCAACAAAAAGGAGAGAAAATTAATGTTTAATTAATCAAGACAAATTTTAGGCAGAAGAGTTCTGAATTAAGGGCATTCCTCATTTAAGTTTCTTTTTTTCCTAACTACTTTCCAAACGGAGAACTTTGACAAGGCATTTGTACAAATAAATACGCTCTGAGCTGCATATGCTCCATTTCATGGGGCAGACGCACCATGACATCCAACTACAAATCTGGCAAAATTTCAAAATCTCCAGGGTTATTTTTGGAAATTGCTGCTTATTCTGAGAGAGTGAAATTGGAGGCTCTTCCTAAGGAGGAATCAGGATTGCAATTAAAAAACAAAACAAAACAGGGGCAATCAAGTGGGCAGAAAAGGGAAGTAATAAAGTTGCTGAAGTAGGTGGGGGCCAAGACTCAAAGGTCTCTTAAGCGGAATATTTTGTAAGATTTTATCTAGGGCTTCTTCCTTCTGAGCCTGAGGGGGGACTAGAACCCGGATCTCCCCATTCCTAGTCCAGCCCCAACCCCACTAGACCTGATTGGCTCTTGGGCTGAGAGGGAGGGACCGGCCCAAAGTCAGCCAATGAGCTTCTGTGGCTGAGGCGGGACTAGAACCCAGGTCTCCTCCCTCCTAGTCCAGCCCCTTCCCCGCCACACCTGAATGGCTCTTGAACTGAGGAGGGACTAGCCCAAACTCATCCAATGAGCTTCTGCAGCTGAGGGGGGGACTAGAACCCGGGTCCCCTTCTCCTAGCCCAGCACTTTCCTCACTGAACGACACTGTTGGGGGGATTCTGGGGGGAGCATCTGAGTGCATTATGCCCCAATTTTTTCTTCTTTGCTTGCTGAAAACCACCAGGAAATGGCATTGCTATTTCTTGGCCATTAGCAGCAAATATTCAGGACCACAATTTGGGGGATTCTGGAACCACAAGAATGAAGGGAACACAATGATGCAGTGGGTGAGTTTTCCACCCTAAGCCAGGAACACACTGCCCTACAATCACCCACCCAGTGCAAACCCAGAAATTCAAAATTCCCACTCCTGGGGTGTCCTGCCCCATGCAGGAGGCAGATTTTTTACCACTCCACAATTCCAAATCAAATCCAAGCCCTCTTCCAACCCTTCCAAGGCAGGCTTGAGGAAGGGACAATTCCTATCTGCATCCCTGTTTCCAGGGAAGGCAGTTATATTTTTCACCAATTTCACATGGAAGAGAAAGGGGGCAATTCGGGTTTGCAGTGGGGTCTGGCTGTTCCCACAGTGTGTTGTCCAGAATATCCCCCCTGGTGGCTTTTGACAATTTGAACTGGACTTTAAAAAAAAAAAGCGGGGGGGGGGGAGATACGAACTTTGGTGGGAATTTTATTAAATGGGTAAAATGGATTTATACCTCACAAAAGGCACCGATAATTGTGAATGGGGAATTAACAAAACCCTGTGAGATACAGAAAGGGACTAGACAGGGATACCCCCCTGTCACTATTGTTATTTATTTTAGCTTTGGAAGTACCGAATATAGATATGAGAGAATTGCTGGAGTGAAGATTAAGAGACAAACATATAAATTACGGGCACTTGCTGATGACTTGGTGATCATTTTGGAAGATCCTCTGGAAAGAATACAGATATTCATAGAAAAACTAAAGGATTTGGGGGTGTTAGCTGGTTTTAAAATTAACAAACAAAAGAGAAAGATGTTAACGAAGAGTATGAAAATGGAAAAACAAATGGATGGAGAAAAGAGTGAAATACTTGGGTATCACTATGACTAACATAAATTGTATGTTACAGCAGAGTAATTAAGACGTGGAATGAAAATCAAGAAGGACATGTTAAGATGGGCCCTGTAAAACAAACCAGGGGATCAATTCCCGTCTTCTCCCACCACTGTGGCGCAGCCCTGCAGCCTTGCGCGAGCTGTGCAAGCTTCAACTTGCAGTGCCAAGTTAGCATTATTACATCAAGGGTATGAAAAACCACAATCCTCTTCCCTCAATCAAAAGAACTTTGGGTTGCATTGCAGAGAAGAGTCCAGAAGGGACGCGGGCCAGTCGTGCCCAGGCCCTTGAAAAGTCATTCTCCCCCGCAATGCATGTGCACACACAGACACACTCGCGTAACCAAAGTTCCAATTGAAGCCATATGCTCCCATCAACGGAACAGATTTTCTCCATCACCCCCTCCAGCTACAGTGCTCCAGGACAGCATTCTAAACCGCAACCCACCACACGGCCCCCTCCCCAGAAACCAACTTTGATCAAAATCAGGTGAAGTCATCGGCTCGGGAGCTGTGAGGAAGATCTGCAACGGGATGAGGACAGGGAGAGGGAGAAGATAAAGCAGAACCATCCAGGAGAAGAACTCAAGGGGAGGGGGAGCTGCGAGGGGCAGAAAGATGATGCCCCCTATTCATCAGGCCAGCTTTCTCTAACTTGATTGCATCCAACATCCCGGGGCAGGCCGTCATTCTCAGATGTCTGAAGAGCCCCGGAGCCGCATATCCAAAATATCTGAAGAGTATCCATTTGGGAATAGCTGTGCATTTGTCAACAGGTAGTTAGGCTGGGAAAACGTAAGAAACATCTGAGAAGGCCAATTGGTAAATCAAAGAAGGGTGGCTTGAAACTGCCCTCCTTACTTTAATAAAGAAAGAATCCAGCGGGCGACAGGGATTGTCAGCCCAGTGAGCTGGTCCAGACAGGAAGCACGCCCAGATGAACTAATTGTACTTTACTGTAAGGCTACATTAACAAAATCTTGCAAGTCTGGAAGTACATCTCTCCCCCTTTGCCTTTACAGCCCAAGAAACCAGGGAGGGTCCCTTCTGAGACGTTCGCCACACCCCATTCCTTCTGTGGGCTCAGCCGCCTCTTATCTGACCATTGCCTAGTCTGCAGCTCTTCCCCCGTCTCCCAAGGTCATTCCCACAGACCATTACCTGGATTAACCTAAGTTCTATATCATCACCTCTATAAGCTTCTCCGATTATGTCTCCAGGATCTGCTCAAAAGGGTCACACTACAGCAGCAGCCTTTGGGTGGGGGGGTGTTCAACAGGCAAGAAGAATGGTTGCAGCAGTGTAATCAAAGTTGTGGCCCTATATTTATTTGGATTATATAGCCGCCCATCTCATATTCATCACTGTGTTTAGGCATGCAGCGTCAATGCATGTACAAAAGAGCTTTCACTGTGCTGCAATATTGCCTGTTTTGACACACAGTCACATACACATGCCATGTGGAGCACATCACTGTTGCAATATACAGGTAGTCCTCACTTAACAACCATTCATTTAGTGATGGTTTGGATTTATGATGATGCTGGAAAATTGACTGACGACTGGTCCTCACACGACCGTTGCTGCGTCCCCATGGTCACACAATTGCGATTTGGGCACTTGGCAATCGGTTCGCATTTATGACTGTCGCTGCATCCTGTGGTCATGTGATCGCCATTTCCAACCTTCCTGCCCAAGCTTCTGGCAAGCAAAATCAATGAGGAACCACGAGGGTCGCTTAACACCTGCGGTGATTCACTTAACAACTGCCACAAAAAAAGTAATAAAATCAGGTCAGATTCACTTAATGACCACTTCACTTAGCAACCAAAATTCTGGTCCCGATTGTGGTTGTTATGTGAGGACTACCTGTATGCAGTACGATTGAGCTCTTGAAAAGCGAAGGCTTGCTAAGTGGCAATCCCATTGAGATAGGGTTTGGGCAAGTGATGGTGCGGAAGCTGCTGGCATCTGTCACTCTCACCAAGAGGAACTTGAGGTTCGCCTTCAGCTGGGGGCGGGGTTGGGGGGGGCGCAAATCTACCTATTAGCTACTGCAGACCCGTATTAGCCAACCACCAGATCAAACTGGCAAAGGGTGATTTGCCCAAACAGGATTTTACTGCAGGGCCATTTTTTATATCCTGGATGTTTCTTCTATTTTGAATTTTTCCAGCTCCATCCCTGAGTTCAATTTAAATACAAAGAAACCTCATTTTAACTGGCTAATTGGAGCAAGGGGTATTAATTTGTTATTAATTAATTTGTTATTAACAACACCGGAAGGTACTTTCTCGTGGCAATTTGCAACATTTGCCTAATGTGACTTGGTGCCAATCATGTCATTTGCATCACCACACAGTTTTTTAATTGATTACATCACTGCCCAGCCCCCTGCAAACTCTGGGAATGATGTAAATGTCATGATGCCATTTGCATCGTGATACAAAAGGAGTAAACAGCTGCCGAAGCTGATCGGTATCACGCGAAGCCCGTGGCACTGAAGTCTAAAAAAATTGGGGTTTCACAGTACAGTTTTAATCTTGTTACAGGAATCCAGCTGTAGTTTTAATCTAGGGAAGTGAGAGACCTCTTCCAAACTGGTATTGCCTGAGCCCCAACATTCATTCATTCATTCATTCATTCATTCATTCATTCATTCATTCATTCGATTTAGGTGCCATCCATCTCCAGACTGACTCTGGAGTCAAGCAGAGTTCCTTAAACTAGCCATGGATTTATGCTTGCATGAAGACCACTCTCCCCATGTATAGGCCTGATGGAAAAGGTATGGCTGTGGCACATGGTAAGCCGAGTTCACATTACTCCGTATGCATCGGTTCTTCCACTCATGCACAGCTATATATGAGTTCTCACCTGTTTCTCTCCCACTTGGAAAAATGGCGTTTTGCACAAATGGGAAATTCAGGAGGATTTTCTTTAGGAATGTTCAATTGTTGTTGTTCCATCTTGATTTATTTGCATCTCATTTTGGAAAGTGGCCCTTGAAGGACAGGATTAAAATAAAGCATCTAGGCCAAGCTAGGGACAGTCCCAAATGCAACAAACACACAACACGTTTCACTGCTCTGAACAATCCTCCAATTTCAGCCACCTTAGCAAAGTACCCAATTTCCACAGAGGGAATGTCAGTTCGACTGCACAAATTTCCTTTTTGTCCCCACAAAGCGCCTTTACATTTGTCTCCCTCTCAGCCGTGGCTTTTCCCCATCTTCAAAATGGGGATAAATAATACCGACCTATTACAGAGATGCTGACATAATTATTCCCACTGAACAGTGTGAATGTTGTGCATGCAGGTAGGAGGAGGAATATTTTATTTTCCATCACATTTTTATTTGGCTCATTGTCCTACCAGCGAGAGAGCGCTGATTATGCACCGAGAGCATTTCCTTGGCATTGAGAAATTGCGCTCCTGTACATCGTCTGCACTTGGAAAGAAGCAACTTTTGAAATTGTCATATCTATGAAGACCTAGAAGTCCTTCTTGTTGATTTGGGACTGTCATCCTGAATTGAAACTCTGCCCATGATTCAAATTCCTCCTCCTCCTCCTCCTCCGAATGGGTGTGGCCTCCTTCTCCTTCACAGAACGGGTGTGGACTTCTTCTTCTTCTTCTTCTCCTCCTCCTCCTCCTCCTTCACAGAACGGGTGTGGATTTCTCCTCCTCCTCCTCCTCCTTCTCCTCCTTCACAGAACGGGTGTGGACTTCTCCTCCTCCTCCTCCTCCTCCTCCTTCACAGAACGGGTGTGGACTTCTCCTCCTCCTCCTCCTCCTCCACAGAACGGGTGTGGACTTCTTCTCCTCCTCCTCCTCCTCCTTCACAGAACGGGTGTGGACTTCTCCTCCTCCTCCTCCTCCTCCTTCACAGAACGGGTGTGGACTTCTTCTCCTCCTCCTCCTCCTCCTTCACAGAACGGGTGTGGATTTCTCCTCCTCCTCCTCCTCCTTCTCCTCCTTCACAGAACGGGTGTGGACTTCTCCTCCTCCTCCTCCTCCTCCTCCTTCACAGAACGGGTGTGGACTTCTCCTCCTCCTCCTCCTCCTCCTTCACAGAACAGGTGTGGACTTCTTCTCCTCCTCCTCCTCCTCCTTCACAGAATGGGTGTGGACTTCTCCTCCTCCTCCTCCTTCTCCTCCTTCACAGAACAGATGTGGACTTCTCCTCCTCCTCCTTCACAGAACGGGTGTGGACTTCTTCTCCTCCTCCTCCTCCTCCTTCACAGAATGGGTGTGGACTTCTTCTTCTTCTTCTTCTCCTCCTCCTCCTCCTCCTCCTCCTCCTCCTTCACAGAACGGGTGTGGACTTCTCCTCCTCCTCCTCCTTCTCCTCCTTCACAGAACAGATGTGGATTTCTCCTCCTCCTCCTCCTCCTCCTTCACAGAATGGGTGTGGACTTCTCCTCCTCCTCCTCCTTCTCCTCCTTCACAGAACAGATGTGGACTTCTCCTCCTCCTCCTCCTCCTCCTTCACAGAACGGGTGTGGACTTCTTCTTCTCCTCCTCCTCCTCCTCCTCCTCCTCCTTCACAGAATGGGTGTGGACTTCTCCTCCTCCTCCTCCTCCTCCTCCTCCTCCTCTTGCAGAACATTTCAGATGGTTGTTTCCTATCACACACACACTACGGCACACTATCAAAAACAAAGGCTTTGTTCCCATCCACCAACAAGAAGATACTATATCCTTCCACCCTCAAAAGTGCGGGTGAAATTCCAGTCCCAAACACAGCTGCCCAGTTCACCGACATCTTGCAAATCAAAACTTCCTGGGGCAGTGTGACGATTCACTGCTATTTCCCAACCACTGCTTGTGCCTGGCACTTCTTCCCAGACCCCAGCAAGCCCCTTTGGGTGCAGAGGCAGAAAAATCACAGCAGACCAGGAAAAGCCACCCTGAAAAGTTAACCGCTGCCTCACCTGCACCTTCTTTTTAATTTCTGAGAAGGAGGGGGGAGCTGGTGGGTGCCAAGAAGGTGTGGAGAGAAAGACAGCCGAGGGGCGAATCGGACCTGACAGGTATTTAACTTGGGCTATTTATTGCAATTATTCAGAACGCCCTGAGACAATTAAATAGGAGAGTATGCCCTGAAATTATTCACCCTGCCAACTTTCGCCCCATCTCTGGTAAACCCCGGCGTGGCTCTGCAACGCTGAACCGGCGGGGGGTAAGTGACGTGTCCCTTGTCCCGACTAGCAGGGCCTCTCTGTTCACAGATGAGCAACCAGCTGTGACTTCTGAACTTCCCTCCCGCCCCCCAAATCCCCGTTTCCATCAAAGGCAGCTTATCCCTTTCAAGCCTATCAGGAGGCCTTCTCCAGCCCCCACCGGTGATGCCAAGAGAGCGAAATTCCATTGTGCCAGAATAAAAGATTGGAGACAGCGGAGCGAGACGGGACGGGCCGGGTGACCCATCTCGCTTTCCGAGCTTGGAAGCTTTAGCCCCTGAAAAGGGCCTCGGTTCTCTTTTCCTGTGGCTTTCATTAAGGAAACCAGGAAGAAAAGTATCGGTTAACGTTGGAAGCCTGCCAAAGTACCCCTACAAAGGTTCGGAGAGAGGAGAACGTCAGCAAGGGGATCTGCGGGCGGCAGGCACTTCTTTTGGGAACTCGATTCCTTGACCAGTTCCACCTTAACTTAAAAGTGAAGAAAGAAAGAAAGGAAGAAAGAAAGAAAGGAAGGAAGGAAGGAAGGAAGGAAGGAGAGAGAGAAAGAGAGAGGCCCAACCAGCACAAACAGAGCATTTAAACATCTCCCACTTCATTAATTTGTGGAATTTCAATGTGATTAATTCAGTCTGGAATTGACCCTTCGCTTCGTCAACAACAGGCTGGGTCTGAAAAGAAGTCATTTGTTTTCTACCCCAAATTACCAGGGGACCAGGAATGGGGGGGGGGGCTTTAATCACATCCACAGAACGCCCTCTTGGACGCCTTCCCATTTTAGCCAAGATTTCCCCGGCTTTTTCTGCTGAAAAATAGAGGCAAAAGGGCTGATCGGAAAGACCGGCCTTGGCCCCCTCCCTGCCCCTGCATGTCAAAGATTTAATGACAAATGCAATTAATTATTTTTTATAAAAAGCAAGACCGAGGCCCACCCTAGGCATCTCTTGCCTTCGCGGCGTATTTGACAGTGTTTGATCAATCATAGACAAGGAGGAGACGATCAATTGACAATATTTGACCCTCTCCATCGATTAGCGTCTCAGCTCTGCTAATTAACCATTTTGGTGCTTTACAACATGCGACTGAAGACTGCAGCCGAGGTGACAGCTCACGTTCAAAGAGCGAGGCGCTCTGCACATCCTCAGAGGGATAAAAGAGGGGAATATCCCTGCTTTGACACAGATGATTGAAATCCAGCTATTAGAAGCAAATTCGGGGATTCATCCTCTGCTAATCCCCAACAATTTTGCTTTGCATGGAAATCCAGCAGTCCTACCATCCTCCGTGCTGTGCTACACCGCCACCTTATCAACTGACATTCAAGCTGTGTTTGGATTGCATTTCCCAGAATCCCCCATGCTGATAAGAAATCCTGGGAGTTGTAGCATGAATACATCTGGAAGGTTCAGACTGAGGAAGGCAGAATTAATCCCTTCTCTATGAGAGCCCATTCCCATTTGCACAAAGAAGAAAGGGATTTTTAGAAGCTACAACAGGACTGCATCCGCAGGACACAGAAAAATTATGTTTAATTGGGTTGTTTAATTTGGTTCCATTTAGTCTGTTTTCTGGATTCACACAATCCACTGAATCACAAGCTAACCAAGGGGGCAGGGTTGCATGAAATGCCATGCCATTAAAAGAACCCAACAATTAAAACAAGCTAAACTTAGCACGTTGTGTGAATTCTGTCTGAAGCCAGAGAGAGAGAGAAGAATTCTATCAATTTCTTGGTGAGATCAAATTCTCTCTCTCAGAATACGAAAGCTTATACTGAAGCGAGGGGCGAAATGGGTAACAATTCAGAGCCCAACATCCTGCATCTCACTCTGAACTTGGAAAGTGGAAACAATTTAAGAGAGAATCACTTCTGAAAGTCCTACTTCTGAGCTTCCTCCAAGCCTCTGATGGCCACCAACGGGAGGGGATAAAACACTATGGATGAACCAGCATCTTATGTTAATCCCTGCTAGTCCGAAATGGAGCTTCCATGTTTAATAGCAGCTTCTAAGCATCCTATCTTGGGGGTGTGAATCCTGATCTGCTACGGGGCTCCTAAGAAACGTTGGATGACCACTGTTGGAGACCAAGACACTGGATGGAGCGTGTCTTTGGTCCAATCCGGCAAGAGTTCTTGCGATACCCTTCAGCCACACCAAATCTCTACCTACCGTTTTGACTGCTGATGGACTGATCATGGGCCATCAAGTCAGTGTTGACTCTCAGCAACCAGACAGATAGATTTTCTCCATGATGATCTATCCCTAACCCGGTTTTCCAGGTCTTACAACAGTGCACCCATTGCCACTGTGACTGAGTCTGCAGGTCCTCCTCTTCTTCTCTTTCTTTCCTCCCACCCTTTCCAGCATTATAGACTTCTCCAAAGAGCTAGGTTTTCACACTGATTGATTGATTGATTACATGCCATCAAGTCGTTTTCGACTCCTAGCAACCACATCGTTGGATTTTCTCCAGGAGGATCTGTCCCCTCATTTCTAGAACTAAACAATTCTAAACCCGTCTTCAAAAAACCCAGTGCAAAGGAGTGTTCATCATCTTCCGAAGCATGTTTTCTTCTCAGTTATGAGAAACCCCCGTTCTTAAAAATTTGAACCTAACATTCCAGAAACATCAGGAAACAGATTCGCCCCTTTACACAACATCCTATCAAGTACTTGAAGACCACCATGCTCGTGACTTGTATGCCAGAACTACCCCAAGGTTAAATCTACCCCACTTCATCCAGAAGTTTGGGTCTGAAGAGAGGTGTTTCTCCTTATTGTAACCCCTACTTAGAGCCTTCCCAAGTTTCTGCCCCAATTCTGCATTCCAGCTGAGAGTAATATGGGCGCAAAACATCTTGTCACTGGAAAAAGGGCAAGAGCAGTGTTCCTCAACCTTGGACACTTTAAGAGGGGTGGACTCCTCTTCAAGGCTGGCTGGGGAATTCTGGGTGTTGAAGTCCACCCCTCTTAAAGCAGCCAAGGTTGAGAAACACTGCTCTAGTGGTTAAGGCGCCAGGCTAGAAACCAGGAGACCGTGAGTTCTAGTCCCACCTTACGCATGAAAAACCAGCTGGGTGACCTTGAGCCAGTCGCTTTCTCTCAGCCCAACCCACCTCACAGGGTTGTCATTATGGGGGAAAGAGGAGGAGGAAGGAGTATTAGGTATGTTCCCTGCCTTGAGTTATTTATAAAAATAATAAAGGTGGGATAAAAAAAATCTAAAAAATAAAAAACATCTAAATAAACCTATGTGTAGAACATGTACTATATGGGGGGGGGGGGTGCACAGTTTCCCCCTAAATACGAAGTAATATTCCAGCCCTCATAATCCTAAATCAAGAGACTATTTAAACAGGAAGGCGAACTATTTCCAAAACTATTTCAGTATTGTGCGCTCGAACAGGCAGCAGACAGAACAGCCTTCCTCATCAACTATTAACTGATCCTTAAAATTGGGGACAATGAGGACACTTTCCTGCGTTTTTACGTTTTTTGGTTAATTGTTTTAATGGCTTTAATTTATGTATATGAGTTTGCCTTTGCTGTTTTCACTTGTGAGCTGCCCAGAATCATGCAAGTGAGATGGGAAGCTATATAAATGGAATGAAATAAATGAAAATAAAATTCCACATTTGGGGTATACAAAACCCCAAATGTTTTGTCTTATTATCTTGTCCTCTTTTTTTTTTAAAGGTAACAAAAAAACTTTACCACGTGGGCATGCATGGAGCTTGGTTCTTCTTTGGGAAGCTAACAGCAAGACAAACAATTGGATTCTTAATTACCTTCATTGATCCCCAAATAGCTGGCAATTGCCAAAATCATAAAACCACATTGACTATTGCTATAAAACACACCCTGTTATCTTAAATATGCTCCAGTGAGATCAGGTGGCACTGGAAAACTGACCTGCACAGAAGACAGCAAGACATTTTTCTAAAAAACCCCATGTAAATAAATACTCAAACACATCTGTCTCCTTTCCCCTGATTAAAGGGCTGGGTTAGGGTTAGGGTTTCCAGGCCCAGAAGGACCCTTGCTTTTGACCATCAGCTCCTCCTGTTTAAATTAAAGTTTATTTAATTTGAAGTAGACACTGCACAGTCACTTTTCATCAAGCTGTACCTACAGCTGTGAATTTCAGACTGCAATCCAAGGCACAAAGTATTTGCTTGATTTATGTGCCATCCCCTTCTTCAGTGAACACTTAAGGCAACTTACAACTGAAAACAACACCAGGAAGGAGGGAAGGAGGGAAGGAGGGAAGGAGGGATTAAAACATTAGATATTAGATAAGCAGTGTTTACTTGAGAACATGCACCACTGGGGAAAAAATGGAAGTTATTGTAGAGGACAATATGCACAGGAATGTATGTAAAAGACATTTTTTTTAAATTAAACAAAAAGAAAAAAGGGTGGCTTGAAAGGATGGAAGTTGAAAGCTTACATATCTGGTTTCCTTCAGTCTCAACCCATAAAAAACAAATCGTAAATCAATAAAATGTTCATCCTTCATAGACCTGAATGGGCTAGCTTGGTCAGAATGAAACAGGGGCTGATGGTTAATAAAACTTTATCGATGATATATCTTCCAATTTCCACCAATGCAGATTAATTAATCCGACACCCTCAGATGAGAGGACCATACATCTTTTAACAGCAGCTGTCTTCTCAAAGTTGGCTCTGCCAAGGGAAATTTGTAGTGTAAAGGATATGAAAATCCAGATGCGGAGTTTCAAATTTTGATTTTTGGGACTATGCCTAATTAGCTAGAAAAGCTTGCATTGGTGGTAGAAATAAAGGCAGAACAACAGACCTACGTGTCTCCACGCATCTGGAAATCAATAAATACATAAACAAACAATATTTTGGATGCAGCCCAAATGAGCAAGGCTGCATGCAATGACAACACTCCAGATGTTTTAACTGAAAATTACAGAACAGCCACACAAAAGAAGTATAATATGTTTACAGTCACTGAAATTTGGAGTAAATTGATATGGAAACTTGTTGAAGTGAAGATGTACCTTCCATAATGATAGGAAGAGGAATGGTTTATAAAGGGGCCACTGGGTTTGTCTGTTGCAGGAAAAACAACAGTCTCGTGGCACTTTAAAGACTAATTACATTTATTGTGGCATACGGCTTCATGGACTTAATGAGATGTACGCAGAATTATCCTGACTACATATTGTTTGTAGGGAGGGGGAGCGAGAAAGAAACAGTAAAGGAGACATCACAGAGAAGTGAAATGCAGATGATGAAGACAAGGGTAATGGTCTAGTGATAGCGGCCTTTCACGAAACAGCCATCGAGTGTGACATGGATATTTCTGCACTGATGAACCAATTCGCACATGGTGGAGCAGATTAAGAAAAAAACAGAAAGAGATGGGAATAATATCTGAACGTTTTACAAAGTGCACTCATATACTGTACGTACATGTACGCATATACATCTACGCATATAGACACACACACACACACACACACACAGAGTGAGAGAGAGCACTGAATGCTGTGATAGAAGGGTGGTATAACAGAACTAAATAATACAAATAAGCGTAGTGCCAGGGAAGTGCAACTGGCACTACTGTTGGGGGAGCTACTTGGAAAATCAAACGGCAGGGAATTCTAGAGGCTAATAAAATGGCTGGGCACGCAATGCAAGAAGGAATAAAAGAGGCATCATGGGGAGCTGATGCCAGAGCAGACAATATTGGCAATCTTACAGATGACAAAAACTTGGAGGACCAATGTGGTCTGGGCGGGGAGGTGTGGACTAGGAGCAGGAAGACCCAGGTTCTAGTCCCTCTTCAGCCACAGATGCTCATTGGCTGACTTTGGGCCAGTCCCTCCCTCTCAGCCCAAGAACCAATCAGGTGTTATGGGGAAGATGCTGGACCAGGAGTGAGGAGAGCCAGGTTCTGGTCCCTCCTCAATCCCAGAAGCTCATTGGCTGACTTTGGTCTGGTCCCTCCCCCTCAGCCCAAGAACCAATCAAGTGTAGTGGGGAAGGGGCTGGACTAGAAGAGGGGAGACCCGAGTTCTAGTCCCCCCTCAGCCACTGAGGCTCCAATGCCTCCCACTCAGCCCAACCTACCTCACAGGGTTGTTAGTATGGAGAAAAATCAGAAGGCATGCTATGCAGACAGCCTTTTGCTCCTGAGGACAGAAATCAAATGCATACATAATTTCAAGAAAAATCCTTGACCTTTGTAAAGAAAGAGATGCAAAACAAGGAAGTGGTAGGGAAGGTGAACTAGAGCAGAGGCATTTAAAAATGCAGAGGAGGTGAAACCAACAGGGCACAAAAACAAGGCAAAAGGAGGCTGTGCCCTCTGTCTTGTTGGAATTATCAGGGATCAACTCAGCATTGTCTCATAAGCATAAGGGAGTCGGTCTAGTAAACATATCTCCATTGTGCTTGTGGGATGTCACATGGGTCACCTGATTTCCACTTCCTCTTTCTTCTTGGGCTTGGGGATTAACGATCTCCATTACCCTTCTGGCACACATGCAAGCAGGAGGTGCTGCTGAATGCAGCCCTCCCCCAACCATCCTCTGCTACCAAGAACCAGTGATGATTAAGTGCTTTCTACTATGAATCTATCTATATCCAGGTCTACTGAATAAAAGTAAGCTATCTCTATTTTTCTTCATCTAACTACAGTATGAAGACTGAATTTATTTCTGAACGTAATTAAGCTTAATGTGCAAGTTCTCTTTTGGTTCACACTTCTACTCTGCAAGATTGCTGTCAGCTGCTTGGAGTTCTTTTATTAACCTTTAAAAACTCCATCATGTCCCCTACAACCTGAATTCCAGGTTAACTTGGAACATGTCTTAAATCAATTTCAGAACAGGGGTGTGCCCAAATTGTGGCAGCTTTCAGTACACAGGCATTTTAACTCCACCTCCATTATTACTGAACTGCTCATTCCCATGATAAAAACACAGCCACAATAACAAAATATACAAGTACAACTGCATCAAAATTAGTTTTTCTCCAGCGTTTCATTAAGACGCATAAAAGCTTCTGCGCTCTAGTAAATCACACAGCAGTGCTGTAATCCGGTGGACGCATAACCCCATCACGATCTTTTTCCGCACAATTTTACCCCTGTGGGCATGGAGTGTTGGTAACATAGGTGAGATAAATGGGAAGAGAACTGAAGCAATGCAGATCTGGGGCATTATTTTGTTTTTAATGGAACAATTATGAACTTTAGGGCATCCAATCCCCCTTGAAAAAAATGCTTGGGAGAAGCTGGGAAGCTGAAATCTGGTCAGAAATTTGACAGGGAGAATTTTGGAAACTTTTTTAAAATCATTTTTATTTGAGAAATGCATAAGCCTATAAGCCTTCCAACTTCCTTAATGGACTCAGAAACTAGGAGGAAAATCTGAAATTATCTTTTCTGGGACTCCAGCTCAAACAAATCTGAAAACAGAACAGAGCTTCTTTGAGGAGAAAAACATAGAACTGCACAGCAGGAGGAACACAAAGATATGATCTATCTAAAAATTCCAATTCCTGCATCTTGGCTGAGTGTCTTGTGTATTCCCACAACTCATTTAACCAGGTTGAAGTTCTAAAGGCTACATTCACACATGCTAAACTTTATTGCTGTTCACTTTGGATAGATTATCTACGTGCATGTGCGTGTTTCGGGGGGGGCTTGCCGTGTTGCACAAACCCAGCTCAACTGGCTAATTTAGGATTCCAGAGACAGTGCAAAGCAAGAAAATGGATTAATTCCGTAATCAAGTTAAGCGTGTTGGGTGAACTCAGCCGCTCAGTCAATCTTAAGACAATATTGAGCCAAATGAATCAATGATGCGACTCAGCGTAAGCCCGCTTTTGCTGAACACAGACTACCCAACTTCCATGAGATCCCCGTTCCTGCAAATATCATCCTGCGATAAATCTGAATTGAAAGAGGCATTTTTCTGTAGGGAAGCTGCCCTCTCTCCAAGATTTGGAGATCCTTACAAAGGTAAACACCCCTGTAAATGGGCAGCCCAGGCCTGAAGAAGGAGTCAAAGATCTTCCCACCAGTTGGGAGCTTGGCTTGGTTTGTGGTTGTGTTTTTTTAAACTCTCTCCCTTCCCTTTGCGCTCCCCAATTCCCCTGACTGCCCCACTCAACTTTTGTGGTGGTTGTGAGATGGGGAAAAGGGAGTGGAACGCCGTTCTGCTTTAAAGCCCTGGCTGTTTACTGGCTGCTTAATGAGCACGAAATGTACAACTTGCCAATTATTTGCTTCGTTGGTGCCATCGCAAGGGAGGAATTAGGTTGGGAGAGGCCGCTGCAGAACCTGCCAGCGTGGTGGCAGAAACCTCAAAGAGCTGCCTCGCACAGCCAAGGTACCCAGGGTGCTCCCGGTCCCGTCTTCTTGCCGCCGTATCCTTTGCTGCTGCCCAAAGATAGAAAACCCGTTTTTTCCCTCCCCTATCGAGGGCTGCATTTTTTCCAGGAGTAGTACATGGCGATCTCATCAAATGGCTAGGAGCAGGCTGGTTTTTTTGGCCATTTCAGCTTTGACACCCCCCGGAGCTCCCTTCCGGCTCCCCTTATGCTTCAGATTAGCCGAGGAGCCGTGCAGAATTACGACAAAGGCTGCTGTTCGGCATCCTACCTTGCATCTCGGCACTGTCCACAGGAGAAATGAAATCCGGCAGCTCGGGCCTCGGCACAGCGCGTTCAAGGCAGCACCCCCCCCCCTTCGGCCCAAGGCAGGAGAGTTTATCGTTCTGGCTAAAACAGCCGCTTAGGTGCAGCGGGGTGGGCAGCCCACCAAAGAGATTTTGCCATTTAAAAACCGGGCACCCATTAAATCAAGGGGCTCTGTTGAATATGGGACATTAAAGTTAATTTAGGAAGCTCCCTGTTCTATCCAGGACTCAGAAAGTTGGGAGAATGTTGCCCTAATGCCACCAGGCACCACTCAGCAGATATTAAGGTCATGGAAGATTTTTTGCTTTGTTTTGTTATTCTGTTTGTTTTCATTATTAAGAATCCTCATTTGTTTCATTATTCATTAGTTTAATTTGCATTTGTTTCATTATTCACAAGTTATCTTCATTTATTTTTCCTTTTTCCTTCTGGTTCTTGCACTTCCAACCTTCCTCTCCCCCCCTCTTTTTTAATGCTTGTTTCTTCTTAATCTATTTTCTTTTTCTTCCCACTTTTTCCTTCCTTTCTTCATTCCTTCCCCTTCTGTTTCTCATTCATATGCATTTTGCCTCTATCTATCTATCTATCTATCTATCTATCTATCTATCTATCTATCTATCTATCTATCTATCTGGCATAGCAACAGATCAAACTCCAACCATCCAGCCAGCCTTTTTTCTCTCCCAGAATGCCCTAGGTGCATTCTGGATAAACAAAATCGTAGTGCCATGATTAGGAGGAAAGAAGTAATTTTTTTCATCCCTGCCCAAAGAGCAAACAAATGCAGTCATAAATGGGGAGAAAGAACAAATGCAATCCATCTTTGTTACTTGGCATTTGTGTAAGAACAAAGGCTCCACTGCGCTCCATTTTAATTTCTCCGGAAACCAATGCCCACTTTTAGCAATCATCCATTACCGTACTGCTACACGTGGCTTGGGTAGATTACAGTAGACAAAAAAAGAGACCCTTCCCAGAGACATTGCTCAACACAATGTGACTTCCAGAGGATTGCATTCATTATGCTTGTCGGAGGCCTCAACTCACTGGATTCCACCTGGTTTATGCCCTCTCCCTCAATTGCTTCTTAATTGTTCGCTTAACGCCCCATTTCCCAACAAGTACAGCATTCATGCTCTCGTTCCAGTGGCTCTGGAATCACTTCCTGAGGAAGAATCAGCGAAGACCTCCTTTAGCGGTAGCGGAGGGAGTATCCAGTATGGAGGAAATGCCATTTTTGACAGCAGTACAGGCTTAACGACCTCGCTGAACGACCACAATTGGGACCAGAATTTCAGCTGCTAAGCAAAGCAGTCATTAAGTGACCCGATTTTACGACCTTTTCTGCGGCAGTCATTACGCAAATTACCACGAGCGTTGAGCAAACCACGTGGTTTCCCACTGATTTTGCTTGCCAGAAGCCAGCCAGGAAGGTCAAAAATGGCAATCATGTGACCACAGGACACTGTGACAGTCATAAATGAGAACCAGTTGCCAAGCGCCCAAATCATAATCACATGACCATGGGGACACTGCAACGGTCATAACTGTGAGAACTGGTCATAAGTCTTTTTTTCCAACACCCTTGTAAGTCCAAACTGTCACTAAACGTATGGTTGTTAAGTGAGGACTACCTGTAGCAGAGCTGTTAGAACCCCTCCTGCCCATGTGTTCATGAGACCCCATCTCAAGTTCTTTAGTGTGACCCATGGCGAGGAACGATTGGGGTTGTGACCCACCAACATCTGGAGAGTCAAAACACCAGCAAGCTTAGCAAGGCAAAATTCTACGTTTCAACCTACTTACAATATTCTATGACATAAAGTTATTTACTTCCTCCATGTCACTTTTTCTATCTTTTCTGACGTACACCCAACCCAGAAGCGTAAAGTAGCAAATAAAGTAGGTAAGTTCTACCGATGATAGGTTTTAGAGATTTAGCTCACTACATCAGCACAAAAGGTCTGACCGGTTTTATGTCTTTAATTTTTTAGGTCTATACATTTTTAAGTGTATCTCCTTATTCATTTACTTATTTACCTTTATCTTTACCTCTTATGTTATACTGATTTTATTGTAATTTTTTTTATTGCTGTGAGCCGCCAAAAGTCGTTGAGAGTTGGGCGGCACACAAGTTTAATAAATTAGTAATAGTAATAAATGGATACTTTCCTGTATTTTTTTTTCTCTCTCTCTTTTTGTTGCACTAGGTAAAAGGTTTCCCTTGACGTAGAGTCCAGTCGTGTCCGACTCTAGGGGGCGGTGCTCATCTCCGTTTCTAAGCCGTTAGAGCCGGCATTGTCCGTAGACATTTTCCGGGTCATGTGGCCAGCATGATGACACGGAACGCCGTTACCTTCCCGCCAAAGCGGTACCTATTGATCTACTCACATCTGCATGTTTTCGAACTGCTAGGTGAGCAGGAGCTGGGACGAGCAACGGGAGCTCACCCCGCCGCGCGGTTTCGAACCGCCGACCTTCCGATCGACAGCTCAGCAGTTTAACCCGCAGCGCCACTGCGTCCCTAATAAAATCTGTTTTGTTCTGAAGGGCTGTCTCACTCTTGCACTAGGGAGAGATCCAGGACAAAGGAAGATGATGCCAACAGACTGCTATCTGTCACACCAGCTTGGTTGTCAGTGGCATCATAAGAGAAATAAATAAAATAAATACGCTAAGACTGAAGATGCACTTAAGGTACCTTCCAACCTCATCACGTTCTCCTTAGGAAAACAGCAAGCTGCTAGAATTTAACTTGACTCTTATTCCAAGAGGCTTCAGCTGAGGACATCATAAAAATGATCCAAAAATACAGCATTCTAGAACATGGAATTCTGAACATGGAACATGGAATTCTGAAAAGCAACCATGGGAATTGTAAGACAAAGTGGAGCTTCCCAGTGGCAAGGACATCTGGTTCGTCCATTCACCGTAACAATCTCACTCAGGTTTTTTATTTTTTCTCCTTTCCTCTGTCTTAAGTTCATTTCATTTTCCACACGAATTTGCTGCTTTAAAAAAAGAAACTTGCAGAAACTAGCACTCATTTTGTATTATTTTTATTTTTATATTTATTATTTTATTCTATGCCTACTTCTTATTTGTATCCCTATATTTTAGGTGTATGTGCACGTCTAAATATCTGCTTTACGGATCTGACATATATTGCGTTTTCTGGCTTAAAGGCCATAATCAAGGATCGATTGATGGATGGATAAGGTATTTATTCCTGCGAACACAGGGTTTTTCTTTTTACAGTTTTCCATGGAATCCTAGTGTTCTGAGTCACTCAAATACAGCCAATTTTCTGTGGCTAGAGCTTTGCCTTTTGATCAGGGCATCCGGGAATTTTTTTTTCTTTTTTTAACTAACAGGTTCTACAGCCCCAAAAAGTTTGAAAGCCCCTACTCTAACCAATGCATGTATTCTGGTCTACTTTTGGGGGGCAAGGGGTACCCTTGTGTAAAATGAATGCATATCTGTGCAATCCTTTAACTTGCCTATGTGCATTTGTGCATGTGCCAGTAGCAGAAGATGGCTACATTCCTATTCACATACAAATCTAGGAAGAGGGGGTGTACTACAATTTTACTTAACTGCAAGCCAAACTAAATCTCCCCCCACCCCCACCCCCACCCCCACCCAACATAGGTTGTCCTCACCTAACAACCACAATTGGGACTGGAATTTCAGTTGCTAAGCAAAACAGTCATTCGGCGAATCTGACCCGATTTTATGACCTTTTTTGCAGCGGTTAAGCAAATCACGCAGTTCCCCACTGATTTTGCTTGCCAGAAGCTGGCTGGAAAGGTCGAAAATGGTGACCATGTGATCACAGGATGCTGCGACAGTCATAAATGTGAACCGGTTGTCCAAATCGTGATCACATGGCCGCAGTGATGCTGCGACGGTTGTAAGTGTGAGTTTGGGTCATAAGTCAGGTTTTTTTCAGCACCGTCGTAAGTCCGAACCATCACTAAACAAATGGTTGTTAAGCGAGGACTACCTGTATTCCTAGTCTTGATCCCCAAGTCACACACACCTCCTTCATGAACATCCTGCAGGGCTAAGATGCTGCTGGGCATGGTGAGAAAATCAGATTGATACAGAATACAGAGTTGCTTGGAGGGGCACCAGGAGAAGAAAAAAATCTTTATCATGTTTGCTCTTGTGCGCTCTCTCTTTTTAGTCCCAACCCATTAGGAAGGCATTTGCAAACACTGATTGGTTCTCATAAAAAAACCAAGCAAAACAGAATTGGCATTCATTCTCTGTCTGAGCAGGACAAGGTACGTGTGTAACTCATCTCTGGTCCAGAAGTGATCCCTTCATTTTAGAGTTCCTCTAGCATCATTATACTAATAACAGGGGTTGTTTGTTTGTTTTCAATTACACTCTCCTTCTTCGCCAGCCCAGATCCAAGAAGTAAATCTGGGCACTAGGAAAGAGCTTATAAAGGAGGGGACACAGTTTTCTCTCAGCCAACAAAGCCATGCATATGCCCTGCGACCTTATATTTTATTTGTTTTTTGTTTAATACATTTATATGGCCACCCAACTCACACATGGTGACTCTGAGCGGCTTACAAAATTAAAACCCACGGTATAAAAAATCCATCGCCTTATATCGGAGCTCTCTAACAGCTCTGGCTTTTAAAAAGTTTTCAGCGGAACAGGCAAACCCTTCAAAGTGCTCCCTTTACTCAGGAAACTGCAAAGAGAGCTGAAACGCGATGAAATTATTCTATGTGCCTATAGATCATTCTCGCCAGAGATTGTTTTTCAAAGCAACGGGGAGGAGTATCAAGCTATTTCTCCGAAGGGAAGAACAGAATTTCACAGACCCTTCTCCCCCCCTTGAAGAGTTTTATTCAAGAGCTTAGGAGAAACTTAAGCCAGCGATGCCAAACTTGGCTGGAAAAGCAGGCTTGGAACTAAATTATCTGTCTCGCCCAGAGACAAGGGAGTCGGTTTTTAAGTGTCTCCATCAGGGGAGGCAAAGTTTACGCAGAAGCTCAGCATTCATCCCAAATCCAAACCCTTTTGGTCTGGATCCATCTTTCTCCACCTGTCTCTGGAGAGCTTATTCCTTTTCCTCCCACATGTTCCCAAATCAGCCTTGCCCGCATTTTGAGGAAGAATTTATAACTGGAAGAGATTCCCTACTTTAAACCAAATCTCTCTGGTGATGCCATCATTAGGAAAACATTAAAAACAGTCCTGGTCACCAGGAGCCATGATCATTTTGTTGTTATTACACCTGGCCTCATAAATCCTGCTTTTTCACAAACCAGCCAGGGGTGGGTTGATTTATAAGGCGAAACAAATATTAAAACACTTTAAGAAAGGGGGAAAACATTGAAACGGATAGGCAGGCTTGATGCAGCGATTTCCCCATCTCCTTTATACGTCACAAGCAGGGACATTTACAGGATCCTGAATTTATTGGATGTGGGGCGGGTATCAAATACAATTAATTTATCAAGTGGACCGAATCACAGTTAAAAAGCTGCAGCCTTTTAAAGTATACAAGACTTCGTTCGGCCTGGAGACGGGGACTCTGCAGACAGGAAGATGATTTTTTTTCGACAAACAAACACAATTTCAGCCAAGGCAGGCAAACCAAGTACCCAACAGAGCTATTTGTCCCTGGAGACATAGGAGGAGGATGGCAGAAGCTGCCCAGGATGTCATTCTCTGCCTGGTCTTTTTAATCAGAGATGTCAGAAACTGGAGGACAGCAAGTATGCCACCAAGGAATCTTTTTTCTCCCCAAATTCACAGCGGGAGCCTGTTTTTGCTGGAAAGAGAGCCAGCTTAAATACACGGGAAACAGTGTCCTAAACTAGGTCAGACTGTTGAGCCACCTTGGACTGCTGGCATCTTTCTGGGATCTGGAATCTGAAGTGGGCACTTCCCATTATCTCCAATGTGATCCTTTGGCTACGAGAAGTGAAGATTGCGCTATCTGAAGCAGATTGCTTCAGTCCTGGGGGGTTGTGAAAATGTCCTGCCAGGAGTTGAAACAAGAATGCATCTAACCTGGTGATGTTAATGGTATGTGGGAAAGGCCTTGGGAGACTGGGCCAAGAGACGCTGCCAAGGGAATGGTCAGATAATAGATAGCATAGCCCGCAGCTGGATAGCGAGCGGGGCAAGAGGCTCAGAAGGGACCCTCCCTAGTTTCTTGGACTCTAAGGGGGGGGGGGAATTGTACTTTCAGACTTGCAAGATTTTATCAATGTAGCTCTACAATAGAGTAGAATTAGCTCATCTGGTTGTGATTCCTATCTGGTTTACCCCGCGAGGCCAACATCAACCAGATGTAATGGAATGTGGGAAAGACCTTGGGAGACGGGGCTGAGAGATGCTAAAGGAGGGAACAGTCAAGACAGCATAGCCTGTAGTTGGATAGTGAGCGGGCAAGAGGCTCAGAAGGGACCCTCCCTAGTTTCTTAGGCTGTAAAGGAGATGGGGGAAATTGCACTTTCAGCCTTGCAAGATTCTGCTAATGTAGCTTTACAATAAAGTAGAATTAGCTCATCTGGTCGTGTTTCCTGTCTGGTCTACCTACTAAGGCTGACAGGTACGGTCTGTTCTCTTTCCAGCTCGGATATGCATTCATCATCTCTACCCCCAAAGAGCTCGCAAAATAAGTCTCCAGCACACATTCCCATTGCAAACCAAGCGATGCCCTCACAACGAGCCAGAAGTTTAAACTTCCAACCCACCTTTAATTTGCAAATTATTGCTATCAGCTATTGGCGGAGCAAAAAAGTAGAACAGAAATATGCTAATGCCTGATAAACTGGTGAGAAGAAAAGGATTTTATTTTTAAAGGCTTATCGAGTTTGGTCGATAAATGTTAATCCTGAAGTGCTAAGTAGTTAAATTCCAGATTCAGTGAGCAGGGTGCAATTCTACAGATGTGTAAAGATCTATAGCCTAGGGAGCCCTCTACTTACTTAACCAGGAATATGTAACCCAGTGAACTCCACAAGATTTACAACCGAGTAAGACAGGCATAGGAGGGTAATGGTACTTTGCATGCTTTCTAAGGAAGAAGGAACCACTGTTTATTCCTGGTGGTGCAAAAGGTTGAGTTCCAGGTACCTTCATTAAGAAGACAAGAATCTTTCAGTTAGATCACACAATATTAGGCTGATTGGACTAAAGATCTTATAATAATATAAGACAATGTCCAAGGTTCCTAAGCTATATACATTCAAGGCGTAGGTACAGCTAGGAAAATCAGTGCAATTCAAGCATTTACAACTGGATCCCAGCAAGCATAAGTAATTTGATCATACTTCCTTTCCAGATTTACCTGCATTCCACTGCACATACGCATGTAAAATCCCAGACATGTGCCTCCCACCTCAATTTTAAAAGTTTTGCTCTTTGCAACGCACACAAAACAAGACCTCTTCCTTTTTCTTCCTCGCTTTCCTTAGAGCAGTGTTTCTCAACCTCAGCAACTTGAAGATGTGTGGACTTCAACTCCCAGAATTCCCCAGCCAGCCATTAAAGGTGGGTTGGAAGTTTAAACTTCTGGCTCGTTGTGAGGGCATCGCTTGGTTTGCAATGGGAATGCGTGCTGGAGTCTCATTTTGCGAGATCTTTGGGGGTAGAGATGATGAATGCGTATCCGAGCTGGAAAGGGAATAGACAGTACCTGTCATGCTGGCTGGGGAATTCTGGGAGCTGAAGTCCACATATCTTCAAGTTGCCGAGGTTGAGAAACACTGCCCTAGAGAAACAATCCAGTAAAATCCCAAATGGGCTTGATTCTATGCGCTGTTGTTGTTTTAAATGCACTGGGAGGGGACCTTTTCGAAAATCCTCCCATGGGCCTTGGGGCAACGGAGCCATATTTCTCCCACCGCTAGCCCCACTGTCCCTCTCTGTGCCATTCCTCCAAGTCGAAAGGCAGGTCCAGCCAGAGTGACCGCGTTTAGATCAATGGTTCCAGACTAGAGACATCTGGGAAACAGATGCTCAACAGCCTATGGAAACTTTGATGCCTTCCATGGGAACATCCGGGTCTCACAGTCTGGAGACAGATTGGTGACAGGCAGGAAGCAGAAGGACAGAGAAATTAATTCAGAGATGCCCAAGGTCAAAAACCACTCAGAGGCCTCTTAGTTTTGATCACCCGGCATTGGTAATAATGCTCCTTCTGTTTCAGAAGGAAAGCAGCCCACTCTGTTCAATTATCTGTTGTTCTAAATGAATGTTGAAGGAAAGAAATTTGTGCATGCATACCTATGCAACATACTACTTCCTTTCAGAGTAAATAACACTATAAAAAGAGGAATTAGGGATAAGAGAAAAGGAAATAAACCCTCCAACCATTTCATGGGTTGCCTTTTCACTTTCAACTTCTTCCCTCCCTTTTTTTGAGGATCTGGTCAACTCCACACAACTACAGCTTCCTTGTTTTCTGCCTCCTCGCAACCCATTCACCCCTCTTTCCTATATTTGCTTTGGAATTCGATCCTCAGTCACTCCCCCTGTGTGACTTGATTTGTGGAGTCCAACGGTATTTCTCTCAGCCATGGTTTATTTTCCCAGAATGCCCCAAATCATGGTATTTCGGGGGCATTCTGGGGGAAAACATGCTGCAGCCTCCAGGATCTGCTGCCATTTTGATTCTCACCATTTTGCACAAAATCTTCAGAGAAAGTAAAGACCACCAGGACTCCCAAATGTCTTACTCCCCACAAGGAACACTACAAATGCGAGAGGCTACAGAATAAGTGTAACTTTAATAAAGTAGAAAAAGAAACCTTTAAAAACAAACACAAACCGAAGAATGAAACAATAACAAAATCCCTTCACCAGCACCTCGTCAATCTCTTATAAAATGACAGCATGTCAATGCCTCTTTGCAGGTGCAAAGAATTTTCCAAAATCCCTGAAAAGTTTATTCTTGTGTATTTACCTGCCAATCCAGAATGCTTACGAGCATATGAAATAAGAGTAATTCATCAGGCCTTTTTATTTTTCACAACTTATCTTAATTTCTCAAATCCTGGTATTTTTGACAGAGGCAGTTTTGCCTCCAAACACTAGTGGTATCTATCCTGAATAATAATAATAATAATAATAATAATAATAATAATAATAATAATAATAATAATGCCTCTCTCGAACCCCTATTTCCAAATATTGAATACTACAGCATTTAAAATCGAATGCAAAGTGGTACATCGGGGAACCCGGGAGGCCTGTTCACACAGCATTCCTCCACAGCTCTTTAAAGCAGCCACATCTTTGCTCAGCACCACACCGCTGCCCCCTGCAACTGCTACACAAATCAAAAAAAAGAAAAGCTGCTGTAAAGACTTTCAGATAGTCAATGCAGGAGACACACCTGTGCCCACAGATGTCCCCTTTTGGACACAGATCCACAGCCCAATTGCACACCCTGGTTGGGCATAACCATACACCTGCATCATTTTTTAAAAAAAAATTGGTTATACCTGGTGGAGATTTCTTAAACTCTATTTCAGTTCCAAATACATTAATTCAGTCATAAATGCCATGAAGGTCATTTTTCGAGGGTTCTTAACAAGCCAGTTTTGTCCAAACCTGGAAACTATAATTAACAGCTTTGGGACAAATCAGAGTATTATCCTATGCTCTGACGTGGGTTTAACGACCTCAGTGTCACCTCATCTGGTTTGAGTGAAAAGGGAAAATAGAGAAAACAGAAAATATCCTGTTTTTCTGCCAGCTTGGAAGGAGCAAAGCAGCTGCTCGCCAGGACAAAAGGCCTGTGCAAATCTGGTTTTAAGAAGCCGAGATGCAGTTGTCTGAATAGTGCTATAAATCAAGGACTTGGTCTTTTTTTTTTTTTAAATCTGCCACCAAAATCAACCAGATGCCTAGTGAGAAAGAGAAAAAAGGGCCCTTCAAACCGTACCACCTGGGTGCCTGCAGGGTATGGTCAAAAAAGTCAAGGTGGCGGCCGTGATGGTGCAATCAAAGCTCAACCCACACAGAGCTTTGACTGCACCGTTGCGGCCACCTCTTAGACTTTTGGGATGGCGCCCTGCGAGCCCCCCCAGCCACCACACGTCATTTTGGGAAACGTCCAAAACTGAACCTTCATGTGCAGAAACAGTGGGTCTCTAAACACCAGATGGGAGCAAATATGGGGATGAGGGCAACCGACAGAGGAGGACCCCCACATTGGCTGAGTTTCCTGGGGCTGCTCGAACACCAGCCTGATCATTCCTTAAGTAACCCCCCCTTCCCCCAATATTTGCAAAATTAGCTTCCTTCTCAACCCAGAGGGAGAAATCCATGGGGAAATTTTTCACTTCTTGGGTTTGAGAAAGAATGAATTAACATCCCAAAGCAGCTTTCGTACAACAGTGTTCATTTAACAGCCAAGTCTAGGGACAGCAGCAGGAGTCTATTTATTACTTAATTTAACAGAACGCAATACAGATTGGAAGCCAAGGAGAACAGGACACTTTACACACACACACACACACACACACACACAGCTGTGTTAAGGATGGTGTCACCTAGAGATTTTCCCTCTGAGGTTCCCAATTTCATCTCTGCCATAATTCCATTTTCTATTAAAAGCGACGGGGGGCTCTGGGTTGTTCGCCTGCCTTTGGCTGGATTCGCACAATACACTCCACCAGGTCAGTCAGAGACCGGGCAGCGGCATTCACACAACAGGCTAAGCTTGGTGAGCTTTAACCTTAGCTGGATTTGGGGGCTGGGGTGGGGGGAAGGCTGTGGCATGAACCCTGCCTTTCCTTTTAATTTACGATTCAAGGTACGGTACAAATTCTGAACGTGGTTTAATTCACGAACCAGTGGCTTGAAGGAACCCAGTCTTTTTTTTTGACATCCAATCCAAACAAAGGCAGCTAATAGCACAACTTCTAGCTACAACTCCCTTTCCTTCCCACCAGTAAAGCCAAGTTGGGGGACACCTGGAGAAACCAGATCACTCTACAAATATCCAGAGCTGAATCTAGAGCAGGTTACAAGTAGTCCTTGACTTACAACCATTCATTTAATGACTGTTCGAAGTTATGACGGCGCTGGGAAAAGTGACTTGCGACTGGTCTTTGCATGTGCGACCACTGCAGTGTCCCCACAGTCACATGATCAAAATTCGGGCGCTTGGCAACCGGCATGTGTTTATGATGGTTGCAGCGTTCCAGGGTCACATGATCGCCATTTGTGACCTTCCCATGGAGCTGCTGACAAGCAGAGCCAATGGGGGAAGCCAGATTTGCTTGACAATCATAGCAAAAAAGCTTGTAAAATCGGGCACCACTCACTTAACAACCACATCACTTAGCGACAGAAGTTCTGATCCCAACTGTGGTCATAAATTGAGGACTACCTGCAGTTTAAATCAGGGTTACTCAACCTTGGCGACTTGAAGATGTGTAGACTTCAACTCCCAAAATTCTCCAGCCAGAATTCTGGGGAAATGCTGGCTGGGGAACTCTGGGAATTGAAGTCCACAAGTCTTCCAAGTTGCCCCGGTTGAGAAACGCTGGTTTAAATTAAGCCTCCTTGACTCTATAGTCTCTGACTATATAAAGCTGCAGTTTAGAGCCAAAATGTACCAGGATCATGAAGCAAGCCAACCTAATCCAGGCCTTGGGAGTGAAGCTGAATTTGTAAAAGCCACTCTGCTTTAATAAAAGATCATTAGCTCACTGCAATGCAGTCTTCGGCTTTCCATTTTCAAAACATGCAAAGCCTCTCTCCAAGAGGTATCCTCTTTCAAAATGCAAGCGGGAAGGGAGCATCCCGTCCAAGTGGGCATCCCATCACCAACTCCAGCAAAAAACGAGAGAAACAAGCAGAATTCTGTAATAATAAAAAGTCAAAAGTGGTAGCACTTGATTGATTCTAAAAGAGCAAAGGAGGCGAGTCCCTGCAGATCAGGATTTCAGTCCCACCCATTCTGATGGCAGCTAACCGAAAATGCATGTATGCTTTGGCATAATCTGGACTGAATTACTTTTCCACGCTCTCGCAATTATATTATTGTACCACCATGCTTGTTATACTGGATGGTTCACAGATCCAATAAAATAACAGACACACAGAGAGGATATTTTCCATATGTATTTCTCCCACTTCCCTTCCTAGTCATCCGCTGCTGAAAGGAGTTTTCTTCAGACAGGAAAGTGGGATCCAAAGTTACTTTAGAATACAGCATATCCAGGCTGCCATTCAAGAAAGAGTTCAGAAACAGGACCCCAGTTCTGTAGCAATGTGGCCAGGAGCAGAGGGCTGGAAGAAGATCCCTCTCAGCCACTAAACAGGAGGCCCTATTATCTTTTCACAACGACCCTGTGAGGTAGGTGAGATACATTTGAGAATCCGGTCCAAGTTTTGGAGCTGAAACAAGGTCAGGGGCTCAGCGGCATCTGTAGCAATCTGCACGATCTGCACACACGCACACGTCCACAAAATTCACCCGGCAAGTTGGACCGCAAATGTCTTCCCACCCTGACATCTGATGCAAACCCTTAAGTTGCAGCTTTTGCAGTGACGTTTTCACGCACAGGATTCATCATTTATCCCTGGGTGGAGGGAGACAGAGATCAACCTGGGTTTCTCTAGAAAAAATGGCATACACCATTTATTCCTCTGCTACATTGCTTTCTCTTTGTACAAAGGCCTGTGCTTCAGTTTGGTGCTGGAGTTAAAGTTAGGCAAAGTTAGGCATCCTAGGACAATTCCCCTGCTGGCTGGGGAATTCTGGGAATTGAAGTCCACGCCTCTTAAAGTGGCCAAGGTTGAGAAACACAGCCCTAGAGAGCCACAGTGGCTTGGGGCTTTTAAGAAGGAGAGCCGGTGTGAGCATTAATGAAATTTATTACACCTCAAAAATTCTCACTTTGGTCTTTTTCCTCGCCCAGGCGAGCTCACCCTGGCTCCCCACGGCCCGTGCCCGTACAGACAACTGCCGATTCAGCCAGGAGCAATTTTGGGCTTCCGAGTTGGCGATGGGAAGAAAGCCTCTTGCAAATCTCGGCTGCCCTGTCATTTTCCCAATCTTTGATACACAGATTTGACCCGGAGAAATGCAGTGATAATAACCCCACATTGTCCGCAAGTCTTTGGGCAGAGAATTGCATTTTTAAAAAAATCACTGTACCGTACCCAGTAATTTCTGCACTTTATAAACGTAATAGAACAACAAGAAAGAGACAGAAAGCAAAATCCATCCCAGGCATGCATCCTTTCAGAAGGAGACAGCTTCCACTGAATTTAATGAGGCGCTTCTGGGTGGGTAGAACCAGAGAATCCTGCAGTTAGACTGGATCCTGAGGATCATCTAGTCCAACCCCCTGCAAAGTGCAGGAAATCCTTGAGACGTGGCTGTCCAACCATTTTTTAAAAACCTTCCGAGATGGAGAATCCACAGCCTCTATAGGCAGACTGTACCACCGCTGTACAGGGGCTATAATTATGGTAGGATGATACTGGATGGCCCCGGATTCAGCTTCTAGCCGTGCCATTTAGAAAGAATTAAGTGATAGCAGCTGGTAGGAGAGAACCTTTTCTGTCCCTTATCCTAAACACAGATAATACAGACTCTTCAACCTGGTGTAAAGCAGAATCCTATTAATTCAGATCAGCAGTCTTTTGTTTCAAATATGTATGTTTAATTCATTTTAAGTTTGTAAAGCTAAGGACCTGAGATGCTGAGATCTGAAGACAGAAACTCAAAATGAATTATTCTGGATCAGATAATAAATGGAAACAGACCTGAAACCAACCTATTTCTACTGGTACATCAGCACCCAGGAAACAAATTGCAGAGAGCAGACACATATCAGGGAATCATTTGATTCTCCCACATCTGGAATACAGCTACTGGAAAGGCATTATCTGGGGTAGAAGGTGTGTTACTGACATCAAAGGATCACCCTCATGGATTGAAACAAGTCTATCGATCACTATGGGCAATGAAAATGGTTCCACGTGGGATTTAAGGCTTGTTTTTCAAGACAAATCTCTTTTGGGTAAATATTCTAACAGGCTCAACTCAATCCTATTTGCCAGGTACAAAACCCACTTTTAATCCCTGCTCCTGGAAAGTCACTATTCATGTCTCTTGGGGAGAGAGCAGGCATTTTCTGCAAGATTTTTGCACCCCTTCATTTTTTTTAATGCACTGCTGATATTCCTTTATTTTTTTATTGGTTACTGATGTTTCTTTGCCATTCCGCTCCAGGTGACTTCAAGATATATGCCCCGTTCCTAAATTTCAACCCTTTTTTCTTTATTCATAAAACATGGGCGTGTTTTATTTTAGCACAAATATTTCTACCCACTGTCCCATCAAATGAGGACCTTCAAGCAAGCCAGACAAATAATATATCACAAAATACACAACCCTTAATCAAAGTTGAAAAGGCCAAGGAGATTTTGGGGGTGGGGGGCAGTTCCGAAGAAAAAAATAAAAATAAAAAAACTGTTAAGTTGAATGGTTACAGGAGGAAGGGAGGGAGGAGGGGAGGGAGAGAGGGAGGGGGGAAGGGGAAAGGGAAGGAAGAAGGAATGATTCTTGCACGTTGATAGAAATGAACAAGTTCTCTCCAAGAAGTCCTGCTGAGCAACTGGCACATTTAAGATAAGATTCAGAAAACGAAATTAAATAGCTCCACTTATTGCTATAGCCCAGAATATTCAAGATGGAAGGGATCCTTGAAACCATCATGATGGGAACCCAAATTAAACATCCCCATTAGATGAAAGTTTAGTCTCTCTTGAACCTATCTAGCTAAAGGACAGCGGCTGCCTCCTTAAGCAGCCAATTTCAGAGTTCAACTGCTCTTCCCATTAGGAAGTTTTTCCCAACTTCAAACCTGTTCCATGTCCTGCAGAAAGGTTCTAGCTGCCTTTTCTTCAGATCCCATCAGATCCTTCATAGAGCACTATGCCAGAATCACTTGCTTGATATATTTGATGTTGGGGGATACAACAGTGGGACTGATGGATAGATTATATGCCATCCAATCTGTTGTCGATGCTTAGTGACCACAAAAATGGATTTTCTCCATAATGATCTGTCCCTAACCTTGTCTTCCAACAGTGAACCATGGCATTAAACTTTATGTGGCTATATAAATTTATAAATAAATGAATAAATTATTATATACTTGTATGTCGTCGCTTGTGAGCTGCTCAGCACCAAAACGACTAAGGTGGCTTCCACAGGCTCACAATGAATGCATAAAGACTCCAAGCCCATTACACTAATCTTTTCTCAAAGCTACCCACTCACAATTCCACCCCATTCCTCCCAATCGCCAAAAAAACTGGGTGAAAATGCATATTTATGCAACATTCTGTTGAGACTATACCTCTAAAGTGTGCACAACTGAACCACGTTTCATCTCAAAATGCTAACTTGCTTAACAAATTAGCTGAAATACATTTTCAATGGGCTTCCTGAAGGCAGAAGTGCAGCTGCAGCAGAATCCAGCTGCAACTTTCACACCATGACTGCGACAGAAAGCTATGTTCCAAAGGGCACTTTAAATCCAGAGTGGGTCAATTCACATTGGAATTCACCGAAAAAAAATTATCCAGCACCCACCAAGATTACATGAACTCAGAATAACACAGCCCGGCGCATCTCAGCACTTGTGCATATGTGTGCAAAGTTACATATTTCTGCAAAATGTAGGCTGTTTCTTGTCTCATGTCACCCCATAACTGTTATTCCAAAAAAAATCAATACAGCTGAATGCTGTATTTGTCATGGTGGCATAACCAGATGGAGGGTGAGATTAAACCTTCCATTACACATGCTTAAGTTTTTCAGGAAGAAAAGTGGTAGAAAAGGTTTGGCTAAGTGGCCAAGCCACTCCCCGGGACCAATGCAGAGAGCGCCAGAGGGAGGGACCTTCCAGGAAGGATGCTGAGGAACTGAAGGGAAGTGAGGAAGATCATGGGGGGCTTGGAGGCCACGTTCTACAGTTAAAGGAACCAGGTCTGTCTGTCTCAACCTCGGCACCTTGAAGATGGGTGGACTTCAACTCCCAGAATTCAACGTCCAAAATGACATGGCTGGCTGGGGAACTCTGGGAGTTGAAGTCCACCCATCTTCAAGTTGCTGAGGTTGAGAAACACTGGGCTAGCCTAAAGAAGAGAAGGTGAAGGGGAGACATGATGGCAGCCTTCCAGTCCTTGAAGGGCTGTCCCAGGGAAGAAAGGGTGGATTGATCCTCTGTAGTGCCCAAGAGTAGGACAGGAATCAGTGAGTGGAAGCTCTACGGATGGAGATCCAACCTCAAATTAAGAAGCAATTTCCTGGCCATGTGAGTTATTTAGCTGAAGAACAACATGCCTTCTGGAGTCATGGGGGCTCCATCACTGGAATTTTTCAAGCCAAGATTGGACAACCATTTGTTTAGAATAGTCAAGAATTCCTGCTCTGGGCAAGGAGCTGGACTAGAAGACCTCCAAGGTCCCTCCCATCCCGACGCTTCTTATGATGCTAAGCCTGAAGGAGAAGAATGGATTCAGGAAAACAAAGGAGCACCTGCAGACATGCTGGACTACAAATCCCAGAATTCCTAGCCTAGTTGGCAGGGAATTTAGGCTAACACATCTCAAGGGTACCAAGTTGAGAAAGGCTGAGTGATTTCAAAAAACTGTGTCATGAGTTTAAGTTAGGCGGTTTTTGGGTCAGAGCATCCAACTGCATCCCAGGACAGCAATATCGCATAATAGTCACTGAGCAATTAAGACTACAATGCTATCCACGCCAAGAGGTGGAAGGAGTGCTTCCAGGCATCTAACCAGAATGCAGAGAAGGACAATCATCCATCAGAGGAGAAAGGCTCAAGAGCCCGTTACAATTTCGTGAAAATCAACACATGCACCCAGAATGCGCAGGGCTCTTTGACAGCTTCTGCAAAATTGATCTGAGTCTCCTTTCTACAAAAATTCGAAATAATCCTTCCAGTACCTTAGTAGCTCCCTGATATGGGGCTGAAAGACGCTTTCCTATGATGATGTATCCCCTAAAACCGCCCTTGGATGATTTAAGACCTGACATTTAAGCCTTTGTGAACAAATATTTTCCTATAAATTTCTCCACCTCAACTTGAAAAAATGCTTCTCGGTTTTGCCCTGTATTTTGCCCTTAAAATGTCACTCTCTCCAACTTCTTTTCCACTGCTGAGCAGGTGTAAGTCCAACCATTCCTTGAAAATCTACACAATGGATTTAACTTCTTCCCTTACAGGGAGGCAATGAATAAAGCAGCCATCCAGCTGATAGTAACAAGGAAGGGCTGGGGATTTAGGCAGTCGCTGACCCTCTGCTATTAAAGAACTGGAGGGGGGGGGGGCTTAGGACGTTGAAGGTATATTCAAGCACCAAATGGTCAAACAGAACACCCACCCTACCAATTGCTATAAGGCTGTGTTTCAAACCCTGTGAAGATGAAATACAGATCATTCTTCCTGGACCATCCACAGAGCAAGATCTGCCATTTGCTTTTTTAACTTCAACTATCGCTTGGAATTTTAATTCCAACACTTCAGTCTTCTGTCTCACACACTTAACCACACAAACACACGCCATCCAACAACTCTTACTGTTGCGTTTCACTGTGATTGCTCACCACAGATTCCTTTCGGGCACTCCCTTCTCTCTCTCTCTCTCTCACTCTTTTTTTTGCAGACACGCACACAGTTTCCTTTCCCAAGGAGTGGTAGATAAACCTATCCCAAGCCTCTTACCAGTAGAAGAGAATCCATTTTAATGAAGAATACTTATCTAACATAAGATCATAAACTCAATGAGAAAATCAACTAACAGGGCAAGAGCAAGCTGATTGTCAAGTTTTACGACATGTTCTTCAAGTCTAGTTTTGATGCCACAATGACCCTGAAGGACACTACTGCATCTTCCTATTGACAAGCTTTGACTTCCACTCCTCAATATCAGCTGGCCCATTACAGAAAGAACTAATCCAAAAGTCAAGAACACAGAGCTAATCAGGAAGGGGACAAGCCATTTTGTGCGGACAGCAGTGAAGACCCTTCTCCATAATTCAACGCAGGGATTCTCAGAGCGTAGGCTGGGACCTTCTGGGAGGTCATAAGCTACTTAGAAAGGGGTTGCATTTTTAAAAAATGCATACTATTCTTGCAATTATCAAACTAGCTTTGGCTTTTGCCCCTTATTTTGTCCACACCAGCCCCAGTGGACAGTTGTGGTACCACAAAGATTGAGAAACCTCGAGGAGTGCATTGGAGATCTAATATTACCTGCAACTTATGAATGAGTTGCTTTGCTTAGAGACACAGATCACGTATGGACAATTGCAATGAAATATGGTCATCCCTCGTTGGCACTCTTATGTATGACTTTACATACAGATATGCATATATATGAGATGCCTTTAATGCTGTTAATTTCCTCTTTTTTTCCCCTTTATTTATTTTCTTCTGCTTATTCAACACGTTTGAGACCCCCTGTGCTGCCCAGATCAAGATACCCTTATTCAAAGAAAGCGGTGCATTTCTTTAATGCCCAACCCTAACCCCAATAAATTCATTAGCTCCATTCAGGAGAAACTACACAATTTCTTTTATCATACTAGGGTTAGGGGGTCACTGCAGGGCAAACTTTGAAACCCCCCCCCCCCAACTACAATGCTTGGATTTCCAGGCTGAACATGCAAGGGCCAGCATTCAGGCATAACATGTCTGCCAGCAGCAGGCTGGTATGCAAGAAACTCAGGCTATTTCTTCGTGCCATCTTGCAGGAAAGCTATCCCGGTCATGGAAACAAGAAGGCTATCAAGACAGGCCCTTTCCATACCTCTCCTCATCCTCGCTTCTGTGTTCTTGTATTTGATATGCATATTAGGAAACTCCAATCACCTCCTTTGTGGTTCAGAGACCTTGGTGTTTCTAGACGGCGCTCCGGTGGCAGATCCCTCGAGGAATGGCAAAAGAAGATCAAACGCAGCAAACCCCAGGAACGACCTACAAGATCCCCACACAGAATCTGAATTCCCTCCTATTGTGGAAAGTGAACGGGGGCTGGCTTCTGGTGCTCTTTCAACTCGAGTTCGACATCAAAAATAGTTAGGCTACTATGATGAAATAGGGACAAACTCACAAGGTTTCACAACTACACAGGAAGATTAAAAAAAGAGGGGAACACCACCGGGTTCAAAGCTGGCTAGAATGTATTTTTTTTCTTTTGACAGAGTAGGACTTCAGATCTTCCTTTTCCATGGAAATCCAGACTGATTTCTCTCCTTCCTTCCTTCCTCCCTCCCCTCCCCCCCTTTTAAGTCAATGCAAAATCAAAATTGCATCAAATGAGCCCTAGATTCTAACCAAAAAAATGAAAATTAGGTTTCCAAAGCTAAAGTATTTGGGTTTTTTAAAAAAATTATTATCTGCCCATCTCTTTCTCTTGGCTTACGCAGTGGGGGGTGGGACAGCCAAGAAATGGAGGAGACAGATTCGACATGGAAGTCATGTAAAACCTCATACATGAGTTCAAGGCACACTGTAGTGAAACCTTTGTCTCTCTCTGCTCTGAGAGATGAAGGAAAGATGGACCATTTTTGGTTTGGGGATGGCTAGTGCCCTAAAATGCTCCTCCAGCACAAGGATTGAACTGGATCGTAGCCATCTGGACTTTATTTTATTTATAGTTATTAGTTATTTGTAATCATATTTTATATAGTGTATTTTTATATATTGTAATTTGTAGGGTATATTTATTGTTTTATTGATTATTTTGTTGTAAACTGCACAGAGTCCCTCTGGTGGGAGGAGATGGGCGGTGACAAATGATAGATAGTTAAATAAATAAATACCGTTTAAAGACAGATTTTACAAGGCTTGATGCAAAAAGAGTGAGAGAACGGTGAATCTCACCCCTTGGTTTTTCCTGCCAAACTCTCATCATACGTATTTCTATCCCAAACCGCAATAAGAAATTAATTCGGAGAATAGAGAGTGGACAGGCTGCCAAACTAAATGACCTATGTTCCCCTGGAATGCACATTTTAAAGAGAGATTTAAACAGATGAAAAAAAAGCACTACTTTGTTCTTTTGTTCCATTTCGATGTATTTCCAATCCAGACGAGGCATGAACAGAAAAACTGGAGCCTTATTCCCCATAATAATTTGAAGAGGCAAAAAGATATCCAGCTGACGTGACAATTAGATCATGAAAGCGCGATTTGGAGTAATCAAAAATGCCCTTTCAGATAACAGCGGGAATGCCATAGCTGCATCTTTCCATTTATTTTATTTACTTACTTTATTCAGGGTTAAAATATGTATGATCATATCTCCCCCCCATACGCATACATATATTAAGGAGTGTGTATACCAGCCATCTTCCAAGAGACTCAAGCTAACCGGTCAGCAGAAATACGTAATAAATTTGGATCACCAAACACTAAAAATATACCCAGCAAAATGAGGCAGCGAGTAAAAACATGCTGCAGGATAAGACATTTTGCAAACTTAAGTGCCGAGCAAATAAAAATGTCTTCAGCTACTGCCTATAGCGTGCAACGTTACTACTGGGCATTTGAATTGTGGGAGCGGCTCGCAGTGCGCAACTAGGGTCCTCACACTGAAGAATAATGCTCGCTGAGAGCTCCAGAGTAACAGAGAAAGAGGAAGCCAAGCCAAAAACAAATAAAACTTTATTTTTTAGGAACTTTAACGTCTGAAAAGGAACATTTCTTTTATTTAATGGATCAGGTTGCTTGGTTATGATATTAAAAGATTATCCAACCCATCACCTAAATATTTTGAAAGTGGGAAGGCGGCACTAACATTCCACCGCTCACTTCCATACAACCGTGGCAGCTTGGCTACGTGTGTGCCTGTGACGCCACCAACAAAGAGCACAACCGTATTTCCTTGCCTGTTTCGCTCTTTGAAATAACCTATTGGCTAAAAAATAAATAAATTGTTGGGCGCTGCAAACACTGCTCAAATGAGGGGAGTCTCACGCTGGAAGAATGCTGAGAATTGCAAAGAATTGGAAATAGCCTGAAATAGCTGCCAGGAGAGAATTTGCGGGCTGTTTTTGTTTTAAACAAGGCAGAAAATGGAAGTGCCTGCTGTTTTTAGGATTCAAGGGGCACCATCGAAAGAGTTGGCCCTGAGGGAGGAACAGACTTGCACTTCTACACTGCGGCAAAGGGGTATGACACCAAAGAAAGGAGAAATAGAATCATTTCGGTGCCATACCAAAAAGCCTCGGATGGCACTTAGAAAATCTGCACGCTGACAAAATTTCCATCTGTCCATTACAAAAGGCCACACGGCTTGGATCCTCACATATCCTACGCTGATACATCACGACCTCCGAGATCCTTGGGAAGAACGCAATGCAAATGAAGGCCAACATCAGCTAAAGAACTGGCAGCTGTGATTTCACCTTGTTGTGTATATAATAATAATAATTATTTTTAAAATAGCTCTACTTTCCAAAAACGGGCTATGGTTTTCAGACCACGCACACACAATAGATGGTGAATTTCACTGCCCTTCTTCCTAATCGCCCATCCCCAGCTCCAATCCAGCCTCCGAGTCCCCACTCTGCAAACGTCTTCAGCATCCAGAATTCCCCACCATCAAAACAGGAATGCTGGGAATTTTAGTCCCAAGATCCCTGCCTCAAGCCTGCACTGTCACTAATAACTCAAACAGAAAGTCCAGGCTAAGTTTTTGCACCAAGCCCCTAAATGGCCATTTGCAACATTTTTCCCCTTTGGTTTTGGGAGGCAGCGGGGCAGGGGGGGAATGACAAAGAAATCATCCCCTGTTCTACTCCCAGAGTCCTCCGTGTCAATGTTGGTTTACAACGCCGAGCGGCGAAGCTTCAAAAGGGAGATTTAGAGGAAACCAAGACAAGGTAACCTCCCAGCGGTCCTGGCGATGCCAAGAACACGGAACGAGGCCCATGTCAGACAAAAATCTCTCCCTTCATTAAGATGCTATTGGCAAAACCGAGGGGAAGATCAAACTACTTCTCCGCCTCTCGTAACAGCCAAAGGCCGCTCTGCTTCTGTAGAAGCCAGTTGATCTGCAAATCAAGCGTTCGCTTAAGACGACCGTGCCTCAGACCTCTTCGGATGAAGAAAGGTCAGCCGCCTTCCCCTGCAGGTAATCGATACTGGCAGTGGAGAAAAAGAATATTCCAGACCTTTGCACCCCAGAGCCAAAGGGGCTCAAAGCGCATTTTCGCCTTCTGTCATCTCACCTCTCTGCTTACGGACGAATTCCCAAACTTACAGGCTGGACAAGCCCCGTCGGGGCCAAAGACACAAAGCGCAATCATATTTTTTTTGCAGGGAGGGGAAACAGCCCCCTTCCTCAGTATCCGGAAGCCCGACAAAGGCTAGGAGATGCCCTTTCTGGCTGGGCAGCTTCAGGAACATCTGAATTCAAGGCTGACACCAGTCAGAATATTCGGATTCGAAACCTTGATTCAGGGGAGGCGTGCCTCCGATCTGTCAGAAAGCTTTTGGTTCTGCAAACAGGCACGTGGGCAGGGATCACTGACCAAGCCAGCCTTTCCCAACCTTCTGAGCCTGCAGGAACCCTTGAAATACTTTCCAGGCCCTGGGGAACCCCTGCACATTCAGGCTCAAAGATAGGCCAGAAGCTGCAAAATTATTCTATTCGTTTCATGGGTTCGCCTGTATAGATGCATTCACAGTGTTCTCAAACTAAAAATAAAGAAAAAAACTTACTGCTTTAATGTGAAGTTGCCCGAATTGGAAATAATTTTTTTAATAAATTGTGATCTCCCAGGGAGCCCCTAGTGACCTCTCGTGGAACCCAGGGGTGCCATGGGACCCTGGTTGAGAAACCCTGGATTGGATTAAACAATACATAAAACCGATCAAAGGAAACGTGATTGGCTTGGTCTTGCCAGAAAAGGGGTTAAGCAGCGAGGGAAAGGCGCTGAACCCCTCAGAGTGTCGGAGAAGGGAAAGCAGAACTTGAAAATTCTATTTTAATGGAAATGGAACTCCTGCAATTTGACATCCTACCTTCATTCTCCTTTCTGGACTGCCACTTTTGACTCACCCAAATTTCTTAACTGGTGGGGAGCTGTGATGGTCTGTGGGAATGGCCTTGGGAGACAGGAGGCAGAGCTGCAGACTGGAAAACTGGCATGTAAAAGATTTCTCAGCCCACAGAAAGAGAGGAGACACGGGAAGCATTTCAGAAGGGACCCTCCCTAGTTTTCCAGAGAGTAAAAGAAAAGGAGGGGGGAAATACCTTCAGTCTTGCAAGATCCTGTTGATATAACTTTACAATAAAAGGTAAGAGTTAGTGCTGGTTCTGCTTCTCGTTTGGACTACCTCGCAGGGCTAACAGGTGCTCTTTGTCTATCCTGAGTCAGATGCAATCAGTTGCAAAGCACCATCTTCCAAGAGGGGTGGGGGTGGGCAATGAACACCCCCCAAGGGAGCTTGTCTCTCTCCCCCTCTCTTCACAGCATTGCCACAATCCACCCCTTTCTACCTCTTCAGTTCCCCTACAAAAAAGCTGCACCCCCCCCCCGCAAAGCTGCCGATTTTGCATTCCATCCCAAATGCCCCTGTTAGAAAGAAAAGAATAAAAAGAAACACAGCATTGTTGGATATATCATCCCCAGCCTCCAAATTATTTTTTAATGGTGAAGAATAAAGGAAGGATCACCTGGTGTCCTACTTTCCATTTCTATTCTGGTGCTTTATGTACATAAAAGGGTTAAAGCTGGAATAAGCAAGGCTACTTTCTTTAGGGCTGTCCACCCTAATTGCCCACAGTATTATATCCAGTGGCCTTGGGGTATTTTGAATTCAGCCAGTTCTTTTCAAAAGACTGATCTAGAACAATGTTTCTTAAAGTGTGGTCCAAGGACCCCTGGGGGTCCCCCAAGACCCTCTCAGAGGTCCACAAAATCAAAATTATTTGCCAGACATTGAAGATATTTGCAAAAATTTTAAATGTCCCTTTTCTCATTATTATTTTTATTTGTTAAAAAATTATGTTACTATCTAATAGGTTTAATATGGTTATTCTTACAAGATTCAATAAATATTCTACGAATGCATCAATTTCAATTGTTAATATGGTTAAGTATTGATAAATGTAACCCATACAAACAAAAGCTCTTTTGGGGTCCTCCATTATTTTTAAAAGTGGGAAGGGATCCTGAGAGCAAAAAGTTTAAAAACACTGATCTAGCAGAACCATGATCGTTTTCATTTTGGAGCAGAAGAACATGCAGACCAAGGAGCAGCCATATTTGTTAGCCTGCAGTGGTAAAGCATCAGAGTCCGAAGCTAAGTCACAAATTCTGCTGATCAATGATCCCAAAGCTAGCATGGGTAGTCCTCGCTTAACAACGCTAATTTGGACTGGAAACTTTGTCGTTGAGCGACATGGTCGTAAGTCAAAAAACTATGTGACCATGTTGCTTAGCAACAGCAGTTCCAGCCGTCCTGGTTGATGTTGTTAACCTCATGCAACTGCAACTTGCAACTTCCTGCTGTCTTCCCCATTGACTTTGCTTGTGGGAAGCTGGCAGGGAAGGCTGCAAATCACGATCACTTGACTGCAGGACACTTGCGATGGCTGTAAGTATGAGGACCAGTTGTAGCTACCTCTCGTTCAGTGTTGTCGTAAGTTCGAATAGCTGGTGAACGATTGGACCACCTGTAGAAAAGTCTTTTGAAACTCACATCCCACCTTCAATCCGGAGGACTCTGGTAGCACCTTTTCAGATGCCTTTGCTTTTGCCTTTTAATAAAATCGTAGTCCGAAAAGGTGCTACGGGACTCCTGATTTTTTGCTGCCATGGACTAACACGGCTCTCCTCTGACAATATCCAACCAGGTCTCTCCAAAGGTGATCACTGGAGGCCAAATTACAGAGTTTGGTTAGATGGACCAGCCTTTCTCTCAGCAGCTGAAAAGGCTACTGTACTGCCTTTCATATTACTGGGTACATTTTTGGCATCACCTGCAACACAGTGGAAGGGAGGAAGGGAGGGGAGGAAAAGAAAGAGAAAGGGGAGGGGAGGAAAAGAAAGAGAAAGGGGAGGGGAGGGGAGGGGAGGGGAGGAAAAGAAAGAGAAAGGGGAGGGGAGGGGAGGAAAAGAAAGAGAAAGGGGAGAGGAGGAAAAGAAAGAGAGAGGGGAGGGGAGGGGAGGAAAAGAAAGAGAAAGGGGAGGGGAGGGGAGGGGAGGAAAAGAAAGAGAAAGGGGAGGGGAGGGGAGGAAAAGAAAGAGAAAGGGGAGGGGAGGGGAGGGGAGGAAAAGAAAGAGAAAGGGGAGGGGAGGGGAGGGGAGGAAAAGAAAGAAAGGGGAGGGGAGGGGAGGGGAGGAAAAGAAAGAGAAAGGGGAGGGGAGGGGAGAAAAAGAAAGAGAAAGGGGAGGGGAGGGGAGGGGAGGGGAGGAAAAGAAAGAGAAAGGGGAGGGGAGGGGAAGGGAAGGACATCAAGGGGTAAAGACAGGTGGATCAGGAGAGAAGAAAAATGTTTCAAAAGATAAATATAGAGCATCAAAATGGTCCAACAGACAAAGCAAGGTCCAGGCAGAATATAAAGCTAAGAGCCTTTGTTTGCAAAGGATGAAGGCTATTAGCTGGATACTAATGTTTCCTTTCAAATCTCAGCTCCTCATAATTGAACCAAAACCGGGCATAAAGGGTAAGTGCTTCTGGAAAGCAGCTCTGTTACGCCTCTGACTGGGGTTCGAATTCCGTGCCAGCGTTCCAACGTCTTTTCTGCTTCTAAGGGCAAGGACGGAAAGGGGGGAGGCACATCTTCCTCCAGCATTTATAAGTACCTTCCAGGATCAAAAGTGTGTGTTTAAAACATTGTGGTCTCAGGCCAATGAGGCTCTGCTGTTCCCACGCAAACAGTTAAAAAATGAAAAATGCTGTGGGATGTAAGACACACTAGATATTTTCAGCAATGTTACTGGGGAAGCTATCCAGGTATGGTCACTTCATTACAGTTATAAGCAACCCCCCTTTTCCACACTTCTCAGAAATCTCCATTTATAAGGGGATGTCAATTCGAAGGTGACGGCTGCTATTTTACAACCAATGTTTTCGGCATTATAAATACGGTGCACCTTGCACTTTGAGCTTTATGAAATAGAGTAATCAAATAAAGAAGATGGCTTTCTGCCCCAAAAGGAAACAATCTAAATTCTGACAGCGAAGAAAAGACATGGGGAGATGGAAAGGGGCAGTGAAAAAGATGGAAGCAGGACAAAGAACTTCTATATCCTTCTTCAGAACTATAAAAGTAGTTTTGCCAACTGGTTTGGGTTAAGATTCTTTATCTATACCTCTATTCCTCCGTATCTCTGCTTTTATATCTTTATCTATTTCAGCCCCCTCCACACTTCCCAGATCCTTTCCTACCTCGCTAATGTGTAATTTTATTAAGTGCAGAAGAAGACAACCAAAATCAACAACATGAATGCCTTCTCTGTAAGGATGTTTGGGCTTTTTAATTTGGGGAAAAATGGGTAGCAGAGCAAAGGCCAGATCAAAATGCATAAAATTGTGTACTGCATGGGAAAAAGTAGACAGCGGACAGTGCCAAAACTCCCTCTTTCAGAACATTTGGGCCAAGAATCGTATGATAAAGCTGATTGGAAGTGATTTATTTGGGGAAAAAAAAGGAAGTGCCACTTCGCACGATGCATAATAAACCTGAGGAATTCATTCCCACAAGACATGATCCCTTTGATCGAACTGTGTCATCTATCAGAACCTAGGAAGCGTGCTGCCTCCATCACTGTGCCCGCCCTCCGGAACAGCATCCCTCCGGAGATCTCAATGGCTCCCCATCCTGATGACATTCAGAAAGTCATTGAAAACCTGGCTGTGCTCCCAAGCCTTGGGGCAGGTTGGGGGTTAAGCCTTTGTAGAATGTTTTGCTTGTTACACAGAGTTTGCCTTCTGGATGAATATTGTCTGGTTTTTAATTTTTTTAAATTGTTCTTGCTTTTAAAAAAAAACAGTATGTCACTAGGGTTGTTTGAAGTCGGGCAGCCTCAAGATAGCATAAATAAATAATTAATAAGATGGCCACTAACTTGGATGGATGGATAACTTGGATAGCTTTCAGAGGAGGTCGGATATATTAATGGAGGACAGGTCAATTGAAGGTTATCCATCTAGAAGGTCCAGTGTTACCCTAGGATTGGGGCAGAGGGGCTCTAAATACCAGTTGCCTATCAGTTCGACCGTACTCTTCCTCACACTGATGACATTACTTAGTCTGGCAATAAAACGTCTGCAAGGAAACAACCACGTTCAGAGAGCACCAAGAATCCAGCAAAGATGGACTTAGATGGACTTGGGCAGATCCTGCAAGACTGCTTTTAGGTTTTTATTTACAGGAAGGGAGTTCTCTGGAGAAGACACCAAAGCATTGTGGCTCTAGAAACAGTCTTCTAGAACAGCGGTTCCCAACCTTTTTGGCACCAGGGACCGGTTTCGTGGAAGACAATTTTTCCACGGACCCGGGGGGGGTGTGTGATTCAAGCACTTCCTCTTTTTCCTGACCTTTTATTCTTTTTTTCTTTGCGCCGTTTGGAGATAGCAGCCAATGGGCTTGCTTTCTCTGACGGGAGGCGGAACTCAGGCGGTAATGTGAGCGGTGGGGAGCAGCTGTAAACACTCAGGCTGTAAATTCGCTCGCTCACCCACTACTCACCTCCTGCTCTGTGGCCTGGTTCCTAACAGGCCATGGACAGGTACTGGTCCGCAGCCTGGGGGTTGGGGACCCCGTTCTAAAAAACCAGGAACTGCAGCTCCAGCATCAAGAAATGGAGTAGACACCCATCAGCAGAAAGAAAAGGAGCAAGCTTTTGAAAGTTGCACGTGGCCAGTTATCTGAATCTCTAGCATTTGAGGGTCCAAGTACCTCCCATATGGTGACCAAACACATGCATCTCCAAAGCTTTCTTTCTATGTTCTGAGGACCTTACTGAGCTACAAGCAAGCCTTACTGGGCCAAAGGGGGAAAAAAATTACATTTTGGATAAAGGTGGTCTTGCACCTTTCATCTCTTAAATTATTTGTGATGTCAGTAATGTGCTAAGTGCATTTTCAACCTCTTGGCAGCAAGGCTACAATGCAGAGGCAGGGGTTAAACCTTGTTCTGAATCCCTCCCACCCCAGATTTCTATTAGTTGCAGCTAAAAAAAATACATAGATGAACATCTTATTTTCCATAGATAATAGAGAGGACCAGGAAATTTGCATTGGAGAAAAAGCAATGCAGTGCAGGGGGAACAATATATTTTTTTTAAAAAAAAAACCTTCACCCACTTCTGCAGCCACAATTTAAATCAGTCCCTGTATAATTACTACATTTAGCACCAGTACACAGACTGTCTGAGAGGCATTCACACATCTCTGACATCAGGGCTTGATAAGCCCTAAAACTTATTGAGTAAGATACAAGTGTAAATAATGTTCCATTCAGCTGGAAAACGAACAATCATTCTCCATAAAGACGGGCATCTCTCTAAACACAAATGGCTAGAAGCAAAGGGTTGTATTTATCTTTTTATAAAGACGAAGAATTTCACTTCCACCGCCTGCCCTATCAAATGGAAGATCGCGCTGCCCTGCAGGAAATCCGAGGGCGGGCGGACACAAGATATGCAGGTTGATTATGAAGGGCTGTAAAATAAAGTATGGATCTGTGTGTGTTCGTTTAATTGTTTGACATTGAACATTTCCACACTTTAGAACCCCTTACCCCCAGGGCTCCGTAAAACTCCCTCCTTCGTGGTTCTTAGAAGATCTTTAAAGCCAGTTTTATTTCACTGGCCGTTTCACCCTCGTTTTACTGTCATCCATCTTAAGGAAGGTTGGTTTCATATTGATTTATTGTGACTGCTTTTTTTAATAAATCTGATTTATTTTATTGTTGCGTTTATAGTTTTTGCTTGTTTTAACCTACCAGGGGTCTTTGAAGAAGTTGCTTTTTTTTGTTCCCTTGCTCTCTTTTTAAGGCTGGGAAATCTGAGTGGAAAAAATCACTTTTTTGCTGATCTTTAGCAGAGTCCAATAAAAAACGTTGACAGCAAGATTTGAAAGTCTGTATCAAAACAGTTCTGGGGCTTCATTATGGCTAATTAAAGGCCAGAGCACAGAGTACATGGCACACATGGGTGTTTCCAATCCCACCGTGGCTTCATCGTGCTGACTCAGCCCAGCTGGGGAAGGAGGTGGTTCATGGGGGTGAATATCAATGGGAGGTGGGAATCTTTTAGCTTTTGCAAATAAACTGTAGCACAGTGTCTCCCGCTCTTTAGTCCTCCACGCTGGAAATATGAAAGCGGCAGGCCCATCACATGAGAAGTCTTGATCTGTTGGATCAGCACTGGAGGGAGAAGGGTTCAGTCTTCACCCATCCCATTCTGCCTGTTTTCTTCTTGGCATAATGCATCTATTTTAAGATTGATAGTATTTAAGCTGCCCAAGACAGCTTTTTTCTGCTAAAAAAAGTATTAATAAAATTGTCATGAATTGAGAGCCTATCCTAAAGAAACCCAAGAGTAGAGCATCTCTTCAAGGGAATATCATAAAACTCAACTTCCAATAATCTGGACTCATCGCAATGTCTCTTTTCGGCCTCTCACGCTCATGGCCCATACGTAAATGAGCATAACTTGAGGGATGCATGGCCAACTCACCCCTGGCAGTATGGAAAAGTATCCCAAGGGAAGTATTTCTGTACAGGTAGTCCTCATTTAATGACCACAATTGGGAACAAAATTTCAACTAAGAGAAGCACTCAGTAAGCAAATCTGACCTGATTTTACAACCTTTTTTGTGGCAGTCATTAAGCAAATCACCGCAGGCATTAAGCAAACCATGTGGGCATTAAGCAAATCACACAGTTCCCCATTGATTTTGCCTGCTGGAAGCTGGCTGGGGAAGGTCGAAAATGGTGACCATGTGACACTGCGATGGTCATAAATGCAAACTGGTTGCCAAGCACCCAAATCATGATGATGTGACTGTGGTGACGCTGCAACAGTCTTAAGTGTGAGGACTGGTCACAAGTCATTTTTTCAGCACCATCGTAAGTCTGAACCATCACTAAATGAATTGTTGTTAAGCAAAGACTACCTGCATTTTGTCCACCTCATCTCAAACACCCTCTGCCCTGCAATGAACATAGTAGGTCATCAGTAGTGGAAAGGCAGGAAGAGAAGTTGGCCATCAGGACAGGAATGGTCTCCGAAGTTTGATCTGCTATGGTTCATTCCCAGATGCAAGCTGGGCACGTGTTGAGGAAACCTGAACATATTTGAGCAAGCTGCCATTTGGTGCTACATCAGAACGCTCCGTCTTACCCCCTAGGTGTCACAGCCCCATCTGCTTTACATCAGTGCCCCACCCACTGCAGCTTCTCAAAGGTTGCCCACCCTTCCTTAAAATGGGGAGGTGGCTTTATTCCACATTCTAATCCCAAAGGAAGTTCTTCAGATTCACCATCCCAACTTTTTTTTTAATTGAATTGGTGCTCTTAACCAAGAGCACTGATGGCTTACAATGCACTGCAATAAGCAGTGATGCTGGATTAACCAAGGTGGTGTCTTAATCCACAGATAGGTTGTTTTTTTAGTGGAAAGAGGTTGCCTCAGGGGTAGAATATTCTCCTTCAGCAAAGGCATTTGGGCAGAGGTTGGATAGCCTCTATCAGGGATGCTAAATTGCATTCTATGTACAGATCCTACCAAAGCAACTTTTCAACCCCATTGGTGGGCTAAGCCCTAAACCTTGGTTTACAAACTGCAATGGCGGTGCTCCTGGGTCAGGCCAACATGACACAAACCACATTATGGGCTTAGCGTGATGGGTGAACCCAGTCTATCATTTTACGTTTGGGAATGGGCCTAAATAGCATGTAAAGTCTACCCACCAAGCTTTAGAAGGAATGGCTGAAAGAACTGGGCACATTTACCAAATTCTGGCGAAGCAAGGTAGCATTCTCTGAATATCTGAAGTTCTGTTATGCAGAAGTGAGGAGCAGATCTGTTCTCTGGTGCTCCAGAGGGTAGAAAACTATTCTGGGAATTGTGTAGGATCAGGATGCAGTGAATATTCGGAAAAGTATCTTGAGAACGAGAACTGCTCAGTGTTAGAACAGAATGCCTCACGAGCTGGAGAGATTTAAAATTCACGCCCAAGTAGCCCTGTGTCCCGGATGCTGCGGTCACAGAATCACAGAGTTGGAAAGTCCGTTAAGTCCTACTCCCTACTCAGTGCAAGAATCCAAATTAAAGCACCTTCAGCCAATGGCTGTCCAGTAAGGCTGCGCAATGCATCTGATTCAATTTGGGAGAGGCGTTTTGAAATGAGCAGGAGCATAGTATATTCATTTTATTGTGTATCTGCATTTATTGTATAGTTTTATATTGTATTGTTTTCATTCTGTTTTATTGTAAACCACCCAGAGTCCCTCCTAGGGGGGAGATGGGCGGTTATAAATTTGATAAATAAATAAATAAAATAAACACAGCCCACCTGCCTCTTTAAAGCAGCTGTGTCGAGCATCGCTCACCTGCCTAAATGAGCTGTCGATGGAGGCTGTGTTTGCCTTCTGAAGCATCTCTTTTGAACTGAATCCAAAGCACTACGCAGTCCTACTCACTAGCTCACTGGTTCTCCACTGAACTACTCCACGTCCTCATAGACTAAGGCCCAGCTAGATGGCCTCCAAGCTCTCTTGCAGCCCTGGGGTAATAGCCCTGAAGCCATCCCGCATTGTCTTTTTCTTTTAATCCGTTCAGTCATGCCCGATTCTCAGAGATTGCCTGGACAGGTCCCTGCAATCTTCTTGGCAAGGTTTTTTGGAAGTGGCTTGCCACTGTCTCCTTCCTAGGGCTGAGAGAGAGGGACTGGCCCAAGGTCATCCAGCTGGCTTCGAGCCCAAGGCAGGACTAGAACTCACGGTCTCCCAGTTTCTAACCTGTTGCCTTCACCACTGCACCAAACTGGCTCTCACATTACCATTAAAGGCACTCTAAGCACTGGTCCATTTCTGCATCTTCAGGAAGACGTTTAAGATTTCATGTAACTGGGAAGTGTTTAAATATTTTATTGTATTTTTATGCAGTGGCCCCTTTTGCATTTTAACCATCTGCGGTTTTATTTAAAACCAGAATGCCATTTAATTGTTAAGACTGCTGTATTTTTGTTGCCTTATGCCAACAGGAAGCAAAGATGGGTATAAACGTTTTAACCATTTAAAAAATAAAGAGCACGGAGAGTTGCATCGAAGCTCCCTGCTGGACACAGGAGGCTGGATTGTTCTGAGCCAGAAGACAAGTGACCGAGTAAGGAAGTTGTAAATCTCCTCTTCTGTGAGCATCAGCCATCATCATGGTGGATTTTGATGGGAATGCTAACATCTTGCAGTTCCCTGGATCCTCAACTTCCTTGCATTAGCAACTTAGCCGGTCTCATCACATTGACAGACCTCTGCCATTCTTTCTAAGAGCATTTCAGCCCATCATATCTCTGTGCCCCTCTTGACAAAGCCCTTGTAAATTTTCCAACTCAGGTAGAGAATCTGAAGTGAAGTGAGTCTCACCAACTCTGTGGCGGTTGAACTAGTCCAACTGAGTGTCTAAACACTTCAAGCGGCCACTGAAGGAGGTGGTAATGAAGACCATCAGACCATGCTAAATTGTAAACATGCGATCTGGACCGCTTTGCCCAGCCACACTGAATACTTTATCTCTACACCTCTGGATCATAGTGGGGTAAGTCCATATGGGTAGGTTTAAAAATAATAATAAAAACATTGTTCAATTTATATGCTACCTGACTCCCAGTGATTCTGGGAGGGTTATGCCAATGTTTTTCAAATTTGGCCACTTTAGGATGCGCAGACTGGCTGGGGAATTCTGGGAGTTGAAGCCCACACATCTTAAAGTGGCCAAGTTTGAAAAACACTGGTTTGTGCAGATCCCTCCTTAACAGTAGCCCAGCTGATGGAAGATTCATGACAGCCCTAAGTGGGTCCTTCATATTGTTTCTAAAACCAGGAGTAACTTCAGTAGGAAGTCAACAGGCTGAGGCACTTGGCCCCTTACGTCTTCCCCCGTTGGGTTAGTCAACGGAAAGCTCTGGAGGCAACAGGGTCTGCCATCCCCACCCCTTGCCAACCCCACACCCCCGACTTCTGCTCCCACCTGTAAATGCACAGGCTCCCACTCTTCCTTCACTCTGTGGCTTTGTGGCTTAGAGGCTCATTAAGTAGTAATCAGCTCTCTTACGACAGGAAGCACTTGAGCAGAACGACAAGGCAGCCGACAGCCAGTTACGGAGGGAGGGGGGACCAAACTGGGGGGGGGAGAGGGTATTAATGGTGTGAAAAAAGGGTTCATGTGCAAGCTTTGTTAAGGAGCGGTTTGAAGAAAATCCTGCATCCGCAGGAAAGCAGCACAACTCTATCATTAGAATACTCTGTGCAGAAATAAGTAGTTTGCAGACTAGATACTAACTGCAGGCAACAGAACAATCATTTGTATGCCTCCTTGGAGCTACGCGCCTGTTGAAAAAAAAAAGCTCGTGGCCCTGAAAGCCTCATCTCCACGGCTTTTATCCCCTGCTCCACCAACCCTGCTAACTTAAAAGTTCTGTCAGAAGGATGTATATATTCCTTAAAAAAAAAAAAAAAGCTCATTAAGATGTCCTGAAAGGTTCTCGCGGCAGAAAAAATAAATGCAATCAAACAGCGGGGTGGGGGAGGCACAAACTTCAGGGACCGATAAACCCGTAATCAATAAACTCTTGATCAATTATTAAGATAATAATAAAATCAAGAGGTGGGTGTAACGTCGGGGAACTTAAAACGGCAATGGAATGAGCAAAGATTTTTTTAAACTAATAGCAAAATGATGAGGGCAGTTGATCGCCTAAAAGGCGTGAATTTTTTAAAGAAGCCAAATTGGCTTCTGATTTGTTTTCTTCTAGCCACTTGTTTGAGAACAGTGTTTCCTTCCCATATGCTTTTATTCTTCAAAGCATCAATGGCAATGGGGGCGGGGGGGGGAGGAAGAACCCTTCCAGAAAAGAAATTCACACTCACCATCTTGGTTCCCCCCTCCCCATTCATCCTGAGATTTTTCACATCCATTATAACTGCAGAGTAACGGCTTGCAAATATAAACACCGACCTATAATGCTCAACACAGTTTCTCGAAAAGTTAATTTGATCAAAACCTATTAACAATGGAAAAGTTACAATCTGCTTTTAGGATGGGAACGTTAATGCAAGCTGGGCCCCTATTTCCCTTTCAATATCCTCATGTGTCAATCAACGCTCAACACCGCTTGGAAGGAGAAAACATATTCTGAGAAAGAACCTTTCCCCAATATTTCTTCTGGCCCCATGACGATATTCCTCACCTGCCCAACACTTCTAGACTTCTTCCTACAGATATTGCCTGAATTTTCCATGGGAAAAAAAGCCCCCCCCCCTTTTAAAGCTATCAACGGTCCCCGACCACTGGTCTCAATTGCCTTTGGGAGACTGTAAGCTCATCAGGGCAGGGACTTGTGCCTTTTTATATTTTAGGCCTGCTCTAAAGGGATAATTCACAGCCGAAGGCCCATTTTAAAAGCCCCCCCCCAAAAATCACAGCAAGCATAGTGCAAAAGAGGAACAAAGGAAGCCCTTTTAGACTAAATTCTCTATCAATTCACCCAGCGTGCTGTTTTCCACTTTAGCAGCGGCTGTCTGAGATAAGAGGCAGGGCAGGGCCTCCCATCATCTGCTCCCTGATTTTTCGCTTTAACTGTGAGTGCCCACGACTGACTTGGAGAATGCTAAGTTACTAGCCCAGAACCACGTCTCCTTCCACTGGAGCATACTTGACTTTTGAATCTGGTTTGTGCTGCAAGTCAAGAGCTGAAAAATTCATCCCCAGTCCCATCTGTGACTGAGTACTGGCCCCTATGCCCACATAAGGACTTCCATATTCCCTCCGGTGAATAAATGGACAAGCTGGGCTTAGACAAATTGATCTACTCTACCACAGAACTGCCAAGAACCAGACAGGACTGAACGGATAGCTCATCATCCACCCATCCATCTACCTACCTACCTACCCACCCACCTACACCTATACACACCTGACAACAAGTTAACCAGGATCCCTAGAGATGTTAAATCTGATCTGTGTCAGCATCAGGACTATTTAATTATTTTATTCTGACATATGCTATGCAATTTTAAAAAATGAACCCAAATCTCCGTGGTTTTTCCTCAGTTTATTTTTTATTTCTGGATTTGTATCCCACCAACTCCAAATGGATGCCTGGCAGTTTATGTATATGCAGACTCAATAAAAGCCTAAAATCTATATCAAAACACCCTCCTAAATTAAAGCAAAATATATATATATAAAGCAGCATCACAGATTAAGGCCCTTTAGGACATGACGCTGTTGCAAAGTCACCATCCAAATTTCTAGGGGTGGTTAGTTGTTCCATAGGGATAAAGCCCATCCTGAAAAGCACTGATTTTTACCTCCCCATTGCTGAATCTCAAAGCAGGGGGCCTTCAACACCCCTACACGGCACAGGATGGGTCAACAACACGCAAAGTTACACAAAGCCGATACTGTGGTGCCACGCCACACAAGGCACCACCCTCACTTCTATTCAGTCGTAGGAAACTTCTCCGACGTATGACTCTTTTCAAGCGATAAGATTCTTTTTTGCAGCTATCCAAAATGCATGCTTTGTATTGGAGCCCAGAACTGAAAGCCATACATTCTGGCCCCCATGCCAGGGTCAGGGTGGAAAGATAAGCCACCATTTTGCAGAAGCATTCCTGCAACTATTATGGAGCACCTTCACGGAACACACATAAATACCAAGCATTCATGCAGCATAGCTAGACCATCTGAAGGGTTACAAATACATTCCCTTAGTCAACTTTCCAAGGTGGCCAGTAATCATAGCAATGTTTTATTATTAACAGCAGCAACAGCAGTAGTAATATTCCCATCTCAGTACAGCTAAAAGGGGCAGAGTAGAACAGAGGCCTAACTTAGCAATGCACTCATTCAATGCGCCACAAAGGTTTTTACCAGCCTTTCAGACAAGCTCCCCTTATAAGCTTTGAAAGAGGAAACAGCACCACTCACATCTTTTTCTGAGAAACAGTGTCCTGCCCCTGCTTACAAAGGTGTACGGGCAAATGCATTCACTAACTTCCTTCAATCTGGCACCTCCAGATGGGTTGGGATAACTAACCAACCCATGACACTCTGGGATAAATCCATTCTGTACACATGCTTCGAACTCAGACGCTTCTGAATGGTTACTCAACAAAATAAGGAATGCATAAGGATGAAAGGAACTCTGTGCTACGCTTGAAGGAAGTGGCAGCATATACATTTTCCAAATAAGCAGCTCAGGCTGACTTTCAAACTGGGGCCAAATCCCTACTCAGCTGCAATTTTTAAGCCAGTTCTAATTTCTCAGCCAAAACCTTGCTTCTAGGGATTGTCAAAAGGCCAGAGAGAAAACAGTGCATGGAGAAGGAGGAACGCCATTCATGCCCTTTCCAGCTCTTTGGAGAAGGCCAGAATTAAAATGTTATAAATAAATGTACACCCGTGTTATCTGACAATTTGGGGGAAATGTCTGTAATACACAAGATGGCATCATCTTTAGCTGACAGAGACCCTGCCACTTTGAGTAATGATGAGTGGCATCTTCTCTGAGCACCCAGGGGGAAAGCGCCAAGCGAATGTGATCTGGGACCCCTCATACCAATTATTGCCTTGCTTTGTGAGAGGTAGAGTCAGAAAGCCTTGGTCCGTAGCTCAGGAATTGGGAATTTGCTCTGCCTGAAGAAGATCCTTCATCCATGAGGATCAAGTCATTGGAAAACCTTAGCTCCTCATAAGGACATTTTTCCTTCCATTGAGACCCTCCATCTGTTGGAAGGAGGAACATATACAGGATTTAAAAGATTACCTGAGGAACTGTCCCATCCGTTACATCAATCCATTCCACTTGATCTGGTAGGAAGGGCATGTTACAGACCCCGTCGGCTAAAGAATTTCGACGAGCGGGGTTGAGGAGGAGAGCCTTTTTTGCCCTTGCCCCCGCCCTGTGGAACATCTTGGCCCCCACTCTTCTGGCCTTCCGGAAGAGTGTTAAGACCTGACTCTACCAACTAGCTTGGAGGACCAATATTGGTAGGCAGCCCTGGGGTGGTTGGTGGCTTGAGGACGCTCTCTCTGCCTTTTAGCTTTTCTCTCTTAAGTCTGTATGTTTTGTATTTTTTATAATGGTCTCCTGACTTTTTATTTGTAAGCCACCCAGAATCACTTTTATAGTGAGATGGGCAGTATATAAATTTAATATACATATACAGTACATCAGTGTTTCTCAACCTTGGCAAGTTTAAGATGTATGGACTTCAACTCCCAGGAATTCTGGGAGTTGAAGTCCACACATCTTAAACTTGCCAAGGTTGAGAAACACTGATATGTGATGGATGGGGTTTAAGCAAGCAGTGGGTAAGAGTGGAAGTGGTCAATGCCACCCATATGTTTTCTTCCTGAAGCTCCTTTCTCATTCCCCCTCTTCTTTCCACATGTCTCTGTGTCCAAAATTGTAGACTGGAAAGAGCCCTTGAGGTCATGAAACCCAATTCTTCGTTCAATGCAAGACTCGATTTAATCATGACTAGGACACCAACATCCAACTTTTACTTGCAATAGCCAACAAAGTAGAAGGGCTCTCACTTCCCTGGGTAACTATTCTTACTGCTAGGAAGGGTCCTAACACTTAACCACAATCTGCCTTCCTGTAACTTAAACCCATAATTCTGTGCCTTGCACTTTGGAAGGATAGAGACCCAGTCTTGCTGCAATCCTAAAATTATTGGAAAAGTCTATGAACCTCTGAAGTGATGGAACGGGCTCTCTTTCTCACATGCTATTTGCTTAATCCATGTCATAAACAAGGCAACATTTCACAGGAGAAATTCTTGACCGGCCCCGCATTTGTCTACACCGGCACAGGGGGAACTCCGTTTTAATTCTGAAGCCGCAACTCTGAATTTGCCCTACAAATGGGCTAATCCAGTTTCACATCTGCCCATATCCAATTTCTAATGCTGGAATTTTATGAAATTATTTATGGATTTTAATTAGTTCTTGCTTTAAGAAATGAACCTGCTCCAGGGTACGTCAAATCCATTTCATAGCAAGGATGCAAGCCATTCAGTATTTCAAAAGTGACATTTGCAGCTTTCTGCAGCTTCAGTGTTTTTTTTTTCCCCCTGCTGCAACAATTCCGAATTCTCTCTTCTGCTCAGCTGTCTTCGCTCAGAGCTGCCTTACATTCCTGGAAACTACTATGAAAGCCAAGGAGAGCTTGCTTGACATAGTCAGAAAGCATTGTTGTCCTGTGCCAGGAGCCAATTCTGTTAGCTAGGATGGCGAGGAAGCTGCTTGAGGCAGCAAAAGCTGGTGAGATGCAAGCCAGCCCCAAGGGCCATTTCACCTACACCTTTGCTGCAGAAAAGGATCAGGCCGCAGAAGAACCTGCATGTTGCCTGTATAACTCTGATCATTCAGTAGTTTAAAAATATAATGTTTTTACGTTTCCTTTTCTTTTCCTTGTCTCATGCCTTCAATTGCTTTGCCAAACTCTTTCTAATTTCTTTTCTCAGCTTTGCATAATGCTGCTTATCCTGGAATCATGTTGGCGGGGAATGTAAGCAGGATACAATGCAAAAAAACTTAATGAAATATAAGATAACATTTTATAATTTAATATAAAATGCAACCGGAAATGAGAAAGCACAAATATAAATATAGGATACATCCTGCATTATTATTTTTCGTTAATTTATTTGATGCTATTTATACACCGCCCCAAATCCTGGTGCGTTCGGAGCAGGATCCAGCGAAGACCCGGCAAAAATGAAATATACAGGATTAAAAAGAGCATTGTAAAAAATCATCAGTAAACGGCCCTAAAAGTCCACAAGTCGAACATACGCTGGAACAAAACTGGCTTGTTTATGAAACGCTGGCAGGATGCGGGCCATCGGCCCCTCTGGTGGGAGGCTGTTCCTTAAAATGGGGGCCACCACTGAGAAGCCTCGCTGTCTGGTCCACACCGCACATACCTTGTAGGAGTAGAGATCTGCAAAGGGAACCTGCATTTGTCTTTGCGCAGTGATGTGGTCAGACTTTGGGGGAAGAATTATAGCAGGCACGCAGACATCCAGAATTTACTGTTCCAAAATAATCCCTGTTTTCAAGGCCAGGCCTGGGCATATTCAAGGGGTAACGTGGCCCTGCTGGCTTCAAGCAACACACCAACTTGGGATGGTCAGATGCTGTCAACCCTTCCAACCAGGCATTACAAGCTCTGAAAAGGCAGTCTATCAACCTTTGTTCTCCTGCTTAGACATTGAACTCCATGGACGTTAGAGACAGGATTCAGGCATGCCTTTGTTCAGAGATTTCCCTGGGGTGGGGAACTGAAGCAGAAAACAGACAACAAACTAGCGATTCACACTGTCAGAATTCTTTCAATGCCCCCCCAAAAGCAGAAAGACTATAAATTGGGGGCTTGCTCCTGACGAAAGAAGGACCATCAGAACTTGATTGTTAGGGAAGACAACTGAGCTTGGAGACCTCTCGACAACGTGAGACATGGACGTTGGCGTTGTGGCCAGCGCTGACCTAAAGCCTCCGCAAAAGAAACTGGGAAATTTAAATTTCTGAGCAAGGAATATTTGCAGCGTGTTTCGAAGAAGGGTGTTCCAATGTCCAGCACAGGCATTCAGAGCAAAACATTTCAGGAGCCACAATTTTAAATGTTGTCCTGGGGAGTCTTCACAGCATGCGTGATTTTGGTGGTCCTGTGGACTTAATAGGTTTTTCATTTCTCGGTCTCACTTTTATTACTCCCCCTGCATTTCCCACAAAGCTACAATCCAGTACTTTTAAACACTTATTCATTCCAAAAGCAACATTCCCCTCCTTGACTCTACGGCTGCATTCGTACAATGGGTTTAATCTGCTTAATGCAGTCACCCATTTTCCGAACCATAAACTAAGCAAAGGACTAGTCCGCTAGACAAAGCCACTCAAAAACCCCATACCAAACCAAGGTTCAAATTAATAATGCCTAAGATGTGTGAATGCAACTTCTAGATTTTTAATTTAACCAGGTTAAGCATGTGGCACCATCAACAACTCAGCCCCCTAGACATAAATAGCTGCAAAGTAAAAAGCCAAATTATGACAGCATCACTTGATCAGAGATTTCCCACCTTCTGCATCCAAGGGAGAGGGGAAAAAATCCTTAAATCCTTAACTGTATTGCAAACATTTTAAAATAAAAATAACTCAAATAACATGCATTAATGCCTCGATAACTGTTCACCTCTGGCGCTAATAAGCGCTATCTTAAATGTGCCCACTCAAAATTAAGTCCTACTTCGCTGTAATCGTGCACAGCAAATGGCAAGCAAATGGCAAGAGATACTATGTGCAATAGTGTGACCCCTTAAAACCAGAAATGAATTTTTGCAAACTTTTTGTGAATAAAACTGATGGTTTGGGCAGGCAAAGCTGCGGTCTCTCAGAATTGGTTCCCCACTTCGCCTGGACAAGCCCAATGTGGACTCAACCCGGCAAAGGAGGAGCATGTGTGGAAAACTTTAAACCATTTTTGCAAGCTTTCTCCAAGTCCCTCGTGACTCCCCGGGGAGATCGCGACCCATAGTTTGAAAACCCCTGCACCGGTGCAAAACGAAGGGGATAATACTGCAAAGTCAGAACGAGCAAGGACCACTGAACTAGAGGATTTTTTGCGTTTTCATTCAGAATTTGGAAACTGAGAAGGGCTGAAAATCTGGATCCACTGAGGGCCCCTAATAATGCAATTTCAAGGAAACTGGGGGGGGGGCTTGGGGGGGCTAAGCAAACCTGAGCAATTTTTCTTTCTTGGCAACCAATGTGGTTTGGTTAAGTCAGAAATAAAAGAGGGGGGAAAACCACATTATCCTCAAGCTATCATTCAAGAGTGAACTGCTTACACCACCAGCAACTCTAAATGGCTGAAGACACAGAAAACTGTTTATGGGTAGATGCAAAAATGAGCAAAAGGGGAAGGAAATGGTCCTGGCAGCATAAGTCCCACAGCTTGAAGTCATATAATAGAGGAAAAAAATGGGGGGGGGGGAGATTAGAAGAATCAGTGTTATTGTGAGAATTACTACGGAGTCCCCTAAAATCAGGAATGGCTCCAAACATGGAGAAGCCATCGTACAAGGTGAGAGAAAGGGGCTCATACTTCAAGCAAGGAAACACCCACAAATCACACCAATCTGGTAATGCATTGCTATTTATACACTTTCCGTCTGCGTCTCTTTGCAAACCTCACCTTTTTCACAAAACATTTGGCTTTACCCATCGTCCTGACCCTACTTTATAGAAGTGTAATGAATTTATACCTCATGCTCCCCATTATTTGATTTTTTTTCTTATCAGTGCCCCACCCACCCCAAAATAGAGGGTAATGTGCACCCCCCACTTCTTACACCATTCTCTGTTTTTCGTTCTGTGTTGTCTTCTTTACACAGCCAAAATGTAAATCATAAGCTCAGGGAATCATCTTTTCAGCTGTTATTATTCTCTTGTGTCATTTTTAACAATCAAACATTAAAAAAAAAGATGATTAGACACACACACACACACACACGTTATAAAAATCTATCTATGCATTACATGCGAGCGTGTATGTGTGCATACATATTATATAATGTAACTGAATCTGGACAACTTCATTCTCATATCAAAATCATGGTATGTTAAGCTGATGTTTATTGCATATAAACATCCTGTATCTAGTATGTATGTAACATCAACTTTACATAACATGGTTTTGTTGATTAGAAACACAGCACCTTTATTTAAGAAAATATTCAATGTGAGAATCCAAATAAAATACAAGCGCCATGTGCATGTAGATTTGTGTGAACATACACACACAAAATATACACAGATGTACGTAAATATACCAAATACACATTCATGAGTTTTTACACTTCTGTAAAGTACATTAAACTGAAATATGTGCGCTATATGGGGATACGTAAGTATTTTCTTGAGCTATACAGCTACTGCTATACAATGATTTCTCTTAATTATGACAAAACCACAGAACAGGGAAAACAGAGACATAAACACGGATCTCAAGAAATACACACGGATGGGTTAAATCATCAAGAGAGACAGACTTCTAAACTGCTCTTCCTATATATGTCATTGAAATCACAGGAACGTTTAAAAAACACACCATAACAGTCCATTAGATGTTTGCACAAGCACGCAAAACTGCCAACCCAAGGTGACGGTCAAGCCTAAAGGTGTAAGCCAAACCGTGCTACAGTTTAGAGAAGAGGGTTGACAAGCCAGTCCTTATTTAGGGTCCATATTTGTACCCCAAGCCATCAGCCAAGACTCAAACCAATGAAACTATGGGAGGAGGTAAGTGCAGAGCAACAGCAGCACAACCCCACCTTTCATTTGGAATTCAGCACACAGACAGCCAAATATATAACCTGTGGGGAAACACAATTGTGTTCCCCAGAGAGAGAAATTGGACCTTGTTTGCATCTGCTGTTTATTAACCACCCGGCTGAGACAGCTCAAAGAACCAATAAAGAGGATTTAACGGTTTGGGGGAATGGGACAGGCCAATTGGATATTTGAAAGGAATGGAAGGTGGAGGAAATGCATTTTAAAATGGTAACTTTTTTAAAGGGCGCATAACCGCATTCGAGAAACTCAGCCACATTTCAGAAAAAGGAGGAGGGAGATTTTTGAGCAGTGAAAGCCTGCAGGAAAGGTCTAGCTTAAGCTTAAATCGGATCTGGGCTGCTCAAAGTTGAGCATGGGAGGTGGAAAAATGTACGCATTGCAAGTTGAAAGGCTGGGGAGGGAGATAACAGATTCCCTGCATTGAAAGAGGGCATACAAGCCCTTTCGAAAATGAATGGAAAAGGGGGAGATGTGGCAAGGAACTAATTTTAATGTATGTGCAAGAGCATGTCAAAAGAATAACCATCCACGCACACCCTCCAAAAATTACCTCCATGTGGAATCCTTCCAAAGCTTTTATGTTTTATAGGCAACGCTATTCCAGGAGAATAAGCTGAGATGCATCTATCATCAAGGAAACTGAGATGCATCTATTATCAAGGAAACAAACATATGAGCCATGTAACTGAACGTGGACAATACATTCCTCCTTCATGCCCTAATATTTGAAGTTCTGGAAGCCAAGCCAGCCTTGAAGATCCAACTTCTCTAAAGCAGTGATGGACTTTACCATACCATAATAAGGATATAGACCACAGGTGTCTTCCATAAATTGCTGTTGTCTTGCAAAAGAAAGCAAATAGCAAAGATAGGTGGGATGGTTCGTTCCACCTATCCTAATCAGAAATCCACTCTGGCAATTATAGTAATAAGAAGTGGTACAGATATACTTGATTGCCATATGGAAGGTGGTTAAGACAAAGCTCTTCCAGGAGGGGATTTAGTTCAGTACCACCCCTGATTGACTGCATTTGTAAGTTGCTCTGGTTATTTTAATACATTGTTATGGCTGAGGATGACCACCCCTATTCTATACCATGGATGTTTTCATATCTTCACCATGGGTATTTTTTGCTTGACTTGTACTGTAGACCATGGAGAGTCTTTTGACTGTAGCAGGAAATACATCTCATAAAGAAACACATTTAATCAATAGTAATATTAAATTAATTAAGAAAGGGGGATAGGGAAAAGAGAAAATCTTCCACCTCATGGAGAAGGTGGTAGAGATGGTTGAAGAATTGAGTGCCTCCATGTGGATTGCAGATCATTACCTTAACTTGCCGTAGAAAGTTTGCCTTTTACGGCAACAACATCGGAAGGGATGTATTCTAGATAGGCAGCCATACAAATCTTTTAAATAAAAGAGAAGGTGGTGTCGCTCTTCAAGAACAGGGAGACATTGTAAGGAGGTGTTTCTAACTTGGCTGGGTTTTTCTGCTGCACCATTTTTTCACCTGTACTCCTCAGAAGAAGTTACTTTATTTTATTGTTAATGGTGGAGAAATCAGGGACTGCCAACCCTGATTTTAGCCAAAGGAAGAAGCTTTGAAAGATTACCTCTTTCTATTTTTCTTTTCATGCCTTCCTACCCAACCCCATTCTTAGTCTGCTTGCCTTTCTCAGTCTAGAGGTGAGAACAACTGAAGAACATAACAGTCTGCAACTCTGCATCAGGAAGATGAAGCCACCATCTCAAGGAGGGCTGGATTAGGCACCTCAAAGATTGCTAAACAAAGTTAGCAGAGTTAGACAAAAAGCACCGTATTGCCACGTTCACGTTCTTTTCTTACTAAATTAAACAAAGACATTGTCCAACCCCTAACAGTGGAGTACAATTCAGTAAGAAAGATTCACAATGAAAAGATAGGTTTCTTCTCAAGAAGGTAAGGGTTAACAGGCAGAAGCTTGGAAACTAAACCAGCCCGAAGTCCAGCACTCATTTATTAGCAAATTCACTAAGGTGGGGTCTCTAAGAACTGTCTGAACCTTTTTCCCAGAATGCAAGACTAAAGGACTAATCATCTTTTTTCCAGATAAGACTAACTCTGAAATCCCCATATGCTTGTCATTAATTATGTTCTGAGATGTTGCTGTTTCCTTCTTGGCCTTAGAGATCTCTCTTACAGTGGTCACCCCCAAAGGTCCTGCTAACTCCAGTTTCCTTCCAATGCAGCCATCTATTGTGGTTGTGAGATTCCCCAACGGAAATCAAAGGTGCTTTGAAGAGAAGACTTTATCTCCCCCTTGTTCCTTGTCCCCAAAATCTCGTATCTGGTGTCTGATTCCATCTAAACAAGAAGGCGTCATGGAATCACCATAAAACCGATCGAAAAATTCATTCAGCCCAGCAAATGATTCTAACATTAGTAAGTCCCACAATCCAGCCACAAAGCAACAGCTTCCCTTGCCATTTCTCTTAGGGATCTGATCCAACCCACTTCCCAGGGGTTGCCTCTAGAAATATTCAGAAGTGTGCAAAATAATTTCCCGTAATCCTCCAAATTTGCTGAGATGTTAGAGTCACTTATGTTGGGGGGGCTGTGGGGAGGAAAGAGAGAGGGAGAATTGAAACAACAGTCCTGAGTGGGCACATCAGTGAAAGCTCTTTTGGAAGAAAATATAACCACCACTGAAAAAGAAAAACATTTGTGTGGCTAAATACAGGCCAGGAGGGCAAAGGAAAATAAAATAATGGGATATATCTGCGTTGCCAATTGAAAGAGAAAATAGCCAGCCATTTACCCATCTCTCTATTTTTTCCCCTTTCCCTTCTGCAGATAGATAGATGATAGATAGATGTGTAGTGGCCTCCTTGGGAATTGCATCTGATGGCAAGAAAACTGTCATTCTAGAATTACACTAAAACTGCCCATTACACTGTGGCAGGTGGCGTGAACAACAATGACAAATCTTCACCTTCGATACTTGGGAAATGATTTCTCTGGTCACACCACCACAAAGAACAGAAATGTGCTTGGGTTTCTAACAGCATCTCAGCTCTTGCTTGGAATGGGGACATCCTTCACTCTGAGGTCCCCCCAGCTCTTGTACACAAGCCCACCCCACCACACTCCAAAATCACAGGGGTTACCTACATCAAATTACAGGTACAACCCAATCCTTCTGGGCATTTGGGTTTAGAATCTGCCCACACTCAACCAAAACCCATTTGACCCCCTGGCAATTTTGCAATCAGGAGACCAGCCAACCTCTTGGCCCAAATGATTACCAGTTCAGAAACCCTTCTGCAAAGCTCCAGAGTGGAGAAGTAAACTGAGCGCAGCTTTGCAAACAAAACAAAACAAAACATCCACCCATTTGCAAAATACATTAGACATTTCAAATCTGTGCGGCACCCCGAGCGCCCTTTCTGCAAAAAGGGATATTCCTAAATTTATTAAAACAAAGGTGCTGTTGAGAAAGAAAACGCAGAGGGAAACTATCATTAACAGATCCTCTTGGTCATACGTCCAGTTTGATTGTCCAAGGGAAGCAGCACCATCCTCAGTCCTCTTTGCAAACCCAAAGTTGGCCCATCCAAACTTGGGAGTTGAATTCAGCTCAACCAGCAAACCCATCTCAAGACGTTTTCTTTGCAGGAAAGGTAACATGGCGGCCGCTTTGCGGATATGACAGTGGGTTCCTACGATGCCCAAGCTTTTAATTCAATCTTTAGGAATTCCAGATTAAAACACCACTCCCCACCCCCCACCCCAAATATACATAGACACACACACCTTTTAAACATGCACGGGACTATCCACCCTTGTCTACGCCTAACCTTTCCCACCCGCCGATATTTCAATCAACAGCCTACACAGAGACGTATTTAATAAACATCTCTCAACGTCCTCCAGACCCGTGGCTACCACATAAAACACGATGACGGGTCGCAGATATCAAGGATGCCTGCGGGTGATCAAAAATTACATTCAGAATGGGCGAAGTTCCCGGTGTCTCAATTTACAATTGATTTTTAATTTAGACACAATTATCAAGGAAGGCATCCCCTTTACCCAGACGAGTCAAATGTGCCACAAGACTGAAACCGTGGCTTTCAGAGGGGAATAATAAAATGCGAAAGAAAGAGCTGGGGACGAAAGGAAATTATAGATGTGAAAGATTTCTGGGGATTTTTACATCTTTAGGTCTTCCTCATCCTTCCGAGAGGGGGGAAAAAACCAGCATACTATCTGACTTTATCTCTAGAGCTTCCTATTTTCCACTGTGTATGCAGGAGTTTGCCGTGGATTTGTACAAAACAGTAGAATTTCAGACCAATGTGCTTTCTTGTTATCGGGGGTCTTGTTTTTCTACTTGTGAACCATAAATTGTGTTATTTTTCAGCTGCTGAAGCCTTCTCAATCAGCTATGAATATTACTCAAAAGTCAGAAAGAACCTTTCTTTTTTCCTTACACGTTGGGCAAGATCTACTTTGAAATTTCTATTTCCAAAGTTCTTTGGGGAATGATGCCCTATGGACATCTTTCGCCACTCCGGAAGGTGGGGAGCTTGCCCACCACTGTACCAGCAATACAAACACTTACCCATTTAACTTTCAACAAAATTGACACACTTTCTCCCATGAAACGTGAAAGAACTGCCAGCTGGATATCGCTATTGTTATCAATCAGAATCTAAATCTGTCTTTCTGCAACCCCATCACTGCAAAAAAATATTTTTGCACACCTTATTTTCTTTGCTTTCTGGAAGAGGAAAGACCAACAGTGGACATTATGGTATCTTTTACCTGTGAACGCTATCAGTTTGAGAATAAATTAAGTTGGATTTCTCTCCACAGGCAAATTCACAGAAAAATAACATAGCCACAATATGCATTATTATTGGAATAATTCACCAGCATTTACTGGATCAAATTATAGAGTGCTGGTACAGACGGTGAAAAATCCATTAATTTATTTCCAGTTACTATTTATGTTTTAAAGTCCTTGCTCTGCATTGGCCACATTTTTTTTCTTTAATTTGCAAGAGTTTATGCCTTCCAGTCTGTTTAGGAATGAAGAACAGGGACCCCAATATTTCTCATTTCTTGAAAGCCACATTCTGGACCTTTCAGAGATACCCAACGAGAGGGCCCACTAATTTTCATGAAGCCAAGAGTCAAGAAGCAGATAATAATAATTATTATCAATGACTTAAGAAATGGGAAGGAGGGGCCAGGCTCCAAAATAAATCCTGGAAACACGGCTGCCATAAAATACCACCCACGCCCCACAATGAAAGCCACACCAACAGTGCCAAAATATGGATTGAGTTTTTGAGACTGGGTCCAACGAAGGCTGGCTGCCCATTGGCTTTTTTAAAAATAAAAATCAGCCCGATCAGGCAGATTCCACTATTACGATTTTGTGGTTTAGGGAGCAGCAGGTGAGGAAGCGCAGGGGAAATATCAACACAAACAGGGAGAAAGAAAAAAAGTGGGAGAGGTTATTGGCTAATAACAAATGGAGGATTCCCCCGTGAGAAAAATAATCCATGTGACTAACATAGTTTATCCTCAATCACCCCATCGCCAAATAAAGAAGACTGGATTATCCCCAATTCTTCAGGCTGCTAAACTATGATGGCAAAGACCATGTTAAAAGATCTGGATGCCCAGGCTTAGCTTAGAAGCGGGCAAGTGCCACAAGAATCCGGCTTCTGCTGGTGGCCTCCAGAGCTGAATCCCTCATCCCTCAGCCATCTCCAAACATCTCCAAGACAGCTTCGGCCACTTCTAAACTTGCCCGATGTCCTAACCGCACAGAGGTTCACATTGAAATCAGCCCCCCCCCCCCGCTTTTCCCTCAAACCCAAAACATCTCGTCTAGAGAATGAGGCTTTCTGTTCATCAGGGCAGGAAATGAGAAGACGGTCCTCTGTTAAAGGCTCCAAGAATTCTCTTCCATCGAGAGGCGCATGAGTATGCGCGTTGGGGCATTTGTGTCCAATGGGGTGATTTTTGGCGAAAGGTGGCTGGCAGCGAACACTTCAGACGCCCAAGTTTCTCTGCCCATTGTGGGTCTTCCCACAACTGGACGACACACCGGTCCATTTCTGCGTGCATGGACACACTACTGACGCATCAGCAGGTAGCCAGACTGAAACCAAGTAACACAACCACTTGTGCCAACAGACACAAAACCCTCCACCCTAGCCAAGGTGCTCACAAAAATTGCCTGCGTACGTTCCTCCGTAGTTTTACCGTTATTCCCTAAAGAGGTCCCACTGCTTGCTAAACTTGCCTGATTTTAGTTTTTACTCTAAATAAACGGACAGAATGTGTTTAGAATCTAGCTGATTTTTCCTCCCTGGAAAGAGAAGGAACTTCTTCTTGCCCCCGTCTTACAGTTGGACTCAAACTGTAGAAAAGAAACCGAAAAGACAGAAGGCTTTCCAAGATTTGAGGGTTAAAGAGAAAACAGTGGACCCAGCCAAGATTCGGAAGTGATGCACAATTTATGAAATCCTAAACACACAGTGTAAGAAAGACTGAACGAAAAAAAGGGAAAACACCACCCTCTCCTTCAATTGGGGGACTGGATAGGAAAAAAAATCACTCTTTCCAAAAGGTTTGGGGGGGGGGGGCTTGCCTAACATTTAAGGAAGGGTCTGTTATTCTGGATTAAGGTCCTATCCATTATGAGCAATCAAAGATTTGGCTGTCGTCCAACAGCCTGTTTCAGCTACTTCAGAAAGCTGTTATAAGCCCTCGTCGAGAGAAAAGCCACTTCTGGATGCTTAGCCCTACTCTGGACCTAGGACCTAAAAGGTCTCTTTTAAACACTGCAACTATTTGCGTTCACATTACAAGCTTGCAGACCGCTACAACCAGTAGGCTGGCATGGACCACAGTGGCACAAACTGACCCCACGTTCCCAGGATGTTGGATTTAATGACAATTATAAGCCACCCGGGTTGCAAATTATGGCTCTCTGCATCAGGAGTCAAGAAATTAGGTCTAACACCCACCCAATAAAAAGATATCACCAACTGCCATCCCCACCCTCACCAAAAATCTGTGGGTCACCGTCTTTGGATTAGTGGCTAACGTTTACCAGTCTGATGCATGAGAAATTGCCCAGTTTTGGCCATTGCCACATAGTTCTTATCCCATGGGAACATCAAGACAATCCCCCCACCCAAGTTGGAAATGTAAAAACTTTCCCCTTCAAGCTGCATAGGAAATTCAGCCTCCAATGAAAACAATAAAGTCTGCCTATTTGGTTGAGCAAGTTTTTTTTTTTTAAAAAGGAAGAAAGACGTATTTCCATCCAAAGTGGATAAAGAGGGAGAGAGGCACAGAGAGAAAGCTGTTTTAATTTGACAAGATCAAGACCTTAAGTGACATATAATTGATTTTACAGTCTGCACTGCTTCAGAAAATTGTTCTCCTTGACTACACAGACTTACGACTTCCTAGAACTGACTTCTGGATGAATGATTTAAATATTTGTTATTTTCAACAAGGTGCCAAAATGTAGGACTGCTCCTTGTGTGTGTGTGTGTGCATCCACCCCCCACCAAATGTTGAATTATTTTGGGGAGTTTGAGTCATGGGGAGGAGACAAGAGACAGCGGAGTCCCCAGTGAAATTTATCTAAGTTAGCCTGAAACTAGCAAATTTAAGCAAACCAAGCATTCTTAGCCTCTAGAGAGGCTGGAAGGGGAAAGACTACCTGACCCAATTTTTTGTTAAAAAATCCAGGAATATCAACATTCATCGCAATGCCCCCACCCAATGATGACTAAGCAACATCTATTTCCAAAAAAGAGGCCAAAAGAGTTTTATGCCACATCTTCCAGCCTGGTGATTAGTATAAATAAAAACTATTTACAATCATTAGAAAATTGTAGGTAGCTGGGACCACCTCTCCAGGCTGCACGACCTAAATTTCGACAGAAACCCCAAATATTGCACACGATCACAGCAGCTGAGCCAGATAGAGACAGACGAAGATAGCATCTCTCTGCTAGCTAAAATCCCCCTCCAAAAAATTGGTTTGCATTTTTTTAAAAAAAAATCGGATAACTTCCCCCGAGTTTGTAGGTGAATCTTTCTTAGTAACCACGGAGGATCAACTATACTTTTCAAACTTCCCTTTTGTCCTTTGCATGGCGTGTACAGGGACAGAAGAAACCACGGCAGATGTGGGATGCATTTTTTAAAAGAGGTTGATAGTTTGGAAAGAAACAAATTTCCCCATTCTGAGCTCCCAAGCTGAGCTAGAAAGCTTGCCTCCAGCAGTCTTTCTACTTAATGTGTTTGTAAGAGTGATTGTAAGGGGGGGGGGGCAAAGGAAAGATTGCCACCTCCATTTCAGCCCTAAAAACTGGAGAATTTCTACTCTTCCTCCCACTCCGTCAAGCATCCCCCCCAAATCTCCAGGGAAGGTCCCAGACGTCGCATTCCCCGGCCTCTTTCAAGCGGAGCCCCACCCTGTTCAAACCCAACCGAGGGCAGAGGAAGGTCCCCACCTTTTGCCAGCTGCAGAACAGAAGGGTGGCCTCGGCATGGTCCCGCTTCCACTTACCTAGGGTTGGTCTTGTTCCAGTACACCGCGTAGCGATCCGAAATAACTTTGCTGCCGTCCTCCGTCCACACACAAACCCCAACGAGGGCGACCAGGAGGGCCGCTACCTCCGAAAGTTGCATTTTACTGGATCGGCGCTGGGCTCTCTCTTTTCCCTTCCTTCCTCTTTGCTGGGTGAATTTCTTGCCTTGTCTTTTTATTTTTATTATTATTATTTTGCAGGGCTTTGATGCTTACGAGGAATGCAACCAGTTCATTCTCTTTTATTTCAGCATGTTTCTCAAAAAGCCCGGGGGTGGGCGGGAGAGGTCATCTCCGCTTAAAAGCTGGGGCTTCTCCGTCTGGCTTTCTCTCCCCCCCTCCCCCCTTTGCGATGCAGACACTTTTTCGGACTCTGATTCCTAATTCATTGCATGGAGATGGAGCCGGTCCTGGACACCTTTGCAGTTCTTAAAATCTTCTTACGGATTATGGGATGGAGCATCCTGATGGCCCAAGCCTACTGCCCATCAATGTTCGGGAGCATCTGCAGAGCAATCAAGATTTGATATCACCACCCAAGCTGGTTTTTTTGAAAGGAAGAGAAAGTCTGTTGGGTGTGGAGGCTTTCCCCTTTTTCTAAAAGGAAGTGCTCCCTAAACTTCCTCCTCCTGCTCTCAAACTCTTTCGCGTGAAAAGAAAACCGTCGCTGGAAGACCTCAGTCCGTCGAGGATTTGATATTGGGGCTGCTTAAGAGGAGAGAGAAAAATCCAGTGGAAAAGCAGCTAAGGGAAATCACGGGATTTTGGAAGACGTGCCCCTAACAGTCTTCCGAGGAAGGAAAAAGGCGAAAAACTGTCAAGTCAGCAGGCAAAGCCTGAACTGAAGTCACTTCTGGATTCTGCCATGTCTACCCCTGACCACAGCAACAACAACAGAAAAAGGAATTAAAACAACTCCTGGTTTTGTTTTTTGGGGGTGGAAAAAGGCTTTTCAAGAGCCAAGCCCCTTTTTTCCCAGATGGCAATCAGTTGCCCAGAAACTGAATTTCCAAATGGGAGATTAGGATTTTTTTTGCTTCCTCTTCCTTCTCACTAAAAACAAACCTACTTTAAAAAAAAAAGACTCCAAGCATACATACACAATTTAGTCCCAGTGTCCCTGTTTAAGGAGGTGGTCAGTTTTTTTTCCTCTGGGTATCTTCTCCTCTGCTTTCTTACAGTAGCTGTCGCACCGAGGCTTTTTCCTTTAAAAACAGAGACAGAAAGAGAGAGACAGACAAATAAATAAACAAATAAATAAAATGGATACTGAGCACATCTTGAGTTCCTCTATTTCATTTCTTTCTTCTCCCGCTGAAACTCCAAAGAACATCTCTCTCCCGTTCACACCCCTTCCCGGACACACAACAGGTTTCTCACTGGCAAGAAAAGGCGCCCCCCTGCCCCCAAAACCTACTTTTTCTGCTTTTATTCTCAACTCCTCTTTTTTTAAACAATGCGAGAAGCCCCCCCGCCCCCCTTTAATAACCGAGAAGAAAGACCGCCGAGGCGCAGGAGCACAGCAGCACTGCAAGGGGGAAAAGGCTGGGAAAAAAGCAAAGGGGGGGGATATCTAAAAAATGCAAGGTGTGTGTACGGGTGCATATTCCCCATGACTTCCTTCCCTCCCTCCCTCCCTCCCTCTCCCCCCCATTCAGAGGATTTCTTTTATTATTAGGATCCAGACTGCAGTGCCCATCCTGCTTTCCAACGCACGCGCTTGCAACGTGATTCTGGATAAAACATGTTCCCACCTTTTCTTCCTTTCCCCCGTTCCGGAGCCAAACTGCCAAACAAGAAAGCGGCGGGAAGGAGGGAAGGAAGGGGAGCCGGGGGCTATCTCGAGGTCCTTTTTCCCCGCAAGCCCCGCCGGCGGTTTCCTCCGAGCCGCGCCACTTTCTCAGGGGCGCTCCCGCCCGCCTTCCGCCGCGCTCCGGCCAGAGCTGCGCCGCGCCGGGTCCGGGGCCACTCCGGCGAAGAGAGGCATCGTCGCCGCTCGGCCGGCAACCCTAAAGTAGCCGCGGCGCCTTCGCCGAACGCCCCCTCCCCGGCGTGCCAGCGGGGCGGAGCCCGCCCGGGCGCAAGGTTGGTTGGCCGGCGAGGGCGGCCCCACCTTCTGCCATGTGCCGCCGCCGCCCCGAGTCAGTCCCACGTCCCGGGGGGGGGGGGTCCGGGCGCAGACGAGGAGAGGGGGAGGGTCCAAGGGGGAGGAGAGGGGGAGGAGGAGGGGGGGCTTTAAACACACGCCGGCTCCCCCCCCCCACTTTTTCTTTCTGCAAGGGGCACTTTGCGAAGTCGATGCCGCTGCAAAGAGGTAAATCTCTGCTCCTTTCTCGCTCTCGTGCAAGATCTACAGCGCGGTTGCATGAAAAAGTGGGGATCTCTTTTCTCCCGCTCCTCCCTGCCCCCCTGCCTGCCCCCCTGTCCCGCATGCATTGGAGTAGTTACTTCCATTTCTTCCCCCCTTCCGCTTGGCTGAATTTTTGGGACGCGGGAGGGTTTTGCTGTCCAGACGCTTTGGACGTTTGGGGGTGCGAATACTGACGCATGAGCCCCCTCTCCCTCCAGTCTCCTAAAGGGAAGCAGGGTGGGGTTTGGGGGTGCTCCGACTGCTCAGCCCGCTTGCCCTGGCCTGGCGTTTGCCAGGGGTGCTGGGACTCGTACCTGGGAACGTTTGGGAGTTACGTTCCCACATCTAGGGAGCATTGTTTGGGAAGGGCTATGCCAAGTCACAATGGGTGGTTAATGTTGGGTTTGCAAAACTCTGCTTGATGGGGTAGTGCAGTGTTTGTCAAGTTTGGCAACTTTAAGATGGGTGGACTTCAACTCCCAGAATTCTGGGAGTTGAAATCCACCCATCTTAAAGTTGCCAAACTTGAGAAACACTGGTGTAGTGTATTGTGCAAACTCATCCAACTGTGGTTTGTTCACTAAACGATGGTTAAGCAAACTGTGATTTAGCAAGATACGAAAACAAACTCATTGGAGGGTTAGCAACTTGCCTAAAACGATGGCTTAGTGCAATGTGCAAACCCAGTTGCTGAGTTCAGTGATCCAATGGGTGGGAAGTGAATGCTTTGTGAATCTTTATGCTTAAGATCTTTACTTCTCATCACCTTGAGCTCACTGGGACTTATTTCACTTTGACTGGGACTTATTTTTATTTATTTATACTGCCTTTATTATTCTTTATAAATAGCTCAAGGCGCAAACGTACCTAATACTCCTTCCTCCTCCTATTTTCCCCACAACAGCAACCCTGTGAGGTGTGTTGGGCTGAGAGAGAGGAACTGGCCCAAGGTCACCCAGCCGGCTTTCATGCCTACGGCGGGACTAGAACTCACAACCTCCTGGTTTCTAGCCCAGAACCTTAACCACTAGACCAAACTGGCTCTCATTCCCATATAAGAGATGATAAGGACTGGAGGCTCAGTTTATTTTTATAAACATTCTGGCAGGTCAGCAGCTGAGAGTTTGTGTGCACATTTTTCTGAGTTAGTGGGATTTGGGGAACAGGACGTTGGCTTGCGAGGAAATCTCTAGATTAGAGACCTTGCTTGCATAAAACAGCATGAACATAACTGGGCTTGCGACGTATTTGACAAAGTGTGCCCCAACTGACTGGTCTTATGGGGGTATGCTGGGTATGCTGCATGTGATGTGGGCGCCACAAAAGCTGTTTGACCTATTCTGTATGTACTGAAAAATTGTTAAAAACAAAAGGCAATGTATGAAGTGATAGACGGGTGGGGTAGAAGCAAGGATGGTTTGCAAGAATGGAGAAATATAGCAAATCAAGGCGGTGCAAACTTGCTGTACCATTTCTTACTGTCTTTCTGCATTGTGGAAAAGATTGCTTGCCCTACATGGGACTAGAGTGATGGATATGTATGTGGTTACAAGCCCAGACTGGATTTTGTGTGAGGCTTCGCCTGCCACACAAACCCACTTAGTTCAGTGCACTGCGTCTATCCCCAAATCAGTTAATTCATTAATATGAGTAAAGCCTGTTGCACGAACACAGACATAATAAATCACGAGCAATAATCATATTTTGTGAAAATAAGTCTACCCCTTTTCAAAACATTATTATTATACAAATCTCAGTCCTATTATTACAGCCAGTTCTACCCTTTTCTAATTAAAAACTGACAAAATAGTTTATAAAAATTACAGTGTCGTCAGCTGGAGGCAAGAGAACCAATGTTGCTTCCTGCCACAGGAAGGTGGGGGGAGTGGTTTTACCTCGCTCTTCTTGACTAAAATCAGAACAAAATGGTGTTCACAACATTCCTGTAAGACAGGCTAGGATCATTTTCTCTTAGCAGAATGATAGACTCAAACTGGCTAAAGTAATTTATAGGACTGGTGAAAACCTGGAATGCACATTCCCTTAAACCTTAATGGGGTACATTGAGCTTCGGCTTACAGTAATGTGTGGTATGAAACCAGTTATTGTGGTTTGTAAATCATGGTTTATGGCTTAGGATGAATGGCTGGCCAATAGTTGGGAATTTTGTTTTCAAAGCACAGAGTTAATTCAAGAGTTAAAGATTCCAAAATAGTTGGGAACGCTGGCTAAAGATTCCGGGAACTGTCATCTCAACATGGCTGAGAAGAACAAGGTTGAGGAAGTCTGGAAAATTTTAGGGGAGAAAACCTGGAAAAGAAAAACGTAACATCAGTCCTTCATATCAGGTGCGGCTCTGGGACCGTCTACTTCCCCGAGAAAAGTTGAGAAAGTTAGATAGATGGATTTATTGCAGAGAATTAGGAAGCCACACACATGAAGACGTTGTCCATTCAACAGCACCACTATTATCTATCATACCAGAGTCCCAAAGTTTCAATCCTAGGCGGGTCCTCTTCCTTCCACCTTTTCGAATCAACAGCCATGTGGCTGTTCCTTTCCCGGCCTTGAAGGTTTCTGCTCGCTCGCTCGCTCGCTCTCTTTCCAAAAACAGCTTGCAACTTCTCACCCCTCTATCTTCAACCCAGGCAGGTTGAAACACCTTCACACAACCAACCCTACCTAGCAAAACCTGAGGAACTCTTTGCAGCAAAGGGGGAGTGAAAGCAGAGGGTTTTTTTTTTAAAAAATTGCTTTTATGTTCTTACGGAGGAAAAGTTCTGCTAACAAACCAGGGGAGGGGAAAACTGGCCTTCTGGATCTTGGACTAACACTCCCATCATCCTTGATCCAGGCCCATGGTACTTTGAGCTGATGGAGGTTGCAGTACAAAACTATCTGGAAAGCCACTGAGATCCTGTTTGTCCACAAACTTGCATACATATGAACACACAATGTGTGTGTGTGTGGTGTGTGTGTGTGTGTGTATAATGCCCAGAGTTGTTGGGAGTCGGACGGTATACAAACTTAATAAAAAGTAATAATGTGTGTGTTCACTGTTACTTTTTAATTAAGTTTGCATACCGCCCCAATCCCAATGACTGGGTGGTTAACAACAATATTAAGCCAAAAACTGCGTTGTCGGTTCTGCCCACTGAGTGCATGGGCACAGCTGTTCAGTCTGCCATGTCCCCACCAGACATGCTTAGACAGGTAGACCAGTATAGATGCTTTAACAGTGTTCTTTAACAGTGTTCTTAAACTGAAAATAAAGAATGAAACTTAGTTCTTTAATGTGAAGTTGTCTGAATTTGAAATACTTTTTTAAATAAATCACGATCTCCCAGGGAACCCCTAGGGACCCTAGGGTGCTACAGAACCCTGATTGAGAAACCCTTCCCTTCCTTCCCTCCCTCCCTCTCTCTTTCCTTCCTTCCTTCCTTCCTTCCTTCCTTCCTTCCATCCCTCCCTCCCTCCCTCCCTCCCTACAAAGATCAGAATTGTGCAAGCCATGGTGTTCCCTGTGACACTCTAAGGAAGTGAAAGTTGGACTTTAAAGAAGCAGGATAGGAAGAGTATTGATGCTTTTGAACTTTGGTGTTGGAGAAGTCTCTTGAGAATGTCATGAACAGCCAAGAAAACAAACCGATGGATCATCGAACTAATCAGCCCAGAGTTCTCACTCGAGGCACAAAGGACCAGGCTCAAATCATCCTACTTTTGACCCATTATGCAAAGACCCGGCTCTCTGGAGGCGGCTCTGATGCTGGGAAAGGTGGAGGGAAAGAGAAGAAGAGGAGGACCAGCAGCCAGGGGGAGGGACTCCGTTACAAGAGGTGATGGGGGCACTGTTGGGAGTCCTGAAAGACCAGGTTAGGGACAGGTCATCATGGAGAAAATCTACCTTTGTATTCACTAGGAGTTGAAAACAGCTTGATGGCACGTTATCAACCAACCAACCAAGGAAAGAGATGTATGTGTGGTGTGCGTTCATTCAAAATGGGCTTCCAAATCAGCAGGCAGTTTATCTCTGATTAACCAGATGGAGGGGATAAAAAATGGGGAAGGAATGTTGCTTTCATGGCTCATGGGCTTCCTGGAGACCCATAATGCTGACCTGTACTGGAAGCAGGATACTAGGCTAAAGGCTTTTGTTCTGCTTTCCCCATATTACCTTGTGAGGTAGGACACTGCTGGCTCTTACCAACAGTTTACTTACTTTCAACACTTTACTTTCTTGGAAACAATCCTTGAATCCAGATAGTTCTGCAATATATTTCCTCCCACTGTGCTTCAGGATTGCACCCACAGCGTTTCAGATCTCCAAAGATTGCCTTCACTTTCCTTGGATCTGTTGGTTTAGATGGTAGACGAGATTTTGTCAGCTGTTTAGCGTTACCCTGAAACAGGAACCTATGTGGATTTGGAGAAGAAGCATGTTTAGAACAATATTTACTCCTTTAAAGCATTTGAATCCTGCTTTCCAGCCCCAAAGAGTCTGTTATAAAACTGATTGGAAGTAGGTTGTCAGATTTACAACCTAAAAAACATGATTCAAGAAGAAAAGGTTTTAGGAGGGAAGAGGAAAAAAGCAAGCACAGATACAAATTTTTCCTTTAAAAGTTTGTAGAGAGGGTCTTTTCAGCAAGAAAAGTGTAAAGAATCCCCCCATAATTAGTGTTCGTTCGAGGCAGAAAAGGATCCTTTGGATAGGTCTGGCTCCCTGCCTACTGAAAAAGGGACAGATTGAATTAATTTTCAAGCAACTGTTGGAATTAAGTGCCCCTGGAATTGTGCTCTCTTTGGCCAATATATGGAGCTCATTTGCGATGCGGCTATCTGCTTTGCAGGGGTGCTATTACACAGAATCACAGAATTGAGAGGTACCCCAGAGGTCATCTATTCCAACCCCCTGCTTGGGGCAGGTAACATCACAAAGAAATATATAAAACTGTAGAAATGTCACTCTGTCAGCCCAACCCACCTCACAGGGTTGTTATTTTGGGAAAATAGGAGGCAAGAATATCAGGTAAGTTGCCATGTTGAGTTGAGTGTGTGTGTGTGTGTTTAATAATAAAAACGAGCAGGTTAAAATATTGTGGGATTTCTAAATACAAACTGATAAAGTCTTGGCATGTAACACACCAGATTTAACTGTGGTTGAGAAGAAGAAAGTGTGGATAATTGGTGTGGCAATACCAGGGGGTAGTAGAATAGAAGACAAAGAATTGGGGAAAATCACGAAGTATCAAAATCTGAATGTCAAAGTTGAAAGATTATGGCATAAACTGGCGGTGGTGGTCCCAGGGGTTATCGGCACACTGGGTGCCATTCCAAAAAGCCTTGGAAAGCACTTGGAAAATCTGCGCATTGAGAAAATTTCCATCTGTCCATTACAAAAGGCCACATGGCTCGGATCCTGCACATATACCGCGCCGATACAGTACAACATCCGAAATTCTTGGGAAGAACTCAATAGGAATGAAGGCCAACACCAGATAAAGTACTGGCAGCTGTGATTTCGCGTTGTTGTATATATAATAATAATAAAGCAATTATTAATCTCCAGCATTTCCCACCGGGGTTCTTATCACGAACCCGTTTCCTTTTCCCTCCCAGCTGATTCTGTGCTTGGGATGTGCAAGACATTTCAGATTCCAAACTTAAAACTAGGCATTTTAAGCTCGAAGCATTTTCCCGCGTGCTTGAAACAGCACAGTGCAAGTTTAAAAGGGGCCGCTTTGTGCCACAAAGGGTGCTTTTCAAACTTAACATGGGACATTTTGAATGCGAAACGGCTCAGACATAAACCATTGTGCCCCACCCTGTTAATGCACTGCAGGTGGGCATTTTTAGTTGTAAAACTCAACGCGTGGTGCTTTTTAACGCATTCCTTTGGCCGAAAAAAGACCCCCTCCTCACACATACCTCTTGGCTGCCGGAGAGTTGGCAAAGGAGTGTGCAAACTCCTCTCCTGCTGTTTGGGCTAATCGAATCCAGCGCTGAAGCTGCTTCGCTCCGTCCTAACCGAGATGGTTCCAAAGCTTCCCCGTTTCCAGATGTGCCGGGTTGCAGCACCTCAATTGGATAGCTGGGCTTAAAATGCAGCCTCGGAAGAGATGGAGGAGGGGGGTGACAAACGGCTGGGGCTTCCCGACGAGGAGGTGTGAGAGATGGGGTGTCGATTGTGACTTGTGCACAGAAGTGAAGAAAAGAGAGTGAAAATATTCCAGCAACACAAATATCACTCGACATGTATTTCTTTGCTGCTTGTGTGTGTGCTGGAGAGAGAGAGAGAGAGAGAGAATTTAGGGCATGTGAGAAAATATATGGCGATAATTATGCAATAATAATATGCATTTATACAGCTCTTTTATCCCTCGGTTGTAGGATATTCAATAATTAATTGCCTTGACTGCATTCTCATGCGCCACCTTCTGCCACAGATCTTCAAGACGGAGACAAGTTTGTTCTCCCGCCAAGGGCAGAGCTGCTGAGAATCAAATATTGGGCACCTCTGATGCTATTCGAGACGGTGTCTTTTTCCAGACCCGCCAAACTTCAGACGGCTTCAGCCTGGGACCAGAGAAGAAGAGGAATCAGGACATCTTTCCCTCCCTGGCCTCCAAAAAGCTTTCCCAGAATTCCCTACCACTGGGCTGGGAAATTTTGGGTACTGTAGTCCCAGTACGAGTCAGGTATCAGGGTAAGTGAAAGTGGATTAGATGATGATGATGATTTATTTGACCCAAGAAACAAGAGCTTCCTTTAAAACAGGGGATCTGTGTGCCACACCCTAGCCTAGCGTCTGTGCCTTTAAAAATCTTCCAGAATCTCCACTTACTTTTCTCAAGTGAAAAATCGAGGTTCACATATCGTACTTTGAATCAACCACATGAGTCGGGCTGGTTTCTCACAACTTGCCAAGCATGAACAGTCTTAGACTGAAAGGCAGAGCAAATCCAGCGGGCACACGAGAAGCGACTTCTGGGTCCACTTGCAGGAACGAACAGAGAGAAAATTGGTTTTTTCTCATTGTTAGCATTTACTAATGGACTCTAAGATTTATAGTCCCTCTGAAAAGAAAACCCATTGATCAGGATAACTGAAAAAACATACATAGGCTGGGTTTACACATTATGCTACAGGAAGTCCTCGGGTTACGACCACTTACTCAGTGACCAAAGTTATGACGGCACTGAATAAATGATACGACTGATTCTCAGAGTTCCGGCCAGTGCAATGAGCTGTGGTCACGTGATCATGATTTCCGACATTCCCTGCCGGCTTTCCACAAGCAAAGTCAGTAGGCAAACTGGACAAGTGTCACGGTCACATGAGGTCCTCGCTTAACGACCCGCAAGATCCTCGTTTACCAATGGCAACCAGGACTGCCAGAATTGCAGTTGCTAAGTGATGACGTGCTTTACGACCGTGTTGCTTAGCAATGGAAATTCCAGTCCCAACTGACATCGTAACCCAAAGGCTACCTGTAACCCATTGATTAATTGTGGTTTATTGAATTACAGTTTTATCCTTGGCTGGGTGTGCCCTCAGTCATGGACTGTGGTTTACAAGCCAGAATGGCTGCCAGCTTCATGCAACGTGTTAAGCTGAGGAAATCCAAACAAATGTTTAATCAGAACGAAGCAGCCTGCTTACCTCTGTTTAACTGAAGAGACCTTGGTTCAGCTCATCCGAGTTTCTGGGTTTGGGGAATGCATTAAACGATTAACCATGTAAACTGAGATTCACTAGAATGACTTGGCTGGGTTCAGCGTGTTACATGAGTTTCCCTATTATTGAGGGGTGAATGAATTTCTCAATTTCCATGTAGTTCAACCTTTGATTCCCTCTGTCCAGTCTCTACATCCTCTGGCAATTTTCTTACACGTTTTCATGCATCTCTTTCCTATTAACATTTTCTTGTTGTTCTTTTCTTACTCAAGTTTTGCAAGCAATTCCAGGAACTTAAAATGTTTTATTCATGTTTATTTACAAGATCAACTCTGAGCAGGGTAGAAGGTCCCCCAAAATGCATTTATACAGAGAAGAAATCAACAAAACTCCTACCAATATACAAGTTGTTTTCACTAAAGGCACTATTTCAGAGTGCACTTTTCCCTGAGATGCAGTATGTGCTTTCATAAAGGCTTTGCTGATGTTTGCAACATTGCCTTTCAGAACCTGGAAAAACATAGATCTCAACGGAGAATCTCGTCCCAGTTCACCTATTGATTTGGGAAGTGTGGATTTGGTAACTTTGCATTAAAATGTGAACTGAACGCATCTCTGGCCAGCCTCGTATTTAACTTACTTGCTGATGATCCCAGCTTTTTGAATTGGGCCTAGAAGCACAGTGGAGAAAGTTAGTATGCAGTTAGTCCTCACTTAATGACCACAACTGGGACCAGAATTTTGGTTGCTAAGCAAAGCAGTCATTAAGCTAATCCAACCCAATTTTATGACCTTTATTGCGGGGGTCATTAAGCGAATCACAGTGGGCATTAAGCTAACCACGGTGCCGTTAAACGAATCACACGGTTCCTTACTGATTTTGCTTACCAGAAGCCAGCCGGGAAGGTCAAAAATGGCGATCACGTGACCACAGGACGCTGTGACAGTTATAAATGTGAACTGATTGCCAAGCACCCAAATCGTGATCACGTGACTGCGGTGACACTGCCATGGTCATAAGTGTGAGTTCCGGTTATAAGTCATTTTTTTCAGCACCGTTGTAAATCCAAACTGTCACTAAACAAATTGTTGTTAAGCGAGGACTGCCTATATCTGAAAAACTGCCTTTTTCTGGTCTGTTTCACTCTTCAACCTTATAAGGACGCTGCATAAAATATATTTTTTTAGCGTGGCTTGGATATCAGTCAGCACATACATCCGTAACCGAGGGGCCTGCGTGACACCAGCCGAGTTGTGCCAGCCTTTCAATGTTGATTGGATATTATATTTTGTGAATGTACTGTTCCTTGTTATTTATATGGTTTTTTTTCAGTCTTAGTACTGTGTGTAAAGTCTGCTCATTGGACTGGCATCTATTTCTGTGTAAATAAATAACTTTCCAGGAATGGATGCAAGCAGGAATATCAACCTGGTGGTTCAAAACAGCTCATCTGCGTCATTTCCCCAGGAAGAAGATTGAGAACGGCTTCAAGTTTGAAGACCAGGTTTCAAGAGGATGGGAAAATCATTAATTCAGGGGGAACCAAGATGGCGCTCTCTTTATTTAGATCAGTGTTTCTCAGCCTCAGCGACTTTAAGCTCTTTGGACTTCAACTCCCAGTTGAATTCTGGGAGTTGAAATCCAGATAGCTTAAAGTCGCTGAGGCTGAGAAACACTGATTTAGATCAAGAGTCGATGGGGAAAGGATGAGTCTGAATCAGCATCTCCCAACCTCAAATTTCAGGAGTCCTAACCTGTACCCTAAATGCTGCAGAGCAGGCTCTAGTTTGGGAGAAGCGGCTAAATAAGCGCCATCCATTGCTCAAAAGCAGCTTGGCAAACAGAAGGTTTGCAAGGGGGATCTTACTCCAGTGCACAAATTACCCTTGACAGAATGTGGCCTTTTGGCAGGGCTAAAAGAGCCAACCCCTCACTCAGCACCACTCAGATCTCCGCAATGCACGTTTTCTCAGCCACTGGCTTGGAGGAGATCAGGAGACCAGCAGGGACTGTGGAAAGAGAGGCAGAAGAGGAACAGCAAATTTCACACTGATCTGATTTTCTCCCTCCCAAGTTGGAGAGATGAAGAGCACAAACCCACTGGTGGGAACAGCCTTAAGAAAGCCAGCCTCTGATAGGATTACAAGTAGTCCTCGTTTAACAACCGCTCATTCAAACTTACAACAGCACTGAACAGGTGGTACTTATGACGGGTCCTCATAGTTCTGGCCACCGCAGTGTCCTCGCGGTCACACGATCGCCATTTGTGAGAAGCAAAGTCAATGGGGAAGCTGGCAGGAGGGTGCAAATGGAGACCATGTGACATCACACTTAATGACATCACGGGATTCACTTAACAACAGCAACCGGGGACTGCCAGAACTGCTGTTGCTAAGCAGTGCAGTCACATGACATTGTGCTTTACGATCACAGCAACAGAAATTGCAGTTGCAGTTAATGTCATTAAGTGAGGGCTACCTGTACTCACAGCCATTCCTCTGCTGGATCTCTCCCACCAAATATATACAGAGCACTGATTATATTTTTAGAAGATTAAACCAGAAAACTTAGTCTTCCATCCAAAATCAGATTTTTTTTTCACTTTTTTATATATAACTCAAGGCGGCGAACATTCCTAATACTCCTGTGTCGTGTTTCCCCCACCGTGACAACCCTGTGAGGTGGGTTGGGCCGAAAGCAAGGGAGTTGCCCAAAGTCACTTCAACTCCCAGAATTCCCCAGCCAGCCATGCACTAAGCCTGCCTGCCATGCTCTGCTTGTTTGACATGGACACCCACAGCATCTGGGTTCACAGAATACACAAACCACAAATGGTGTTTGTAGGTTGAGGTTCAGTTGGACAGGCTGTGTGAACCAGGGAGGATATATTGGTTCAGGCCCTGCTGTTCTGCGAATGCAGCCACTCTGTCCTGTCCACTCAGGGTTGGGCATATTGTATTGTACGGACTCAGCCTTGTCTGTCTGATACGGGGAGGTAAATGAGCAAACCAGCTTTTTTTCTTTTTCTTTTTTTGCAAACGAGCTATTCCAGATTGCCCATTGCCAGCATCTTGTAAACAGGTGCACAAAATCCTATGGAGTTACTCAACCTTACTGCTGTGGTTTCACACGGGGAGTCTTTAAATGACATTCTGCTTTCCCTTCAAAATTCAGTACCTTGTTTTATTGAAAAGCTGTTCTGGGTGTTTGGCAGACTGGCACCCCCAAGTTCCGCCATGATGGTACCAACAGATTCCCTGGAACCAGCCCCATTGCTTCCTAATCTTTCCCACACCTCTTTAGCATTACAGGTAGTCCTCATTTAACAACCACAATTGGGACAGGAATTTTGATTGCTAAGCAAAGCAGTCATTAAACAAATCTGGCCTGATTTTATGACCTTTTTGCTGTGGTCATTAAGTGAATCACTGCAGTCATTAAGCAAACCATGTGGTTGTTAAACGAATCACACGGTTCCCCATTGATTTTGCTCGCTGGAAGCCAGCCAGGAAGGTCAAAAATGGCAATCATGTGACCACGGGATGCTGCAACAAGCAGAAATGCAAACCAGTTGCCAAGCACCCAAATCGTGATTATGTGACCGCGGGGACACTGTGACAGTCGTAAGTGTGAGCACCCATGGTAAGTTGTTTTTTTCAGCACCGTCTTAAGTCTGAACTGTCACTAAATGAATGGTCATTAAATGAGTACTTGTACGCCTTTTCATACAAGTTGTTGGACTCCCCCTCAATTCTACCCTGCCCCCCCCCCCAATCCATCCAGGTTAGATCCAGCCCTACCTCATGCTGCCGTCAGCAAAAATTGCTCCCCCACCCAACAGGCAAACCTATCATAAACCTGCCTGCTTGTTGGTCAGTTTTATTCATTTTCATTTATCAAGTCGAGCTGCCAACGCTGATATTTGCAGCTGCTGCAACGGAAGAAGAGGCAGGAGAAGGGGAATGCCAGGTTGTCGTTGCCTGCCTGGCAGAACTGCCTCTCTCGTCTAAAATTTTGCAACGGAAACGAAGCGGGGAGGGAGGGGGAGAGATGCTTACGGCCTTATACACACAGAGGGGTGAGCCTTGCCTACTCAGCAGAACCACAGATCCGACGTTCCTCAGACAGTCTGTCCAAGACCAGGACAAGACATGTTTAGGGATGGTGCAAAACCCCTTTTCTACTTCCAAAGGTCCTTATTTTGGCCTCGCCAGTGGGGGCGGGGGTGATCTGCAACCAAAAGTTTCAGCGTTACCTCAAGAGTTCTCAATGCTTTTTTCCAGGAATAAATACATTCCAGAGAAAGATCATCAGAATGCACACCAGGTTTATCCAGAAAAGGGTGTGTCAGTTTTCTTCATCTGGAACAAGTTCAAACAGTGTTTTTCGAACTCGGCCACCTTTGAGACGTGTGAATTTCAACTCCCAGAATTCTGGGAGTTGAAGTCCACACATCTTAAGTGGCTGAGTTTGAAAAATGCTGACCTAAGTTATCACTTCAAGCCAAGAATCTTGGTTTATTCCACCAAAATACTGGTTTACTCAACCAAATTATCACTTCAAGCCAAGAATCTTGGTTTATTCCACCAAAATACTGGTTTACTCAACCAAATTATCACTTCAAGCCAAGAATCTTGGTTTATTCAACCAAAATACTGATAAGGGACGTGTTTTGTGCTCAAAGTCCATTTACTCCTGCTCTTTTCCTTTAATGTTGGTGGATGCAACAGACCAACGCAGCGGAAATTGTCCGGTTTGTGTACTTACTCCATTGGTGTGGCTGCTCACTCGCTCCTTGACTTCATACATCCAAGCTCAGGATGATGGCTTCATTGAGCCAAACAAGCCAGGATCATAACCCAGTGGGTAAAACCCTTCTTTTGTTACTGCCTTAAACCAGTGTTTCTCAACCATGGCGACTCTAAGCTGTGTGGACTTCAACTCCCAGAATTCCCCAGCCAGCTGTGCTGGCTGGAGAATTCTGGGAGTTGAAGTCCACACAGCTTAGAGTCGCCGTGGTTGAGAAACACCGCCGTAAACATTGAGCACAAAGATCTGGGTCTGTATTGCAATGCAACATTTAGTTGCTTGCACCAACCAAAGGAACAAATCGGGGGCCAACAGGACTGGAGGTGTGTTTATTTTAATACGGCACAAATCTTGGCCTAATGTGAGGGTGGCATCTGAGGGCCACCTTCCACATTATTTGAAGTCTGAGGTCATGTCACACGTGATCCCACGCTCCCTGTTTTCCCCCAGAACATTTGCTTTGTTTTGGACCCCCCAAAAGAGTTTGAAACCTTCTGCAGAGCCTCCCATCGTCCAGCCGATGCTTAAAACGATGTCGAAATGCCCTAGCGGAGACAATATTTGTGGCCAAAGAGGACAATCTTTCTTCGCTGTGTCCCTTGAAAGAGGCATTGTCGTGTTTTCATACCAAGGTCCTTTCAGGCGCTGTGCAAACGCTCTCATCTCTGTTTCCCGTAATGAGTCCTCATTTTCAATGAGGAAAATAATAATAAAAAAACATGTTTTTTGCATTGTTCTTTTCTCCTCGACCCCTGCGCTGCCTTCCTCCGTTCCCAATTTTCTTTCTTTGTAACGATGCCTCTTTCTCCCCCACCTCACACATTAATTATGCCAGATTCTGAAATCTCCAATCTCTTCCACCCCAGGAGGGGGTGAGAATTCTGGATTGGTGGCTTACAGGCGTAATTTACACTTTTTCTGTTCTGGCTTCAATCAATCTGGCTGTATACACACGCAGGCGCACCCCAACAGCTTGGCTTTAAACAAGAAAGAAAAAAAATTTTTTTTTATCAAGGTGAAAGGCGTGTTAAAATTTAAAAAAAAATGGCAGAACCCCCCCCCCCACACACACACACACCAACACAACACAAAAAGAGAGAAATCCAAATTATTGGGAGGGGAAAAGGGAAAAAAAAATCAAACAGCTCAGAATCGTGTCCTTAAACATGCACAAGGGTTGGGGGGAGGGAAAAGGCCTTGGCAAGCTGGCGCTTCTTCAGTTTTCAATGCCATCTTTTTAAAAGGGAACAATAAGCTTTCTTGTTTTGTTTGTTTGTTTGTTTATTCAATGTGCTGTATGCTGTGGCCTAACAATGATTAAAAGCGAGATTAAAATATAAATAAATAAATAACGTAATGGTTGTTTCGGACGTCGCACTAATCCAGGGTTTGTTTAACCTTGGTTTCTTGAAAAGCCACACTTAGCCAGATTTGCATAACGCACTAGATCCAAAAGCAGGCAATGTTATGGTGTGATTTCCATGGTCAAGAGGTGGAAGTCACCAATGGTGGATCAAAGAGACAAATTTTAGAGCAGTGTTTCTCAGCCTTGCAGGTTGAAGATGTGTAGACTTCAACTCCCAGAATTCCCCAGCCAACCTTGCTGGCTGGGGAATTCTGGGAGTTGATGTCCACACTTCTTCAACCTGCCAAGGTTGAGAAACACTATTTTAGAGAGCCAGTTTGGTGTAATGATTAAAGGCACCAGGCTAGAAACCAGGAGGCTGTGAGTTCTAGTCCTGCCTTGGGCACAAAGCCAGCTGGGTGGCCTCTGGTCCAAAGATGAAAGCTGTGCCAAGCCACTTCTGCAAAACATTGTCAAGAAAACTTCATGGACTTGCCCAGGCAGCCGCCAAGAGTCAAAAACTGACTCGAAGGCACCAAAAAAAAAAAAGGGAGGGAGACAATTTACCTCTTAATATCTGTACTTTGTTCAGATTGCAAGCCTGGTGCGATAGGTCAACCGAACACAGTTATTATCAGTGCCTCCCAAAGGAATGAAAAAGGTTGCTGTGGAACCCTTCGGCAGCATCACGGCCCATCAGTTGCCCTACCGTCAAAAAGACCAGAAAAATACTCCAGGGGGGTGCAACCTCCAAATATCAAATCATCATCATCATCCTTGCTTTCTCTGTTAGGGCCCCTTCCTCAGTATCCTAAGGCTCTTAAGCACCCCAGAAATAATGCACTGTTTTTGTTTTGGTTTTTTTAATCCAACAAAAAGTTCTGTCTCGTTGAAAACTTTGCCTCTGGCAGGCTGAGTCCCTTTTAACTCAGTGGTTTTATTTCCTTTTCCATTTGGAGATTTATTTTCCGCCGAGAACTGCCCTGTGGATCCAAGCTGGAGCAGGCCGAATTTCACCTCCCCAGGCCAGATCAAGCGTGCCCCTCGGCCAGCAATGGGGTCAGCCGCTTTGGCAAGGCCAGGGCTCAACCCCCGCAGGAGCACAAATGCGCAGGGAGGACGGCCACAGCGTCCTGGAAAGGGCTGGGGTTGCCTTCCCCAGAAAGCGTGCACCGTTGCACAGATTTGAGGGAAGATTGGCAGGCCCGGTGCTGGAGAAGCTCCGCGTTTGGAGCATGGCAGGCCGCAGGAGGTCAGAAATGAAGGGCGGTGGTCAAAACTCGTGCTCAAACAGAAAAGAGTCAATTGGCAGGAGGTGATGCAGGTCAGGTCAAAGGAGAAGGCAAGGGGGATGCCTGTGGTGCTGGGGCGCATGGAAGACAGCCGGGGCAGCTGGCACAGCTCAGGCACCATGAGCGAATGGCAACCGGTGTGGAGAGATGGTAGGAAGAAAGTTTGAAATGCAAGAACGAGATAAACGTGTAACATCTGAAGGATGCTACAGGACCAAGATGGGGCAATGGTGGTTAGCAAATGTCAGAGTGCTGAGACTCAGAAGGAGGAGTGCGGATGCTTCTGAAGATGGAGGATGTCTTAAGGTCCACAGGTTTGAGCACTTCCCAGGCACTGCCCTGCTGTGGTAAAAGAGGCACAGAATTGCACCAACTCTCCATAGGTTCTGGAGGTGATACAAGTGGTATAGCCCCTTTGGGGGGGCAGTCCTATATGTGCCATGGACGCGAGGACAGCAACTGGCCAAGGCGGAGGGCCCTATTTGAGTTGCCTAATCGATGTTTAACGTTTACACTAACATCATTCCACCTAGGCACATGAATTTGGGGGAGGGGGGGTCATGGAGGCAAAGGAAGTAGCCAAGTAGAAAAGAGCAGTTTGCAAACATGGAAAAGCCCAAGTAGAGCTAACGGCATCCACCAGGAAGCCAAGAAATTATTTTCGTGCTTTTCCAGCATGTTTCTAGTCCTCAGCTGCAAGGAGAAGCTTGAAGAGGTGTGTAAGCCCTTGAATTTGCCTACCTGTCTCCCCCAACATGGAGTCTCCAGCTTTTAAGGCTGCAGATCCAGAGACATTCAGGAACAAAACAGAAAGCTGGAAAAAATGGGATGGGAGGGACAAAGTTGGAAATGTAAGAGCCAGCTGGGTCTGAAGCCAAGAGTTGAGTTTGTAACTAACACAAATATCTAGAGGTGTATGGAGTTCAACTCCCAGAATCCCCCAGCCAGCACACTTCAAGGTGTGTGGACTTCAACTCAGTGTGCTGGCTGGGGGAATTCTGGGAGTTGAAGTCCACACATGTTAAAGTTGCTGAGGTTGAGAAACTGCTCTAGAGCATCTGGGGCCCTGCTGGATGGAAATGCTGCCAATTACAGCCCTGATATTTCTGGAGCATACCATTTTGGGAATCCTGGGATGTCCTCTACTTTTCCAGTCACCTCTGATGCAATCTGTGAAAAGGGATAGAATGATAATTACAATTCATTAAACTTGTATGCTGCCCGACTCCCACTGACTCTGGGTGGCTCACAATAATCAGACAAAGAAACTACAATAAGATCAATGAAAGATAAAGATAAAAGATGGAAAGTGCAATGAAGCAAGGGGTCTCACTCCCCCTGGCTAAAGGCCTGAGTGAAGAACCAGGTCTTCACCATCTTCTGAACAACAGAAAGTGGGGGCCATCCAGATGTCGGGGAATGTCATTCCAGAGGGCAGGCACTTCTGGGGTCCTGATGGATGGCCTTGTTTAACTGAAGGAACCCAGAGTGCACCAACCCTGCAGGATCGAATCAGCCAGGCAGATGTTACAGGTAATCCTCGCTTAACTATCACAATTGGGACGGGCATTTCGGTTGCTAAGCGAAGTGGTCATTAAACAAATCCAAGCTGATTGTATGACCTTTCTTGCAGCGGTTGTTAAGTGAATCACTGCAGGCATTAAGCAAACCATGTGGTCATTAACTGAATCATGGTTCCCCATTGATTTTGCTTGTCAGAAGCCAGCTGGGAAGGTCGAAAATGGTGATCATGTGACCATAGGACACTGCAATTGTCATAAATGTGAACTGGTTGCCAAGCGCCCAAACTGTGATCACATGATCGTGGGGAACACTGCAATGGTCATAAATGTGAGGACCAGTTGCAAGCTGGTTTTTCAGCACCATCGTAAATCCAAACCATCACTTAATGAATGGTTCTTAAGCGAGGACTACCTATATGGGAGACAGGGTCCCTCAAGTAACCAGGCCCTCTCCTGTGTCGAAGCCTCATTGTTTGGCCAGAAGAAAGAGGCAGTGAATCAGCCATAAAAAGGGATGTTTTCTGTAGTCTGAGGAAGGTGGGAGGATCTGAAGGGAAGGTAGATGATTTCTTGCAAACAGCAGCTCACCAGACCTGCCCGGTAGTTCTTAACTGGAGAGATGGCATCCATTGTTGGCATGCTAAAACTCGAGCACGATGGGTCCAAGAATCTGGAAGTTCTGAGGGGTGAATCATCCCAGCAGTTTACCCTTTCTAATTCAACTCAGAAAGATCCATTTCCTTTTGAGGAAAGAAAAGCTGGGGAGGGGGGGGGTGGAGATGAGCCCCAGATGTGGGCCGGCTGGCTGGGGTCCCTTGAATCAGGAATGGGCTCCATCTAGGCTCAGAGGAAGTCAGTCATGATTAGTGTTGGTCTATGGTTGCCGAAAACCAGGAGGAATCTGGCACCACCTTTTCCAACTAACACGGTTTATTAAAAGGTGTAAACTTGAATGTGCTGCAGCACTTCACCAAATGCATAGTGTGGCTAGACCAGTATTTCCCAACCTTGGCCACTGGAAGACGTGTGGACTTCAACTCCCAGAATTCCCCAGCCAGTCATGCTGGCTGGGGAATTCTGGGAGTTGAACTCCACACGTCTTCCAGTGGCCAAGGTCGAGAAACACTGATTCTAGCCTTATCCTCTCTTAACCTAACAGATTGCATGCATCATTTGTTATTTCTTGAAAGCCCTGAACAGAAATAAAAGAATTAAAATACTTGATTCATAAAATTCAGAGAGGGCTCTTTTTACAAAAGGACCTTGAATTGCAGACTCAGAATAAGCAATCCCCTAAAATGCCTTTGTTTTTTTCCAGAGTTATTAAATCTTTCTTAGCTTGAGTGTGGTTTCAGAGTTTTACTGAACTTGCCTTAGACCTGCCTTTCTCCTCCTGACCAATCGGGAGGCTAGCCTAACGGGGCCGTCTCCACCCCTTAGTTTTCCCTGTCATGCTGCCCCCTAGTGGTGAAATGGTGATACTTCCTTAAACAGCGCTTGGCGAAAATCAGGCAATGCCATCACCCCTGAGGACTAGAAACGTGAAGAATGGCTGGGGAGCCTGGATGAACATTGAAGAGAGAGAGCTAGGCAGCTGGGCAAGTAGTCGATAAATCTGACCTGGAATGGGGATTTTACAGGCATTTCATGACGGACCCTGAAAGAAGGGAGTGAACTGAAACCGTGAGAAAGAATGGCCAAGGCTTTAAACTGCCTCTATTCTCCTCTTTCTCAACCCATCATTCTCCAACTTCTCTGGAGGGTTTCTAGAAAAGATTGGACAACTGTTTGTCCAGATGGTATGAGGATTCCTGCCTTGGGCAGGGGGTTGGACTAGAAGACCTCCGAGGTCCCTTCCAACCCTAGGATTCTATGATCGTTCCTCTCCTTCCCACACCATCCTAGAACAAATGCAGCTGCCTACCACGCACTTGAATTCCTCTGCCTGAGATGGGATGAAGCCAACATTGGGAGGTTAAGGGGGAACTTGGCATTGCCTGATGGGGCCGTGATAAGTGGAGACAGGTCCTGGGTTAGTGAATTTTAAACTGGGGGTAAGTAACCCCAAGGGGGAGATTTGAGCATATCCTGGGGTTAATGGAGCAATTTGTAATTGCTTTTTGCTGAGTCAAGGATCCATTTTGAAGCCAAGACGCTCATGTATGACAACAGAGTTTGAATTTGGGGGGGGGGGTGAATGACATTATTTAAGAGCAGAAAAAGGGGCGATTGGGTCAGGCAGTTTAAGAACCACTGTCCTGGGTAAACACATCTGGAAGAGGTGGCGCCCAGACTGATACACATTCAGGGCAGTGGTGTATAAACTGCCCGCTTCTCTGTGGCCAATGAAGAGACAGCAAGGCGCGTCTCCCCAGATTGCAGCAAGGCTGTGTGTTAGCCCTGCAAGGTAGTCCAGACAAGAAGCACAACCAGGAGTCCTAGCTCTATCTGTATTGTTAAGGTTCCATGAACAGAATCTTGCAAGACTGAAAGCGTTTCTCCCCTCCTTTCCTTTTAATCTCCGGAAAACTCGGGAGGGCCCCTTCTGAGACGCTTCCCGTGCCCGCCCTCCTTCTCTGGGCTGATTGATTGGTTTTATCAAATTTATACACTGCCCATCTCGCTATATAAGTGACTCTGGGTGGCTCAAGGAGTTAAGGTGGTTTGTTCTAATCTGAGGAATGAGCCTAGCTATTCTCCTTTCTAAATCAGGATTTATGGCCAAGCCATACATTAGCTATTTATTTAATAAACCACAGCTTTTAGTGCTATGTGAGAATCGGGTCACTATGTTTGATGTGGACTGTGGTTTAGGGTGTTATGTAAGCCCAAACAATGGTGGTTTATTCAACAAACCACATTCAAATCATAGTTTGGCACAATAAAGCATATGCAGCTGGTGCACCTTCTTTTTATTCATTACATTCTGAGTTACCTTATAGGTAAACTCCAGATGGAAAGATATAGGATGGGACTGTCATTAAGTAAAGTGTTAAACAATCTAAATAAAAAACATTTCATAGAAAAACAAGGAGGACAGAAGACACATTTAGTATCATTGAATCACCAAGCAGAACAAAGTTTTGGACCGCCTGCCTAAAACAAAGGAAGGGGGTAATCTGACTTTCTCAGGAAAGGGGCCATCACAGGATTCCTGCCAATCCAACACATATCTCCTGTGTTGGATTCACAGGGGACGGGGGATCCTTCGCTTATCCTGGCCCCAAATGGTTTACAGCAGCCATCTCCATCCTGGTGCTCTCTGAATGGCTGGGATCACAGCTCCCAGAATGCCTACAGTGTAAGTCTGGGAGTGGTGCTCCAAACACTTCAGAATTAGACCAGTTGGAAGAAGACAGTTTGGGGCTTCATTGAAAAGTACCAGCATCTTAAATGGTGATGCTCTAGCACAGTGTTTCTCAGCCTTGGCAACTTAAAGATTTGTGGCCTTCAACTCTCAGAATTCTATGGCTGGCTGGGGAATTCTGGGAGTTGAAGTCCACAAATCTTAAAGTTGCCATGGTTGAGAAACACTGCTGTAGCATTATCTAGGGGACTTTGGCTGCTGTTATAAAGCAGGGTTCAACCTGGTAAGGCGATGGATGGGAGACCACCATGAAACCTCCAGTTCAGGAAGTCGAAAGAACAGCCTGGAAGATGGTAACAGCAAACCACCGTTGCCAAGAAAACGGCATGATTGCACCCACAAAATCCCCAGAGACCTGGGCTAGAAATGGCAAGGTGTGTGCATGTCCATGTGTGAGTTTCCCACCTCTTCTGAAAACGGCCCAACTGACTAATTTGCCCTCCCAGTTCCTGGTTTCAACATTTCCAGAATGCATTTTGAAACGGTGCAATCTGTTGGGGCAACACTGCCCCCTGCTGGATTTTCTGGGTTATGGCATCTCTCCGCCCCAAATCTCCCCTAGGCATTTCAAATTCAACTGGCTAGGCTGGAAAATTAAAAAAAAAAAAAAAAGTTTGCAGGACACAATGACAAACTTTTTCCATACTTTCACCACAAAATAGATGTGTTCATCAAGTCACCAGAAGTTGAGATTAATTATTGACTATCTTTATTTCTGCCATCCACGGATAAGCAGTGGCTTGCTGTGATTTGGAGCAAGAGAGATGAGGTTGCAAGGCATGCATTCTCCCACCCAGCTAGGAACCTTTCCCTAAAAACAATATAAGCTGCTAGTCCTCAAGGATATCAAATTAAAAAAAAGTTAATAGGACCACCGAACTAAACCTGACAATTTTGCATTCCTTTTTTTAAAAAAAACATATAGGAAATCTTGTCTCCAATTTTCTGGGATTTGCTGATGACCCATGAGTGTCTTTAGGGGGGGTCAAAGAAGTCAAAATGGCAGCCACAACTATGCGATCAAAGCCATGACACTTTTTTAATGTGTTTTGATCACATGGCTATGGACACAATCTTGACTTTTCTGACCTCCTCCTGGCAGGCCCCCCTGCTTTCATCAGGGCAAACTAGAAGGGCTCTAGAAGCTACAAAAGGGACAATTTATGAGTGCCCTATAGCCCATAATTTATTTATCTTTAAGTTACAAATGTGATAAATGAAGAATAAAAGACGCAGAAAATACAGCCATCGTTTACCATGAATGCAAAACTTAAACCTAGATTAAATAAATGAATATCATCTGTGTTTCAAAAAATTATTTTAGTTCAAATTTAGGATATTTGGGGCGAAGGGTGAGGAGAAATCACCACTAAGATGCCAGCTCAGATATATTAATACTTGCCTGCCTACAGTTGTCATATACAGTAGACTCTCAGTAACTGGAACGCAAGCAACCAACAGAAAAATCAAATCTGGGGGGGGAAACGGCACTCTCAAGCAACCGGCAAAAAACATCTGTATCTCTCTGCTGCCATCTAGTGGGTATTAGGGTTTAATAGTAACCCTCAAGCAACCAGAAATTACATTTATCTGGCATCTACCAGTCTCCATGGGTGCCGGTTAACTGAGAGTCTACCATATTCCTAGTACAAATAGAAAGGGTCATTTAAGTCAAAATGTGAGAAGCCAGTTGAGTTCTCCACATAATGGCAGTGCTGAAATCAGTGCATAGAGGTGAAAGGTGCCAATCTGGAATCACAGTGAATTGCACATATCTACCCAAATGCACATGAGGGCACAATACATAACTGAGGAAGGTCTTGATTGCCTCTATTCCCCTTTAGCAGTAAACCTTTTAATGTCTTGCAACCTGAAATTCAGTCACGCATTCTGAAATCAAAGACCTGCTACAAAAACAGAGAGGTTTTTCTAGACCAGGTTTCTCAAGCAGGGTTCCGCGAGAGGTTCCTAGGGGTTCCCTAGGAGATCACAATTTATTAAAAAAATTATTTCCAATTTGGGCACCTTCACATTGAAGAGGTAAGTTTCATTCTTTATGTTTAGCTTAAGAACACTGTTAATGCCTTATATACAGGCCTACCCATGAAATGAATAGAATAATTTGGTAACTTCTGGCCTATATCTGAGCCTGAATGTGCAGGGGTTCCCCGAGGCCTGGGAAATATTTCAAGGGTTCCTGCAGGGTCAAAAGGCTGAGAAAGGCTGGGCTAGATAGATGTCTTGTTGCAGGAGAGAACAGCTGTACGCTCCCATCAGCAAAGCCTTCACTGGATTATTATCCTGACTTTTTATAGATGGAGATGGAGATGAAGATAGATAAATTAGGGGTGCTTGCCCATCTTTCAAAGATAGAGCTCTCCATTATATATACACACATGATGACAAGGTGCATGCACATGTGATCTCATTCTCCCCTGGAAAAAAAAAATCACCAGCTCATTTCTGCAAATAAATTTGCTCTTAAAGGTGAGAACAGCAGGGACTTGGGAGGAGAGGGGGGAAATTCAAAAAGACTCAGGCAGGCTAGAACTGTGGGAGTCAACAAAAGGCATGAAATTTAACAGGGAGGAATGTGAAGTCATGCTTCTGGGTAAGAAAAATGAAAGGAACTGTACAGAACGGGGGAAATCTGGCTTAAGAGCAGCACATGTCAGAAGGACTTGGGCGTACTAGTGGCTCACAAGCATAACGTCCCTACAACAGTGTTTCTCAAGCTTGGGAACTTTAAGATGTGTGGACTTCAACTCCCAGAATCCCCCAGCCAGCTGGCTGGGGGATTCTGGGAATTGAAGTCCACACATCTTAAAGTTCCCAAGCTTGAGAAACACTGTTGGGGGGATTCTGGGAGTTGAAGTCCACACATCTTAAAGTTCCCAAGCTTGAGAAACACTGTTGGGGGGATTCTGGGAGTTGAAGTCCACACATCTTAAAGTTCCCAAGCTTGAGAAACACTGTTGGGGGGATTCTGGGAATTGAAGTCCACACATCTTAAAGTTCCCAAGCTTGAGAAACACTGTTGAGGGGATTCTGGGAGTTGAAGTCCACACATCTTAAAGTTCCCAAGCTTGAGAAACGCTGTTGGGGGGATTCTGGGAGTTGAAGTCCACACATCTTAAAGTTCCCAAGCTTGAGAAACACTGTTATAGAGGGTCAGGACTTAGTCTCACTTGCTCCAGAGGGGAAGATGAGAACTCATGGGAGGAAGCTTCGACAAGAAGAACTGGCAGTCGGTGGAATGGGTCACTGCATGGAGCAGTTTCTTCCCCTTCGCTGGAAGTTTTCAAACAGAGGCTGGATTGTCCTCTATTGTTGTAGCGAGTCCTGTGGTGTGCAGGGGGGTGGGCTTGATGACCTCTTAGGTCCCTTCAAACACTATGATTCTGAGACTTTTTTCATCTTATCAGTCGGCCATCTGGCAGGCCCAAATGAAAGCAAACTGGGGGTGGGTGCAGGGGCAGTTCTGGGAATTTCTTTTCAAGGAGTCAACATTTGGGCCAGAGAGGAAGAAATAAAGCAAGACCGACATTTTACTAAAAAGCAGCTCTTTACCGCAGGGACGGCATCCCAACTCACAGCTCTTCGTCCTGACCAGGGTGCTCCGCCAACCTTTCTCCTTCAACATTTAAGAGCAGTTAATTAATTAATTAAATTTAAGAGCAGGAACGGGAAGAGGGAAAGATGCTGAGCCTCAGATCAGGAGACAGATAAGCCTGGATATAATGAGATAACATTAGCTGCATCTTCTCTCTTTCTTACCTTATGCCTTAAATTGTATTCCTTATTGCATTTCTACACTTTGCCTACTGTTGCCTACCCAAAAGGGAATTGCATAGTAGAAAACAACAACAACAATAACAGCAACTGCCTCCCCTTCCTTCCTTCCTTCCACTTCCCAACAGGCACTTTTTAAAATATGTTTCTTCATCTCCGTCTCAGTTACCTTGCAGCTGGGAGAGTTGCCACTCATTGTCAGCCTGTCAGAGGTGATGGGCGTGCGCCTGACATGGCTCTTCCATTGCAATTCAAAGTGGATTAACTTCTTGAGCGGCTTTGCATCGGGGTGCGAGAATTCCCCTTCCCCGTCTCCCTTCTCCTGTCTCCTGGTTTCACTTCGGCAGGTTCTACTCAAACACCGTTTCTGTTGGTCCCACTGTCAGTATTCAAGAGAAAAGGCAAGAGACTCGCAGATCAGCTTCTCAAAACACGCACGCACCCCGGACTCAAATTCCATCCTTCACAGATAAAGCAAGATCGATACAGGTCGGCAACTAGTTTTGGCCGGCGGGCCAAGTCCAATTCAGGGCACTGTACTGTAGTTAAGAAGGATCTGGGAACGTATTCAAAGGAGGACTGTCAAGAGGCCTGGAGAAAAAATTCTTGGAGAATCGGGAAAGGGAAGATTAAGAGCGATACGGTATCCATCTTTAAATAATTGATGGTTTGTCACATGGGAGACAAACACACCACATTAAGCCATGATTTGTTGAATAATCCATACGGGCTTGGTTCAGCCAGGGATGGGCAAATTTGGGTTGCCAGAGATTACGCTTGATACTTGGGGGAAAGGCAAAAAGCATGCTGGTAGGCAAAATGATTAAGATTTAGACGTTTGTTTTCTCTAAAGCAGGATAAGCCTATTTTAAGGTTTATGCTGAGGCTTGTGTGTATTTCCTGCCTCAAGAATTGTTTGGGACTGCAGCTGTCTAGAAATGCGCTAAGTAAAAAATTAAATGATGGGGAAAACCACGCTACCAATTTTTGGCAGAGAGGGTTCCTCACACCCCGTCAAGCCAGGGTTTGGGAGCCACACGTGGTTCTAATAACTGAGATTGCCATGAGGCACATTTGCAAAGCACAAGATGGCTTTGGCAGAACTTGTGAAGCCAGCCAAATTTTTTCTACTATAAGTAGTCCTTGCTTAATGACTGCCCTGTCTAGCAACTGTTCAAAGTTACAACCGCTGAAAAAGTAACTTTCTGACAAGTCCTCGAACATACGACCGTTGCAGCATCCCTGTGGTCACATGATCGCCATTTGCACACTTCACAGCCAGCTTCTGACAAGCAAAGTCAATGGAGAAGCTAGCAGTGGAATCTAAGTTGCAGTCATGTGACGTCTCGCTTAAAAACCACAGCAGACGTGAGTTCGTAAGACTGTTGCGGTCATGTGATATTTGCTTAGTGACCATGTCTGGGGAATTCTGGGAGTTGAAGTCCACACAGCTTAAAGTTGCTAAGGTTGAGAAACACTGCATAGCTGGTTCGTTGTCAAAGTCTTCACTGATCCTCTTGCTGTGCTGCACCGCTAAACACTCTTTGTGGCTTAGAAATTCTTTTTAGCCCCTACTGCCATGTTTCCCAACCTGATGTGTGGCCTTCAGTACCCAGAATTCCCCACACCCAGTATGGCCGCTGCTGAGAATTCTGGGAGTTGAAGTCCATATGTCCAAAAGTTGCCAAGCTTGGAAACTCTGCTCTGATGTATCATAACAGGGTAGATCATGGGGAAGACAGAGGAGAGCCCAGGTGCTTGGTTAACACTGAAGCCAGCAAACAAATGGATTTTTATTACAAAAAGTGGATTTTAACACAGGTTCTTATTTCTACAAAATATAGTCCTCCAAGCCTATCTCAGCACTTAAACTGGTCTTAAACCTGATGGGGGGCTATTCCCAGACTTGTGCTCTGAATATCCCCCTAGATACTGATACCCTGATCAAAAACAAAGATGGCAAGGACCTAACAGAAGAAGAAGAGATCAAGAAAAGGTGGCAAGAATATACAGAACACCTGTATAGGAAGGATAACAATATTGGGGATAGCTTTGACGGTGTGGTCAGTGAGCTAGAGCCAGACATCCTGAAGAGTGAGGTTGAATGGGCCTTAAGAAGCATTGCTAATAACAAGGCAGCAGGAGACGACGGCATCCCAGCTGAACTGTTCAAAATCTTGCAAGATGATGCTGTCAGGGTAATGCATGCTATATGCCAGCAAATTTGGAAAACACAAGAATGGCCATCAGACTGGAAAAAATCAACTTATATCCCCATACCAAAAAAGGGAAACACTAAAGAATGTTCAAACTATCGAACAGTGGCACTCATTTCACATGCCAGTAAGGTAATGCTCAAGATCCTGCAAGGTAGACTTCAGCAGTTCATGGAGCGAGAATTGCCAGATGTACAAGCTGGGTTTAGAAAAGGCAGAGGAACTAGAGACCAAATTGCCAATATCCGCTGGATAATGGAAAAAGCCAGGGAGTTTCAGAAAAACATCTATTTCTGTTTTATTGACTATTCTAAAGCCTTTGACTGTGTGGACCATAACAAATTGTGGCAAGTTCTTAGTGGTATGGGGATACCAAGTCATCTGGTCTGCCTCCTGAAGAATCTGTATAACGACCAAGTAGCAACAGTAAGAACAGACCACGGAACAACGGACTGGTTTAGGATTGGGAAAGGAGTACGGCAGGGCTGTATCCTCTCACCCTACCTATTCAACTTGTATGCAGAACACATCATGCGACAAGCTGGCCTTGAGGAATCCAAGGCTGGAGTTAAAATCTCTGGAAGAAACATTAACAATCTCAGATATGCAGATGATACCACTTTGATGGCTGAAAGCGAAGAGGAACTGAGGAGCCTTATGATGAAGGTGAAAGAAGAAAGTGCAAAAGCTGGTTTGCAGCTAAACCTCAAAAAAACCAAGATTATGGCAACCAGCTTGATTGATAACTGGCAAATAGAGGGAGAAAATGTAGAAGCAGTGAAAGACTTTGTATTTCTAGGTGCAAAGATTACTGCCGATGCTGACTGCAGTCAGGAAATCAGAAGACGCTTAATGCTTGGGAGAAGAGCAATGACAAATCTCGATAAAATAGTTAAGAGCAGAGACATCACACTGACAACAAAGGCCCGCATAGTTAAAGCAATGGTGTTCCCTGTAGTAACATATGGCTGCAAGAGCTGGACCATAAGGAAGGCTGAGCAAAGGAAGATCGATGCTTTTGAATTGTGGTGTTGGAGGAAAATTCTGAGAGTGCCTTGGACTGCAAGAAGATCAAACCAGTCCATCCTCCAGGAAATAAAGCCAGACTGCTCACTTGAGGGAATGATATTCAAGGCAAAACTGAAATACTTTGGCCACATAATGAGAAGACAGGACAGCCTGGAGAAGATGCTGATGCTGGGGAGAGTGGAGGGCAAAAGGAAGAGGGGCCGACCAAGGGCAAGATGGATGGATGATATTCTAGAGGTGACGGACTCGTCCCTGGGGGAGCTGGGGGTGTTGACGACCGACAGGAAGCTCTGGCGTGGGCTGGTCCATGAAGTCACGAAGAGTCGGAAGCGACTAAACGAATAAACAACAACAACTGATACCCTTTCAGATCAACCAGCAACATCCTTCTCTTCCAGTGCCCTCATCCTGCTCCTGGAATATCATTGGGGGTGGGGGAGGTACCCTGCCTCAACATCTTTTGACTGGCAGTTTCGCTACCCAATCCAGTTGAAGTCCACACAGCTTAAAGTTGCTCAGCTGGAGAAACAGTGATCTAAAGGAAACTAACACCAGGTCACTTACCTGAAAAAAAAGAAAAAAACAAACTTGAAGGAAACATTGGCAGATAGTTCCTTGGGGAATGTTTTGAATAGCGAACGGCCATAGTTCAACAGGTAAAACACCTGCACAAGCATGAAAAAGGTTCCAGTTTCAACCTCTGCTGTCTTCAAAGAGTGCTATGAAGAAAAAAAACACCCAGACTCGTCTGAAATCCTGAGAAGTTGTTATTAGCCAATACTGATAGCCCTAACCTTGAGATCTTGCTCTAGGCCAGGTACAGAAATGCACGTCCACAAGCAGCTGTATTTTAGCTCTTTTCAAAAGCCACTCCTCGCCCCTTAAAAAATTCCATTTGCAAAATTGTGGTTTTCAGCAGCTTATCCATCTCTTTTCTACAACTGGGTAAAGCCTTCTTTGCTCTGAGTTCAGCTCCAGGTACGTGAGCACAGCCATGATGGTTTTTTTTGGTGGGGGGGAACCAACCCCCAAGTGGGCTGTCCCTGGGCCTTTCAGGTGCTCCACCATCCAAGTGTTAATTTTAACTATTTTTGAAAAGTTAATTTTAACTTTTCCAGATCAGTCAAGGTCAGCCAGGGGCATCTTTTATAAACCCAAACCAATGAACATGGGGGGAGAAGGCCAAATAAATTAGCCCCAACTATTCCTGGGACATCTCAGTATAAGAGTCCCCGCCCAGAGTCCCTCTTTTGGGAGAGATGGGTGGTAATAAAATTTGAATGAATGAATGAGTAAATAAATCCCATGCCTTTGTGGTTTCCACAAAATAGTTAACGGTAACTATGTGTGGCTTTCAGTTGAAAATTACTTCCTATTCCCTAGCTAATGTTGATTAATTGAATACATTGCCAATGGTAGTTGGCTGAATTCTAACATGCTTAAGCCATAAACCATGGTTTGGAAACTATGATGGCTGGGTTTATTCAATCCACAAAGCAAAAACCAAGCAAAGCTCACTGCAATGTCTGCACCCAGAAGGCCTTGTTGCGAATTCATTTGGAGAATTTCCAAATCCAGGTAAGATCATTTTCATGTATTGCTGTATGCCGCCCAGAGTCACTTTTGTGAGATGGGCGGCCGTGTAAATTTGATAAATAAATAAATAAAATTTAGAGGAGGCCACAGGTCTAAATCCTGCCTTCTTTAGTTTGGGAAGAATTCTTGTTTGAAAACTTGAAGGACTGGTGTCAGGACTGTGGACAAATATATGCAAAAGGAGCCACTGGTCTACAGCAGTCTACAGTTTTCTGAACTCATATTTAAACCCACCTTTTCTGGCATTATTTATCAATCAATGAATCAATCAAATTTATCACCACTCATCTCCCAAAAGGGACTCTGGGCAGTTTACAATAAATCATAAATAAAAATATAAAACTGTAAAACACTATAATACACAATAAAATAAATACAATAAAAAAAAACATGACAAAGAATAGAACCTAGCTTTAATTTTAGAGGGGGGGGACTCTATGCTCAGCAGTTCAAAATCTGAACTATGATTGCCAATCAGGAGTAACCAGGAGTTCCCCCAGACCTGTTTTTGTGGATCCAAAATTTAAGGCACTGAAATTTGGCTGTAAGCTGCCATGTCCCACCAATTTTCACAGGGAAAAGCTGTGCTCCTGTGCCACTGCTTAATGCCATCTCGTCTTTGCAACCTCTGTTCCTTTTCAAAACATACCCTGCTGACTCCGTCGGGCACAGAAATATGCCTTCTTTTAAAATCCCATTCTTTATTTTGTATTGGGACTTTGTTTCTTGACTTGGAGCTCCCAGATCAATACACCAGGGATGGGGGTTGGGGGATGAAATGCAAAATGGGGGGGGGGAAAAATCTTAAAACCTTGCAATCAGCAGCTGCGTTCACACAACACGCGAGGCTAAAATACAATGGGCAGTTTGTGATTTAGCGTGCTGGGGGAACCAGGCATTTTCTCAACGTGCTGCTTGAATTAGGCCATCCTACTAAGCTACTGCATGGCTTGTTTCAGCACAGCCATCGTGCTCCGTTAACACGGTTTATGCTTAATGCACAGTACAAACACATCCAGTCAACGCAGCATCAGTTCTCCCCACCAAGCTTTCTCTGGATGCCTCGCACCTGTCTTTGCACAGGTGTTTCTCAGAGGTCCAGCTCCTTCCAGTGTAAAAATCAAAGGAATTTTTTTTTCATGCTCACACAACATTTTCAGTTAAAAACCCAGCCGCTGCATTTTGTGCCACCTGCAAACCTGAACTGATGTTCCTGGGATGAAGCATGCTTTATGCGCCCTCCGGGAATGGCAAAAGCCCAGGAATGGGTTAATTCAGTTACCAAAGTCGGTCTGTTTGTTTCTCTATTGAACACCCTTATACCACCGCAATCACACACAACTGTGGGCAGTTCACGAGACCATCCCAAATGTCCCAACTTTTACAAAGAACAGCAAGAGGAACTGGGGAAGAATGGTGGCGTGCAGCCAAAAGCCACCTTTATTTGTTTGTTTGTTCATTCATTCAATTTGTATGGCTGCCCATCTCAAACAAGTGACTCTGGGCAACAAATAATCATAAAATCAATTAAAAACCAAATTACAATCGCAGAATTAAATAACAACAACTGCTCTGGGTTCCTTCTTTCAAACCATGCCATCTGGTTGGATGCTGGAGCCATGCCTTTTCAGCAACAGTGGCTGCCCTATGGAACAGCATCCCCCTGGAGATTTGGATGGCCCCGACCCGCCTGGCCTTTCACAAGGCGTTGAAGAGCTGGCTGATGTCGTGGGGTTTTCTGTGTTTTAATCCTTGTAAGCCACCCAGAGTCACTTGCGTGAGAGGGAGGCTATGCAGGTAGTCCTCGTTTAGCAATGGCCACATTTAGCGACCATTTGCAGTTATGACGGTGATGAAAAAGAAACTTTGCCACCAAGCTTGCATTTATGACCTTCGCAGGTCTGAAAGCAAAGGAAAGCTTTAGTAAGATCATAAGCACAGTCATGGGTTCCCTTAGCAACAGCTTCACTTAATGACCAAGTTGCCAGTCCCAATTGTGGTCGCTAAATGAGGAAACTTTATCAACCAATCAGTCAGATAAATAAATCCCCTCTAGCTGGTTCCAGAGAACCAAACCCAACACACGATGGCACTACCCAGAATGTGAATCTGGTCTTTTGAACATGGTTTCCAACTTACCAAGGGAGGAACCATACCCCACCTTTTTCCTCCAAAAATTTCCAGTTATAAGGCTCAAGTTGGAGGGGTTAATACAGATCCTATTCTGTATTACCAATAAGTATGTCCAGTTATTGACCCAGGTTAACCCAAGGCAGGACCCTTGACTTATTCAGGCAGGAACCCGGATCTGAACCTCGATGGAAAGCTAATCCACGTTAGGGAGAAGCTGTGAATCCCCAAACTGGCCTGCTGACTCCATGCTTAAGAAGGGGTCTCACTCCAACCGAACCAGTGTTTTTCTAACTTGGCAACTTTAAGATGTGTGGACTCCCAGAATTCTCCAGCCAGCATCAGTGAAAAACACTGATCCAAACTGATGGCCCTTGACACATCTGGATCCCAAATAGAGAAGGCCCTTCTTTTAGGCCCCACTCCCAGTTCACTTTATTCCCTCCCTGCCCATGCCTGACTCTACTAGGAATGTGTCCACAGTGGGGACTGATCTATGAAAGACAGCTACTGCCCAGCACAGCCTTCTCCAAGTGGGTGTCCTGCAGATGCATTAAGATTCAAATTCCTTAGGGAATCTGGGAGTTGTAGTGCCATTTATGGGGTGCCAGGGCAGGGCAGATGCTCATGGGGGCATGGTTAAACCTGCCCTTGGTGGTGTTATCGGCACCCTCCCCTCAGCAGTTTTTTTTTTTAAAGAAGGCCATTTTTCCCATTAAAGGATATTATTCAAGTCTTCTGACCCAGAAAGTGGAGGGGGGGAGACATTATAGAGAATATAATAGCAGTTTAGCCTCTCAGCCTGAAAGTTTTTTGACTTTAATAACCTTTTCCTCTGAGGTTCTCTGCTTGGGGGGAAGATATTTTTTAAAAAGGCAGCAGGGAAAGAGACAGATGGGGAGAAAGAGAGAGCTTTTAGGTGAGCATCAGCTGACTTTGCAGAGCACACTGGCATGGGGGGGGGGCGCATAGCTGGGCCTTTCACAGCTCACACTTCATAGGCTCATTACCGAAAAGCCGGAGGATCTAGGCCCTCCGAGACCCGGGCGCATGGGAGTGCAAGGCTTGGGTTCCTATGGCGACCGTTAAGTTGTGCATGTCACTGCCTGCGGCAACACTTTTGGTAGTTACAGATCAAACAAAGAGGGGGCAAATCACACCAAGGAAGAATACACCGAGAGCACCAGAGAAGGAATGACTGGAATTAACAACACCCGGTCCCACGGGGTTTTCAGCCTGGCTGTGCCACGCCTGCCCCGCCACATGCCCAGACACAAGAAGGTGGCGGGTGTTTGCCTGTCCAAACTCCCCTACTTTGTACCAAGGATGTTTTCAAACCAGATGTGCATCATGCAATCACACTGCCTCATCCCGAGAATCTTACAGGGTATCAGACACACACGCCAGACTCCCCTGGGTTAGCATTAGCGCTAAGTTGTTTTCTTACCCCCAAAATAAATCCATTCAGCACAACTGCAGAACAGTTCCAGAATCCTTTCTGATTGACAGCAAAAGGAAATTTCCAGAAGTGCTGAATCTTCACCCCCCTCCTTGATCCGTAGCACTCTAAACCAGCTGTTGACACAGCCTAAGATAGCCTCCTTAAAGAGCTTAATAAACCCTGGTGTGTTTTGTATTTATGGTGCAGGGAATACACCCCAGATGACCACATTCATACAATACACTCAACTGTAATCCACAGCAGTCCAACCCCCGGGGATACGTCACTTCTCTTCCCACCCAAAGGGGCTGCTGATCCTCTCCACCCACCCCTCTAAAAAGCCCCCATCCCTGGCTCTTCCCAGCTGTTCAGCTCCCTGAGACCTGATCACTTATGGTCCATTAACCTCGTAAAACTCCTTCCCAATTGCAACACTAATTAAGGCCATTTGGAGCACTTTCTGATTTTTTTTTCCTGCAAGCAAAAACATAATTATGTAGAGAAAACAGGTGACATGTCTCTCTCTCTCACACACACACACACACACTGCATACCTTTCCCTCTGCTCCCCACTCCCCTTCATTAAAAGATTCCAGGTTGGGATGTGGTGGTGGGGGAGATGAGGTAAGAAACTAGACAGATCCCATCTCTTAACAAACCAATGTCAAAAAAGGGCAGATGGGCCTTTCCCTTTTATCAGCCAACCCCTTTTTTATTTTTTAGCAAGCGAAACACCAGGTCTCCCCTGACCTCATTAGGGTAATTAGTAAAAAAAACCTTTTGAAGCTAGGAAAATAGCTTTGAGCTCTGGGAAAAAGAGAGAACAGAGTGCTTTTTAAAATGACGATCCTGTGATTTGGGTGAAAGAGCAGAATCCAAGAGAAGTAAACCATGGCTGAAATAAACGCAGCCCACGCTAAACTAAAACTAAAAAAGAAAACTTTTTTTTTAACCTGATTTTTAGGAAAGTTAGTTTTTATTTACCTTGGGTTTAACTAGTTCTGTCCTCTTGCCCTTCTCATCAAATACTTTAGAGCAGTGTTTCTCAGCCTTGGCAGCTTTAAGAGGTGTGGACTTCAACTCCCAGAATTCCCCAGCCAGCATGGCTGGCTGGGGAATTCTGGGAGTTGAAGTCCACACCTCTTAAAGTTGCCAAGGTTGAGAAACACTGCTTTAGAGGTACAGGGGGCTGCCATAGTGAGATCAAACCGTTGAGTTGAAGCCACAGTTCAGTAAATTAACCCATGGTTTGTTGAACTATAGCTTGATTAAAGCATAATTGGCTGGGTTTGTAAAACACAGTAAGCCAGGAAGGCGAAAAGTACAGCTCCAGGAACCTTTGGTCATCCGTAGAGTATGTAGTCCAAAAACCTGGGCTACCTTGTATGTTTATTGAATATTCAAGAAACAAAATGGGTGCCTTCAACCTCACCAACTGCATCTGTCCTTCTGTATTTGGCCACCCCTCCCACACAGCACCCTCCCACTTTGGGGCAACACCATTTGTCTATAGCAGCCTTCCCCCAATTCAACGCCCTCCAGATACTCTTGACTACAATACCCATCAAGCCAGCCTTGGGAATCTTGTCCCAATGCATCCAAAGCTAAGCTCGCCAAGTGGGCCGCAGCTCAGCAAGCCTTCAGACAGGTCCAGCCCAGCCCAGGAATGAAACTGGAGCTTTTCCAGGCTGAGCTATTATGCATTCCTTAAAAAGCAAGCATGATTCTAGCCCTCATGTGTTTGAACAAAGGGCCAAATTTAAACAGGGACTCAGGACACTGCTCTAGGCCAATTCAGCCCGCTGATCTATCTGGTTCAGTACTGACTCAGCTGTCTGGCTTGGGGGGGTAATCAGAAGATCTGGAAAAAATTAGGCTTTGCAGAAGCATGAAAAAGCTTCGGCAGAAGAACATAAAGGTGGTGATTGATTATGTGCCCTCAAGTAAGCAGAAAACAGTTCAGGAAGGACTGTGCTTATGCAGGGCTACAGAAACTCTCTAATGGGTATGGGGGAGGAGAGGAACAGGATTGCTGGGCTTGGGATCCTGGAAAGCAGCACACGCACTGCAGTGTTGTGGTGCAAGGCCAGTTGCGGCTAGCCAGTTTGAAATCACATCCTTCTCCTGTACCATAAATGATGCATCATGCTAAGCTATGAGTCACAGTAGTCTCATTCGCTTGGGTCCCCACACCATACTAAGGCCAGCCAAACAGGTCACATTACTACCTGATGCGTGAACCGGGATCTGCGCGTTGCAAACTATGCCACATGATTGAACATTACAGCAAAGGTAAAATATGCTTTAGAGTGCAGCATGGTGTGCAAGCTCAGAGAACGGCTTTTTAAATAAACCACAATTGAAACAAACCATGGCTTGGCACCTGAATACAACCATGAATAATCTGCCTAAACTTTCAAAATGGAAAAGTAGCAGTTCAGGAATTTACTGTAGTGTTTTCCCTGAAATGTTACATCTCAGTATGCAGGGAGTAACTTTTCAAAGATTTTGAAATACAGAGAAGCATTCCATCAAAAGATCCAAGCAATGCGATACAGAAATCTACCACCCACAAGATCAAAGTTGAAATCTCAGCCTCTGGAGAGGCTAAGTGAGGGCACCGTGACCTTCATACTATTACCCAGCAACATTTTGGTAGGTTTTTAAAGGAAATCCGCTGGTTGTCATCACCCTCTAGTGGCTTTTCTTAAAAAGTATAAGAGCGACTAAATACCATATAAATACACAGTGGAAGGCCTGCTAGAAAGAAGGGATGGAAATAAACCTGGAATAATGCATCTGCCTGGCATCAGTGAGGCAGGATAGAAGTTCTCAAAACATTGCTCATAAGCTACTTAATTATTTCTCATCAGCCCCGCACTCTTCCCACCATTCACACATTGTGTTGAGCTGAAATTTGATTTATGGCTTAGTGTGGTATCGATCATATTTATTATTCAATACACAGATAACACTAACCATGGACTGATGATTGAACAAGCCATAATTAACGCCTAGGCTTTTAAAAATACCCCATACTTCCATGTAAAAAAAACGAGCACTTGGAGTCTTAGCTGAGATTTTCAGGTATTTAAAACCCCACAATTGGCAGTTTAACCAAAGGGCAGGAGCAGAGGACAGGCCACTACAGTATTAAGATTTGGAAAACCAACTCCCAGTTAGCTGGGCACCCACATCAAATTAACCCATTGCATCTTCTTTTTTTTTAGCCACACTTCGCCAACACATTAAGCCACAAACCACCACAAAGACTGATTTCACACCACATACAACACACTAAGCCTAATTCAAACTATTCAGCATACAGAATAGGGAGAGCCAATTGGCATAGTGGTAAAAGAAACCAAGGGACGGTTGAGTTCTAGGCCTCCCTTTGGCACAAAAGCCGCCTGGGTGACTTTGAGCCAGTTGTTCTCTCTCGGTTCAATCCACCTCACAGGGTTGTTGTGGGGAGAATAGGAGGCAAGAGTATTAAATACATTTTCTGCCTAGAGTTGACCAAATTGAAAAAATCAGGCAGGTTCATAAACATAATCATACCCCAGGAAGCCTCTGATTGCAAGCTGGGGCCCATAAATATACTCACTGCCAATGGAAAAGAGTTGGGAGGAAAGGAATTTAAGATATCTTGAACCCTGGTGCATCAGGAATGATTCAAAATCACGTCACAACCCACTTTTGAGAAGAAACTAATCATAATATACCGAGTCTAGGGTTTAAAATTCTTCCACTTCCTTCAAAGATCTGTTACGCTCTTATGTTTTGATGACTGTACTGCCCTGCTAAGCAGACTGCCTAGGGCCATCCCAGAAAAGGGATTTGGCTACACTGGCTGTGGAGGAAGCCGCAGCCCAATGCATCTGGAGTTCACCCATTTGGGGAAGGCTGATTTCACGGACACAAAGAAACACAATCAGCTCGCTGCAAATCCGCAAAACACAGTTTTTAATCCCAGGTTTTAAGAAGACAAAACGGGCAGGAGAAGAATGCTTATTATTCATTAAATGAAGATTTCTTGGATTTTTTCCTCTGGAACAAACAAACAAACGAAAACCCATGCTGCATCACAGTTAAGCATAGGTCTGCTCTCTTAACCTGAAAACATTTGATTACATTGTTTTAATACAAGCTTACTGTCTTAAGATCTTTTTAAAAAAGCTCCCAACAGCAGCTGGTCCCAGTAAGCATTCAAAGGACCAAGCCTGAACTGATCATCTCAGTTTGGCAATTCAAATATTGCTGATTTCTTGGGTCCCAAGAAAGGATTTTTACTCAAGGACATAATACCTCCATTACTGGTCAGATACATATCATTACATATATTATTATTCACTTACAGTGCTGAACAAAGACCCATTCAGTTCTTATTTCTCCAAGTACTGTCCTCTCCAAAACAATATTTTGTATGTAACTGGAATATTACTTTCAAGCTGGCTTGTCATAGTATATTATCAAAGAGGAAAGAACTGCAATGAATTAAATGTTCAAACTGACCTGGATTAATTTATTTGGAGAAAAGTATCTTTCCTGTTTAGCAGGAAAGGTGAAAGGGCCAAGTTTTACTTATTTTCATTTGCAGCTACTGGCCCAGCCTGCACCTGCTAAGATATGGCTGCAATCTCACTGTATTTTAAGATGCTCGTGAGCACCTACTGCTATCCTTCATTTGTAAACCCATTCTTCCAAAGGTTAAGCACTCTATGGTGGCACTGTTTACTTCTCCCCGGGAGAAGAGATGCCAACATCAAAGATGGTTGCAAGCATAAAACAGGCTGAGCCCTAAACAGGGTCACTGCAATGTAATCAACTAAAAAGGAAAGCAAATTTCTTTTCAGAAACTACCAAGCGCCAGCACCATGTCTTCAGTTACCAGAGCAACTAACGGCTTGCATGTTTTTTGCTCCGGCTGTTCTTCTTGGAATGATATTGCTTCATATACAACTAAATTCAAAAGCAGACAGCAGCTTTTTCTCAATGACACAACAGGAAAGCAGAACAGGAGATCCAGGTAGAGGCCAAACCAGGCGGACAACCTGCGGTTTCCTAACGCAGCAGCTGGTGAATGACCGGACCTTGACTCAGTGTCCTCTAGGGTGTCACACCTTACCTGAACCCACCAGCTTTTCCTAAGGGCAGTGCCAGCCGCAAAGTGCATCCCTGCACTTTCCAACCTTAAGAAGGTCCAACTTTCTTTAAAAGAAAGATCCCATTTGAAGCAACAGAAGCTGGTACCAGCTTCAAACTGTGAAGGGCAGCTTTGCATCTTAGCTGCTCGCTCCATATTTGTTAGGAATGTATAAAGACCCACCCTGGGAAACCCTCATTTTCTCTGCAATTCATTCTCCAGGCAGACACATTCATCGTAGTGGCTGTGAGGCAAGAGGGTATGACAATTCTCTTCTTTGCCGGCCTGAAGAGAAAGTTTCACACTGCTGGGTTTTCACATTGTAAGGAGCTTCAGGAATTATTATTATTATCATTATTATTTTAGTAACAGGGGTCCAAGTTTCTTCCAGTGGTGAATCTGCTTCTTCTCTGGTCAAGTTGGAAAAAACCACAAGTCCTATTATCACCTAGGGGAAAAAAAACAATAGCATTAGGCTTGACTGCTGGATTCAGTTCAGTAACAGGCTGCCTTTTAAGACAATCTAAAAAACCAGCCCCTCTGAACGTGGGCTGGGGAACATGTGACACCAATCTGTGTAACTTTACAATTCAAAGTCCTAGTTTCAATTGGTAGAGTGTACTTGTTTGTGCCTTTAGATCAGTGTTTCTCAACCTTGGCCGCTTGAAGATGTGTGGACTTCAACTCCCAGAATTCCCCAGCCAGCACGTCTTCAGGTGGCCAAGGTTGAGAAACACTTCTTTGGATGATATTCCAAAATGTTCATATTGTCGGGAGATAATTGTGCCTCAAAACAAAATAGCCACTTGGACTGCTTACATAAGCAGAAATTTGAGGTTATACATTTCAACAAATTAAGAAAAAATCAGGACCAGGTGTCATGTTCGCCATTTCAATGTGTTTGAGACATCGTAATGTTTCGCATGTCATTAGCTGGATGCGTGTTTCATCTTGGCCGGGAGGACGGTTCCTGTTGGGAGTGGTTTATCTCTTGGCTGTGGACTTGGAATGTATTTGGGTTATCTCCTGTGTTCAAGGTTGCTTTCCCAGGCTAGGAGATCTGACGGTTGCCAGCACCTGGGACGGGTGGCTCTGCTGGGAGGGAGGCGGGGTTGCGTTTGCAACGAGGGGTTTAAGTTTGTATTTGGCGCGCTTTCTGTCATTCTCAGCTTTCTCTGTACTTGTCCTAAGTTCCCTAATAAATCAGATTTCATTTAGCCACCTCTTGTGAGTCTGAGTATTTGGGCTGGGCAACCCTTACACCAGGTTACTTGAAAGACTACTGCAACTTAGATGACCCTCCCTAAACATCAGGATCTGCCTCAAAGATCCTTTTTGTCCCTCTGTAAGATTAATTCAGAAGGCAGACACGATATAGCAACAGGGAAGCTTTTCAACTCAGGAATTCTGTGGAATTTTGTTCCCACTGAGATGCCAGCTCTGCCAACGTTCAAACAGATTTTAGCTAACTTTTTTTGCAAAATACATTTCCCATTTTTCTGGGCTTAACATCAACAATCCAATAGATGGCTTGGCGTTCTTCACGAGGCACAGCAGTTGCAATGGTTTAACTGAGCAATCGTAATTGTTTGAGGTGCTGTCTGGTTTTATTGTATTTTAAAATTTTATGTAAGCTGCCTAAATAAGAACTTGTGTCCTAAAAGACAGCATGAACACTTCGATAAATAAAAGTAAACAAAATTAACACACATTGAGAACATCCTTTCGTTATCATAGCTATGCATTGTGGTAGCACATAACTAGTCAAAGCCAGAAAAACAAAAGCATCTTTCCACCCAAATTTACCTTAGATACTTAATCATATTTGTTAAAAGCTACAGTTTATTGCAAAGCTTTCTTGCCCGAAGGAGATTTGAGCTCACTGCAGGAAGCCAGATAATTGGCTACAGCTGCAACTGTGTATATTATTTCACTCAGATTTAATAATAGCAGATAATATTCAAACCTGTCAGGTTTGAATAAGGGCACATCTCTTTAGTTGGATTACTACCCCCTCACTGCATAATTTTTAGTCTCAGATTACTCTGAGGATTAATAGGGTTTTTCAGCACAGAATCAGAAATCGAGAAAGGGGCATGAGAGCAGAAACAGTTGCTCAGCCCTAGGAAAGAGAACGCATGAGAAAGAGACTCAGAGTAGTCCTGCTTGACTGGTGGCTCTTGATTGTTAAAAAGAGGCCACTAAAGATTTGGGACAGGATTTCCAGATTCTGTTAAGACGACGACGACGACGATGCTATCTGTTCAATCATGTCCGATCCCTGGTGATTCTACGGACCGTCTCTCTCTACATTTTGCCATCTTGTACAACTTCTTTTAGTTCTTTTCATGCCCTGGCTGGTGTCAACTTTGATGGTGTCCAGCCACCATGGTTTTTTTTGATGGCGTTTCCTTTTACTGCTGACCATTCCGAGCATAACTGCCTTTTCCAGTGAGTCTGATCACATGACATGGCCGAAATAAGTAAGGTGGAATTTTGTGATTTTGCCCACCAGCGATAGGTCTGGTTTTATATGCTCCAGGACTTGCTTGTTTGTCACCTTTGCTGACCAAGGAATGTGCAGGAGCCTTCTCCAGCACCACAGCTCAAATGAATCGATTTTCCTCCTGTCTAGTTTTTTCATGGTCCAACTTTCGCAACCATAGATGGCTATAGGAAACACGATAGTGCGGACTAATCTGCCAGGCTGATGTTAATATACCCTACAATAAAGTAGCATTCCTGAAATCCCTGCAGGGTCTGTTTTTTTTTGCTTGGCCTACCATTCCTACAGAACCCCAGGCTGATTACTACAGCACGCACCGAAAAATCTCTTACTTAGCGGTTACTGTCACCCCACTTGCATCTTTCAGACGTTCTCAGAAAGCTGGTCTTCTCTTGCAGAGTTCCACTTTATGAATTATTCAAGCGTGCCTGCCAATTAACTTTTCCCCCACCCCATCTTTCTTTGTTTTGCTCGTTTTAGTACAGAAGTCCTCCAAGGCTAGCAAAGTGTCTGTGAAGTCCTTGGTGCTCCCTGAGCTTGGTTATTTGCTTGCAGACTTTTTGTTGCCCAACTAGGCAACATCTTCAGTGCTACTAGCGAAGTGTCTTTCCTACAAAGGAGTTGGGAAGGATTCAAAATCTATTAACACCTTGCTGAATAATGTGCAATTGATCAGCAAAGGGTTTCATCTTTCAAAAGTCTGATACAGGTAAAAATAATAATAAAAAAAACCCCTTGCAAATCCTGCCCATCCAAACAGAACTTTTAGAATTATTACTCTGTAACAATGTTTCTCAACCTTGGCCACTTGAAGATGTGCAGACACCAACTCCCAGAATTCCCCAGCCAGCATGCTGGGAGTTGAAGTCCACACATCTTCAAGTGGCCAAGGTTGAGAAACACTGCTCTGTAATAACTCGGAGATACAAGCTTGCATAGGTGGTGATTTAAGGTTAGGGTATATAATCAGCTTTTTTCTCTGAGCATTTTATAATCTTGCACTTGAAATGGTTCCATCAGCAACCATTATTATGAGTGTGGCTCATATTGGTAAACATTGGGAAATTGTAACATACAGAGTAATGCTGAGACCTTTAGGGTGGAAGGTTTGAAGTCCCAAACCTCCTTTCCTGAAGTTGAGATGTGCTTCGGGGTAGGGATCCGGTAATCCCTGCTGTCACCACCTCTCTTCTAACGGCATTCACCTCCCAACCTTGGCGCATGAGAGAAGTTGCTCTCTCGTGTGCTGCCTTGTTGGCAAATAAAGGGTCAACAGTGCAAACACTGAAATAATTTCTATGGTGCTACCTGCTGAGCCTATGGTATAGAGGTGTGTGACTAGCAGATTCAGCCTTCCTTCTGGAAATAAACCAATTTCACAGGAGATACACAAAACTCAAAAAGTTTAAAATAGGAAACAATGTGTTACAAAACCCTTTTAAACTTTAAATACTAAAAGCTTAAGAGTTGCTGAGAGTTGGGCAGCATATAAATTTAATAAATTATTATTATTAAAACACCAACATTCAGTATGGAAGAAGATAAATTACAGAGCGGTCCAGATCATGGCAATACAACCGACAAATCAGTTAAAAAAGAAAAATTCAAAACAAAATAAAATACTCTGGACAGACTAAGAGGTAGCACTGGTCTGCTGCAAGTGAAGTACTCTTTGCTGAAATGTCCAAAAACAAATGGGAGAGATTTGAAATTGTTATTACAGGTTATAAGAAGCTCTGAAGGAAAATATACATCTTTATGAACACAACTATGAACAAAGGCTAAAGTTCAACACCCAATTCCATAACTTGACCAGAGAAATAAAGAACATGAAACTTAGCTCAACAGAACAAATATGAAACTATTTCTACAGCCTAATCATGATTATCAGGTTAGATCCATTGGTTTCAATATAATTTACTTCCAAGTCAATGTACATAGCATTACATCTGTAGATTTGCATGTTCTCTCCTTGATTAGAAAATACATGGGCTGGTTTATTTATTAATTTTATTTATATTGTTGCCCTTCTCAACTGAATGACTCTGGGCAGCTTACAACAATTTAAAAAATACAAAAAAACAATACAATCAAACCACATAAAGAATGTATAAAAAACCAATACAAATTAAATTCTGTTGAAGTACTGAAGCTGTCAGATTAACTGTCATAATCCAGGCTAGCAAAGGCTGGTGAGAGCATCCTCAGAAGGGCCGTAAGGCCCCCAGCCCTGAACAAAACAGGCAAAAAGTAATCAATATGCAGAGAATCTATAATTACCTCCTTGCAATCCAATCACACCGTATCCTGCAGCCCTGTCACTAGGAATCATTTGAACTTCTGCAGCAAACTAAAGAACAAACAAAGAAACTGATACTCACCGTCTCAGATTCCTTGTTTCAAATACTGTATCTTCATCACTCTCTAGAGAAGCCATCTCCATGGGATCTTCTGAGTTAGGCAGAAGTCCATATTTTTTCCGTGGAGGTTTCCTTGTCCTACGAAATAAGTCTGTCATCAGTTGCAGAATTTATTGATTTACTTCACAAATCCATATGATCGTCCATCTCCATCAAGTAACTCCAAATGGCTAACAAAGCGTAAAACAGAAACATATATATAAAAACAGCAAAAAAAAAAAAAGCCATGCAAAAATAATCAAATCTTCAAACCACAGAGGGCAACAGGATCAGAGCCATCTAAATCTCAGGGGGAAGCTGTTCTACAGGGCAGGTGTTGTAACAAAGAAGGCACACTACATAGGTTCCATAGGATGAAACTACTTTACAGAATGTCCTGGAGCATGCCCATTTTGCGATATCTGGTGAAACAGATGGGAGACTGTTGGTGTCTCAAGTATCCTGGTCTCACGATAACTGATAACTGGCACTTTGAATTGCACCTGGAAATGTACTGGAAGCAAGTACAGCTTCAGTAATAGTGATATTACTGTGGTATACCCAAACTGTCCACGCTGCCACATTCTGGACCAGCTGCAGCTTCCAAATGCTTTTCAAGGGCAGCCCCGTGTTGAGCATGTTGCAATACTCCAACCAGGAAGTGACTGAGGCATGTGTGACCATGAGTACAGCCTCTCAATCCAGGAACAGGCACAACTGGTGCCCAAGATGGGTTGGTACAAAAAGCCTCCTGACCACAGCAGCCACCTGTGCCTTGAGCCTTGAGCCATGAGACTGGGAGCACCTCCAGATTGCAGACCAACTTGGTCTAGGAGAGTGGAACCCCATCCAGAGTTAGTGATGGAAGGTATCCAGATCCAGAGGCCTTTGGTACCATTGCTTTATTACATCTGCCAGTTTTGGAGGATTCCCCCTCAAAGGCAATGTTAAATCAGGTTTATGAGACTATTGGGCAGTGTTGGGCTTCAGGGTTTAGTGACCATGGTCTAGACCAGCAGTTCCCAACCTTTTTGGCACCAGGGACCGGTTTCGTGGAAGACAATTTTTCCACGGACTGGTGGGGGGGGGAATGGTTTCGGGATGATTCAAGTGCTTCCTCTTTTTCCCTGACTTTTATTCTTTTTTCTTTGTGCCGTTTGGAGATAGCAGCCAATGGGCTTGCTTTCTCTGACAAGAGGCAGAGCTCAGGCAGTCATGCAAGCGATGGGGAGCAGCTGTAAACATTCAGGTTGTAAATTCGCTTGCTCGCCCACCGCTCACCTCCTGCTGTGCAGCCTGGTTCCTAACAGGCCACGGACTGGTACCGGTCCGCGGCCCGGGGGTTGGGGACCCCTGGTCTAGACAACAGATTTCCTGATGTTTCTCCAGCAACTGTGGCTGGCATCTTCAGAGGCAAGGTGGTCTCAGGCAACTGAGCAAAGACTGACTGGGCTCCTATCTTTACCTTATCTTATCAATAAATATATTACATTTATTAATCAAAGTGTTCTAACTAAAAACAAATAGATTCTAAATATATAGAGTTGGCTCCACATGCAGTCATACTGAAGAGTACCTCAGGGTTTCCTTCAGAGAACTGCCACTATTTAGTATCAGTCAGTCCACCGCTTCCTGTTAATACCGACATATAATTATCATACAGAATCAGAGCTTTACGATAAAGATCGGATGCCTGACTGCTAATAGTTCCTTTATTAGGAACTGAATAATAGAGATCAGGCTTACTCCAAGCTGGTGCCCTTCAGATGTGCTAAGATCACTGCTTCTGCCATCCCCAGCTAGCATGCCAACTGACGGGCTGGGTGGAAGGTGTGGAGAACCTGTGGAGGATACCCGATCGGGACAGGTCCTTCTCCTTAGCCTATAAAAGGCGTCTGTCTTGGACGGGACACCTGAAGGTCATCTAGGCCCACCCCACACGGATGGAAGTCGGCCTTCCTCACCGAAGCGTGCGGCCCCCGAGGTAGTAGAGGAGGCCGATGCCTGCCAGGCCGGCGACGACGTAGAGCGCTCGATGAAGGGCCGGTAGGCCCAATCCCGACAGCCCCGACGGCGGGGACCCGGATGTCGTCATGGTTGTGGGAGTGGAGGCGGGCCGGGAGGCACCCTCGCGGCTTTTCTCTTTCGGCGGCTGCGGAGGAGAAAGAGACGCGGCCTCGACAGGCACCGTCTTATTCGACTGCGTCGTCGTCGCTGCGACTACTACGACCCAAAGCGCCAGCGCCCAAGCGAAACGAGCCGCCGCCATTCGGAGCGGTAAACACCGCTTCTGAGGGAAACCGGACAGGACCGGAAGTGGCGGCGGGGGGCGCGGCGCAGCGTCGGACCAACTTCCGGTTCTTTACCGTAATGGGGAAGTAGCACAGCCCGCCCCTGTACCGGGCGTTCCCTTCTTCTTGGGGCCGTGAAGGGAGGCGGTCGAAAGTGGAACGCAAGTGACGCGAATGAGTCGCTTTCATCTTTTTTTTTCATATCAAAAATTTTAAACCTGCAATAAGGAGAGAAAAAAAGGTCCGCACTGGGCTAAATAAAAGAGATGAAGTGATCATCGGATCGCCCCGCAAAAATCGGGACTACAGTTCCCATGCAGCATCGCCGCAGGAGATGCGCTCAATCGCTATTGGTCAATTTCCCAGTGCATCACGGGAAAAGGGGAAGGGGCCTGTCAGAGGCGAAGTCTGTGGCTGTTAGCGGTATGAAGGTTGCTGGGAAATGCAGTTCGGCACTGAGGCGCAAAGCTTTCCTTGGAGTTTATGCCGCAGTGCCTCCTGGGAAAATCTCCGTTAATGTTCGCGAAAGAGTGCGCTGTGCGGCATCCTGCTTCCCGTCAGTCTTCGCGGCAGACGCTCTTTCCCTCGCGGAGCCTGCTGGGACTTGTAGGCGAGGCCTGGCTGCCGGTCGACCTCTCTGCTTCTCCTCTGCCCTTGGCTTCGCCATGTTCCCGCTCAGCCGCTTTCTCGCCCGCGCTTTGGTGTTGGGGTCCCGATCCCCGTCCCGGCATTATGCCGAAGCGGCGCCTCCTGCCGCCGGCCCTGCACAGTTGGCCTTCACCTTCGCTTCGCCCTCTGAGGTATTGTCATGGCAACAGAACCGAGGCGGGGATGTGGGCCTTGGTGCGGCTTTGCCCGACGCGCCAGACGCGGCTGCGTCGCGTGTTCGTTGTCGGAACGGTCTGCGCGAACTGTAGTTGCTTTATGGGTTTGGGCATCCCTTGTTTCGTGAGCCTCGTGTGTTTTGTTAACCCGGGTTTAGTGCGTTGTGTGAACGTGTCCGAGGGGGAGGGCAGTTCCTAGTTCACCGGACCGAGAAACAAGCACGTAGGTAGGCAGGGAAGGAAAGGGGATTCAAAGAGCGAATTGGGGGTGAGGGTATGGCAGAACCGCCTTCATAGGTGGGTTTACAACCTTTATTAGACAACTGAGCTATTCGGACTGTTGAGGGCCGGGCAGCATATAAATTTAAATAAAGACATAACAATATTAATAGTATAAAGCATAAAGACCTGCAAAGAGAAGTAGAAAGACTGTGGCAAAAGAAAGCAAAGGTAGTCCCAATAGTAATAGGCCCCTTGGGTGCAATTCCAAAACTTCTGGAGCACCCCTTGAACGCCACCGCGGCATTGACAAAATCACCATCAGTCAATTGCAAAAGGCAGCTTTACTTGGAACAGCTGACATTGAACAACAACATTTGCCTATCCCAGGTCCTTGGGAGGGATTCAATAGGTGGACGAAAATGCCAAATCCAGTCTAAACATCTGGCTGACTGTGTGACCAGCCATAATAATAATAAAGTTTTATGGTTTTACTGTTTTTTAATGTTTTAATGCTTTTTCTTTTCTTTTTTTTCTTATTTGTTGTACAGGTAGTCCTCGCTTACTGACCACTTGTTCAGCAACTGCTCAAAGTTACAGTGGTGCTGAAAAAGGAGACTTGCAATAGGTCCTCAAGTTGCAGCCGTCACAGTGTCCCCATGGTCACGTGATCGTGATTCAGGTGCTTGGCAACTGGGGTGCATTTATGATGGTTGCAGTGTCCCACAGCCACATGATCACCATTTGCAACCTTCTCTGCCGGCCTCCAACAAGCAAAGTCAACAGGAAAGCTGGCAGGAAGTCGCAAGTTGTGGTCATGTGACATGCTTAACAAGCTGCGGTGATTCACTTAACGATTGCAAATGATATCGTAAGTCTGGCATGCTCACGTGACATTTCACTTAACAACCATGCTGCTTAGTGACAGAATTGCCTCTCCCAATTGTGGTCGGTAAGTGAGGACAACCTGTACTGTCTTTTTTGAAGTTTGGTTGCTGCCCAGGGTCACATATGTGAGATAGGCAGCTATACAAATTTACCAAATAAATAAATAATACATTATTAATAATCAAGATTTTGTTTTTATGGTTTTTAATGGTTTTTGTTGCTTTTACTGTTTTTTTAATGATTTTTGCTGTTATGTTTTTGGTTATTTTGTTGTATTGTTTTTGTTTTTAACTTTGTATGCTGCCCAGAGTGAGGTAGGTGAGATGGGCAGCTATATAAATTTACCAAAGAAATAAATAAGCTTTCCCCGGTAGTTAATCTGCAAGACCGACTAAGCAAAAGACAGAGATGTCCATGCATTGAATAAATAAAAGAAGTGGCTGGGTCAGTCAGTGACATGCAGTCCAATAAAGGTCCTTCTCAGCCTGCTGATTTTTAAAGATGAAGGTGATCTTTAAAATAAGGGTTTCCATTCCTAATACCTGTGTGGTTTGGATACAGCCCTTCAAGGCAATTTGTTTCATCTCTAGTGTCTGCTAGTGATCACTGTGCTAGTTTTGCATACAGTTTGCAAGGTTTTAATTGAATTATCACAGGATGTGCTTTTTGCATGCCTTTCGAACTTTACTGATTTAGGCAGTTTATCTAACCATGGTAGCCCTAGGGGGCATACAGAAGTTAAATCCAAAAACCCCATAACCTAAATTGTGAAATTAGTACTGAGAAATGTCACTATCTCACATGCCTGAGGTCAAAGTACTATGCTACTTCAGACAGTAAAATAATAGCAAAATGCTAATACCGGTCTCACTTAATCTCCCAGTCCAAATGCCTGTAGGAACATCCAGATTTTTAAAGCCTTACAAACAGTCATCTGGGTCTCCAGGGAAATGCTATTCCACAGGGCAGGCACAATGACAGAGAAGGCCCAACTCCTGGGTCCCCTTAATAGATGGGACCTTGAGCATGCCCATCCTGCCAGTTCTTAAGCCATTGGTATCAATGGGTATGGTAAGGAAGACAACTGAAGTTATATACCACCTAACTGTCAACAACTCTGGGCAGCATATATGTTAGTATCCTGCTTCATATGAATCAAAGAAAATAATTTATTATCAGCTTTGCTCTCTTCTCACTTGTTTTCTTTTTTAAAAAAAAATCCTGCTGCAGTGCCTCCTCTCCTGTTCAGGTTCATTGGAAATACACTTTTATTTTCTTTCCCCATTTTTTTTCCTACAGATTTTCTACAGCGCTGCCATTGTGAAACAAGTGGATGTTCCAACCTTAAGTGGATCCTTTGGCATCTTGGCTGCCCATGTTCCCACCCTACAAGTCCTGCGGCCTGGTGTTGTGACAGTCTTCGATGAGGATGGCACCTCCCACAAATATTTTGGTGCGTTTGGGAATTGTGACTGGTGGAAGAACAGGAAGTGATCTTAGCTGGGGGCACCTTTCAGAAAAGATCTGCAGTCCAGTTTTCCCCTGAATGAGGATCTGCAAACTGGGCTTGGAAACCAACTGTAATTTTTGTTAATTAACTAGAGCAGCCTTTCTCAACCTTTTGACCCTGGAGGAACCCTTGAAATATTTTCCAGGCCTTGGGGAACCCCTGCACATTCGGGCTCAAATATAGGCCAAAAGTTACAAAATTATTATATCTGTTTCACGGGTAGGCCTGTATAGATGCACTAACAGTGTTCTTAAACCAAAAAATAAGGAACAAAACTTACCTCTTTAATGTGAAGTTGCCCAAATTGGCAATAATTTTTTAAATATATCATGATCTCCCAGGGAACCCCTTGTGACCTCTTGCGGAACCCCAGGGTGCCACGGAACCCTGGTTGAAAAACCCTAAGCTAAAGTAACTGCTGAAGTGTTTCTGAGCACAAGCACAGTGTACTTCTCTTGAATTAAACACTCCCTTCTAATTTTGCAAATATATTGTTCGCAGCTAAGGAGAAAGGACTCGCTTACCTCCCCCAATTAGTCCTCTTTCTCCCAAATACTGACCAGCAACTAACTTAAAAAGATTAACCGCTATAAAATTTCCTTCCCCCTTACCTAAGACAGGCTCTCTTTTTTTTTTTGCTCTTGCTTATTTGCACAGGACCTGTCTTGAAGCAGTACATTTTGTAAGGTTCTGTTTTGAATGACAGGAAACACAGTCCTTTTGTTCCTATAAGTTCACCACAGACACCCTGCTAAACTAGGCTGAGGGACCCCTTAGTCCAGCTTTTGTGGTCCCAGAATGGGCAACCAGGAGCATTCAGGAAACTCTCGAGCACAAACTGTTAGGGGCTTGCAGACTGATACATTTGGATAGTTTTTAAAAAGTGGGCTGGAAACTTCCTGAAGGGATGGACTGTTCATAACTATTACTCCCAATGGCTGTTTCCTACCTTTTAAATTATGAGCAGCATTGCTGAAATATCAGCTGTTGGAGAACACTACAGGTAGTCCTTGTTTAGCGACCACCTTGGATAGCGACCATTCGCAATTAGGAGGGTAATGAAAACGTAACCGCAACCAGTGCCGGCACTTAGGAGAACAAAAGCCTTCAGTGTGGAACCGATTAAGGTCTGGTCAGCTTCAGGCAGCGGGGTTCTAATCAACTAATTAAGGCCACAGAGCTGAGCTTGTTAACTTGCGGTTAGCACTTTTTAGGACAGGGCTGTGCTGCGGAGAGAGGCAGCTCAGGAAGAGAGTTTTCAAGCAGTAAACAATACCCTAATCAAGAAACTACCAACTCAGACAAACAATCAAGCAGTAAGCAACAGCCTAATCAAGGAACTACCAAGGAGAGAAGCACACCCCCACCAACACTGGCAGGCTACTGTATATAAAGCAGGGTTCCTCAACCTTGGCAACTCTAAGCTGTGCGGACTTCAACTCCCAGCTTTGCTGGCTGGGGGATTCTGGGAGTTGAAGTCCGCACAGCTTAGAGTTGCCAAGGTTGAGGAACCCTGATATGAAGAAAAAGCGAACCCCACTCTTTTCTAGCACTGAAGATGTTACCTAGTCGAGTAATGAAACATCTGCAAGCAAACAACCAAGCTCAGAGAACGCCAAGGATCCACAGTTCAGCCCTGAGCTATACATAGTCTCTTCTGTTGGTATCTTCCGTTTCTTCTGGGTATCTTAAATACTTAAAGAGAATTTCTGGTTGCTCTATTTTGCTGGTGGTTTCGCTCTGGCGTTGTTATATTCTGCATTTTTTTAACTTCTTGCCAGTACTCTCACAAACATTTACTGTGGTTCTCTACTGTATGCATTTTATGAGCCAAGCATCACCTAAAGAACATCACTAGCTCTCTAGAAAAGGAATGAAATAAGCAAATGGGTGTTTTTTATTGTAAACCGCCCAGAGTCCCTCCTTTGGGGGGAGTTGGGCGGTGATAAAATTTGATAATAAAATAAAATAAATCTCTGTAGGAAGGGAATTGTCCTATCTTAGAGTGAAGAACCACGCTGAGACGGTATCTTGGCCTCTAGTGTTTATTGTTCTACTCTACTAGACAGAAAATCCTGCCAAACTGAAAGGCCGGGGGAAAACCCTCACGGATAAAACCCAGATATCAAGGCGGGTCTGCTCTGAGTTTCTTCGAAGGGAGGTTCAGAGCTTCTAAACTATGCATGTGTTTTTCCCCCTGGCCCCCTCCTGCTCACCATCAGTACTCATGACAGGAATGCTAATCACTTAGGGCCTTGTCACTGACCGATTATGCCATTTCTTTGCAAATGTGTAGTGAGCAGTGGTTCTGTCACGGTGAATGCAGATTCCTCTGTCCAGCTGTTAGCCGAAGAAGTAGCTTTATTGGATCAGCTCGATATTGCGGTTAGTATTGATCTGTCTTCCCCTCTTTTCTTTTCACTTCTTCCCCCAACCTCCCTGTGCACATGTCTCTGCTTGGCTGCCGAAATAGGGCAGATTTCTTTGTGCACGATTCTGATTAGCGCAGCAGCTCTGTTTCTTCTTAAAAAATCAGTTCTGCTGCAGCTAAGTTAACATTTCAGTCAGTAGTTAAAGTAAAAGATGCTTTGGTTAAAGAAGTACTTCTCTCTAGGGCAGTGTTTCTCAACCTTGGCAACTTCAAGATGGGTGGACTTCAACTCCCAGAATTCAGCAAGAATTCGACAAGGCTGGCTGGGGAATTCTGGGAGTTGAACCCCACCCATCTTAAAGTTGCCAAGGTTGAGAAACACTACTCTAGGGTATAAAAGGCCCCATGGAGGACATGAATGGGACATCCTACTTGTTAATGCAAAAAAATGTATCCCAAGTAAGCATCATGAGCAACTTGCACCTTCCACCCAACAAAGGTTTTGTTTGTTATCTGAAAGTTTTTTGGGCCAATCAAATGCAGCTGCAATTAGAATTGCAGTAGATTTGATCTACATCCACAAGGAATGGGAGAAAGCAAGAAAAGAATCAAGTGGTTGCTAAGAGCTGTTGGAGAGAATAAAATCAGCAGGGCCTGGCAATGGGTTTTCACGATTTTCACTTCTGAGGATCAAACCCAGTACCTTTTGAAGGCAAAGTAGGTTTTCTCCCAGCGGACCTTCTGTATTGCCTTTTCCCATATCTGACTTCCCTCCAAGTGCCTCTCCTGAGACTTAATACTTGCCAATCTGGCAACCTGTAAACAGCACTGGTTGTAGGTGAGGGGGAAAGCAGGGCTGTGCAGTTTTGTTTGTGAAGTGCGCAGATTCTTCTATTAAGAAAGAAGGGCAGAGAAGCGAGATCAGAGTTGTATGTAAACCCAACGGCAACCCATTGCCTTCTCAGAAAGCTGCTGGTCTGGGCAAAGATGGCTAAACTGGCCCGTTTGCCCTTGTTCTCCCTAGAGCAGTGTTTCTCAACCTCAGCAACTTTAAGATGCGTGGCCTTCAATTCCCGGCCCGCTGGCTGGGGAATTCTGGGAGTTGAAGTCCACACATCTTAAAGTTGCTGAGGTTGAGAAACACTGCCCTAGAATGTTGCACTACAGCCGGTGCCTTTTGGACCACTCTATTTCTGTTTTCCTGCAAGGCCCTGCAACTACCGATGTTGCTTCCTTTGCCTCAAATCCTGATACTTTTTCCTCCTCACAGACGGCCAGGTCAAACTTGGACAAAGCCTTGTCAGAGGTGGCATCGGCCACCGACGAGGCAGCAAGAGCAGAAGCGCAGATCTGCGTGGAAGCCAACGAAGCAATTCTGAAAGCTTTGGAGTGAGCAGGGTGAGCGATTCCCGTTGGGTTTCTGTTTCGTTTAGCCTCCGACCCCTGCTTAGAGCTTCCTGTTCAGTCTCCAGCTGGCATAGGAGGATTATAGTCAGGGGAGTGCAGCGTTCTTTTCTGGTCGAGCAATAAAGGTTATGTTCTTGAGTGTGGTGCCATGGGCTGGGCTCCAAAAGATTTTTAGGATCCAATGAAGCAGTAGATAGGGGCAATTTGGGGGCAAGCTTTGAAGTGGTCCTGGAGGCTGAGGTTTTAAGGGCATAGAGGAAGTTTTGGAGCCCCAAGTTATATATGCCTTCAATGAGTTATGTGAAACCTCTTGGCCAAGCATGTAAACTGAAAGTTGGGCTGCAAACTCAAAGCCAGGAGGCATTTGACCTCTGGTTTCATCCCACAGTAACAATTGTAAGGATTACTGATAATAGTTTTTGAAATAATGGACATGAATTATGTGGATCGTTTACTCTAATGCCTGGCATAGGAAACCACTACGTACTTGAGAAATCAGAATTGGAAGCAATGCTTTGGAGGGCTTCCACGTTGCTACGCAGGCAAGCCACTTCACACAAGGAGTGTTTCAGTTAGCCTTTATCTTTAAAACTGGTTCTTGCTAGATTATGATTTTGGAATCCTTTCTAAACAGACTCTCTGCTGCTGAAAGTTCCTCGGTGTAGAGAAACAAATTGGCAGAAGAGATAAGAGACCAGATAGGGGGAGCATGCTGGTATAAGAGCTCTGTTGCGAACCTGAGGGCAGGAGATGAGATTGCAAAAAAGCCTTCAAAAGTGATTTTTAGAGAGCAGACCTAGAATGGTGGTAAAGAGAGACAGTACGGTATAGTGGGGAAGGTGCTAATCTTGGAATGGGGAGACCTGGGTTCTAGTCCCTCCTCAGCCACAGAAGCTCATTGGCTGATGCTGGGCCAGTCTCTCCTTCTCAGCCCAAGAAACAGTGTAGTGCTGGACTAGGAGCAGGGAGGCCCAGGTTCTGGTCCCTGCCCAGCCACAGAAGCTTCCTGGGTGACCTTGGGTCACGCTCTGCGCTCAGGCTGACTGATTAAAAAAAAACAACTGCATTGCATTATGCATTGGTAGCTTTGCTGAAAAAACTATGCAAGTACAGGGCAAAAGGAAGCAGATCTGCAACCACGCAAGGCAAACGCTAAGAACACTTTCCATTTAGAGTGCTGGTAAGGAGCAGTATTTTCCAAGCCACAGCATACAGTTGGAAGCATGCTATGCCTGCCAGAGTCACTGGGAGTTGGGAGGTATATAAATTTAATAAATTATTCTTGCACTTAGTGCAAAAGTTTTGTTTCTTTTTCGTTAAGAAAGAACATGCTCAGGAGAGACTTGGCAGCTCCCTGGGAGAGAGGAAGTGCCAGCCCTTTTGCTTTGGTTTGATCTTGACCTGCTGAGCTTGGTCACTCAGCATTTAGTCTTCTTTCCCCTCTTCTCTCCCAATTTCCCCTCTGTACTATGATCCATTAGAGAGCCTTTCTTTGGCTCAGCTGTGGAATAAAACAGCTTCAATGAGGGAGCATCCCTGGCAGACACCCAGGGTCCCACCCTGAAGCCTTACCAACATCCGGTTGAAGGAGAACCGCTGGCTGAGGTTGAGAAACACACAGCTTGCTAGACTGGGCCACAATAAGCTTGGATGAATTTGCGATTTTGGGGCACTCTCCGTGGGTAGCAGGACCTGGTAGGGTTGGGGCCTGGCATGATACTTGGATAGGGCACCACTGGGGAGTACAAGGACTCTCTGCCAGACTGGGAAATTTCGAACGAGCCAGGTGAAGGCAGTGCTGTAAAGGGGCCAGTAAAATTGCACGGGCTTGTCCATGAAATCACCAGGATTTGGGTTCCACCCAAAGAAGGCTGTAGCTTTCGGTGGGGGAACCTGGCCTTAGCATGTCTAGGCCATCATGCTAAGCCATAATCGGATTTATGTGTTTGGGCAAAGCCTATTATGTGAACGCAGCAATTATGGCTTTGAGCGGCAGACTGCTTTCTGTCTGAACAGAGAACGCTGGAAAAAGCCACCTCTTACCACCCAGTGCACCCTCCTCTCGGCATGGAGGAGCAGCTACATTTTCTCCCCTTTTTTGTATTGTCTCATCCTTCTCCAGCCTGGCGTCTTCCAGACAGGCGGGATTGCAACTGCCATGATCTAGAGGCAGCGTGGCCAACAGCTGTGCTGCCTGGACATCCTGGGAGCTCTAGTCCAGTGCAGAGGCAGCGTAGCCAACAGCTGTGCTGCCTGGAGGGTGCCTGGACAAGGAAAAGCTGTATTAGAAGGAAATTAAGAAGATGCCCTCAAAGTAGATGAGTGGTTATCTCTAGAGCAGGGTTTCTCAGCCTCGGCAACTTGAAGATGTGCTGACTCCAGCTCCCGGAACTCCCCAGCCAGAGTTAACTGAGGTGGAGAAACCCTGCTCTAGGGGGTTTAATCTCATACTAGGGCTTAGACTTGGGATATGTTTAGGTTGCTTGTGAGCATACGCGAAATGCATTAACTCCAGGGTGCTGGGTTTCCTGACAAGCCAAGCCAGATAGTCTGACTGAGTGTCCACTCTGCATCTCTGGGGAGATGAAGCATTGCAGAATGTTGCTTGGGACATCTATCTGCCACTAGGTGGGGCAGCAGGATAGCAGATAAAGAACCTGCCGTGACCTGCGATGGGGCTTGTCCTCATTCGATTAGGAACTTACTGAACGGGCATGTTCTGAATCAATGCGAACCAGAATGCATTTCAATCTCAGAATTTGTGACACGGGCCTCTGAATGAAGGCATAATGTCCATGTTGAGAAAGATGCACAAAACAAAAGTGCTTGTAAAAATACATAGGCCATACTGCGTCAAATGTTCATATTACCCTAGCCAGTAGTGGTGTTCTTATAAGGCCAGTGTTTCTCAACCTCGGCAACTTTAAGACGTGTGGACTTCATCTCCCAGAATTCCCCAAGTCCACACATCTTAGAGTTGCCGAGATTGAGAAACACTGGTATAAGACACTAAATCAAGTGAACCACATTGCAGAAAGTTCCCAAAGATTTAAATAGGAGCAGATGGGAAAGGTTGAGTGAACTTGGAAGAGGATGATTTTCTGCACACTATGCTGAGCCCCTCCACCAAGCTATATTACTTCTAGCAGGGTTTCTAAAAGAATTGCATTGTCATCTTGGGCTACAAATTAATTCACTCCTGCTGCCAAAACAAAAACATTCCTAAGTTGCAAATCTTGTCTGTACCTGACTTGTCTTGATTGGCAGAGGCTCTCCAAGGTTCTAGGCAGGTTTTTCCCGGTCCTAATAGAGATTAAATGTGGGACCTCCTGCCTGTAGAACAGGTGTTTTACCACTAAGCCTGTCACTCTGGTGAAATTGGAATTAAATGGCTGTCGTGGTGGGGGGAGGACCTGAGTGGCAGTAAAACCACTTTTTGTCTGATTTCTGTCCCAAACCCAGAAAGCAAATAGCCAGGGTCGACTTGCAACACCTGGGCCATACTAAAACTGGCTGGAAAATTTTCTGATCCTCCTCTTTCTTTGTTACAGGAAATCCCACCACTGTTGTGCAGAAGTGGCCTCTTTGAACTCTGGACCTCTCCTCACCCTTCCCTCTCTTCTTTTGGTTTGTACAGATGTTGTGGATAAAGCTTGACAGTTAACTGCTACTGATTAAAGCAGAAAGTTAGGCAAAAGGCCCCATTCTATTCCCTGAATCCACTTTCTTTGGGGGTTTTCAGTTGGACTCCTGAGATCAGCTTATGATCTTCATAAAATACTGTATGCATGGAGAAACTGCATCTAAAATCAAAACCGCCTCTGCTTCTTGATCAAGGCAAATTAATGCTCTTTCTTACGGGGGCATCCCATGGTCGGTGGGTAGGCACAGCAGGCAAGAGAAGAAATAGCTAGCCATCTTCACATAACTGGACAGTTTTCAGACAATAGTTTGGAGTGGGCGTGTTTTCAGTCAGCATGGGGTAGGCTAGAGCCAGTGGGCAAAAATGAGAGAAAAGCAAATTTTCGCTGTTAGAAAAAAAGATCCTGATAGTAATGCTCTTTCACTCTAGCATAAGATGAACGGGTATATATCTGGAGTAATGTAGATATGAAACTCTAAAGCTTGTGGTTGGTCAAGATGACTCCCAGGTTCTCTCCAAATTCTCTCATTCCAACTGTGATACCTTTAGATCAAATATGTCAAGCCCATTAGACAGAAAGCATTTTGAGCAATATGACTTTAAAAAAAAAACCCAGTTACAATCCAAGTTCCCAAACATTACTTCACCAAAGCAGCCTTTTTTTAAAAAAACAGTTGCCTCTTAAAAGGGGGCCATTAAAGCACTTCCCTTGGAGCCTCTGTGGCTTCCTGACCCATCTGATATTTTACATTTAAAATACTACTTTAATTTCAAAAATGGCATGCTGACAGCCTGCTGCAAAACAGCCATTTCTGGCATGGTCTTTATTTCCATGAATGCCTCTAGCCCAAGAAGCCCTCTTAGAAAAGAAAATGATGAAAAAATGCAGAATCGTCTTCTGAAAGTGGACCACGTGCCCCGAACAGAGGCACAGGAGGCGGGGATAGTAGAAAACACTGGGTGGCGTTAGAGAGGGTGGCTGGTAGCTTTCTGGTAAATTAGTTATACCCCATCTGATAGCCATTTTGTGGATTTTTTTGAGAATATAGTCAGAAAAATCAAACTCTTGCAAGATTTGCAGGTCTTGCAAAATTTATATATTTAAAAAAATAAAGTATTTCATTATTATGCTGAGGAATTCTGGGAGTTGAAGTCCAGACATCTTAAAGCTGCTACGGTTGAGAAACACTGCTATAGTGGCTGACACAGAGAAAGAGATTGGGGTCACTTGTCTCCAGGGTTTTCCAACGGAAGTCTCTACCAGCAGTATCTGGGACTTCGTTAGCAAAGTTGGACACCCTTGGGGTACAGAAGCGAGGTTCACACAACACACAATGGCATAACGTGGTTGCTTCGATTTTGACTTTGTAGGTTTTATGAACCTCAGTCAGTTTTGTTTTACTAAATAAATCATAGTTAAACCCTGGCTCAGACATGTGCGATCATAGCTGTGATTCCCAAGCATCTCTTCCTCATGCGGCTCTTAGGAATTGCCATCTGCAGCATTCGGGTTTTTTTTCCAGAAGGCACAGTGATAATTTTTCAAATGCATTGCAAATTGCCTTGAAAAAGTGGTTTGTTTGTTTGTTAGTTAGTTAGGTATGGCAATATTTGAAATTAGCACAGAGAAGTTGCTGTTCCAGAGACAGTTGTGGACAAAATCCATACAGCATCCATTTTCGGAAGAATACTCTGCATCAGTTGTCGTCTGGCTGAACCTCCCATTCCAGTGTTCCTGCCTCCCTCCCGTAACCCAAATTTGGCCCTTTCCTTTCTCTTCTCTCCCCGCACCCCCCCCCCCGGCATTTCACCAGTTGTGCTGTGACGCCAGCTTAGTAGGTTGTGCCCACGTCAGCTTGGGTGTGACGATGCAGTTATTTTTGGTCCTGCCACCTAAGATGCAGTCTTGGCGCGCTCCAATCTTGTCTTGGACCACCTCTCTTTTGCGCGTGTTCTCGCTCTCCCTTGCAAGAGATCAAAAAATAGACCCTCTGGAGTTTTTTTTTAAAAAAGGTCTTTGCTTTGAGGTTATTAAAAGCAACTAACAGATTATTAGAAGCTCTGTCTCCTGCTTCCAGACCCCCCCCCCCCGCCCTGCTGCAGTCTCTTCCTTTTTAAAGGTCAGATGTTCCAGCGCACAGAACAGAACCAGAGCTGGTACTAATTAAAACATGACAGGAATAACCAGGAACAGACCATCTTTTGATGTTCTGCTGCTGCTTGCTTCTCTTCAGGTCCTTTGTTCCACTGCTCCATCCTGCCCCTCTGTTTCCCCCTCCCACTCCTCAAAAGAGTCTGGTTCCCCATGCTTTCACCGACATAGGGAAAGGACATTTTGGCCCAAACCGAAATGTCTCTGTTGGCCAGAATGGTGGCTATTGTGATTGAAGCATACCTTGCCTGCCTGCCTTTGAAAAGATGGTTTTGAAGAAAGCTGCCAGAACTTCACTTCTCACGCAGTGGGAGTTATGCAAATCTTTCGCAGAAAGGACCAGAAGGTGATGTCTGGGTTCACACAGTGTACTGAGCCATCATGTGATTTGTTTTGGGGGGCTTGTGACATGTCTGAATCCAGCGTTGGGATTTGTAAATTTCAGTTTGTGATTTGGCTGTTACATAAACCCGGCCAACGATGGCTTAGCGCAGAGAGTGGATCACCTCCTAGCAAAGAGATTCCCACTGCACCGTTTGAAGAGAGATGGTGCCTGTTCCCAAAGACCCTGTTGTTTTCCTACAGTGTGTGGCTTCCCAGGCATCTCACTGACTGCTGGGGGAGCCGAATTCCAAACAGGACAGAGGCCTCCCCTTCTCATCTCACCCTGGCTCTTATGGTTTGATGCATGGCATGAGACTCCCCTGGCCGGAAGCCATCTGCCTTTGAACAGGAATTGTCTGAATGCTGCTGCTTTTCCTTCCCCGGCTCAGTTGCTTCCCAGAAGCATTGGAACAACCAGCCTGCCCTAACCTGACATCTTCCCCACGTATTAGGACTAGCATCCCAGAATTCCTTGCCAGAATGGCAGCAGAAGGATTCTGGGAGTTGCAGTGGCCACAGAAGGGGAGAACGGCAGCTGCTCTCCTATTAACAGAATATCTTCAGTCGGGCAAAGCGAGGATCTGCTTACTATCTTGTTTTGAAACAGGTCTGGTCAAATATACCAATCTTCTTTTTGCACCTTTAAGCCATTATTTTCTCCCCCCCCCCTTTTTTTCCCCTTTATTGGAACCTTGATATCTCCTCCCGCCTCTCCAGGCGCTGGGCAGTCCATAGCAGGTCCACCCAGCCATGCTTCAGATTACGTCTCTCCAGGAAGGGCTGTCTGGTATCGGTCCTATTCCTCTGCTGCTTGTTTTCAGGAAGGCGCTTCTCTTGCGTGCTCTCCCCCCTTGCCCCCCCAGCTGCTCTGAGATGGCTTTTCTCTGGGTAATGAGGTACGACGTGAGGAATGTGGGCGGCTGGCAAGGAGTCCTTTCTCCTGCCCCAGACCCCACAGACGCCCTCTCCTCCTCTTTCTCCTTATAAGGTTCGTTCTGCGTGCACTCCTCGCTCGCCTCCTTTCTGGGGAAGAGCGCCGTCTGTCCGGAGCCAGCCAGAAGCACAGGAGCGCCACCTTCAAGGTAGAAGCCTTCCAAGAGCCGAGCTGCCTCGTTTGCCCCCATTCGCCTTCACCCAGGAATGTCTGAAGCACGCTTGGGCCAAGATTTTGTCCTCCTCCCAGCCAGTTGCCAGAACAGAAGGCTAGGAAGCGGGAGGGAGGGTTGAGGAAGATGAGGGATACATCTCTGGGGTTCGTTTTTAACAGCTGGGCATGTGCCCAGGAGAGCTGTTCGGGTTGGTCCTGAGGAAACCATGTTCTGCAAGAGAAAGGTCCCCTGAGTCAGTTCAGAGTCATGGGGTAATAGGTCCTTTTCCATATGCTCAGAGGCACTGTACAATTTTGATCCTGTTGAGGAGCAGAGACTGCTCCTTGGGGGGGTGGGGAGCATCCTCCATATCCCCAGGAACTGGCCTTTGGGCATATTGAGCATTTTTATCCTCTTGGAGAAAGCTCAGTGAATATCCATAAGTGGTGTTCGTCTAATTGGGCCAGAGAAGGGCTGGACCGCCTTGGTTCTCCTGAGAGGAAAGATGCCCCGCGCATACTCTGAAAACCATGTGCTTTGGGTGGGTAGGGTGGCTTGTTCCAACCGGACAAAGGCACCCCATGCATGCCTGCAAGTGCAGAATTTGGAGTATACACTGTTGACTAATTTAAACTGCTTCTCCAGTCTCCTCACCCGTCTTGGTACTGACATTTTCTGCAGGGCAGGTGGTAGATATTCTGCCCCATTTGCCGGATGGCTGAGCAGAGCCTTTTTTTTTTCCTTTGGGGAGAGAAGGAATTCAACCTTGTTCTTCTGAGTTTAGATGAGGGAAACATGACTCCTCCAGCTCAGCATGAGGGCTTGCGAGGTGACCTTCCTGAGCTCAAGAGATTTGTTCCTCTCCCAGAACAAGCTTCCCCACACTGCCTTTCAAAGCCAAACAAGGGATTCAGGAAATTTTGAAAATAGACTCTCATGTTCCATTGAGGTCCTTTCCAGATTGAGCCTGTCTTCTCCAGATTGAGGCCTCTTCCTGACCCTCTGTGGAATGGGGTAGACAAAAACAGCGAGGAGGACAATTGTGGCAGAAGCCAGCACAAGTGGTACTTCATGTACTCGGAATCGAAGCATCTTCCACCCACCCTCTGGCAACTCGCTGAGCACTCAGGGTAGTGATTCATGTGGACCTGGGTGAACTCTTGGGACCGTGAAAAAATCCTGGTGGATCTTCAGAGGTAAATCTAGAGCAGCTCTGTAGATTGGGGGGGGGGGGGTTATTCAAATCCCAAAGCTACTTGGGGAGTTGGGGCCCAACATAATCTGCAAGCAGCAGGGTGCAGAAAGCTGTTTGAGAATCGGTTATCATCCAGAGTTGCAACATCTCTAGGAAGGGCGTGAAATATCTCATGAACAGAACGATGTATCAAAGAGGATGTCACTTGTGTGTCGGCTTTCCAGGACAGGGAACCACACAGCCATGCAAACAGGAAGTGTGGGATCAGCCCACCCCACTGCTTGCACTTGACCATATAAGGGGACAGAACAGCATTTGGAAGGATGGGGGTTGAGGGCGCAAGGCACAGCTACTAACCCTTTCCACTGTTTGGGCCTGTTCTTCCCTGTCTGCAACATGAGAGTCAGGCTAACCTTGCAGATTGGGCCTAGTCCAGCAGTGAAACGTCTGCAAGAAAACAAGGCTCAGAGAGCACCAAGGACTCCACGTTGCAGATGGTTGTCAGGATCTCTGACCTGACATCTGTGCGGCGTCCCACGTTTTCAGCTGGGGTCAGGAAGCTTTGTGTCTCCAATGGTTGCTGAGCGGTGTTGACCAGGGCAGTTGGGAGCTGTGGTTTGTCGCGTTGTCCTCTGAAACTTAATCTAAAATTCACAGCAAGGAGTATTGGGTGTTGGGGTGCCGAAGGAGAAGAATTCTTGAATTTTGGCCACAGGAGACCAGCTTTAAGTAAAACCTTGGAATCAGCATTGCTTGAGAAAACACAAGCCCAGAGAAGTAAAGGTAGATGTGGCGCTGAGCAAACATGGGGTGCTCCATTAACTTCTAGAGAGAGATTTCTTCCTAGCTGTGGGATCACTTTAACAAGCAACCATTTGCGTTGTTAATTGTTCCAGTACGGCAACTCTTTGTTTGTTCATTTCTGTCCTTCCAGAGATGGAAAGATATCGGCCACCCTCATACGCATGACCCAGTCATCATGCTTGAGTAGCCTTCAGAGCGATAACCTTAGGTCAGCTGCCCTAGGTGCCGGGCCAGACACACACTCACACGCACACTCAGAAAGTAGAACAGGCTGTGCAGTGAACCTGGTGGTGGAAAATTAAGACTTTCCGTTCATGTGTAGGAAAAAAACATGACCACAAGGTCATCTTCCGCATCCGTCTTCCCGGCGTGGTGGGCAGCGTCCAGATGTGTGGACTACAGCTCTCATCGTGCCCAGCCTGATTTGCATGGGGGAAATGACCACTCTGCATTTGTGCTTCCTATGCAGCTTCTCTGGATTGCTGTCCCCCCCACCTCACCCCCCACCTGGCTGCTGTTGTGTTTTTATTTTCCTGCAAGCAGCCAGTAGATGGTGCTGGGGCTTGAAATAAGGTGTGTGTCTCTGTTTATCCCCAAGAGGAAAGCCTATGTTGTTAATTGTATGGAAGAGCAAGGGAGAGATGGGTCACAGTATACCAAAGTTTCATGTTTTCACTTCCCAGCCCCACTCCCCAAATTTCAGGATTTTATTGGTGCCCCTATAAAATTTCAGGATTTTATAGGGGCACCAAAGTCTCCAGGACATGATCAATAACCTCTTTTTTCCAGAGGGATGGTGCCCCTTTCTATCCTCCTTTTCCTCTTTCTCTTTCTTCCTCTACTTTTTGTAGGGACTAAAGGATCCATTTATTTGGAGAGATTGGTTTCCCCTTTAGCCCTGAATTTTGCTTGAGCCCAGCCTTCATCTTAGCCAGCCTTGCAGGGTTGGGGAGATTAAACCCAAGGACCTTCCAGAGTTGCTTTGATGCTGGTTGGGATTAAATGAAAAATTAATTAACATTTCCAACTCTGCCCCTGAGCTATTTGATTTCTCTAAGCTTGTGTTGTTGGCCGGCAGAATTGTCACCCTGGCTGATTCTCTCCCCTTCAAGCACCCCCTCCCTCCCTTTTCTGTCTTGGTCAAAACTGGCTTTCCTTGGCTTATATGTTCTGGATGTTATATACTTTTTGTATTATACTTTCTGGAGGAGGAAGGAGTGATAGGGATGTTCCCCACCTTGAGTTATTTATAAAATAATAAAGGCAGGATAATAAACAAACAAACAAACAAACATACATACATACATCAATTGCACCCCAAGTTTCCTCCTCTCAACATGGTCAAAAAATAAAGTCTCCAAACGCAAATATTCCAGGGAATTTATCGTCTAATTACTGAGGTGCCCTAGCTATTTTCCCACTTCACACAATGGCTGCCCTTTATTTTTGAAACAGGCCAAAATCTGGTTGGTGTGGCTTTTTGGCAAGGAGGTGCCCCAAAGTCAGGGGGAAGACACTGCCTCTTAATTCCTGCTTGACGCCCAGAAACGTTACAGGGGGTGGCGGAAAAGAGGCAAGTTGTTGGAGCCCTGCGGGAGAATGCTCGCCTCTCCACAATCACCCAGGTTTCTCATTGGAGCCAGAGCTGGAAATCAATTATGGTGCCCAGCCAAGATGGGGCGCAATTGGGACGTTGGGGAGAGGCAGCAAGATGCAGCGGTGGTTGGCCTTGGGGCTGTCTGCCTCTCCTAGCTTGGCCAACCTCGCTGGGCTGTTGTGAGGACAGCCTAGGGAGGGCTGCAGAGAACCCAGGAGCGCCCAGCAGGAAAGGCGGAAGAGCAACGCGGCCGTGGGAGCGGAGGAAAGCGCACCAAGAGGCAGGCAGGGTTGCGTGGGTCAGGATCGGAGGTCAGGCTGCGCCAAGCCCGAGCTGGAGCTGTGAGATCGGCGGGCCGGGCCTTGAAATTGGCTCGCTGGGTGCGGCGCCCGGCGCCCGGTTGGCGTGGCGTTGGTTGGCGGCCGTGCCCAGCCGGCACAATTGCGTGGGAGTGGGAACCGACGCACACCCGGCGCTGATCGCTTATTAGAGAGGAGAGGGGGCCGGATGGGGCCCAGATAAGGCACGGAGACGCCTCTGTCGCCGCTCGCCCGAGGCCCTCCCCTGCAGCGAGGGTGTCGGGGTGCACCGCTTTCGAGGAGGCAGGGCATGCACGCGAGTGTGTCTGTGCGCGCGCGGAGGGAGGGGCCGGGCTCCTCTGCACCGCGCCGGCCCTGACAGCCAGCCGCGGAGGGCGGCCTCGCAAGTCGAGGCGGAGCGCCTTGGCCGCCGGCCAGGTTCCCACAGAGCCCTGGTTAAGAAAATACATCCCGAGCTGCTGGCGGTTGCCGTGGCAACTGGCCAGCTGCCAGGTTCGAGGCAGGGAGGGAAGCTGCGGGCCGGGAGGCCCCAGGTGCGCGCTGCGCGGATGGCTGGCATGCGGGGCGCGCTGTGCCCTCGTACGGTGGGGGGGGAGGAGGGGAGGCAGGCAGGCGTGTTGGTGGATGAGAGAGAGAAAGAAAAGGAGAGCCCCCCCCCCCCGTGGATGGGAGAGATTCGGCGCGCCCACGCAGGGCACGGGGTGGCGCGCGCGCCTTTGAAGCGAGGGGCCGTGGAAATGGCAGCGGCGGGTGCAGATGGGGAGGGGGGAGCGGGAGGGGGGCGCGTGGGTGCGCAGCTGCCTGTGTGAGAAAGGAGGGGGGCGAGGGTACAAGGGGGGTGACCCAGCGAGGAACCGGCGGGAAAAGAGGAGGAAGGTAGGTGCAAGCCAGTGGGAGGCATTCACGGGCTTCTCGGCTGAGGTTCCAGGCGGTCCAAGAGAGCGCGCGCGAACGAGAAAGGGGGGGGCGGCCGGGGGGCGTTGTGCACTAAACGCGATGGTGTCTTGACCCAAGTGCGTGTGAACGCGGACCTGGGTGCCTGCGGTTTTACGCCTGGATCTTTTAAAGTGTACATTAGAGGCAGTTACGGACACACCTAAGCAGGAGACGAACAGAGAGGGCCCGACGAGGCTTCGTTCCTCGGAGTGGAGGAAGAGCAAATGTGCAAAGCGAGTCGAATGCACAAACAGGCCTAAACGCGTCTGGGAGGGAAGGAGGCGTCCTGCTGCAGGAGAAACACCCCCCCCCCAAAAAAACATGTTGGGTGTAGGGAGGCAAGGATGCAGTTGTGTGTGCGCGCGCGCGTGCATGTGTGAGTGAGAGACAGGAAGGAAGGAAGCAACATGGTGGGCCAGAATCAGGGCTATCATTTTAAACTGCCGCGGTTTAAAATTCAGCTCTCCCTCCCATGCTCCCCTCTCCCGGCAACCCAAGACCGTCTCCTTTTCTAGGCAAGCTGGGGCAACTGTTTGCCATGTGCACCCTCCCAGGGCAGAAGTGTGCATGTGCATGCACACCCCCTCCCTCCCCCCCCCCCGATTTTCTGGGGCGCTCAGCATCTCCCAGCCCAAGCTGGCGGCAGCCTCCTCCCGGTTGCTCTGGCGAAGCCAACAGGTTCAGGCGGGCCCTGCTCTCCTGGGCAAGATGCCAGGACTGTTCCTTTTACAGGAGAGACTTCTTCGCTTTCTGCCCTCTGGTGATCTGTGAAAGTGAACACTGGGCTGAAGGTGGGCGGGGGGAGGAGGAGGAGGAGGATGAAGGCCAGGCCAGCCCAGGGAAGAGGAATTTTATGAATGTGGGAGGGGGCAGAGCGGCGGGACAGTGTGGTTCTTGTTTCCTTACAGCCCCTTTCTTCGGCGCCCCCTTCCCGTTTTTAGCCAATACATAAATAGCAAATTGCAAAGCCGAAAGGCCAGCTCCAGCCTGACCTTGCCCCCCTTCCCCTTCCCTGCCATGGGGGCCCCTGAAAGGGACCTTTGTGTGACATGAGTCCTGAGGCACGGCTGCTCCCTGCTTCCCCAGGATATCAGCAGCCTTCTTTCTTTGCAAGACCCCCCTGCCTCCCCAGACAACCCAGCCATGTTTGCTCCTGTACACGGAGCTGGATGCTGACTGGAGCCCAGGCCTCAGACTCTTGAAATCTACATGGACGTGGAAGGATGACCCTCGCCCTGAGAACTGGTTTGGGCTGGTTATATTGGTGTATACAAAATATGTATGTATGGGTGAGCCTTAGCTGAGTGCATTCCCTTTGATTCCCTTTGGTAATTTTCTGCTTGACTGAATTGGCCTGCAAGACTGACTCTCAAATTAACCAACCGCCACCTCCCTGAATTGGTTGTGTGAACCGGGTTAGTAAAGTTTGCTTATGATTCATGTGAGCCAACCTACTGGGTTAATCGAGTATGCAGTGGTCTGACCCCTATCCCTAGACATTAGGAGCCTGGGAAGAGGGTGGGTTCAACTTGTCACATGGTGGTTAAATTCCCATGATGGATTATTTTTTAGATTTTTTATCCCGCCTTTATTATTTTTATAAATAAATCAAGGCGGCAAACATACCTAATACTCCTTCCTCCTCCTATCTTCCCCACAGAGGCCACTCATAGCTTCATTCACACAACATACTAAGCTTGGTTGGATTAAGTTCTTCTGTGATGTAGCCTGCTGTGGAAACCTGGCCTGTTTGGTTGGTTTATGGATCAGAAAATGGGTTAACTAAGTAAACAAATTCAGCGTGTTGTGCAAACCCATCCCATGGGTGACTTTGGGCCTGTCTCTTTCCACCTCTCTCCCTTGTTCACTCACTAGCTGACATCACAGGGAAGTTAAAAGGATAAAGGAAAAGGGGGGGGAGGAATTATGCATGCCATTCTGAGCTCCTGAGAGACGATTCATCATGAAAATGTATGAAACCTTATTTAATATATGAACGTAATAAGAGCATTGAGGGATGTTCCATGCACACATGGAAACATTTTTCTCTTGTGCTTGGAAATGGTGGTGAAAGGTAATCTATCATATGTTTGCTCAATTTTGCATACAGATAGTCCTCCACTTCTGACCACAATTGGGACTGGAATTTCCATCATAAGTTGTTGCGGTCGTAAGTCGACTCACCACGTGACCGGACCTGATTTTATGACCATTTTACGATAGTTGTTAAGCAAATCACTGCGGTTGTTAAGTGAATCACCATAGTCGTTAAGCGAATCCAGCTTCCCCGATGGATGTTTTTTGCCAGAAACCAGCAAAAAAAAGGTTGCAAATCGTGATCACGTAACTGCAGGATGCTTCAACTGATCATAAATGCAAGCTGGTTGCCAAGTGCCCAAATTGCAATCATGTGACCGTGGGGGTGGTATGATGGTCATGAGTGCGAGTACAGGTCGTAAAGTACTTTTTCTGAGGCCATCGTAACTTTGAACCATTGTTAAATGAACGGTCGTAAGTCGAGGACTACCTGTACATTCGTAAGTTGGTCATAAATCAAGGACTACCTTTCACTCAGTTGCAGATGGCATATTCCTTTTCACCCTAGACCTTACATACCTTTCTTTGTACATAGGGGTATATGTACATGTAGAATCATAAAACCATAGTGTTGGAAGGAATCTCAAGGATCATCTAGTCCAATGTTTCTCAACCTTGGCGACTTCAATCCCCAGAATGCTGGCTGGGGAATGCTGGCTGGGGAATTTTGGGAGTTGAAGTCCACACTTCTTAAAGTTGCTGAGCTTGAGAAACACAGATCTAGTCCAACCCTCTGTACAGTGCAGGAAAAACCTTTAGAGATGGAGTATCTTTTCCTTGTGCATCCTTGCCCCAGGAAATGGCAGGAAATTTGCAGATGAAATGAAAGAAAATTAGCACATGCTGCAATCTCCTGGAAGGCTTTTCTCTGGTGGGAGGCTTTGGGGAATGAAGCTGTCTTAAAAAACCACAAAAGAGGGAACAGAAAACCATCCTGACCAGAGTAAATCAGGGCTGCATTGTCCCCAAAGGCAGCTCCTTAAGGAGCGAAACAAATGCACTTTGCACGTGGGCACCATTGCTCTTGCCTTTCTCAGATCCAGGATAGGCCTTTGAGATAGTTAATTTTTAAAAACTGGTCCTGGGTTGCCACTTGAATGCATCCCTGACTCACCTTGAAATCCAGAGTTTCTTCCTATGTCAAGGATTGGCTTTTCCTGCCAAGTACACAAGCTTGGCACAGTCCTTGTTCCAAACCACACCAGCCTGGTGCCTTTTGGTACCCAAAGAGGCTCCTCCCGCAGGGTTGGGTGGGCCGCCCTGCAGCCACCCCCCTTCCCTTCCTGCCCACCGGCAACTTTCCCGTCCCAGCCATCCTCCCCCCCCATTTTCCCCCCATAACATCCCCCTCCCTCGCCTGTGCTCTGCCTTCTCCCTTCCCAGGCTGTTCTGGATAATGACAGGGTGTGCCCGCCGCTGCAGGGCCCGGAATAAAAGCTTGAAACAGTTGCCACCCAGTATGAACTGGCTGAGGTGAAGCAGTCCCAGCTGGCGTGGAAGAAGGCCCGTCATCAACTACCGCCTTAGGTCCTAGCCTTTCTCTCCTGCCCCATTTAACCATGGGGTGTTCTGCCTGCCTGTCACAATGCTTATGTCCCCACTGCCAGCAGCACTCCTCCTTTGCATGCACAGGTCTGGCGTAGGGCCTTCCTTGCCCACCTCCTTGTGTGGGCACACAGGATGACCACAACCTACGTTCCAAGATGGGCACCCACAATTAACATCTCCCCAGCTCCCGCCTGCCAATTTCACTCACTAGCTTGCCATTTCCTGCTTTGGTGCCTTCAACAGCCTCTTTCTGGGACAGCCTCCATCTCAAGACTTTAATTTAAAGAGGCCACTAATGAAGGTCTTACAGCTGCCATCTGTGGGCTGCAAAAATCTGAGCAACCACTGGATGGCAGTGAAGAGTTAGTTTTTTGCTGCATCCCTTTGCTGCCACCTAACCATTATCTAGATCAGTGTCTTTCAAACTTGGCCACTTTAAGATGTGTAGACTTCAACTCATGCTTGCTGGGGTATTTTGGGAGTTGAAGTCCATACATCTTAAAGTGGCCAAGTTTGAAAAACAGTGGTCTAGATTTTCGCAGCCCAGCTCTGGTTATTCCCCAACCAGATGAAAGTTCTTTTGGATTTCTTCCGAGCCCTTGTTAAGTCTCTGGAGTTTTGCTCCACAAATAGCTGTGCAGAGTTGCCTGGCCTTGGGGAGAGAAATGTGAATGTTGAGGCTGTTGTAGAGAGCAGGACACACCAGCCTTCTTCAGCCTGATGATCTCGGGATGAGCTGACCCTGTGACTTTCCAGCCAGTTGGAATCACAGCCGCACATCCAAACAGCAACCGTTTGGGGAAGGCAGAGCAAACATTCCTGAGATAGCTGGAACAGTGCTGAGACACGTATCAGACTGTTTGTCCAGCACTGAAATTGAGCAAAACTGTCAGGTTTTTCCCAGCTACCTTTAGCATTTACTCCGCCCACCCACCCCCACAAAAAAGCTGCCGGTTCAAGACCAGTTTAACAATTCAGGAACCATCTGCAAGGTGTCTGTAAGGGTAAAGGAAGCAGTGTGTGTTTTTATAGTGGCTCAGGTGACCCACAAAGCTGTAGGTAGCCGGCCTGAAATGCAGGCAAGCTGGGAACGGCTTGCTTTGGCAGGCCCAGCATCCCTGGGGAGTCGCCAAAGTTGGCTGCTGCCTAACTTGGCAAATTACAAGATGCACAGGACCAACTCCCAGGCGTGCCCGATTAGAGGCCCCATCCTATGGAAATGTAAGCCCTGGAGAGGCATGACAGATATGCTGCCTGCCAACTTGAAAGAGCCATTCTCAGTCTTTGCGTTTAGTACTTTATCCAGTCCCATCTTTCCCCTGTGTGAGAGCAGGGTTGGAAAAGAGGGAGGGGGTCGAAATCTGGCTGGGGGCTGCAACCTGGGTCTCCTGCTATCCCACCCTGGAATGCTCACGCTCTACCTTCTGGTACTTTTTTCACATGTACATCTGTCTATTAGCCTTCTGCTGGTACCTTCAAAATATAATCCACTGCCTTAGAGTGGGTGAGATTGACCTGGTTCAGCCATTGTCCTAAACTGTGATTTGTTTTAGCTGTGGATGGAGGAAGCTGCAATTGGCTGGGCTTATGCAATGCACTGTGCTCCAAATCTTGGTTTGCAAAACATGTTTTGTGCTCAAAGAGAGACAAACTGCATGATGGTTTAGCCCAAACTTCTCAAACTTGGCAACTTTAAGACATGTGGACTTCAGCTCCCAGAATTCCCCAGCCAGCAAGGAATGAGTTGAAGTCCACATGTCTTAAAGCTGCCAAGTTTGAGAAACACTAGTTTAGCCCAACTGCACAATTCTGGCTGGCTAGGCTTACTTCGCTGATGGAGGCAGCATAGAAATTGTTAAAGAAATAAATCTAGCATGCATTTGACCCCCTAGTGCAGCCCTGTCTTCTCAGCAACTCCTCAGTCTTTGGGGGGTGGGGGAAGGGCCTTCCTTATTCCCAGCCTTGCCATCCAGCCTGGGTCTCCTGGGTCTTCATGGAGGAGAAGCAGATGTTTGGCCTGTGAACCAACCCCTCCCTAAAAAAATGCCTTCCATGAGATCGGAATATTTACCCAACCAGGTCAATCACTTGTCTACTGGCTGCATTTTTCCAAAGGGAGGGGCCACAGCAAAGTGAAAGAGCACCTTACATACAGGAGGACCTGGGTTCAAGTTGCAAGGACAGCGGATAAAAGATAAAGGCGAGTCTCTTTGCACTGAGCCCAGCTCCTGATGACTCTGACACTGTGACCGTGTAGTCTTAGCAACAATCAGCAAGTAATTATTGTCTTTATATCCTACCTCTGTTTTGTACAACTCAAGATGGCGTAGATAATGTTTCTGCCTCCTACGTTCCCCCACAACAGCAGCCTTGTGAGGTGGGTTGGGCTGAGAGAGAGAGGGACTGGCCCAAAATCAGTCCTTGAGCTTCTGTGTTTAAAGGGGGACTAGAATTCACAGTCTCCTGGTTTCTAGTCCAGCCCCTTCACCACTGCACCAAACTGGCCCCCTCAGTGGAGACGATTTGCTGCTCTTTTCTTCAGGATGTTATCAACTTCCCGCTTTAGCCTGCAGCCTTGGGCATTCCTGGTGGTCTCCCATCCAAGTGCAACTGTTCTGGGTGTTGCTATCTCCTGTGAAAAACCAGGATATAAAGCAAATAAATGAATCCCTTTAAAACATCCTGAGCTCAATGCCTGATGACTTTGTGGAGAGATCCCTACAGTTTTCTTGGCAACATGACAAGCCCAGTTGCTATTGCCTTCTTCCAAGGTTTTTAAATCCTTAGTTTAGCCTAGGATTTCTTGGCGGTTTATCCTCCAGTTACTAACCCGGCCTGGCGCTGGTTAGCTTTTTACAATCAGCTAAGGCCCTGGGATATTGGAGAACTGCTGCCAATCCCCCTTCACTTGGGAGCTGGGCTAGATGGGGCCGTAACCCATGCTTCGGTGAACTTTGTTATATTGGATAGGCCAGAACTGGCTGGCTTTGCACCAAGCCTTAATCGCTAAGCCTTAAATCCTAGTTTGTAAACCACAATGGATAGGATCACACAATGCACTAACTCAACTCCACTAGCCTTACCACCCGGCGAGTGTAAGGCTGCTTTATGTGCGTTTACAGCTGCCGGAAAAGATGAGAGAAGGCGGATGGTGTTTGGACAGGAACGAGAAAACAAAGCAAGTTCCTTGTAAATGCGGACCGTCAGGACATAAACTCATGCGCAAACAGATGCATTCTTCCACTCCCCGTGTTGACTCTAAAGAAGTCCCCTCTGGCCAGCTCTTCCTGCCAGGAATCCACCCCAGGCGACAACAAGCGTTTTCCGGATCAATGCGTCCTTGTTTCCCCACAGGATGTCCTCCACCTCCATTGTTCTCGGCACCCACTGCTGCCGGCAGATGGGCCGACGCACGGTGGGGGGTGGGTGGGCTGCCTCCGTGGACGCACAGGGCCAGTCTCCAGGCAGCCTAGAATCCGGGAACGGGGTGGAAGATAAATGCAAAAGGAACCAGGTTAGCCATGAGAAAGGGGGTAAAAAAAAAACATCGTTCATTAAATGAGGGGCCCACAGCTTGATTAGGGCAACTCAATGCACAAAAGAGCGCACCAACTTTTGATTTTCCAAGAATTCTTCTCAGCAATAGAATATTAAAAAGGAACCGAGGAAAAGGGGTGGGGCAGATAAAAAGGCCAGGTGGAGAAGGCTGTGAAACAGACACACCCAGGCTGCACATATAAGCCTGGGTTATTCGTGGTTTACTGAATAAATCCCCCATGGTTTGATCCACAACACTGCAGTGCTGTTAAAGCCTGATTCTCAAGCCACCGTCATCGAATTCCCACAACACACTATGCCGGAAGCCAACAGACCCCGTAATGGCTTAGTGTGTTGTGGAGGGTTAGGTTGCACAGACCAGATTTGGTCAGGAATCTCAGGAAAAGGGGGCGCTATGAAGGCAGGATGAGAACAGGATGAGCACCAGGACCTCCAGAGGTCCTGGTGCTCGGTACATGCAGGCTGGGGAATTCTGGGAGTTGAAGTTCACACCTCTTAAAGTTGCCACGGTTGAGAAACACTGCTTTAGAAAGTTCACACAGGCCCCCACATCCCCCTCCTGCTGATCTAGCCTAAATAGGCCTTCAGGTTTTTATCTTGGGGGGGCGGAGGTTTCGCAGCTTGGCCCCACCCAATTAGCCACCCACCCACTGATGCTCTCCCTGCCCTTGTCAGCTCCCCTCCCTTCGAAGTCTGCTTGTTTTGGCAAGCCAAGAGTAGGGGAGGGAGGGAGAGATCAATCCACCCTTGTTTTAGCTCCAGGCGAGGCTGATTAGAAAGGGGAGAGAAAGATGGAGGAGGCTGATTGCAAAATTATTTTCTTTTCTCAAGAGACATTCCTCTAGCCAGCCAGCTCTCCTGTTCTCCAGGGCTCTCGTTTCCTGCCATCCTTTAAAAGAAAACCCCAAACCTTCTTATCAAAGGGAGTCCACTGCACATGGTCAAAAAAGTCAAGCTGGTGGCCACGATGGGGCCACCAAAGCTCCACATTTTTATGTGCGCCTCATGCACAGCTTTGGTCACCCCATCGTGGCTGCCATCTTGATTTTTTTGACCATCAGCTCTGGGCACCCCTGCTCTCATCGATTCTCCTCCATTACAGCTTCCTGCGCCCGCCCCTACCCCCAAATGGGGAATCCCTCCGTTCATGCTTTCCCAAGCCATAAATTCCTCTCGTGTTAAAGAAGTACCACAACCTACAGAAATAGGGCAGGCGGCTGGGCGGAGGAGGTGGCTGCAATCCAAGGCTACTGATGCAAAACCAAGATGAGACAGCCCCTTGCTACAAAAAGAGGTCTGCTTTCTAGACTGAGGTAGACCAGTCTTTCCCCAGCCAGGCAGCCAGAAAGGCCAGGGGTCCTCCAAAGCCATGGGGCTGCACTCCCTGGTGCCTCCCAAGGCTGCTGGCACCAACGATGCCAACTGACCCGGTATTCAACTGGCCTAACCAGTAAAACCGCATCCAGGCTAACCACTAGCGGCAGGCACCCAAAAGCTGGCACCTCCACAGCAAAAAGAAAACTACAAAATCCGTCGAAATATAAAAAGCCTACCCCATAAACCACCCAGGAGATAAGTCTAAAATAAGCATGGCAACATTCCCATCAGGGGAAAGCTCTCCAGAACAATTGGGTTTTCGAGAGTGTCCAGAAGGCCAGCAAAGAGGGAGCCAGTCTGATCATGGGGAAGCTGTTCCGCAATGTTGGTGCTGCAGAGGAGCAGCACTGCCTTGCCTCAGCCTCCCGAATCTCCCAGAAGTTGAGATTTGCAGCAGTTTCTCCCTGGTAGGTCTAATTGGTCTGGCCAAAACTGATGAGCATAGGCATTCCTGGAAGAATTCAGGCACCAAGATGGAAAGGGCACTAGAGGTAGTCCTCGCTTAACAACGGTAATGGGGACTGGCAACTGTGTCACTAAGCAACACAGTTGTAAAGCGCAACGTCATGTGACCGCACCAACTTTTTCTGCCTGTGGAGTCCTTGGTGCTTCTGAGCTCGGTTATTAGCTTGCAGACATTGCGTTACCCTTCTTTTTATGCCGTTTATGGCATTCTTGGGCCAGCTGCTGGCAGTTTGCAAAATAGTATGGGCTGGAAATGAGATTAACGCCCAGAGTCGTCGTGTATGAGATGGGCGGCAGAGGCATTTATTTATTAAATTTATTTTATTTATTTATTAAATTTATGTCACCGCCCATCTCCCCCAATGGGAGCAGATAATTTATAAATTTGATAAATAAAATAAAATAATAAATTAAGAAGTCATCCAGAGCTGAGTTCAACCTCGAGGAGACCTTTTTTAGGAGCAGAAAGTGCAGATGGGGAACAATGAGAACAGGGACCAAATCCTTTCCCTCTTTCCAAAATGGCAGAGAAGCTGGGCAGGTGGGGTTGCCCCATCAAATGCCTGCTCCGTGGGTTGCACTACAGCGCCCATCATCCCCAGCAAGCACATGTACAGTAGCGCCCTGGCACGTCTGGAGAGCCCCAGATTGAGGCAGGATGATTCAGGGCATCAGCCCACGCCTGGCTGAAGTTGGCGGAGGGGAGGGGAGGGGAGAGAATTGGTGCCAGTTGCAAGGGAAAGAACCTGACCCTGGGTTCCGCATGGGGCTGTGGGAACCGATCCTGTTGCAACACAAGAGGGGGCTGGGATAGCCGGGAAACCTGAATGAACAGCAGCCGTACCTGAGCTGCCATCTGGCCTTTCTCCATAAAGGAACAAGCCCAACCCTTGGGGGGAAATCGGCTTTATGTGCTGCAATGCCACATCCTGGCTTCTCTTTCCAAGCCCCCAGAAGTTCCCAGTTAAAAAGGAGGAACCAAACTGCAGGGCTTGAACCTCACGTAGACTGCCCCAGCATGGGAAGGTTCCGCCTAGTTACCCAGACTCAGGGCTGTACCTGGTGTGGGCATCATTACTGTCCGCGAATGAGTTCCATAATTACGCTTCCTAGGCTAATGGCTACCCATCGCCATGTTGGTGTGGGCAGCACATTATTCCAAGATCAGCAGGGAAAGGAGTTTGTAATAATTCAGCAAGGGTTCAGATGGAAGTGGGTGGGAAGAGGAGTGATGCTCGCCCATTTCATTTGATCCTGGAATAAATAGGTGAACTTCAGCCTCTCTGGACGTATGAGTCTCTTCCTAGCCTTTTGACTCCTGTTTCAGTTCACAGGCCGGAACAAATTGGCTCTTAAGTGGGACTCTAGCTGCAGTGGCAGTCTACCTGAAAGGACCATCATTTCAGATAGCATAGACCAGAGCTTCTCAACTGTGGGAACTTTAAGATGTGCAGACTTCAACTCTCAGAATTCCCCAGCCAGCACACTGGCTGGGGAATTCTGGGAGTTGAAGTCTGCACATCTTAAAGTTCCCACAGCTGAGAAGCTCTGGTCTATGCAATTCTTTTCTCCAAAGCAAAGTCCACAAATGCAGCTGAAAATGCACAGGCTGCAGCCATGTGAAACTACTTAATATGCAACACGGACACAGATGCAGGCAGGTGCATACAGACAGGAGGCAGAATCCATGGGTGCTGCTCAAGTCAGCCGGGGGCAGGCAACCTGTTTGGGAGGGGGCTTCATTTGGGATTTTGGGCACAGGTAGCAGGACCGCTGACAAAACAGCTGCTGTAGAAAATGTGACTGTTCACAACATGGCAGCCAGAGTGGACGGGTCCGTGTTACCAAACACTTACAGTAAATTCTAGTTATTCGTGGTAGTTACGTTCTATAAAATCCGCCACAAACACTAAATTAGCAAATACTGAGCTAGGGAAATACAGAGTTAGGTTCCTAGGAGCCTCTGGTCACAACGTTTTTGTCAACCGGTCACTAAATAACCTTGTTTTATGTGTATTTCTGTTTAAAGCCACCTTATTTAGGGTGTGTGTGTGTGTATTTCTCACAAATAAAGAAAGCCACGGGTAAAAAAACAAAGATTAAGCATTTAAAGTTTTATTTTTAAAAATCTTACTTTGGATGGCCATTTTAACTGGCCAGATCACTGAGAGAGGGCAGGCACATGCAGAACGGCAACTCTAAATTTTCGCTGCTCTGCGCATGTCCGTGAATAATCGCAAAAGCCTCATGAGAACTGGTTTGGGGGTTACAAATCAATTTCAGCAAGGAGACAAATTTGCAAATATGGAACCCACAGATAAGAAGGATTGCTTGTATCGATCTGCAGAGCCTCGGGGGCTTCAACAGCCTTGCCAAAAGTCAACACCACACTACAGGATTGTTCCTTTGCTTTGTGGCATCCAGTTTCGGTTTCCACCCTGAGTGTCCGTGAAGGTCCCCTTTTTCAGGCCAAGGGCTGGCTCTGACTTTGCTCAGCACCCTGAAGCCCCCCAAAAGGAATGGATGAAAAGCAAGCAAAGCCAGAATTACCGGGTGAGATTGGGATTAAAAAAAAAAACCAAAACAAAACAAAATAAAACTGCAATGAAACAAGCAGGGGATGGAAATGCAACGCCTTGAAAACAGGCCAAACCACACCACCCCATTGCAGCCTTGGATTGAGGCTGGGATGCACAGCCAGACGGGAGAGAGTTGCTGATTGCTTGTCTTGGATGGAAGCTCCCAGCCCCGAGAAGCTTGCTGGGGTGTCCTTTTTTAAGTACTACCTACGCACATACACACCCACAGTCTTCAAGGGATGACAAAGCAAAGGCAGGTTTTGCACACAATGGCCAGAGTTGCGCAATGTACTTAACCAGCCAATCACCCACCCAGCCAGAGATGTGTGGATCAGGCAGCGCACAGTCCCACTAACTGAGCCAGAGGTCACCGTTTCAGGGCTAGAAACTCCCCACTCACTTCCTCTTGTGTTGACCATTTCCCCATTGGCCAGGAAGGCTGTCATAGGTATGGTTTGTGGGCTGCGGCAGCCTATCGGGCTGGGGACATGCTTTGTAGCTTCCCATCTCTTGCATCCCATTTTAAAAAGGAGCCATCTGCTTTGACCCACCATCTTTTTTATTTGAAGATCTTTCTTGGTTCTGCCCTAACTGCGGCCCAGATGTGCCTAGGCAACCTTGATTAATTGACTTGAGTCATTCATTCATTCATTCTAACAGGTCCCCATGCCATTGCCTGCCTTTGGCCCTTGAGTGAGATAGGCTTAAGCAGTCCTTAGCTGCAGGGATGTTAAAGACATGTTTCCCCCCCTTATTCTTTCTTTATAAGTCAGGTCCCCTTATTTTCCCCCTTATTTCCCCTCTTACATGGCCACAAGGTGCGTCAAACCACTTAGGTCTTATTGTAGAGCATCAAGTCCAACCTCGGCAACTTTAAGATGCATGGACTTCAACTCTTCAGTGCTGGCTGGGGAATTCTGGGAGTTGAAGTCCACACAGCTTAAAATTGCCAAGGTTGAGAAACACTGTTGTAGAGCGTTTGGAATTATTCTCACTTGCTCCAGAGGGGAACACTATAACTCATGGGAGGAAACTTCAAGGAGGTAGATGAGACACTAGGAGGAACTTCTTGACAAGAAGAGCTGACAATTGGTGGAATGGGTTACCACATGGAGTGATTTCTTCTCCTTCGCTGGAGGTTTTCAACAGAGGCTGGATTGTCATCTACTGAAGATGGTGTAGTGAATCCTGCAGTGTGCAGGGGGTTGGGCTTGATGACCTCTTAGGTCCCTTCCAACTCTATGATTCAATGATTATCACCTGGTGCCTGGGACTGACTTGGTGCCTGGGACTGGTGGTGCCTGGGAATAACACTAAGAGAAGCAGGAGAAGGATGAGCAATTAGGGTAGCAAATGTGCTGAGCTACTTTTCTTCTGACTGAAGAATGGGTGAAGAGAATCATCCCTCGGTAATGGGAAAAGAGCTTGAATGCACCCTATCCCTGAAGAACCTGGGTTTCTGGGTTTGCACAGCCCAGCCTGATCAGGAGAAAGTCCTTTGACTAATGAATGCCCAGGATTCTTCAAGGTTAGAATGGTCCTTCTCACCCGAACTGACCGGGTGTAGGACACGGTAGATCAAGAAATGACCCAGTTCATGCTGGGGGAATGGAATCCCAATGAGATGGGCAGGAACAGTCCAAGGCTCACTAGGTCTTAAATGGGCCAGGCAAGGTTTGGAAAGAAGATCAAAGGTGATGGGTGGAGTTTGATGGAATCTGGACAAGTCCAGTCGCCTTCCCATGTGATGCCAAGCTGGGAAAGATTCGGTGCCAACTTGAGCAGCATATAGCAAGAGAAATGGACCTCTGCTATATGGGGCAGTTTGGGGCCAGCAGCAGCACAGCTCAGCGCCATTGTCTTTGCCTTGGGAGCAGGGGGTTCCAGTGTTCGACCCTTGGCACCAACGTTTACAAGGATCTGAAGGGTGACGGGAAAAATCTTGGTGCAGGAGGAAACAGCAGGATCCATGAATCGCCTGCCTTGATGTTAGGCAGCCCAACGTCTCATTGCAAAGGCTCTGATTCAGTGAGAGAAAAGACACCTCCATGGAGAAGGTGGTGGGTTGGAACCCTGACGTCCTCGCCCATTTCAACAACCTCAACAACCTGGACAGCCTTTGTCATTCTCAGGAGTCACCCAAACAAGGCAAGCCTGATGTCTTTCCGTGGGAGGGTGCAGCTTCCTCTGGAGGCGAGGCATCCAGACACTTATGGTCTTCGAGCAGAAGGACCACAGTCATCTTGCTCTCAGGCTGCCCTGAAGGTTAGCTCCAGCCAGTGGAGGAACGAACACGTTCACAGTGCTATTTTGAAGGCATCTGGGGAGAGTTCTCTCTGGATCCCTCTGCCCCTTCCTTCCTAAGACAAGTTCTGCTGAGGGGCATGCAGCCCCCCAGTCTTCTCCAAGACATGTTTTCTAAAGCCCCAAATCTTACCCCTCCCAGCTTCCTACAGCCTCCTATCCCTTGTTTGTCAATGCGCATGAGCTTGGGTGTACCAAGACTGATAGGCATCGGCACACCAGAAGACGCCTTTCTTATCCAATCATCTAGTCCTTTGGGAGGGGGAGGGAGCTGGAATCCAGCATCAGCAAATACCCTGAGGAAGTGAGTTCCGGAGATTAATTGCTCGGAGTATTTTTTTTAATAAGGAAGAAGTCAGCTTGTTTTTTCCTTCCTCGGTCACTGGCAGAAACCGCCTTATATGAGTCACTGCTACACGTGTCCCCATTTAGCTAAACGTCGCTAATGATAGAAATAGAGATGGTTTCCTGGTGTCTCACAACTGAGCCCTCTCCATCTCCAGCAATTGGAATATATCGAACAGGAAAACAACATTGTTGACTCTAAGATTGTGAAGCTGGGCCCTCGCCAGAAGGGAGCAGCTGAGGTTTCGTCAAATTTGTCTTGAATGCTTGTCTTACCCTGACTTTCAGTGTATTAATGACTGGTTTCTCAATATTTTTATTAAAATAATCACTGTAGTAGCATACAATAAAAACAGATAACACCATATAGTGGTGTAACAAAAAGAAAACAAGTAATAGCTAATGAAGAGGCAGTGAACCAAAACTTCACTGGAAACATAATTAAAAATAACAGGTTACAGGTAGTCCTTGTTTAGTGACCACCATTGGGACTGGCAACTCGGTTGTTTAGTGAACCTGCAACTGTGCTGACGATCTTACTTCAGCTTTCCTTTGCTTTACGGACCTGCAAAGGTCGTAAATGCGAGGATTGGTCATAAAGTTACTTTTTCATCACCGTCATAACTGCGAACAGTCGCTGTCCAAGGACTACCTGTATTGATTAAAAGCTCATTTTTAAAAATGCTATTTGTCAAAAGGTAGGAAGAGAGAAAGCCCCAGGAATGTCATATTGTACTGAAAGATTTCTGCAAAATCAGATCACCACTGAAAAGGTCCATTTTCTGAGCAGCTTGTATTTTGCACAGGGTACAGTATGGCTCACCATGTGCTAGCAGCTGATGTTTTGCAAACCAAATAATTTAGACTTGAGACAAACAGCCACTGTTTTGTAATGTTTCTGTGTTTTGCCAATGATTGTGTTTGGCAAAAAGCTCCAGAAACATCCCCAGCAACATCAGGGTTGGGATGACTGGCAGCAGCATCCAAGGACTCGATAACCAACTTGGATGCAGGGTTTCTCAACCTTGGCAACTTTAAGATGCGGGGACTTCAACTCCCAGAATTCCCCCAGCCAGGCTTGCTGGCTGGGGAATTCTGGGAGTTGAAGTCCCCCCATCTTAAAGTTGCCAGGGTTGAGAAAGAGTGGGGCAAGCCTTCCTACAACCTGGGTTGGAGATCCTAAAAAGCGAAGGAAGACCAAGCATGCAAGATGCGGGTGAATTGGCAGATTGTCACAGGCATGATGCGCTGCTGGACTCATCGCTCACACAGGTGAATCAGGCGTCAGCGGCACAGACAGCCAAATTCGGCAAAACAAGGCACTGCATGACAAATTGCCCCCAATACTCGAATGAGTAAGCAGTGGCAAAAACACTAACTGAAATGCTTGGCTTGGCAGGGTTGCAATCTGTTCCCTGGGTGCTCTCCCTTCTCCGGGTCCCTTGTCTTCCCTCTCATCTTCTCCCTAGCTGACCAGATCCACCATCCTACATTTTCCTGCTTCTCTTCTCTAGCTACTTTCAGACAATTCTGCACTGGGTTCCTCAGGGCCCCGCCTCTCCACCCTTCCCTCTCCCAATCCCTGAATGACTGTCAGAGTAGTGGAGAGAGCCAATTTCTCCTCTTTTTTTTGGAAATCAGTAGGAGCCGCAAACCAGCTCTTTCAAAATAAGGAAGGGAGGTCTCGCTAAGCCAGGGGAAGAATTTCTGGCACTGCAAACTGGGGATGGTGACACCGGCTGCCTTGGGAAGTGGGGCCCCTCTTCTTTCTTAGTCTGTAAGATGGGGGATGCTGGGGTCAGACTGGATGACCTTTGGCAACATTTGCGAGGCTGGGCTTCCACAGCAACAATCCAAGGCACAGGAACGGTGTCTGGAGGGGCAAGAATCCTCATGAGTAGGGCGGGTAGCATGCAGATTTTGGGGTGTTCAGAGATGTTGAACCTCAGTGCTACAGCTGCTTTGCAAGTGAAGCCAACACCATTCTTTGTCTTTTGCAAGTTTGCAAGGATAAGCCTGAATCAGCCTGGCTGAACTTAAACTTTTTGAACTCTGCCTAAGAGAAGGAGCATCACACCTCTTGTGGCAATGAGTTCCATACATGACTTGCCTCCTTTCCAGCTCTTCTGCAATTCTGTTAAACCCAAGTTCTGTATTCTCTAGCCTTAGTTATTTATTTATGACTTCCTACAACTCTGAATTACAGGTAGTCCTCGACTTACGACCATCCATTTAGCGACCGTTCAAAGTTACAATGGTGCTGAAAAAAGTGACTTACGACCAGTTCTCACACTTATGACCATGGCAGTGTCCCCATGGTCATGTGAGGCACTTGGCAACCGGCATGTATTTACGACGGTTGCAGTGTCCCAGGGTCACGTGATTGCCATTTGCGACCTTCCCAGGTGGCTTCCCACAAGCAAAATCCATGGGGAACTACATGTTTCACTTAACGACCACCACAAAAAATGTTGTGAAATTGGGTGCAGTCATGTGATGACTCGCTCAACGACTGCACTGCTTAACCACGAATTTTTCAATCCCTCTTGTGGTCGTAAGTTGAGGACTACCTGTAATGTGGATACCGATTCAGGTTGCAAGTTTAAGAATGGGGCACTCTCCTTTGTTAGCCTATGAGCCGGGGGATGCTAAATGTTAAGTTACCCATATTGGCTGGGGGACTGCCAGGCATCAGATTGGGGACCACCCTTCCCCAGCCTGGTGCTCCTGCTGGTCAGGCTGTCACACGATCCAGTGCATCTGTGAAGGAGCAGCTTGGCTGGCATGGATGATGTTACCTATTCGTTTAATGAAATATCTGCAGGCAAACAACCAACCTCAGAGAGCACCAAGGACTCCACATCACAGACTCTCCCAAGCAGAGCCTTCTGTACTTGGATGGCAATTTACTCTTCCATCTGGCCTTAGCTAGGTGGAATTTGCTGCATGCCACACCTAGATTTCCCAGGCTTATGCAAGGAACGGAAAGCATTTTTCGGAGGCACGTAAGAAGGATGCCATGAGGTCACAGACAGGCCTCATCACGTAGGTCAGTGCTTCTTCAAAGTGTGGTCTGAGGACCCCTGGGGGTCCCCCAAGAGCCTCTTGGGGGTCCACAAAATCAAAATTATTTGCCGGCCTATGCTGAAAAATAATACCGTATTAAAATCCCATCAAACGATCGTGAGAAGTGTACTGGCGGCAAATGTGTCAATTTTAATTTTTAATACGGTAACTATTGATCGATATAACCCGTGCAAACAAAAGCTCTTTTGGGGTCCTCCATAATATTTAAAAGTGGGAAGGCGTCCTGAGAGGAAAAAGCTTAAGAAACCCTAATTTAAGGTATTCAAGGCAGAGGGACTTAACAGATCCGTGCTCCAAGGAGCTTGGAATGGGGGAGTTGGCTGGGAAGTACAGCAGGAAGGTTTCTTCGCAGGGTTTTAGATTTTTTCAGGAGATACATGGTTTGCTGTGACTGTAGTTTGTTGATTGAACCACTGTGGCTTGCATCCCCGCAATTTAAACCATGGCTTCCAAGCCACAGGGGACACACAACGTCAAAATCACCTAAACCACGTTGTGACTTAACTGCATCTTGCGTGCACTCAACTATACTCACAGGTTCGCCCACTGCACTAAGACATGGTTTGTTTTTACCATAGTCTGTTGACAAGCCAGAATGGCCTGGGTCATGCATAATGTTAAGTCATAAACCCTAATTAAAAGGTAAAATCCCCTTCAAGTTGAATGTGATTCCTGGAGACTTCATGGAGTCCATGGGTGTCCACAGGGTGTGGTCACAAAAGTTAAGATGGTGTTGCACATAAAAAAGAGGCAGAGCTTTGGTTGTATTGTTCTAGCCGCCATCTTGACTTTTCTGACCACACCCAGTGGACACCTCTGGTAGCCCTCGACTTATGACTACAATTGGGACCAGAACTTCTGCTGCTAAGCGAAGTGGTCGTTAAGTGAGTCATGCCTGATTTTAGCTTTTTTGCCACAGTCATTAAGTGAATCACGTGGTCATTAAATGAATCTGGCTTTCCCCACTGACTTTGCTTGTTGGAAGCCGGCTGGAAAGGTCGTAAATACATGCCAGTTGCTAAGCACCTGAATTTTGATTACGTGACTGCAGAGATGCTGCGACAGTTGTAAGCGTGAGAACTGGTCACAAGTCACTTTTTTCAGTGCAGTCGTAACTTCGGTCGCTGAATGAATGGTCGCAAACTACCTGTATGCATTCTGCACTGACAATGCCTTACTATTACTAGCTGCTGTTGCTGTTACAGTTGTTGTTGTTGTTGTTGTTGTTGTTATTATTATATCTATTAGAAGTATTAACTTGAGTTAGTTGGAGACAGGGCCTGATCAGTTTTGACAAGCGTGTCTCCATGACAGCTAACATGGACGGACTATGATTCATCCAGATGTTTCCCACCTCTTGCCAGCTGGAGGAAGAAAGGTATCTGGGAATGAAAAGAACAATAGAAGTTTTAAGCCAGGCAGAAACGGGCAGAGAAGAAGAAAAACTCAGAAAATGTTTGCATTCTGTAAGTTAACCGCATTTTATTATCCTACTGAAATTCCAGAGATGCAGATTCTCCCTGGAATTTGGGCAGGACAGTAAAACTCTCTCTCCCTTTTAGGTTGTTGAAGCATCTAGATTTGTATAATATCAACTGTTTGGAAATGAATGCCAATGCCACCAAAAATGTGCCATCAGTTGCAGAGATTTCCTTCCCAAAGCAACCCAAAGTGGGATGCCCTAGGACGTTTTGCCCAAAGAAAGAAATCAAAGGCGTGTTTTATTATTATTCCCGCTGTCACATGATTATGATGCCATTAGCAATCATTTCACAACAAGGCAAGTTGAAGTTTTTTAAGAAAGATGTCAAACAAATATATTGCGTTGGGGAACAAAAACCTAACTGGGGTTGCACCCTTCTGAAGTGAGAACTCTTAGTCATGGATTCCCAGGCTTCCCTTAGTGTAATCCGGTGGATCTCCTTCCTCTTCTACTGAAAACAAGGTATTACCTAACCACATACCCTGAGTTGCTTTCAGGACTCAGTTCCCGCTTTGTGCCCATTTAGCTGGGAGAAAATCTGGCTGAGCCCAATGAAACTTGCTTCTGAGTAGGCCTGGTTCCAGATTACACTTCACAAGTAATCTAACTGAATCATTTCCCAAGCCAACCATCCTACAGGACTACCACTGGCAGCTGTTCCTCCCTCTTGGTATGTGACCATATAATCATCACCTGCCCTTCTGGTCAGTCTTCGGGCACTCAGGAAGGGTGGCCTAGTGGTTAGAGGAATCCTGCACGGGCCCTGTGCTGTGCTTGGATGGTGTGCTGACAGGTCTCTGAGGCATCCCTTTCCTCCTTCCATTGCTGCCTGTCTCATTCTGTAATGTTGCCCTAATGATAACCATGGCTTTGAAGAAGAGGTTGCGGCATCGCCAGTCATCCAAAGGCGTATGCAACGGAAAGCGGAGAAGAAGGGAAGGGAGAGGGATTGGCAGAGAAGGCAGAGACGGGGTGACAGCCAAGAATCCCATTAGTGGGAGGAAATTAAGCAGAGCTGGGTGTACCCATCGTGTCAGAGGGAAGGTGCAGATGTTTCAACCAGCCCCCAGCCTGTTGCTTTCCAGATTGATGGAATACCCCTCCCATAATTCCCAGCCAAGAGGTGCACACCCATTCTGTTGCAGCAGGAGGAGGAGGAGGAGGAGGAGGAGGAGGAGGAGGAGGAGATGATGATGAAACATCCACTTAATAGTTCATTTCCAGGCAGCTTTGTCCTGGTGGATGCTAGGTGCCAATGCCTCGTGTACAGATCTACTCCTTCGCCAGGCACCTTTTTTGCCATCTCCTGTTCTTTTATATATTCCTATGTTTAAATACAGGAAGAGGGGAAAATAGGGGGAGATCTCTGTCTTACATCCACACAAGCCACCCCTTCATCTACCCCACATCAGTCCTCTGTTGTATTCTAACCACCCAGATGTTGAAAGACCCCTGGTGTTCTAACAAGCCATCCTGGGAAGTCACCTGTTGAAGTGAGCAAATATAATAAAATAAACAAATGCTGCCTGTTAAATGTTTACCCTGCTTTTCTACCAAAGGGAGAGCAATAGCTACCTAAACATGTAATAAGGGATTCATTGATTGATTGGTTGATTGATTGATTATGTGCCATCAAGTTGTTGCTGATTCTTAGCGACCGCATAGATGGAACTTCTCCATGAAGACCTGTCCCTAACCAGTTCTTTTAGGATTCCCATAATGCACCCATCTTCACTGCAACTGAGTCCATCCCCCTTGCTGCTGGTCCTCCTCTTCTTTTTCCTTCCACCTTTTCCAGCATTAGAGCCTTCTCTGGAGGTCTTGGTCTTCATATAATGTGTCTGAAGTAGGATAATTTGAGCCTGGTCATTTGTGCCTCAAGTGCGAACTCTGGGCTGATTGGTTCAGTGATCCATCAGTTTGTTTTCGTGGCTGGTAACAAGGTTTAATGAAACAGAAATGTGATGTATATTCACACAACCCGGTTACAACAACCAAGTATACCAGGCTCCTATCTCTAAACTCACGCCTGGATATATTGTCTGGAATCAGAAGCCGAGCAAGTTCAGACCTGATTAGTAGTTGAATAAAAGGATCTTGGTGCTTAGACCGTACTGGGAATTTGCAGACAATTCCAGAAAAACACAGCACCCAAAGTCACCAGGAACTGGATCCTCTCACAAAGTTTTCCAGGCATTAAAACGATGTATGAAGGATGCACAAATTCCCTCAATGGAGGACTGATTAAGTTAATGGAATTGGCGCAAATGGCTAAACTGATGGCATTGGTAAGAGAAAACACTGTAACTGGATTTGTTTCTATCTGGAAGCCACTTTTGGACTATTTGCTTGTAACACAAAAAAAAAATGAAATTTTGATTTTGGGTTTTGATGATTAAAAAAAATGGGGTTTTACTTTTAGTTCTGCATGCTGCTTAACCTTCTCGTGACACCCTCACTGTGCATGGGTCTTTACAGAGAGCAAAAGGACAGAGCCCTGTTGCAAAGTTACAGCCAAAAACTGTATCTGAGAAAAATTGGATGTGGGGTTGGTATCTCCCATCAGAGGAAGTTAGTGTTCTTTCTTGCACACAAAGTGTCTGTGTTTTCCCAATCCTGCCTTCAGAGAAATTTAAGAAAATACACCCACTACACACATACACACACACACACTCAGAAATCTGGCTGCAGGCGTGCTCTGTGCGGTGGTGCACATGGGTGCCATTTCCCACCTCCTCCGGGCTGGGTGGATGACATGGGCAGTGTTGCATTTCTGGCTGGGCTCCAAGTGGGGCAGTGGCAAGCCTTGCCTTGGCGTGGGAATGCCTAGGCTGTGAGTGTGTCCCTGTGTTTTGCGTGACAGCCACATCTCGTCACCACCAGGCCACACCTATGGGGGTGGAGCAACACCCACCAGCTCTTCTGACTCAGAGCAAGTCGTCCAGAGGCAGAATTTCAGTAGCAACTCATCCTGAAGGCTCTCTGGATCTTCCCTTCCCAATGAAGAATGTTCAGCAGTTGGGAGCGTCTGAGTGCACGCATGCCTGTTAAGGTCTCTGTGCTCCAACACCAGCCCTGCCAAGTTCAGCAGAAGAAGATGGGAATACTTAGGACTCGCTGCCTGGTGAAGCAAATAAAATCAGGTTATGCATTTCAACAGGTACCTTCCCCCCAACCCCACGTTTTACAGGCCACGTGCAAAAGGTGGGAGAAAAATGCCCCAAGGGCTGGCATTGGGTACGTACATGCAACATGCTTGACGAGATAATTCACGAACCTGGTTTATGAGCCTTGGCACAGCATCTTAAGCTTGGTTGAGTTAACCTCGCTTATCATCATCGTCACTGTCATCATCATCTTAATGGGTCTGTGAATCTGGGCTAATTTGTGGTTCAGTGGAACACACCAGGTTATGCAGCTTGTTGGAACTTTGTCTTTGCAGCACTGGATGGTTCCTTTTCACATGACAGCCTACCCCCACCCCCCACCCCCTTGCAACTGATCCTTGACAAAGACAGTAAGCTGTAGTTTGGAGCACAATCCAGCTCAAAGCCTGCTTTGTTTATTTCTTTTAAGAAGAATGGCAACAGGATAGAACAGTGTTTCTCAACGTTAGAACTTTAAGATGTGTGGACTTCAACTCCCAGAATTCCCCAGCCAGCCATGCTGGCTGGGGAATTCTGGGAGTTGAAGTCCACACATCTTAAAGTTCTAACGTTGAGAAACACTGGTATAGAATATGTTTACCCCAAATCAGGGGTTATTCCTGGTTGAATGAATATACAATTGTAACCTGCAACAATTAAACAATAGCTATGTTTGCACAACATAGTTAACTTGCTGGTTAAATTAACCCACGTCCTGGATTCAGACAAGCAGCCATTGCTATTGCAGCCTCTCAGTTTGAATGAGCACCCACCCCAGTCACAGCATAAAAATGTGACGAAGTTAATCTCTACCCTGAAAAAGTCAATGTACGAAGGTGTTCTGGTTCCATTCAGAAAAACCCACTTATAGTAAATCTGTCATCTGCTTATTCTGAGAAATCCGTGCCCGTTCTAGGGACTCAGATAATCCAACGTTCATTTTAACGTGCAGGGCAAAAGATCAATGTTGGAGTCTGACAGCTCGGATAAGACAATCCAAGGTTTCTCCTGGGCTTACCTTGAATAAAAGAGCTTATTCCTCAGTTGGTTCTGATTTTCTTCTTGCAACTCCTATCTTGCAAAGCTTACCCTTAACAAAGAAGCTTGCCTCTTAAATCTCAAAGGAAACACGTGCTTTCATTGCCCTGGTTGGTTTTGTTTAAGAGAGACAAATTGGGTACAGATCTTCCTTGATTGCAATGCCCCAAATTCTAGACTTCGGTCAAAATGAATGCCTTGAGCTAGCAACTCAGGTTTTGCAAAAATTTATCTTGCTCTGGCCTTAGCCTCTGTGGCACTGTGTAATTGCTGATTGCCATCTGTTGGATTCCTGCCACTCATCTAGCGCATAGAGTCAAGCCTTCATCTGAGCAGGGCGTGGTGGTAGGGCTGTCAGCCTCAGCAGCGAACTAAAGGCGCAACACATTATGATTTTTGGGTGTTGGGCTTGCATACTGGTTCAGAGCAAAGTGGTGGTGCCAGGAAAGGGGAGGGGGAGAAATGATGCAGCCAGGAGCATCTGCCATTTCTAATCATTTCAGGCCAAACAGGCAGAGCTAGGCAGACAAAACCATCTGCCGCCAGTCTAGAAACCCTGGCACACAGCATTGCTAGCTGCGAGGTTTCGTGGCATGCTAGGTGGAATTAGATGGGGACGCAATGCGGTGTTTTAATCTTTTGCTTTTTAAGTTGTGACAATAGGAGGCTGTCTTCCAGAAAATCAAGCCCACTGTCCGTTTAGCTGAGCAGAGTTTATTCAGACTGGCAGTTCTGGGGGACTCAGGCCTATCATGTTGACACGGAGCTAGACTCGGGATCAACGGGGCAAGCAAAACACATCCTCAGCTAGGATTCTTCTTCTTCTGCAACACTCCAAGCCCAGTTTAGGGAACACGGAACTTGGGAAGCACTCCATGCGTGGCCAAAGTCACAGCCGTTGCCTGGGAATGTGGCACACCCGCAGGCACGGAACAACGGTTTCCAAGCTCTGGAAGACAAGATTTAGGATCTGCTCAGAGGCTGACCCCAAACATTCTTTGATGCTGAAGGGAAATTGAATCTCGTGGTCAGGCTTGGAAGGGAGAGCAGGACAGAGGAAGCATAGTTAGATCCAACTAAAATAGCTACTGTGTAGTTAAGAACTTTTTCCACCTGGCTCCAGTTCTTTGGAACAGACTCCCACCAGGATGACGCCTGGAATTGGGTCACTTAAACTTTAAAACAGCAAAACCATGTCTTTTTCATGTGTTCTCCCCACCAACCCCTCAGGGAAAGTGCGTTAAGATAAATAAATGGATCAATGCTTGCCTATTACTTGGAATGTATAATGGTTGATATTATTATATACCATGGACGTTTCAGTTCAGAGGCTCCTTAGTTTATGTCAGTGTTTCTCGACCTTGGCAACTTTAAGATGGGTGGGCTTCAACTCACAGAATTACTCAGCCAGCTTTGCTGGTTGGAGAATTCTGGGAATTGAAGTCCACAAATGCTGGCTGGGGAATTCTGGGAGTTGAAGCCCACAAATGCTGGCTGGGGAATTCTGGGAGTTGAAGCCCACAAATGCTGGCTGGGGAATTCTGGGAATTGAAGTCCACAAATGCTGGCTGGGGAATTCTGGGAGTTGAAGCCCACAAATGCTGGCTGGGGAATTCTGGGAGTTGAAATTCACCCATCTTAAAGTTGCCAAGGTTGAGAAACACTGGTTTATATAGTGATGTTATATACATTGTATAATCATGTATAATCATGTATTGTGTGTGTGTATGATAATTGATTGCAGGGGCACTGGTGGGGAGGGGGATCAAAAAAGTCAGGATGACAGCTGTGATCTTGGCTTTTTAATGGCCCCCATGATCACCCTGATTGATCACCCTGACTGATTGTAATATGTTGTTGTATTGATCGTTGTTTGAAGCTATGTCTGTACCACACTTAGCTATAAGCACATAATAAATAAAACTTTGTTGTTGTTTATTCGTTTAGTCGCTTCCGACTCTTCGTGACTTCATGGACCAGCCCACGCCAGAGCTTCCTGTCGGTCGTCAACACCCCCAGCTCCCCCAGGGACGAGTCCGTCACCTCTAGAATATCATCCATCCATCTTGCCCTTGGTCGGCCCCTCTTCCTTTTGCCTTCCACTCTCCCTAGCATCAGCATCTTCTCCAGGGTGTCCTGTCTTCTCATTATGTGGCCAAAGTATTTCAAAATAAAACTACTAAACCCCATTAACCAGGATAACAAAGCATGAATCCTGTTTTCACAGGAGTTTAGACGAATGGGAGAGGCATGAGATTTTTACCTAGTTTAGTATGTTTGTGACCTTAGCCAGCAGTTTTCATGACTCAGAGATACCCACCACCATCAAACAAATAGCATTCCAACTCCAGACTCCTCATCACAATAGAAAGGCCCTCTGCACATGCTCAGGGATGCTTTTGTAGCCCGTTCCACCCATCTCAGAAATGAGGTCTGTGGCGAAGGCATGAGTGGCTTTTTTACAAACTGCAGTATGTAAGATGTGTGTATCCTAAACATGCCTTCAAAGGCCACCTTCCACAAATAGATTGTTTGCTGTCATTTCCCCTAAAAGGAAAACGTAACAAGAGTAGCTTTAGGCACATGCAGAGTGTACTTAGCTCTCACCAGGGAGGAATCCCTTTGGGATTTGGGGGAGGCGTCTGGGGCAAGCTGGGGCCAGCCAGCCACATCAGCCAAGTGTGACTTTGCACTCAGGGGTGGGGAACACCCATCTGCCCTCCAGGCACAATTCTTGCAAACCAAGAACATTTGCAATGTGCACAGGGGAGAGAGCTGGGGGGGGGGGGGAGTCTAGAAAGAACGGGAGGCTGAGCTAAGCCCCTTTTCTAAGGACAGAATATTAGCAAGCAGCTCTTTTGCCTCTTTTTGGATGTCCTTAAGGCAGAAAAATGGGAAGGCTTCCCCTCTTCATCATCTTGACTTCACATGTGCAAACAAAAGCTGTAATGAAGTGTCTCTTCTCCAACAAGGTCTCTCCCATCACCAGTCCCCTCCCCCATTTTTGAATCTTGCACCCTAAACCTTCCAGACTCCAGCATCTGCAATATTTCTCTGAATGGAAGGTAAAGACATTCCCACCCCTCCCAAAACTTTATCTCGGAGGGTCGTCCTCGTTTTGCCAAGGATAAGATCAGTAAGCAGGGGTCTTAAAAAGTGAGTTGTCTTTCTTTGGGGTAAATGTGGTGTTTTTCTCACCTTTGTTGGTATCCTTCACCTTTTTCGCTGAGTTTGTATAACACACTTAATCAAGGGGTAGTGGAAGAAAAACCCCTGTGGCTACATACATCCTGGCTTGAATAGGGTTTTTTGTATCCTAACATATTATGTGAACCCAGATATCTGATTAGTTTGCAATTTGGTATATGTTGGGATCCAGAAATGGCTTCATTCAGTAACTGAGTTAAGCAGATTGTGTGGACCCAGGTTATGTATGTATATGTCAGTAAGGCTATAGAGTCCCAAAAAGATATCAAGAATTTTACAAACTGTAACAATATATGTCTTTACTCCCAAGGGAGAGTTGGGGGCACAAGGATGGCAAGGGAAACTCTAAAGCATAGTGGGCAGAAAGGAGACTACGAGGGACAAAGCAGGGGAGAGAGGGAAGTACAACAGGAAGCAAGAGAGATTTTCAGGTCCAGCAGGTAGCGAGGAGACTTTAAGGCACATCAGGTAGCAAGGGAGAGCTTGAGGTAGTAGAGCAGCAAGGAGGCTTTGAGACACAAAGGTAGCAAGAGAGAACTAAAGGTAAAAAGGGCAGTAAGGGAGAGCTGGAATACAGCAGGCAGTGAGGAGACTTTAAGGCACATCAGGTAGCAAGGGAGAGCTTGAGGTAGTAGAGCAGCAAGGAGGCTTTGAGACACAAAGGTAGCAAGAGAGAACTAAAGGTAAAAAGGGCAGTAAGGGAGAGCTGGAATACAGCAGGCAGTGAGGAGACTTTAAGGCACATCAGGTAGCAAGGGAGAGCTTGAGGTAGTAGAGCAGCAAGGAGGCTTTGAGACACAAAGGTAGCAAGAGAGAACTAAAGGTAAAAAGGGCAGTAAGGGAGAGCTGGAATACAGCAGGCAGTGAGGAGACTTTAAGGCACATCAGGTAGCAAGGGAGAGCTCAAGGTAGAAAGGAGAGAGGGAAGTACAACAGGAAGCAAGAGAGGTTTTCAGGTCCAGCAGGTAGCGAGGAGACTTTAAGGCACATCAGGTAGCAAGGTAAAGCTTGAGGTAGTAGAGCAGCAAGGAGGCTTTGAGACACAAAGGTAGCAAGAGAGAACTAAAGGTAGTAAGGGAGAGCTGGAATACAGCAGGCAGTGAGGAGACTTTAAGGCACATCAGGTAGCAAGGGAGAGCTCAAGGTAGAAAGGAGAGAGGGAAGTACAACAGGCAGCAAGGAGAGTTTGGGGCCCGAGGATAGCAAGGGAAGGATCCAGTCAGAACGTTCTGAGCCAGTCCTGAGCAACATCACAACAAGCACTCAAAAATCATTTTCTCAATGCGTTTGTCTCCTCCCAAACCCCACCACCTCTGCCTGGGGAGAACTCCTGAAAAGACAACCCCCTGGTATTATAGCAAGTGCTCCTGTCTTCTTCTGATACCTCCAACCTGTCTGTGGGAGCAGGTCATAAGCTGAACTGGCCTCTGGGGGTGTCATTCGGAAGAGTTTGGTGTCCCCACGCTCACAACCACTAAGTCCCTCGTTTTTCAGTTGATGGTATTGCAGCCTTGGACTTGACTCACTCAACTTTTATTAAGCTCACAGGTTGGGTCCTGACTCCCACGGAGCAGCGAGAAGATCTAGGGGGGCAGTGACACGTTCTCCAGCCATCAGAGGTGATTGCAAGTTTTCCAGGGATCCAAAGAACAGCAAGGGAGAAAGACATCATTCCAGAGGACAGGAGACCTTTGGATGATGGAGGCAGTGGATTAGCAGAAGCAAGTGGTTTGGGTGTTCTTCGGTGGAAGAACCCAGGGGCCAAGAACTCTGCTGGGTCCAGAAGCAAAATGGATCTGCTCATGGTCAGAGAATGTCTAAGAAGCTGGGGAGATCCAGGAGAGAATCTTGAGTAACTTTGTGTGAGAAGGGATTTTTGGCAGAGTCCTCGGCGCCTGGTAATGCGGCCTGGTTCCCAAGCTATCCTTTGCCTGGGGCCTCTGTGATACTGAGGCCAGCGTGGTCGCACTGAGCTGGCATGTGTAGGTGAAACTCAGCCCAGCCCAGAATCCCTGGAGGTGCACTGCAGATCAGGACGTGCTGCAGTCGGCTTTCGCAAACCGGCGAGTGGGAGACTTTGAAGCAAGCTGGGAAGGCCTCTCGTGGCAGCCCAAGGAATGAAGGGGACCGAGGGAGGTGCCAGGCTAGGAATAGCCGGTGGGGGGGGGGGGCACAGGGCTGGGGCGGGTTATCAGCAGGCCCCGCATGGAGAAACAATGACTGAGCATCATGTTGGCACAGGGATGGTCCCTTTTGCGAGGAACTGAGCAGGTAGGAACGCTTTGCCCGGTAAAACCTGTACCAGCTTTCTCTTGTCCGGGTGTGTGAGGATGGCAGCTCCGGCCAGCTCCCAAGGCACCCAGAGGGAGCCACTTGGGGGGAAGTGAAAGCTGGCTTATAAAACCAAACTGGTTTGGTTCATGTTGGGATTTTTGCAAGAATCGGATGGCCCCCAGCCAGAGCCAGCTGCTGCGCAGGGATAAAAGCTGGGTATGTTTCGTCTCAAAAAAGCCAAACTAGGGCTTGCATGCCAATGGTTTTGCACGCAAAGCTCGATCGTGCTTGTTGCAGAAATGCAAGATTCTAACCTTCCCCTGCGTGGCTTTGGGTTAGGGGCTGAGGACAGCGTCGCCTCCTCTCGCTGTAAGCTTTTCGAACCTAGTTGGAGGAGGGGTGGCCTTCTAGATGTTGCTGGATTCCCACTCCCATCAGCCAACCACCGTTGTTTGGAGAGATGGGAGTTGTAGTCAGATCTCTGCCACTGAGGTAAATCAGGGCAGGGCTGGGCAGGGAAGGAACAGGGCGCATCTTGGTTGCACAGGCATGTTGAAGATCATCTGTGTGAAAAACACAAGCGGGACAGGCTGCTGTTCTGGAGAAGGGTAGATCGCAGGCGCTAAGACACAGGCGGTGGCATTATCCGTTTGTGGGCTATTTAGAGTTCTATCCCACCATTGGTTCAGAAAGTCAGTGAACATGCTCCTTCCTCCCATTTTCTCCATAAAAACAACCCTGTGAGGTAGACTGAGAGGAAAGAAGGGGACTAGCCCAAAGTCATCCAAGGAGCTTCTGAGTGGCTGAGGAGGGACTAGAACCCAGGTCTCCCATCTCCTAGTCCAGCCCCTTCCCCACTTCACCTGATTGGCTCTTGGACTGAGCGGGAGGGACTGGCCCAAAGTCCTTCAATGAGCTTCTGTGGCTGAGGAGGGAATGGAACATCTTAACCACTTCACCACAAATGAGGTTCTACGTGAACATAACATTGATTTGATAGATCAGATATAGTGTGTTGTCTGAATGGCGTTTTTGTGCCTAGTCTGGAAACCTGGATTAGTACAGCACTCGGCAGCCAGGTAGGTTGACTGCTATTTCAGTACCATGTAAAATGCAGAAAGGTGACTTTAAGATCCAAATTACAGAAAAGCCTCTTCCTATATTAGTACTTCTCAACCCCAGCAACATTAAGAGGTGTGGACTTCAACTCCCAGAATTCCCCAGCCAGCATGGCTGGCTAGGGAATTCTGGGAGTTGAAGTCCACACCTCTTAAAGTCACCGGGGTTGGGAAACACTGCTCTATATAGTTTTTATGCTAATAATGTGGTTTCCCTTCACCTTCTTCTGGAATTTACCGCTGGGATTTCTTAGTGGTGTCTTATCCAAGTATAACCAGGTCTGACTGCTTAATTTCTGGAGATCACTCAAGGCCGAATTAGCGCTGCCAACTACTAGTTTAGAACAGAAGTGGAGAGACAGGCCTATCTCCTACCGAGGCCCACAGATCTGTTCCTCTGTATTACCCACCTCTGCAGGAACATTTCTCCTTTTCTAGGAAGGGCCCCAGTGGACGGCTGCGGATGCAACGTGGGCAGGGCCGTGCCACGTGCGGGGGTGAGACCAGGATTTTTTGTCTGGGGGGTGGGTGGGCGGATTTTTGTTTCTCCTTTTTAAAACAGCTATTTTAGATTTCACGCTACAACTTTCTCTCCCCATGGTATGAAATTGAGCTGGTGATTTTCCTCAGGGGTGTTTGGAAGCGTGCAGAAAGAAGAGACGGGGCCAAATGGAGACATGGGGCATGGGCTTCAGGTTGCCCACCCTGTCCTCAGGGAATGCTCATGGAGAAGCACCCCGGTGCCCCACCACCTTAGTGAGTTTCTGCCTTTTTTTAAAAGCCCCAAATCCCAGCAGAACAAACTGTGAATGTGCAGCTTTTGTGACAAGCTGGTGATTCAGTAATGTGAGTTAGCCCACCGGATCTATTCTTTGCTCACCCTAACTCTTCTTTTACTGCATTTTGGCTGGCACCAGGGGTACAAACACAATACAGCAAAAGAGATAAATTTAGCCACAACCTTCACCTCTCCTACGTCACAACCAGGCGGGAGCAAAAGCAGAGGCTTTTCCGCCACTACTTGAGCTAGCAGAGTGCTAAAGAATTTATAGAGATGATCCACTTCTTTTTGGTGAAGTGGTCGGCGGCCGGAAGCAATGAGGTTTAGCAGCGGGTAACAGCTAGCTAACCTGGATTGGTCTTTGGATGGGAGACCAAAGGGCTACCAGCTAGACAGAGAAAAAGAAAAAATCCCAGAAGGTGGCAAACCATTTTTATATGGTTGACAAGAAAGCGATCCAGCTGGGTCCAGAAAATCCCGCAAAGTTTCACCTTGAAATAGACTTTGCTATTGGTTACCTCTGAATGCCCGGTATCCCAGATCAAAGAACAGGGGAGGGATGGTGCAGCCCAGCACTGTAGGAAATTAGGATGCTGGATTTTTAAATTAAATCTGGCTGGGCTGCTTTTTAATGTTTTGGTCAGTGTTTTTCAAACTTGGCCACTCTAAGATGGGTGGACTTCAACTCCCAGAATTGCCCAGCCAGCCAGCCAGGCTGGCTGGGCAATTCTGGGAGTTGAAGTCCACCCATCTTAGAGTGGCCAAGTTTGAAAAACACTGGTTTAGGTTTTTATACCTTGATCTGCAAATCATGGCGACATTAATGGCACTTCCTCCTTCAGCACAAGCACATGGAGGAGAATTGTTCTGATTCTGTTTCTTTAACCCAGTGTGGAGCTGCCTACTGAAAAGGGTTTCAGGGAATGGTGAAACCGCATTTAGATTGATTTTAAAAAACATGAGAGGATGTGGATGTTATTGTAGAGGAGGATAAAATGCAAGTCTGTTCTTCAGGCTGAAGCCAGCTGCTGTGTTCACATCAACTCTTCTTGATGGATCTTCTCCAGGATAACCTGTCCCCAACATGGTCTGTCAAGTCTCTCAACAGTGCCCCCTTCACCTCCTGTAACTGAGTCCCTCCACTTTCCTGCTGGTCCTCCCCTTCTTCTCTTTCCCTCCACCTTTCCCAGCATCAGAGCCTCCTCCAGAGAGCCGGGTCTTCACATAATGGGTCAAAAGTAGGATAATCTGAACCTGGTCATTTGTGCCTTGAGTGAGAACTCTGGGCTGATTGGTTTGATGCTCCATCGGTTGGTTTTCTTGGCTGTCCGTGACAGTCTTCTCCAACCCCAAAGTTCAAAGGCGTCAGTCGCCTTCCTATCCTGCTTCTTCAAAGTCCAACACCAAAGTCAAAGGTCAATGCTCTTTCTGTCCTGCTTCAAAGATAGATCTTCTCCAGGATGATCTGTCCTGAACCTGGCCATTTACTGTTGAACATAATTTTTTTTGTAATCTGTTCAATCATGTCTGATTCTTGGAGACTGCCTGGACCAGTCCCTGCAGTTTTCTTGGCAAGGATTTTCAGAAGTGGTTTGCCATTGCCTCCTTCCCAGGGCTGAGAGAGAGGGACTGGCCCAAGGTCACCCAACTGGCTTTGTGCCTAAGGCAGGAGTAGAACTCTCAGTCTCCCGGTTTCTAGCCCAATGCCTGAACCACTAAACTAAACTGGCTCTCATAATACATGAATATAATACATGTGGTTTATTTGTTTGAGCATCCCATGTTATAGGAACAAGAGGGCCTACGTTTTATTGATCTACATTTACAGTTTAAGCTGTTCTGTGAACCCAGCTTGAAAATGTCAGAACATCCAGTGATTTGCCATAGAAGCAAAGTCTGGCCTTGAATTTTTCAAAACTATTAATTTTATTACAAATTTAAAAAACACACACACACACACAAGAATACAACGCCCCCCAACTAGCTACAAAAGAAAATTACAAAAAACATAAAAGAAAAAGAAAAAAACCAGAACAGCATAATTTATAACAAGAACTAACAAGCATAAAAAAGGGAAAAGAATTATGAACTATCAAGGCATGTATCTGTATGTTAAACAGTATATGACCATTTCAAATTAGGGAAAAAACCCTATTGTTGTAAAGTCTGGCCATGAATTTTTTTTAAAAAAATATTTATTTTGTTACAATTTTGTTTAAAATGCGCAAGATTACAACCGCCCAACAAACTAAAAAAAATTACAAAAGGTATAAACAAACATTTTTTAAAAAACAGAAGGGTATAATTCATAACAATAAGAACCAAAACAGAAAAAAGGGGAAAAATACAAAGTATTGAGGCATCACCTGAACATCAAGGATTTAATCATTTGAAATTAGAAAGAAAAACAGACTCTATTGCTGAAAAGCCAGGCCTTGAATACTGTTAATTATCACCTAGACAGTGGTTACACAGTGGTGAGGGAACAGCTGTCTGTACATGCTCAGAGGCCTTGATGCAATCTGTTTGTGTTTTTTAAAAGAAGATCACATAGGAGAAGCAATTGAGATACAGGATAGTATCTTGATCATGTTAATCTCCAGGCTGGACAGCAGCACCCTCTTCTCTTACTGGAGCTCCAAGGGCTAAACCAGTCTTAGTCACTGGAGAAGCTGCATGGGAAACGCTAATAGCTTTCTCACATGCTGGGCTGTGACTAAGAGTTTCCTGTCTGTTTTTCAGGCTGACTTGGATTAGACAGCCTCCCCACCTCGCTCAGATTCACACCATCTCCTGCTACGAGTTGGCGCAGTATAAGTCTAATAAAACAAATGTAATAAATCAATGCATCATTTGGGGTGTCCACAGGGTGTGATCATAATGGGCGGAGCTCCAATCACCCTGTTGTGGCCGCCATCTTGACTTTTTTGACCGCACCCTACGGACACCCCTGAAACCACCCATCTCTAGGTCCCCTGGCTCCAAATCCACCCAATTGCTCAGGAACACACCTTGTGGCCAATAATCCCCAACTGTTCTGTTCCAAACTCGCCTTTCCTGCCTAATGCTTCAAAGGGGTGACTTTCCCAACTGCATCTCACCACAAGGGCAACCCCATCTTCGTAACCTTCCTACGGGCCTTCCTCGACAACCAGGACGTCAAGAGGGCTGGATTTGGGGCACAGCCCAAGGACAAAGGTGCAAATATGGAACGGCAGCACTCTGTAACCTTTTTTTTTCCTTCTTTCCACGTTGGCCTTCGTAGCACAGTCAGCAGCAGCGGGCTGCAATTCATCCGGGGTTAAAAGGGACAGGCGTCCTTGTCCAAACACTGCTGTTTGCAGTGCTCCACCCCACCCGAGTTTGGCATATTCTGCTGGTTTTTCAACGCCCTGCCCAAGCAATTGGGTGAATCCAAGGCAAACAGAAACGGACGAGGCAGCTGACATTTGCCAGCTGAGTCACTGGCCACAAGGACATCTTGGAAGGCAGAAGGGAGCTGGGGCAGCTTGGGATCGATCCTGCCTCAGCCTAGTCTGTAAGGCCATTGGTTGCGATTGTTCAGATCTCTGTTGGTGTGAAACAGTGGCTGTGGAAAGTTGGTGTGTGCTCAGGGGCCCTCAGAGGCCAACCAGGAAAAGAACACAGACCTGTCTTGAAGCCACTGAGTTAAGCCTGATTAGAGGGAGGTCCTATTTTTAAGTAGGAAAACATGTGGAAGAAGCATGGGCCAAGGGATTAGCCCATCTTGACTAATCTTGAAAAACAAAGCAAGGTCAGACCTTGTTTGTACTTGGATGGGAGACCACAAGGAAACCCCACAATCGTAGGCTAGACTAGGAAGTCTGGAAACAGTTCAGAAGAAGAAAATGAAGAACTACAGGTAGTGCTTGTTTAACAGCCATTCGTTTAGTGATGATTTGGACTTACGATGGTGCTGGAAAAACTGACATACGGCCAGTCCTCACACTTACGACTGTTACAGCATCCCCACAGTCACGTGATCATGATTCAGGCACTTGGCAACTGGTTCGCATTTATGACCATTGCAGTGTCACATGGTCATGTGATCGCCATTTTCGACCTTCTTGGCTGGCTTCTGGCAAGCAAAATCAGTGGGGAACCATGTGATTCACTTAACGATCACATGGTTCGCTTAACGCCCGTGATGATTCACAAAGCGACCACCACAAAAAAGGTTGTAAATTGGGTCAGATTTGCTTAATGACCACCGCTTAGCAACCGAAATTCCAGTCCCACTTGTGGTCATTAAGCGAGGACTACCTGCACTTCTGTAATGTTGCCGAGAAAACTACCTGACCATATCCCTGAAACCACCAGGAGCTGAACACCACTTGAAGGAGAGGTCGCTTTGTTTTTTAGTATTGAAAATAAGTTGTAGGATGATGCGCCAATGCACAATTGGTGTGATATGGGTGTGCTTTTTTGGCATATGCCTTGAGAGGACTACCCAGTCCAGACCTAATCATCTGGAACTAGGAACTCCTTGGGGGGATTAATAAGAGAGGGTGCAACAGTGATGCCATTTGGTGATTTCAGACTCTGGACTGCCTTTCCTTCAGTTGGAGCCGTAAAGAAGTTTTGGACCATCCTCTCATCACAGGCCAGCCGACTTGGGAAGCTGAGCTGTAGACGTAATGCTCTTCCCTCTTTAGATGGTCATCTGAATCTGGTGGTGGTGGTGGAGTTCGTTCTCCTGAACAAGTCCAGCCCTGAGCGCCATATTGAATGGAGGTCAACCAGCAGGTGGATCCCTTCCTCAACCTTAAGGCAGACTGGAGGACTGGGCTTGATCCATCCATCCATCCTTACCTGTCTATGGCTTGTCCATGTCTACAGTACCTACTTCTCTCTCTCCCCTTCCATATCTATCTGTCCGTCCGTCCATCCATCCTTACCTGTCTATGGCTTGTCCATGTCTACAGTACCTACTTCTCTCTCTCCCCTTCCGTATCTATCTGTCTGTCCGTCCGTCCATCCATCCTTACCTGTCTATGGCTTGTCCATGTCTACAGTACCTACTTCTCTCTCTCCCCTTCCATATCTATCTGTCTGTCCGTCCGTCCATCCATCCTTACCTGTCTATGGCTTGTCCATGTCTACAGTACCTACTTCTCTCTCTCCCCTTCCATATCTATCTGTCTGTCCGTCCATCCATCCATCCTTACCTGTCTATGGCTTGTCCATGTCTACAGTACCTACTTCTCTCTCTCCCCTTCCGTATCTATCTGTCTGTCCGTCCGTCCATCCATCCTTACCTGTCTATGGCTTGTCCATGTCTACAGTACCTACTTCTCTCTCTCCCCTTCCATATCTATCTGTCTGTCCGTCCGTCCATCCATCCTTACCTGTCTATGGCTTGTCCATGTCTACAGTACCTACTTCTCTCTCTCCCCTTCCGTATCTATCTGTCTGTCCGTCCATCCATCCATCCTTACCTGTCTATGGCTTGTCCATGTCTACAGTACCTACTTCTCTCTCTCCCCTTCCGTATCTATCTGTCTGTCCGTCCATCCATCCATCCTTACCTGTCTATGGCTTGTCCATGTCTACAGTACCTACTTCTCTCTCTCCCCTTCCATATCTATCTGTCTGTCCGTCCGTCCATCCATCCTTACCTGTCTATGGCTTGTCCATGTCTACAGTACTTACTTCTCTCTCTCCCCTTCCATATCTATCTGTCTGTCCGTCCATCCATCCATCCTTACCTGTCTATGGCTTGTCCATGTCTACAGTACCTACTTCTCTCTCTCCCCTTCCGTATCTGTCTGTCCGTCCGTCCATCCATCCTTACCTGTCTATGGCTTGTCCATGTCTACAGTACCTACTTCTCTCTCTCCCCTTCCATATCTATCTGTCTGTCCGTCCGTCCATCCATCCTTACCTGTCTATGGCTTGTCCATGTCTACAGTACCTACTTCTCTCTCTCCCCTTCCATATCTATCTGTCTGTCCGTCCGTCCATCCATCCTTACCTGTCTATGGCTTGTCCATGTCTACAGTACCTACTTCTCTCTCTCCCCTTCCATATCTATCTGTCTGTCCGTCCATCCATCCATCCTTACCTGTCTATGGCTTGTCCATGTCTACAGTACCTACTTCTCTCTCTCCCCTTGCATATCCATCCATCACATTTACACTCTTCGATCGACAGCACTCTTAGTCAAAGGTTGAGAAATTTGCAAAGAAATTATTCTACAGAGGTGGAAAGAAATTGACACCCCAGATACAAGAGTGGATTCAAGAGAGGTGTTCTTCATTGGTTTTTGAAGTGTCTTTATATTGTACAAATGGGAAGATGGCATATTAAGTTTCTATATGGACTAGAGTTAGTAATATGGTAAAGGATGGAACTGTCTTAATATTATGTGAATCTTTTTTCTTCATTGTAATCACTCCTGTATCTACAAACGTCTGATGGCATTACCACTGTCGGTGTAATAATAAGAGTTACTATTTTGGTTATATTTGATCAATAACAACATTTTAAAAAGGAAATGTGGGAAGCAAGGAAAGAATGGAAAGAATGGCACCAAGCTGGGGCCCACAACTTTTTTCTGGGTCAAGAACTATACGTGGCCTTTGCCACACTAGGGGGCAGGCTCAAAAAAAATAAGGCGAACAAAATGTTAAATTTAATGTCATTTAATTTACACTTGAATTGTGACTTGCCCTCCTCCCAGATGTAAGATCTGCATTCTCCCTTTTCATATTTAGGAACCTTTCTAAAAGACGTTTTTAAACATGCATTTGGAGACCAAAGTGGAAATAGACAGAAATACCAGGTTTTCAAGAAAAGATTGGACAACCATTTGTCCGAGATGGTATGAGGACTCCTGCCTTGGGCAGGGGGTTGGACTAGAGGTCCTTTCCAATCCTATTATTCCATTCAATTCTATTCGGTTCGATTTGGTTCGATTTGATTCTAGAGTATATGACGACTTGTCTTGATGTCCTAGAGCAGGGTTCCTCAACCGCGGCAACTCTAAGCTGTGCGGACTTCAACTCCCAGAATTCCCCAGCCAGCAAGCTGGCTGGGGAATTCTGGGAGTTGAAGTCCGCACAGCTTAGAGTTGCCGTGGTTGAGGAACCCTGTCCTATAGTGTATGGTGCTGTGGTTTTATGCTTATAATGTTATGACTGTTGTTGCATTTTTATGGTGTGATATGTTTGATAATTTTTTTATCGATTGGTGTATTATTGTATATTGATATGTTGCTGCTTGGAGCCCTCAACGCATTTGTAAGAAATAAAATAAAAACAAATGCAAATGGAGTTGATCATGATTACTCCCCAGTCACATTTTAACAATTCCCTGCCTTCTATCCAGGAATGCCCATGGGGTCAAAAAAGTCAAGATGGCAGCCTGAAGAATGGCTAACTGGGGTCACACCATACACTGAACGACAAACTAATCATCCTAAGCCTGCTGAGGCTTACGAGGGACACTCCTCATGACATTATTGTCCGAATGACGTGAATGATATTAATTGCATCCGAGGTAATTGTGTCTTCTACCAGACTTGCAGGCCAACCACATAACTCTGAACTCACATGATAGCTACCCATCAGCCATTTGAACGCTGTACAAAATCACCCAGAGAGGAGAACCTGGTGTATTAATTTACAGGGAATAAAAAATAATGAACAAAAGATGGGCCTACCGTTCTGGTAAAGAGATTTAGTTCTGTTATTATCTTTACTGATGGAACAGCTCTGCCTTATGCTTCTGGTGTGGTAGAGTAACACAGCAAAACCAGTCACTGAAATATATGGCTTTTTCACTGGCAAAGCCTCATTCGGGTTATGACGCCGTTGAATGTTCTGTCACGCTTCCTGCAATGACTCCAAACAAAAGGATAAAATACCGGGTGCTTTGTACAAGGAGATGGCACGCAGAAAGTGTCCTATGCTTTAAACCCTTGGAAAATTGTTGCCAATCACGATAAATGATAATTGGATTGGGCATCCAGAACACAATCGTGTTGAGAAGAAAAGGGTATATATAGCACTTTTTAAAACCCTCACTGTCTGAATTCACACAACCACTAGAGTTGGTTAGTGTGTGGTTTAGCCTGCTCTGGAGGGAATCCAGCCCTCATCTTGCATATTGCATGGACCAGGCTTTCCAATTAAACCCTGATCCAGTTTGGGCATTGCTTGACATGTGAATGCAGCAACTGTGCTTTGCTAACCTGAGTTGAGCATCCTATGTGACCCAAGGCAGTATATTATTTCAACTCAACATGGCTGTCCTCTTCCATCTCTTTAACCCAGATGTCCTAAACAAGAACCTAACATACAGCATCTAGGCCAGGGTTTCTCAACCAGGGTTCTGTGAGAGGTCCCTAGGGGTTCCCTGGGAGATTATGATTTATTTAAAAAATTCTTTCCAATTTGGGCCACTTCACATTAAAGAGGCAAGTTTCATTCTTTATTTTTAGTTTAAGAACACTGTTAATGCATACGTATTGGCCTACCCATGAAACAAATAGAATAATTTTGTAGCTTCTGGCCTATATTTGAGACTGAATGTCTAGGGGGTCCCTGAGGCCTGGGAAATATTTCAGGGGTTCCTCCAGGGTCAAAAACTTGAGAAAGGCTGATCTAGGCGGAGGGGACACCAGATGGCATCCATTTGCATGACTGAGTGTGAACACTTGGGTAAAATGCCATGTCTGGATGGTTAAAAACGGCAATGGATACACGAAACTTGTTTTTTTTCCTTCAGCAGGTCCTACATACTCAGCCTGAGAACTACAATCGGCTGGTTGTGAGGACAGATGACTGAGAATCAGTTAAACAAACTATCACAGTGGATGAAAAGGATGCATCTCTCAAAGCGCAGAGCTAAAGATTCACAACATTGGGCTAAACCTTAATTGAGGTTACAGATCTGGGCTGCAAAATTCCTAATGGCCACTAGGGGCAGCAAAGACACACACAGAAAACTCTAAGGTTCCATCTAGTGGCGATCTGGATTTTTATAGACCACATATATGGTGGTGGAAAGAAAATGTGGTTAGGGCTCAGCATGGTGTGTGAACTCAGCTGATTGTGGTTTAGGCAATAAACAAGTCAAGGGATGGGGGTCTTCAGGACACGGCCCAATATATGAAAAAATCTGATGAACTGACCCCTTCCATTCAAGGTGATAAGAGGAACTGGTGAGACTGTGAGGTCAAGAATAGCTCCAGCCGTTGGCTTTACCCATTATCGGCCCTTTACTGAGCCACTGACTGCCTCACATCCTCGCGGGCTGCCTTCAGACAACCCCTATAGCCCTGGTAACGCAATTAACTCCTTTGGGGGAGCGGGCATTCAACTGTCCGAAGGAGCCGGCTCGGCCCAGCCCGCCAAGCCGCGAACCAAGCGCAGCCCGTTGCGCGAACGCGTCTGCAGCTGACCGGGTGCAGGGCGTCGTGTGAACGCCGCCAGAGCCCCAAAAAGGCTCTTCTCGCACACGGGAGCGTGCTCGGCTCGCCCCATCAGGCAAGCCCCGGGTCGCGAGCGGCCGTTTGCGACCCGAAGGGTCGGGGAAAGCCGCGGCCGGCTCGCCAGCCCGCAGAAGCCCCGGCGGGGGGAGACGCGACATCGAGCCGTTCGCCACCGGTCGGCCGCCTCGCGCCTCCGCTGCGCGCCCGCGTGCGCAGCAGCCGCGACGGCCAGGTTGGCGGCGTGACGTCACCGGGCAAATCCCACTGCTGACTTTGCAGCCTCGGGAAGCGCTGCCTCCCCCCCCCCCCGCCCTCGCTTTTCTGAGTCGGGCCTTTTCCCCCCCCCGCTCCTCCTCCTCTTTCGCAGGCCCCACCCAGCCCCGGGTGACTCTCCGTGCGCGCGCGTGTGGGATAAAAAAAACTTTTTGGAGCGCCTCCTTGAACATTAAAAAAGCCACCGGGCTGGCAGCGGACACCTTTGGCCAGCCGGGCAGCGCAGGCGGCGGCCGCTCGCGGAGCAAGACATCCTCGCCTTCCCTCCCTCCCTCCGCCGCCGCCTTCCCACGACCATCAGCGACCCGGGCTGGTTGTGCTCTCACCTGCGGAGGGGGGAGCTTCCTCCCCTTACGGATCTTTGCCGGCGCTTCAGGAGCTCCCGTCGGTCCGGAGCCAGGATACCCGTTTTCCGCGGCGGGGGCATTTCGGATTGTCGATTGTTAAGATTATTATTCCTGGTTTGTTTTGCTTCGGGAACGGATCGGCGGAGAGGCGTCTGACGGCGTCGGTGAGTGCCTTTGAAGCGTCCCCGAGTTGCGAAAAGAGACCCGCCTTGGAGCCGCGGTGGCGCTCGCTTCTGGGAACGCGAGTCCCTGGCACTGGTTTCAGCCGCCGGGCTTCGGTTCCCACGTTACGCGGAGGCGAGGGGCCAGCACGCCCGCGGCAAGCGAAGAGACCGGGTCGAAGCCAGCTGGGTGATCCGTCTTTATACGGTAGATGATGATCTGTTTTGCTACCTGGCCGAGCGGCTGCCCTGCATTTCTTTTCCTTCGGAGTAAATCCCTTTCGACTCAGTAGAGCTGAGCTTGGAGTTGACCCGTCCGAACTCCCTTCCCAAAGCTCTTTTAAGCGTCGAGTTGTGCTCCTTTAAGAAGGAGGCTCCTTACGTTGGAATAGGGCCGCTTACGGCTGAGTAGATCTATTTGTCCTGCTGAAGACTTGATGGCACTGTAAAGTCGGGAGATCGTTGCCAGTCAGAAAAAAATAAAATCGGGCGGTGCTGAAAGGGACAGGTTAAAAAAAAAAATCCGACATTGCTAACCTTTGAATCTTAGGCTGGCATCTGCTTGGGTGGGTGTTGATCCCAGTTTATTGTTCTCAGGAGAATTCAATCCAGATTAAGCAGGCATAGCCTTGACTGGAGGAGTACCAGGATGTGACCCCATCCTTGGGGCTTACTCCCCCAGAATTAGTATAGGATTGTGTCTTTACATTTTGCAGGCTAGGTGGGGGGAAAAAAAGGATTTTTCCTTTTCTTACATTGTTTTCTGTCTCTCTCCTTTTTTTCAACTAAAGATCCCCCTTCCCTCAGGGGGAAAAAAAATCAGTACAATCGTCTGGAATCCCAGAGGACATAAAACAGATGTGGGATTTGGGAGGCCTATCAAGAGCAAGGATGGGGGAGCATGACGGGGAACAAAGGTTTATTTGTTCTCCCCAGATTTTGCACATTTTCCTCAACCAGCCGGATCTTCCTGAACCAAACTTTGTTGTTTTAGTTGACAACAAAGGAATAATTAGAAATAATTTGCTTTGATTTAAGAGAATCAGCCACACCGGGAGAAGGGATGTTGCCATTTAACCCCGCCTGCCTTGATTTCTTTCTTAACATATTGACTCTCTCTTTGTGTGCCTGTGAACATCTGTTAGGGGTTAGGTGCCTTTCCTGAATAATCCCAGTTGATGGGAAGGATGGGAAGGAAAAACTAGAAAAGGCTTGCTTTTAAGGAGCTGACCCACACCACCAAACTCAGGGCAAAGAGAGTCTCTTGGCTGGTGGCTGGAACGGTCAGCTAACTTTTTCAACCCTTAAGGGCTAGATCCTTTTTTTTCAAAACTCCAGAGTCTTCATTTTTGGGGAAGCTGGAAGTCAGGACATTTAGAAGCAAGAAAAATGGCTATGTTTCTCCTTTCTTGTCCACAGCGAGAAGGGCAAGGCAACGATAGATGGGAAAACATTACCCAGTGTGTTATTTCTACTGGGGAGAGAATTTGCATCTCCGCTTGAACTCAGCCGAGAGCTGACACAATCTGTTCCAACTGGAGAGGGAATCCCATTCATTTATCCAGCTGTTTCTTCTGGCCAAAGAAAGCGCAAGCACCCTCCCTTGGGGAGGTGGGGCAGGCCAGCCTCCGCTGAGCCCTTCCACCTCCCATTTATTTTGCCCACGTAGGCAGGATTTGACCTAATCCCGGGTCTGGCGCCCACCCTCTCCCCCCTTCCTTTGTTCCATTGCCAGGGCCTCTTCCATTCATCCTTGTTCTTCCGAAGCCTCTTGCAGGGAGAAAGGGGGGGGCGCAAATTGGAGCTCTCCAGTCCCAGCTCTCTTTCCCCCCCCTGAGTTTCCAAGCTTCCCAGTAACTCCATTATACATTAGTGGGAGTACAGTGTAGGTGACAGGAAGCCAGTGCCTCCTTCTAGGCAAATAGATATAGATATAGATACACACACATATAAATAAATAAATTGCGGTGTTCTCCAGCATGGCTTCTGACCTGGAAACCTGGGTGTGTGCAGGCAGGTTGCCTTTGTTTACCCTCCAATGAGAGATGTGTACTCCGAATATGCTCAGGAGAACCACTGTTGTTGGTTTTTTTTATTCTCCCCAACCCGGGAGCCCAAAAGAGCTTTAGGGATTGAACAGGTTCAGATGACAAGTATGACTGGGCAGAGAGGCCATCTTTTAGCAATCTCTATGGTTCTTTGCCTCTCCCCCCCCCATTTTACCCCCCCCACCTTGGGATGGCCTTTCATCTCTCTTCCGGCGCTGGACCCACAGCTACTTTTTCTTTCTTTCTTTCCGTCCTCTTTGGAGTAAAGCTCGCTGGCCACCCACTCCGGTGTCCTGGGGAAAGAGGTAGAAGAGAGCTTGGGGTGATTCTGCCTCCTTCCTGGTTGAAAGGGGGAGGACAGGTCTGGCTGGCGACCCCCAGCTCTTTGAATCCCAAACGCGGGGTGGAGATTGACGGCATCGCTTGGCTCTGGGAAAGGAGGCTGCTGAGGTGGGGAGGTGGGTGATCCAAAGATGTGTCACTGAGGCATTCAGAAAATTAAACCCAGTGACAGCAACAACGCGCAACGCCCTGTGCATTGGCAGAGGCCAGCGGGGGGGGGGGGAGGCGGGTGGAATCTCAGGCCATCGCAGCTGCCTGCCTGAGTCACACAGGCCCTGAGCCCTTCTCATGCACACTTCAAATATTGCTTCAGTGTTTGCAGTGCCCAGAGAAAAGGAAAGAGGGGAGGCGTCCTTGCACATTAATGGGTATTTGAAAGAAGGGCCCAGAACCCCCATAGGGGCAGTGAGGGGCAAACTGCTGTCACTTGAGGACTGGGAAGAGATGCACTGCAAAGCGGACTTGCAAATTCCAGATCCTATCACCCTATTTATCAGAGTCGGTTGTAGAGGCCAGTAAGACCCCCCAACTCTTTATTTTTTTTCCCCTTGATTCTCAGCAAATTGTTGATCTGGTGAGGCATGGGCAGACTTGGGCTGCCTGGACTGCTCTGGTGCCAGCATCTTCAGGCATGGGCACTGCATATTCCTCACTCCATGACCAATGCTTCTGCATCTGGGCTTGCGGGTCTCTGTGGAACTGGGTCTGCCAGCCTCCCCAAGACATGTTGGTGGAGGGACTCTGGAAACTCCTGAATATTAATGTGGCTCCTTTTCACAATAATAATAAAAAGACAGGGATAGCACTGCGGATTTGCAAATGACAAAGCCTGTTTCTCTCTTTTCTGCATTTTCTTTGACATCTCAGCCCCTATTCATTCTGGGGAATGGCATGGGGAGGGGATGTAGCAACCCCCCTAGGTCTTCTCCCCTGCGCCGGAGAGCATTTCGGAAACTTCATTTTTTCCTTGGTTTGAAAATATATTGAAGCCTCAGCTGGCACATTTCCAAAGCTTGCAGGCTTAGCTGCTGCTGAGGGTGCCTGAGCTTGCAGCCCCATCCACCCCATCCCACTTGGAAAAAATGCAGTGGGGCTGGAAAAATCCCAATCTAGTTTTGCAACCTAGGGGAGGGGTGTTCCGCATGCCTCCTTTGACATTTTGAACTGGGAAACTTCACTCGCTTTCCTTTAAAATTGGGGTGGGTGCTCCTGTTTGGGAGCTTAGGATGACATGCTGAAGGCCACGCTTCAAGGGGAGGGGGTAGGAAGCAGAATCTCCCCGGTTTGAGAAGACATTGAATTAAAATCAACTGCGATTAATACACCCTCCACACACCCAGACACGGTCAAACTTGCGATGCAGTGGCCACCGCAGCAGCAGAAGGCACTAGAGATTCCTCCAAGTTTTGGGGCACCCCAAGGAATGAAGAAGACGCAAGAACTTTGCCCCAAGTCGTGGCAAAGTTTTGGGGGCGCCTCTTTTCTGGGAGACCGGCGTTGCCAACAGTGCAAATGAAGGAGGAGTAATATTTAGTTGTTACTTACCCTCTTGCCTTGGGGGGATGCCACCTGGAGGCCTCACCCCCTCTCCCTTTTGCCTGCTGCTCTTTGCTGTGCCACCTGGGGCGGGGGGTGGCACTGAACTGAAGGCAGCAGTGGCTAAAAAACCGCAGGTGTATCTCCGGAGCAGATGAACGCTATGCTATGAACGTGGTGTCTGTCGTTTTTGGCTGAGATTGGTCAGCTGAATGCCCTTTGCACGGAAAGGAGAGAAAGATGTTCTATCAATTTCTGTCTCTCCAGTTACCTTGTTTCACCCAACGAATTCAAGAGGTCTTCCCAGCCTCTCCCAGTTCTTTTAGACCAGCGTTTCTCAACATTGGCCACTTTAAGATGTGCGGACTTCAACTCCCAGAATTCCCCAGCCAGCATAGCTGGCTGGGGAATTCTGGGAGTTGAAGTCCGCACATCTTAAAGTGGCCAATGTTGAGAAACGCTGTTTTAGAGAAACCCACAATTTCAAGATGGGTACAGCCCCAACATCAACCACAAAGCCTCAGAGGCTTTTGAAGACAGCTTCCACCCCAGCCTTGCCCAAGCCAGACCCCTCCTTGGATCTCTTTTCCCCCACCCCAAACCTATTGTTCCCTAACAGTTATATTCAAGTTTTTTCCAGCAGAGGGCGCCCTTGCTTTGCTGACTCATTCTTGATAATACCCCTTTTGGCTTCTACACCTTGAGCGGATGGATAGTTAATGTAGAACATCCCTATGCATTAGCGGTGTTGGTATGGAAAGCAGGCTCAAATCCCTGCAGGTTTTATGCAATAAGAGCAGGACCGGTCCCTCAGATGCTCATCCTAGGTCCAGCCTCAGTTCCTAACGCCCTCTAAAAACCAAACACCAAACTGAAGCTTCTATCACAACCTCAAAGCACTAATGATGGGCAGGGGGTGAGAACTGGGTTTCTTTACATCTGTCGAGGATGCCAAATCATCCTCCCATTGCTGGATTATGGATAAAGTGGAAGGAATGACTGATGTATCCTGTTGAGAATGGCCACTGTCTGTAGGTCATTACCTCTATCTGTATCCTCTGCATTTTGTTTCCTTCGGACCTCTTCTGCTATTATTCCCCACACAGCCCAGGTCATTCAGGATAATCTGAAATGGTCCATAATCCATAAGAGTTTATTTCATCGTAACTTTTTTTTTAAAGCTTTTAACGTTCACAAGACTATTGCTTTTACCACGTGGTGACTTATCTAGAAACTTTTTGGCTGATAAAATCTCTTTGAGGTGATTTGGGTTCACACATCACTCTAAGCAGGAACCAAGGCAAACCACAAGATGGCTTACTGTAATATAGGAATGCAGCTATACGTTCCCTGGCCTCTCGTTTCGCTCTCGTGTCTTCGCGCTGGAAAGCAAGTCACAATTTCCAGATGGAAGTGGGCTAATCCTCCTCAATTCATCCAGAGAAGCCCCAAAATCTGCGTGTTCCAATTTCAATCTGGATTAGGCTCAGAGAATTTTGCCTGGTACCTTCAGCACGATTACTAGAGATTCAGTTCAGTCTGGGTTGCTGGTTAGCCTTCTGATGCTTTGTCACATGGCAGATGATAAAAACTTCCCAAGTCATAAATGAAGCATCAGCTGTATCACCAACAGTCACATCGTCAAGGATTCATGCCCACCTCATGTTCTTCCGACCGTCTTTTGCTCACTGATACAAATTGCTATCCCATTTCATACATAATGCCGAGGCAGCCCAGGATCACGCAGCAGGCTAAGCCATGATCTGCTAAACTGTGGCCTGCTGAATAATGCTCAGAGGCTAGCTTCGTGCCACACAATAAGCTGTCAATCATGGTTTACAAACCCCAGTGGCTCAGCTCATTGTGCTAAGTCAGAACGATGCAAACCACATAGGCTAATAAGCTTAATTGGGTTAACTGAAGACCAGGCAGCTGCCTTTCCACCCCATGCTAAACTTGGTTAGCATTCATTGTGGTTAGCGTTGTGGATGTGAGTATCCAATCAGTGTCCTGGTTTGATATAACTGAGGTGTGCCTTGTTTTGCATCCTCCTGACCCAGAAAATGGAAACTGGAATAACAATAAAAGTCAGGCCACTTTCTTCCACTTTTTTTACCCCGTGGGCACAGAGTGGGTGCAAATTTTGATTGGGCCCTTGTGAATTGTTTACCTAGTGTTTGCACGCATATCTTTGCTTTAAAGGGAAGTGAGAACCGGGAAGTTAAATCTCTTCCCATGGAGAGTGACCAACCCAGTTAGGTATGTCCTGTGAACAGGCTTGGTGCAAGGTCCACGTTGTGTGCTGGACTGGTCAGAAGCAAGCTGGGGGGTGGCCCTTCTGGTGGCAGGCGTGGCAATGCCTGGTGGGCCCTGCTCTTTGCCTTTCGCTCCCCAGGGCCAGGAGCCAAGGCTCAACGCTGCAAGCTAAGGGACGGCGCTGGCGATTCCTTCTTCCGAAAATGCTGGCTCCTGATGGCCTCACTGCAAGGCCTGGGAGGGTAGCAAGCAGCGCTCATGCGTTATCCTAAACCATGGCTTGTTTAATCATGGTTTGTTGAAATCACAGCTGTCTGCCCAACGTGCTGATTCAAAGCCAAAGAAACCGTAGGGTGATATCTGAAACAGGCTGAACTTTGGCAGGGGTGGGGGGTGCGAGGAACCTGCCTTCGAGCCCTCCCCTGAGCGCACTGGATGATTATGACCCATCTCTTTCTCAGCATGCCAAGTGTAAGGCTGAAGCAGTCTATGGTTTGACTAGCTTCCCACTGATGTTTGTAAGCCACAGTTTATAGTTTGGCGGAGGCAGAATCCCTTCTTCCCTCCTCCTTTCTCTCATCCTCTCAGCCTAGCCTACCTGGCAGGGCTCTTGTGCAGACAAGATGAAGAAGGGGATTCTGCCATGCCATCCTCAGAAGGAGGGTGTAAAGCTGTTAACAAGAATTGGGCACCGCTGAGAACCGGGATGCCTTCCCAGCATGAAGGCGATCTGGACTTCAGGGGTTACCCAGATTTTATTCTTGTTAACAGCATTACATATTTCTTCTAATGGATGTCTGATCCATCACCTAATCAGGAGGGTGTAGGGCCACCAGATCTGGGCCATTCAATTCCCCCAAGATGGCCACTAGGAAAAAGTTTAGAGTTTTCTCTATCTCTTGGCTACCACTTACCGTTAGTTGCAGTTTTGAGGCCAGGGCTGCTTCCAGCATCTTGACCATCTCTGGTGAATCACAGATGCAGGATTACAGCAACATAGTCTGCTGAACCATTCTGTATCCCTCCACAGCTCTACCAAATGGTATTATTTTCTGACATCAGTACACGAGTGCAGAGCCACTGATCGATTGATTGATTGATTGATTGATTACATGCCATCAACTTGGTGTTGCCTCTTGGCAACCACATACAGGGAGTCCTCACTTAACAACCACAACTGGGACCGGAATTTTGGTTGCTAAGTGAAGTGGTCATTAAGCGAATCCAACCCAATTTTACGACCTTTTTTGCGGCAGCCGTTAAACAAATCACCGCGGGTGTTAAGCGAACTATGTGCTTGTTAAACAAATCACATGGTTCCCCATTGATTTTGCTTGCTAGAAGCTGGCTGGGAAGGTCGAAAGTGGTGATCATGTGACCACGGGACACTGCAATGGTCATAAATGTGAACCAGTTGCCAAGTGCCAAGTGCATCGTGATCACATGACTGTGGGGTTGCCATGACAGCCATAAGTGGTTGGCAAGTTGGGTTTTCCAGCACTGTTGTAAGTCCGAACCATCACTAAATGAATGGTCATTAAGCGAAGACTACCGGTAGATGCACTTTCTCTGTGGCAATCTATCTCCAGCCTGGTCTTTCAGGTCCTCCAACTGTGCCCCCATTGCCGCTGCAACTGAGTCCATCCCCCTTCCTGCTGGGCGTCCTCTTCAACCGTTGTAGCTGTTCCTTTGTCAGCCCTTTAGGATTAAGCATTCTAATTATTCTGAGATGCAGAACTATTTCCTACAGTTATTGATGCTGCACAGACATCTTCAAGATGTTTTCTTCCGTCTGGACTCTTCCACATGCAGAGGGAATAATACAGTTCCCAGAATGCTTGGGAAGAATGGGGGGTAGGTTAATCCTGACACATCCGGATGTCAGAACCGAGAAGGCTGATTAAGTCACCAGGGTAATGTGATGGAAACGTAAGGTGTGCACACTCCAGTTTTTTTTCCCCTCCTGTTTGAGGCACCGAGCTGTAATATTCACCCTCCTTTCTCCAAATGGTCTGAAGTTTTAACTTTTGCTGCTGTTAAGGAAGTTGAACTTGTAAGCTGTTTTTGCCTGTTTCCAGCCTTCCCCAAAGGGAATTTAGATTTTCAGAGTTCTAGGTCCGGTTCTTGTTCACCACCCGAGCAAACAGTTTTGGGGTGCAGTGAAGATTAAGGAGATTAAGAAAGGGACTGGCTATCTTGTGATTCTTGTCCGGAATGAATGGTGACTTGATCTGCTGAGAAAAAAGGTGCATGGGGTGCTTCAAAGCTCAGGTTTCGATGTTTTATCACCAGTCCGTGGGTCTCAGACACTGGCCAATCTGGACAGTTTGAGTGCCTAGTTTTTTTAAGTAAGATTTTTGGGGGTGGGGGGGGCAGAGAGCAGAGAAATTATATAAACCTGAAACCCGGTGGGCCTGGTGTGTGTGACAAAGTGGGTTAGTTCTGATGCCTGCTGCAAGATCACAAACTATACAGGTAGTCCTCACTTAACAGCCATTCGTTTAGTGATGGTTCAGACTTACAACGGTGTTGAAAAAATGGCTTACGACTGGTTCTCACACTTGTGACTGTCGCAGCGTCCCCACGGTCACGATTTGGGCACTTGGCAACCGGTTCACATTTATGACCATCATAGCGTCCCGTGGTCACATGACTGCCATTTTCTACCTTCCCGGCCAGCTTCTGGCAAGCAAAATCAGTGGGGAACTGCGTGATTCACTTAAGGACCACGTGGTTTGCTTAATGCCCGTGGTGATTCGCTTAATCACCATCGCAAAAAAGGTTGTAAAATTGGGTCATATTCGCTTAATGACTGCTTTGCTTAGCAACTGAAATTCCAGTCCCGATTGTGGTCGTTGAGCGAGGACCACCTGTAAGTCTATACTATAGAAACTACTGTATTCTACATCTGTAAACTGTGCCTCTCAGATAGATGTGAACTGAAGAATTTCTAGTTACCCTAAAAAAAAGGTAGATAACAATGAACAGGGATGGGGGGGGGGATGTTCCTTTCTCATAGTTCTTTTAAAAATGCATTTAATAAGACTCCAAAGATTGAAATCTTCTAGGTTTTTCTTAATTATATCAGTTATTGTTAATAACAATATGCTAACTATTTGGCTGCCCACCCTGAAGTTTCTAGCCCCCCTCGTTCTTATCACCAACCCCCACCCCGTCAGACAGTTGCACCCTCGGTTGTTTGTAACTGGTTTGGTTCTGTTCATGTGAGTTTAGCTGTTACACAGACCGATAGTGGGGATAGGAAACATAGATAGGACTGGTCACGTTTACTCCGGAGGAAGCCCCAGGGAACAGGGGAGCCTACAGAGAAAAAATGCCTAAGTAGCAGAGCGTTTGTCTCAGCTGAAAGAAGGTTAGACCAAACAGCCAAAGAGATCCCAACGAAATCCCACCTCAGTAATACATTTAAAGCTACTGCAGAGCTTCTTAAAAAAAAAAAAAGCGGAAATTTTAAAAAAGCGGAAAAAAAAAGAATTATGACGTTGGAATAAATCCTCCTGCCTCTTTTAATTGCCTCCTCCCCATTTTACACTTGAGGTCCCTCCGTCGCTCTCCGTTTTCCTCCGTCGCTCTCTCGCTCTCTCCCCCCGTCTATATAAAACTCACGCACACCGTATCCTGCTTTTATAAAGCTCTTTGTTGTAGACATAATACAGCATGAATGGCCCTTTAAAACGAGGGGGAAGGGGGAGGAAATACGGGGGCTGGCTTCGCAGAAGCGTGTGGGCGGAGGAAAAACTCCATTCGGGCAGCCGAGGCCCCGCCCACTATTGCTTGATCGCGGGCGGGGCGGGGGAAGGGGGCCGAGGCGAAGCATCCGGTCTCCTTCCACGTGGGGGAGAGCCGGGGGTCGATTGCCATTGGTCCGCGGCGCTGGCGTCTCAGCGGGAGGAGCGTTCCGATTGGCTGCGGCGGGGCTGGCCGAGAGAGAAAGGGAGTAAAGAATGAATGGGGAGGGGGAGAGTAATTCCGCCCATTTAGAACGTTGATACATTCTAACTTTTTTCCCTCCCCCTCTTTCATCTCCCCTCCTCCGCCGTGTCTTCCCGGCACTGGCTACTTTCACACCAGACTCCGGGAGCGGCGGCGGCGGGAGCCGGCTGCTTCGCTGCTCGGTGTGCGCGCGGTTGACTCCGGGTTCGAGCCCAGGTGGGGAAGAGGGCTGGCTAGCTAGCTAGCGGGCGCGCGTCTGCTTCTGCGTCCTCCTTTCTCGGGCTTTAAAATATTTTTAACCCCTTCTGCTGCATTTCCGTGAGAAGGTAGATAGTATTATCGAGGCGGGGGGGCGGTGGCGGCGGAATCCGCTGTGCTTTTTTTTTCTTCTTCAGTGTGTACGCCTGTGATCCGGGGGAGGGGGGATAAGTGAGTTGGGGGTAGATTTCTGGCGGAAGGGGGTCGTTAAAGGACAAAAGACGTCCCCTCCCTCTCCGCGCACGGAGGCTGGCGGGGTAGAACTTTTCTTTAAAGATCCGAAGACGCTACTTAGACTTGAATTTGCTCCCGGCCGAGGGAGGCGCGGGGAGGGGGTGGGAGAGAGAAGATCGAGTCGCCCCGGGGTCGTGTAGACGCGACGGGGCAGGCACTCCTTTGTCTGCGGGGCAGCCTACCTCCCAGCTTCGCGGCCTCATCTCTGCCTCCTCCCCCTCCCTCCGCCCCAGGTGAATCGAATGGACCAACAACCCACCCCCAGGAGCTGCAGCCGGGGGCCCCCAGCCTGCGACACTGTCCAGAGTGACCCTCCTATGAATGTTTTCATTCACACGACCACCGGGGCCCGGTATGAGCTCTCTGTCCCCGTGGAAGAGACGGTGGAAGGTTTGAAGAGGCGGCTGTCTCAGAGGCTTAAAGTCCCCAAGGAGCGGCTGGCTCTCTTACATAAAGAAAGGTATTCACTCCAGTGTGCTTGTGGGTGTCCGTGTGTGAATCTTTCATCCCTCTCCCCCCTCCGAAAGACCGCGGTAGGAAGTTAGAATGTAACTCATTTCTTTCGTTTTTTAATTGGGAGAGTCTTAATTAAAAGCTGCCTAGCTTCGCACCTCTGGAGAAGTCTCACTGGGTGCAGGTAGGGAGATGAACCGAGTTAAATTCAGGCATTGCTTGGAGCTCCCTGGATCTTCCTGGGCGTTAGGACGTCTTTGGACTGCAGCCTTCATCTGGAGTGAGAAAACTTCCCAAAGTGTATGGAAGTAGGAAATGTAGAATCTAGGCCACTGGAAAACTGCTTTTAACTTTCCGTGTATGGTGTGTGAATGTCTGCAAAAACCTTTATGCATGCCTGTAAATGATATGTACTCCTTCCTTTTTCTTCTTCTTTTTTAAATATCCAAACTGCAAATGTGCTGATTTTGGAATATTATTTAGCTAAGAATCCATGCATCTATACAGAGGGGAGAGTATATGTATATATGGGGAGATATATTGCACTGGGATTCATTTTTGACATCCAGGCATATCATAAAATAGGCAGAGGGAGCCTGTATGGGGTACCTAGGTGGGAGAATAAAATATGGGTTGAGTCTCTTTGTGGGTTTCTGCAAAATATGTTGTTCCTGTATTGCTAATTCCCTTCCCATTTTTCCCCCTGTAAAACTCAAGGCTTCTGTAAAGAGCCGAGCCTAGCTCCCCTCCCCATAAATAACATGCTGGATAGCCTAATTTACAGCATTGGCACTCCCCTCCCCACACAGCCCCCATTCCTTGTTCTCTTTGGGGGAAGAAATAATATTAGCATCTATTGATCCAATCCCAGGGTCAGAATCTGTCCTAGAAGCTTTGCTGAAGATGAAGAGGGAGGAAGACTAGGAAAATAAGACAACCCTCTTGAAACACCGCCCCCCCCAGGGGTTATTGGATCAGATTCTCTTTCGATCCTCCCCCCTCTTCCCTTGAAGGTGTCCTTTGTTCTGAAGGTTGAATTTGGGTAGCGTGCAAGTGCAGAGAGAGAAATGTACGCCTACACACGCGTGCATACACACACACATTCACGCTTGCGTGCACACACAGATGCAGGCCATCTCCCATGCAGACCTTCTAACTGCTTAAAAATAATACTGGGATCTCTGGAGAAATCTTGGAGGTGCAGAGAATGCCAGCTAGGGCTGACTTGAATGTCCTTTGTGAGGGGGAGGAGGAGAGCCAAGGTCTGAATTGAGGGGGAACAGGGATATCTGGAGTGTGTGAGCTGGTCTCTTTGTTTAACTAAATCCCCCTAGCTTTGTTAGAGAATGCAGAAGGATCAGTCCTTAAGAAAACTGCCCTGTCTTGGCACAATGAACTCTTCCTCCACTGGGCCCCAGAATCTCCCAACTGTGCCCCCCCCTTTTATGCATTTCCCCAGCCTCTTCTCGGCTACTGAAATATGATTTAAAATCTATCAACCCTGGCTTTAAAAAAAAAAAGCTGTTTTATATTCCAGCCCCTCTCACAATTAAGAAGTGCAAAGTATCTGGACAAGCTTAGAAAAATATTCTCCTGATTGGAATAGTTATTAATTGGGGGGAGCTGATTTTATAAATGTGTTCACTTACAAAGCAGCCTCCCCCCATCCTTTGAGAATCAGGTTGGAAGAAATAAATTCACTGTCCTACAAGTCTCTTTCCTCTGGACTCCACCCCCACCCCCCCAATATTCAATAGATGCTCATATGATTCCTTCTCTCTGTCTGCCTTTTTCTTTTTAGCCTTTCTTAGCTTCCCAGACCTGTCACTCCAATTGTCTGGAACAGTAGTGGGTTAGAGAAGAGATCTGCAGATGCCTGCAGAATCACAGCCCTTCTATCTAGTGGGGGCAGCAGAGAGAAGAGAGAGACTTATAATATTATGTTTACATAAGAAGCGGAAAGTGGAGCGCCTGGGCTGAGACAGGCATTTGGGGGAGGGGGGAAATAAAAAAGATCTTCGGTGGTTCCATCTTTTTAGAGAGGGGAAGAACGACTTTTGTCCGGGGGAACCGTTTTAATAATAATAAAAACAACAGCAGCAGTCTATTTTAAAAAAAATAACAGCCCCCATAGAACCCCCGTGGCATTCTTTTTCTCTTCTGTCTCAGAACAGTTACAGTTCTCCAGTCCCAAATGCTTGAGGAAGTATTTTGTAATCAGTGTGGTTCTTTAAAACATTGTAAACTAAGACTTCGCTTTTTCTTTCCACCCACCCCACCCCACCCCACCCCACCCCACCCTTTGCTTTTCCCCCCTCAGTCGTCTGAATTCAGGCAAACTGCAAGATTTGGGGGTCGGAGAAGGCAGCAAGTTGACTCTGGTACCTACGGTGGAAGCTGGCTTGATGGTAATTTTTACCCTCTTACTAATCGTGGTTTCAGGCTGAACTTGGCAGGAGTTCGGCCACATTGCTATACGGGCACCACGTCTGGAGATCTGACTTTCTCTTCTTTTCTTCTAGTCTCAAGCATCTAGACCAGAACAATCCGTGATGCAAGCATTAGAAAGTTTAACTGAAACTCAGGTAAGACTGGACTCAGGTACATGCAGATGAGTTTGTCTGTACTTCTCTAAGAACTCCTTCCATCCTCAAGGGAGAGAAAGAGAAGCGGTGAAGCCTTTGCAAAGAAGACGGGGAATTACAATGAATAAAGGGCTGGCTCTATGGGTGCGCTGCAAAGACAGGCAATTCAGGATCCTCTGCCCCTTTTAGATGTGTGGACTTCAACTCCCACAATTCCTCAACCAGTGCCTGAGGTTGAGAAACACTGCTCTAGGTGTTTGGACTACAATTCCCAGGAGCCCAAGTGGTTTGGCACATCAGGCCACAAAGCGGAACCTTTGAAAGACGTCAGGATTGGTTACTGTTAGACTAAACAGGCTTTTGTGAATTTTTTGGGAGACAAAGCAAAATACCTCTCTGTCTTTGTCAAGATTCTAGTCCATGGGAAGGTTGAACTTAGTCTGTTTCCCTTCTGCATAAACATTTGCTGTTCTCTTGTATTTATTATCATTTCTGCTCTGTTATAGTATTATTTATTACTGTTACAGTAATTAGCTATAATAAAGATGCCCTCTACCTGATGCCCTACCAGTGTATTGGAGCTACAAATCCCAGAATTCCTAGTTGCGTGTTAGGATTTCCTAGAATTGCCCATGTAGGTAGGAATTCTGGGAGTTGTAGTTTCAGCAAGGCTTCATGAACAGCTGTTCAGAAGGACCCGATTCAGAATCATATGCTTTCAGTCCCTTTTCAGCTCTCCGATTAATGCTGCAGTCCCACTGAACTGGTGGTTTCTTCCATCACTGGTGCTTCAGTGCTTGATTTTTTGGCTGGATCACGCGCCCTTTATTTGGGCAGCACAGAGTGCTCTGGCCCTGTTTTGGTTCTCCTATGCCGATCTGTCGACAGATTCTCTTCTTAGTACTCAAGCAACTTGTACTTCAAGGCACTAGCTTCCACTTGTTTTTAATGTATTTGTATTGTTTTTGCTCATCCTTTTAACTGGCTTGTTAAAAGCATTTCCTAAAAAACCTCTGTCCGGTTGCAACTCATCTAGCCCCATCTCAGCCGATCATTATACCGATGAATGAACATTATAAGACGTTGGAGAGGTTGTAGTATGCTTGGTTACAGATGCCAAGTCTCTTGTTTGGGGATGCCCTGGTTGAGCTGATGTATAGAAAGACTGACTTTGACTTTGTGTGGCCTGTTCCCTAATTCCTCCCCTCTTTTTAAGGGAGTCTGTTTTAAAAGTTGCTTCTCCCAGGAGCCTAGAAGAATAGGGATTTCTCCTGGCAGATGATAGTATTTCACAGCTATCTCCACCCTGGAAAGGGAGCTATAGGGCTCAACCTTTCTTCTCTCCCCCTTACTCAAGATTTGGATTACCTTGAGATTCTTACATAGGCTATCTTACAGCCATTGCATTTTGTGTGTGTGTTCATTTTCTCTCCCCTGTCTGTGTGGCCTCCAAGCCTTCACTTCTGCCCCCCTCCCCTTAGCAAACACAAGTGCTTCCTTTCCAACTTCCCCGCCCCTTAATTCTGTATGCACAAGTCTTCTATTTTTTTTAACCCCACATACACATCCCTTCCTGTTCTCTTGCAGTTGTTTTTTTTTAATCAAGGTGCAAGGGCAGTTAAGGGATTGCAGAGTTCCACTGAGTGAGGAGGGGGCCGGGATCGTGTTGCACCAGATTCCTGAGAGGCCTGTCTGTTACTTTGGGAAGAAGAGCGCGCGAGGTGGTGGTGATGGAAGGCAGTTAGGATTACTGTACTTAAAATGCTGAAAAGGAAGGATTGGATGGAATAGGTAGACCCATGGAGGAAATAAATTGGGGGTGGAGGCTGGAGGGATACCAGAGGGTAAAGTGAAGAATGATTGCTAGCTGGCCTTCTGTTTGTGATAAATCTGGCTCTGATTAAGTTGCTTCTCTTATCTGCACATTCCTTCCTCCTTGCTCAGGCACCCTGGAAGAGCAAGTGTGCGCAGTGAGACTGAGATACTCTAGCTTGTAAAAGGAAGTGAAGTGCAATTCAGGCAGTGGGTTTTAGGGGTGGCCTTGAGGTTTGATCCAGTAGGATTCGACCCTCAAGATTATTAAAGCAGTAAGCATTCCCTGCCTGCAAGTTTGCAATCTGAAAGGCAGGAGATGAAAGGAAGAGGCGATGAGGAGGGAAGAGGAGAGTTGACCGCACGGTGAGGTCCATTGAGTCATCTGTAACAGTTCTGGGCTTCTGAGAAGTCTTTTGCAGTTTGGCATTGCTGATTTCTGATTCAGCTCAAAAAATTGGAAAGGAAAAAAAATGCACCCCCAAAAGATTAAATTGCTGGTACCTTTCTTTTTTCTAGGTTCTTGGCCCAAACAAACCCATATGCAAAAGTTTGTTTGCTAAGGGAAATAGAAAGACACTTGGAATTAGACCCCAGAGTATTTTGAGGATCAGGCGTGGGAAGGCCAAATGCTGCAAATTTGGAAACTTCTTGTCTGTTCTTGCTTGTTAATTTTGAGGGCCAAATGTCTTGGTGATGGGACCATGATGGTGATGGTGATGAACTTCTGTGCAAGGCTGTTCTTCTGCCTGGGGCCTGAGATGTGTGGCCCTTTACTTGCTGGATGATGGCTCCCACCGCACATCTGGAGGGCTCCAGATTGGGGAAGGAAGGCTGGGCAGGGAGTCCCATAAAACGCCCAGCCTTATAAATTGTTCACTCCCCCAGCTGCCCCCCAGTTGATGGATAAAGGAGAAAAGGAGGAAGAACTTAGGCAGGTTTTGCCCCATCTACTCAGCTAAAGAATAACCAAGCTCCAAGTTGCATTACAAATCCAGGTGTTTCTTCTGGTTGTGGACTTCAGGGTGGGGGGCATCATCTGAGACTGGAGGGCATTCTGGGTGTGAAATGAGGCTGTGTGCATTACCTCCAAGGACAGTTATCCAAGCCCTGCTCACCCTCCCCACCCTGTGTTTACAGTGCCACCACCCACAGGGGAAAAGAAACCAGGGTTAACTCAGGCCAGGCATGGTTGAGTGCCACGGGGAAAGAACTGAGTCTAATCTCTTCATTTTGGGAACTGGCCTTTGCTTTCTGCTTCAACTCAAGCTTTGCTCTTGGTTTCGTTCCTCTTCTTTTACTACATCCCACCCCCTTGGTCTCCTTAAAGCAGCGTTTCTCAACCTTGGCAACTTTAAGATAGGTGGACTTCAACTCCCAGAATTCTCCAGCCAGCACAGCTGGCTGGAGAATTCTGGGAGTTGAAGTCCACCTATCTTAAAGTTGCCAAGGTTGAGAAATGCTGCCTTAGAGGAAGGGAAAACATTATGGGGCCCAGAAGAAGATATAGCCATTTCAGAATGGATCATAGAGGGATTCCCACTGACCTACCTTTTCAAGAACATGGAAGAGTTGGGGGGGGCAATCCCCCCCATGTGCACTCAAGAGTGCCATTACCAACTCTGACTCTGGAGTAGGCCAATGGCGGGTTCAGAAGCCTTCTTTCAATTAAAGCAGTTAAGACTTGGGACAGAGTCTCTGGCTGCTCCTGGGAGCAATGGTGGGAACCCCTGAACATGTCCAGAGGGCATTTTTCTTTGCAGTTGAGTAACCCATAGATGCTCAGCCCCTAACACTGCCGTGCTGGCTGGGGAATTCTGGTAGTTGAAGTCCACACATCTTAAGTGGCCAAGTTTGAAAAACACTGCTCTAAAATGATTTTAAAAATTGCATGTTCTAAAGGACAGTGGTTTGGACGTTCATTGCCCCAACCTCTACAAGGGGAAAGTGCCATTTTCTATCTTTTGCTTCTGCGTTTAAAGCTCAGTAGCAAGGAATAAGGGATGCTGGTGATCAAAAACTGCTGCCCATCAAAGTCAATGGACAGCCTCTTTCCAGCATTCCTCTCTTCTAATCCAGTGGGTTGGCTTTGAATGGTAGATGGAAACAGTTCCTTAGAACATGGATAAAGTGCTTGGATGCAGGGGTTGAACCCTGAAATAAAAGTTTCTATGTTGGCAAGGTGGGGGAGGAAAACATGAAAGAGCTAGGTATGTTTATCCAAAGGAAGAGAAGATTAAAGTGCTGTGCTGGTGCTGATCAAATATCCAAAGAGATTGTCACACATAAGAGGAACACAGCCTTTTCTGCTTTGGCTATGGAGGCTGGGAGTCTGATCAATAAGGAAGTAGGTTTTTTACATTAGTAAAAACTTCCCAGCCTTTTTGACAGGGTACAGCCTGCTTCTGAAGGTAGCAGTCTTTCCTTTGCCAAGTAGGTTTGGATTGCTGTGGCAACATTCAGCTTTGGGGAGGGGGTCAGACTAGATGATCTCAAGGATATTTTCCAGTTCTGTGATTGTCATTTCAAACTTGCTGCTTCTTTCTGTTCTGGAACTCTGATCTTGCAGCCTAGAGCCTTTTCAAACTGACCCTTTAAAAATCTCTGGAACCCAGGCTGCTCTGCATGGGAATTAGCAATTAAAACTACAGAATGAGAGGCAGTCTTGATATTAGGAGGAATTTATTGAAGTTAACAGCTGTCAACCAGTAGGATAAGTTGCTTCTTGATATGGTGTATCCCCTTTGGTGGAGGTTTTCAAGACACAGGCTGGATAGCATAATGTTGCAGATCCTGCACTGAGCAAGGGGTGGTCTAGATGCCCTTGAAGGTCCCTCCCACCCCGGTGATTCCCTTAAAGGGATGATGGAATCAAACCCTGCTGTTTGTTTATTGCCCTGGACAGACAGGCTTCCATTTTGTGATCCCCTTAGGCCTCCAAGCTTTGGTGTGCAAAAGTGTGTGTGTGTTCGGAGGGAGGGTGGCAATGCTTCTTCTCCTTGCTCGCCCATCCCATTTACATGGGGGGAGGAGGTGAGAGGGGGAGCATAGGAAAGGACATGTTGGCACTGCCAAGAATCCTGTGGCATGGAAGGGCCTGGCCGTGGAGTGCTTCAGTTTTTTGTGGGGAGGGGAGGCTGATGCTGAGCGTCATGACTCACCCCGCGAGGGAGGTGTCCAGGGAGATCTCCACTAAACCTAAGATTGGTCTCTGACGTCAAAGGAATCTGGAGGAGAGCAGAAGGGAAGGGAAGGAGGGAACCAGGGGCCTTGGCAAGCTGGAAGTGCCAAAGCTCCAGGAGAGGAAAAAGGTGCCAGACTCATCCGCAGTGGGCGGGGAAGGGGGTAAGCAGATGGCAGTCTGAAGATGGCCAGTTCTGCCAGTCCAGAAGCAGGAGGCAAGCTCTCTGAGCCATGGATTTAGTTCACTGGATGGAGAGGGGTTGTGAGGGTCATGCCTGGGCAGGTTGGTTCAGGACGATTTCAGTGATCCCATCTGGGGCAGATGCCTAGCCTGGGGGTGGAGGACGCTTCCTGGCCGCTTAAGCTACTTTGGCTAAGAAAAGACTGTGGTCATGGCGGGCAGGGGTGGGTCTAGAGCAGTGTTTCTCAGCCTTGGCCACTTTAAGACGTCTGGACTTCAACTCCCAGAATTCCCCAGCCAGGGAATTCTGGGAGTTGAAGTCCAGACAACTTAAAGTGGCCAAGGTTGAGAAACACTGCTCTAAAGGGAGGGCATGGTCTCCTCTCCACCATGCTGGTGTGACCATGCCGGGGCTTCCTTTCCTGCCTTTCCACCTTGTGCAGGGTGGCTGTTGGGGGGGGCGTGTTTCCCTGGGCGGCCCACCCAGCAAGGCAGGCCGTTGCGATTGGTCCATTTCTGCAAAGCAGAGCTGAAAGAGGGAAGGAAGGAAGGAAGGATGCAGGAACTCCCCAGCCCTCCCCACCCCCGAAACATAGCCCTGTGCTTTTCTTGAGCTGACATCCTGCTTTGTCTCGAAAAATAAAGATCTGGGCCATTTGGCAGAACCTGGGCTTGAGAGACAAAGGAGCTGAGCGCAGATCTTGGGGGCTGCCTGAGCCAAGGACCCCCAGTCCAACCTGCCTAGCTTTTTTCTTTTTTGCATATGGTAATTACCATCTGTGCTGGATGTTCCGGGGGAGAACAAAGGGATGATTTGCATTCAGAGACCAACGAGAGGGGATGCCGGGTGGGGAGGGAGGGGGGAGGAGAGCTGAGGCTCATCCGTGCATGCATGAAGATGGAGGGTTGTCTGCAGCTGGTGCTGTTGTTCTCCTTAAAGGAGCCCCCATTCTCTCTCTCTGCCCCCCTTGCTTTTTAATCGCCTGCAGTATGCACTGTCTTGGGCGGGTGCCCAGTGGCCCTTAGGTGCCGCCAGTGGGGGCAGGCGCCTTGCGCATGGGGAGGTGAGTGCAGATGTCGTGACTGCAGCGAGGGTGGCAGGCAGAGAGCCTGCTGGTAAGGAAGGCTTTGTGGCTCGGCCGATCTGGAATTTCGTGACTGGTAGCATCAAGGCAGGGCAATTGGAGCCCGGGAGAGGGAAGAATGGGGTTCAGAGATTTGGGGGTGGGGGACAGGCAGGGCTTAACTAATGCCCGCTGTTTCAGGGCAACTGGTCCTGGGGACCCACAGTTTAAGGCACAAGAATTGAATGGCTAGCTCAGACTGACAGCAGTATCCCCAGTCTCCTGCCTCCTGGGGGGTGCCTTGTTTGGAGGGTACTATATTTGCCCCCCAGGCATTTTAATCAGGCAGTCCCATTTATTGGTGGCAAAAGCTCTTAGGGCCAGTCTTCCCCTCTGGAGCACGGGGTGACCAACGTGGATAGATTGGAATCTCTTGGTTTGGATTTCAGAAAGACGAATTTGGTGACTGCCTTCCCCAAGCTGGTGCCCCTCAGTTGCGCTGGATTGTTATTTCCCTCAACCTCAGCCCATGCCCTGTGCTGGCTATGTGCTGTGGGCACTGTAGTCCAGTATTCCTGAAGGGTGCCAACTCAGGGAAGATTTTTCTATCTGCACTGTATCGGGATTGCGTTTGGAGGTTAACTGTTCTGCCCAATTATTGGCTTTAGATCTAAACTCTTCACGCTGGTTGTGTGCCAAGGTTCATTTGACTTCCAAGATCCCTCCATCCAGCTGCATTTTGAAAAGACTTCCAGCAGCCCTATGGCTCCTTATGCATCTGGTTAGGGTTCGGGGTAGAGTACCCCTGTAAATGAAGGTTCCATTCCTGGCTCTCATCGCCAAAGAAAAGACCTTCCTGAACATTGTGGTCCTTTGTGATCACATTTATCCTTCCTGGATTTTAAAGCTGGGTGAGGAATGGAAGTCAGTCTGTTTAAAGAAGGATTTTTGCTTACCCAGAGAGTCCAGCTTGGACATGGTCCTTTGCCCTGTTCTCAAACAGGGTGCACGTTTCGGTTTGAGATAATAGCATGAAAGGGAGGAGCAGAGATCTGGCTGGGGTGCCTTCTGCACATACTTGGGTGCCCTCTCCGTACAATAGGGCCCATTTTTCTTTAGCTCCCTCCCTCCCTGTTTTTTTAAAAAATAGACTTTCTTTTCTCCAAAAGACCTACCGAGCTGCTTTGGCTCCCTCCTCCCCACCCCAATTTCCCCACCTGGTGTCCGAAACTCCTCGGCTTACCTTCCCACCCACCTCTTCCTCCTGTGGCTGTTCTGCTGTGCACAGCCGCCTCTTGGCCACCTTTCCTCGAGCGGCTGTTCCCACAGGTTTCTCAGAAACCTCCCCCCCCACGCTCCATCAGAGCTTCCGTTCTTTGCAGCAAGGCACGAGCCGGGGGGGGGGGGCGGGGAGGAGAGAAAGGCAGAAGTGGGAGAAGGTTTGCATGCAGCAAGCTTGGGTGCCGAGAGCTGGAGGCATGGATAATGCATAATCAGGGCGGCTGTTTCCCCTCTCGTTTTGCTGACGTTTCTGCAGAGGCGAAGGGAGGGGGGCGATCGTGCATGAACAGGAAGGAGCTGTTTTGCAGAAGGGTGGTTCTCCTCCAGCAGGGCAGGACAGCCCTTTTCTTGGTGTGCTCTGTTTTTGGAGGGGGTAGGTTTTCATCTGGCACCCCCCAACGGGCTCGTGGATTGTTTGAGGTGGAGGTTGCATCCCTCAGCAGCCACCGTCCTTGTTTTATTCCATGTCTCATGAAGGATGTTGTTTCCTCCAAAAGATCTAGCACAACCTTGAGAACTTTAAGATATGTGGACTTCAACTCCCAGAATTCCCCAGCCAGCATGTTGAAGTCCACATATCTTAAAGTTCTCAAGGTTGAGAAACACTGATCTAGAAGCTTGCTGGGTGCATGTAGGTTGGAAAAAGCAGCTCACCTGGAGGCTTGCTTTAAAACAGGGACAGGACCCCATCAAAAGTTTGACCCTGCTTTGAAGACTGCCTTCCTCCTGCCTCTCTGCAGACCCCTGGCCAGCGGAATCCACTAGCAATCTAACCCAAGATTTTTCTTCTCCTCTTTCTCTTCCGTAATGCCCCTTTACCAGGTTGGATGGCAAAGAGAACTGCCCAGCCCCTGCCCAGTTTTTTCTTCTCTTTTCTTTCTTTCTCAAAAACTCCACCCTTCAGCTACACGCCCCATCTGGTTCAGCAAATATTGACTGCTGTTTTTCCTAGCTGCCCTCTGTTCGCCGGGCCGAGTTGCCCTCCCTCCTGTTCCGAAGGTCCCTTGGGTGTATTATGGTCTGTCTCTAAAGGTGGAAGGGAAGATAATTCCGTCTGAGCTGGGAATTGCATAGAAGTCAAGGAAAAAGGGGAATTCCTTCGTTCTCTTTGGCCTCTTGTTCTGTGCTAAACAGGTGATGGGAAGGTGTTCAAGACAAGCGACTTTGCTCAGGAGAAGGGCCGGCTGGCCTCCTCTCGATCTGCGGATGCCAAACAGGAACTTAAGATCTGGGCGATGCGTGTCTTAGTTTGATGATTACGGTAGCTAGGCACCAAAGGCAACCTGAGGGCTCTGGGCAAATAATGAAGAAGTGTTCCCTCAGACTTTGTGTATTTTCCTTCGTGCTTTTGGGCTTTCTCCCAGGTTTTTGGACCATGGATGGGGGACAACAGGGATGCACCCAGCATCAGAGTTCAGAAGCCCCCTCTCTCTTAAGACAAGAAAGCGCCAAGGAAGTCTTAGACGCATTGCGGGTGTAGCGTTGCAACCGGAAAGGCCAGTACAGGTAGTCCTTTCTGAACAACCACAATTGGGACTGGAATTTCAGTTGCTAAGCAAAGCGGTCATTAAGCGAATCTGACCCGATTTTACTACCTTTAGCAGTCGTTAAGTGAATCTCTGTGGGGGTTAAGTGGACCACATGGTCGTTAAGCAAATCACATGGTTCCCCATTGATTTTGCTTGCCAGAAGCCGGCCAGGAAGGTTGAAAATGGCAATTACGTGACCATGGGACACTGTGACAGTCATAAATGCGAATCGGTTGCCAAGTGCCCAAATTGTGATCACATGGCCACAGGGATGCTGCAATGTTTGTAAGTGTGAGGACTGGTCATAAGTCGGTTTTTTCAGCACCATTGTCAGCACCGTCACTAAATGAATGGTTGTTAAGAGAGGACTACCTGTAACTTAAGGTTTAATCCTGCACCCAGTAGTGCTTATTTCCACCTACCCCTCGCTTTTGGGGTACTTGGGATTCCCAGGAATAGTTTTGTCCCTGCGTGAAACATCTGGCTGAAAATCAGCTGCCTGATCTGACCACTCCACTTGCTGTTCTCTTTTTCAGGTAAACGACTTCCTATCCGGGAGGTCCCCCCTGACCCTCGCCCTGCGAGTGGGCGATCACATGATGTTTGTCCAGCTGCAGCTGGCGGCTCAGCAGAACAGCGGGCAGCTCCAACACCGCCACGTGATTGCCAGCCGCGGAGAGCAAGCCGGAGGCGCCACAGCGACCACACCGGTGCCAGCGGCTGGGCCAGCTGCCTCCGGTTGCCGCACCCTCCATGGGGGCAGCCCCACGTCCTCCACTTTCACCCGGCTCCCCACGGCACCCGCTTGCCCGCAAAGCCCTATGCCCAGTCCTGCTGCTTCTCCGTCGCCAATGCAGACGATGCCTCTCTACTGCACCGCCGCTAACCCCACGCCCGTCACGGCAGGGATGTTCCATTCGCACGGGGCCGGTGCACCAACGGTCAATGGTGGGGGCAGCGGCAGCGTCCTTTCTTCATGTTCAGAGGTCAGTTTTGGGGTCCTTGGGGTCAAGGGAGGGGGGCTGAAATCAAGGAGTGCTGAGCATGAACAGAAAAGTCCAGAAGCCGGACCATTTGGAGCTGACTTTTGAGTTCCAACCTATGGCAGCCTTGCTCCCCACTGATTAGCAGCCAGGAACATGGTGCAGACTTAAAACAGATCCCCACAAGGGGCAGAATTGGTCCTTTGCCCTGTATGCTCCCCCCACCCTCCTGCGAACCATGAAATAATGTCTATGTGCATTATGTGATTTCTGCTATGGACAATGGAGGGGTGTTGCATTCTGGCTTGTTAAAAAGGCATAGCCATCTTTTTATCTCTAGTGCAGTGTTTCTCAACCTTGGGAACTTTAAGGTGGGTGGACTTCAACTCCCAGAATTCCCCAGATAGCCATTTTCAAAGGCTGCCTTGGAATTCTGGGAAATGCAGTCCCAGTGCATCAGGAAGGCACCACCCGATTAGGCTGAGTTAGGATAGCCAAATGGATGGCTCCAGCTCTCCAAACTTGCAGGTGGAAAAGGGTCTTCCCCATAATTTGCTACCAGATCCTTTTCAGTGGGAGTGTGGGGACTGAACTTGAGATCTTTCATGTACCAAGGAAAATTTATCCAGAGGGAGAAGGAAAAGCGAAGTGTAAACTTCAGCAGTGAGCTTCTCCTATCTCTTTACATCCCCATTTTCAGCTAAGGCCAGGAAGGCTGGCTTCAAAATTTTTCTGATCATGACACCTTGTCTGAAGATGGTTTGGGGAGAGTTTTCAGGACGGGCCTCCAGTCGCCCCCCGTCCCTGCTTAGCATCTCCTCTTCCGCTTTTCCAGGTGGACTGTGGCACACGGAGTAAAAGTTCGCCCAGCAGCAGCCCCACCCAGGCCTCCCGGACCCGCAAACACGGCGCTGTGATAGAAAGCTTTGTTAACCACGCCCCAGGGGTCTTTTCAGGAACATTTTCTGGTATGCCTATGTTAAGCTTCTCTGCCCCTTTAACTGCTTTCCACAGGAGGAAATAGGGGTAGAAGGGATTACGTGCAGGCTTCAGAGTCCCACAGGGCTCTTAAATTAGATGAAGAAACCAGTGAAATTTCAAAAGCTGGCCTAGGTTTATATTCTCCCGGCAAATACACTGGTTGTACTTGGTGAATTTATCCGTATCTAAGCTGAATGAGATTTTGTTTCTCACCCCCAGCCGATGGCTGCTGCAGACCGGTTTGACTTCTAAAAGCTGTCGTGGCTAAATGGCGTTGTTATCGTTAGCCCGAAGCACTTAGTAGTTCCATGACAAATACAGTTCCTATGGGCTTCAAAACTGGCTTTTCACAGATTTTTTTAAAAAAAGCTTTCTGCTTGTGTAGAAAAAGGTCTTGAAGCCTCAACCATAAGTGAAAGTAGTATTTGGCTTAAAGAAAAAAAAAGTTGCACGTATTGCCTTTTTTTACAAAAAGCTGAAAAATAACCTTGAGCAGGAGTCAGCAAACTACGACCTGTGGGCCAAATCCAGCCCACCACCTGTTTTTATATGGGCCACAACCAGGTGGGTGGGTGGCAGAACATGAAGCCCGAACCTCAGCTGAGTTCTCAGGGCCAAGGACAGGGTGCCCTGGGTGGTGGCAACCTATCAGCAGCCTCCTTGCAAGTGGGTTGGTGCTACCCGATGACTGCCATGCTCCTTGGCCTGCAGACCTGCCAGCTGTGCTCATGGAGGGGTGGGATCTGGCCTCTTAGAGAAAAAGTTTGCCGATTTGCCAACCCTTGACTACAGGACTAGCAACTTGGCTTTAAAGATTTGGAAAAAGTCTCTCTATATAGCAGTGTTTTTCAACCTTAGCCACTTTAAGATGTGTGGACTTCAACTCCCAGAATTCCCCAGCCATGGAATTCTGGGAGTTGAAGTCCACACATCTTAAAGTGGCCAAGGTTGAAAAACACTGCTATAAACCAATACTGTTGTTTTTTGTCATGATAGATTTTAAGGACACAGGAGTGGCTCCGATCCTTGCTCAGCTGTGGCCTTTTCTGTTTCTCCCCACCACCTTGCAGGCACTTTGCACCCCAATTGCCAAGACAGCAGCGGGCGGCCGCGCCGAGACATCGGCACCATCCTGCAGATCCTCAACGACCTCCTGAGCGCCACGCGGCACTACCAGGGCATGCCCCAGTCGCTGACGCAGCTGCGGTGCCAGACGCAGTGCTCCTTGTCAACCCCCTCTCTGGATCTTGCCAATCACACTACCTCAGAAAGGACGGCAGCTGCTGCCAACCAGCCCTTGCACTTGGGGGCCCAGTGCCCGAGCCAAGCAGCCGCCTGCAAGCCCACCGGTGAGTCTGCAGACCCGCTCTGGGGTCCCCCCCCCCACGTACTTCTCCCATCCCCGTCTCTCGGTTTTGCAGGGGGTGAAAGAACCGGCTGTTTTCTGCAGGCTTGGTCTCTGAGAAGGAGTGAAGGTCTGGCGGGGCGGGGCGGGGGGGAAGCCTGGGGGCAGGGCTTAATCTGGGGAGGGGAGGAGCATATGCAAAACGGGCAGGATCAGTGGTGCCCAGGGCTGGGGTTGGGATTTTCCCCATTCTCTGACGGTTTAGAGCAGGGTCGCTGTTACAGGGGAATTCTGGGAGTTGAAGTCCAGACATCTTCAAGTTGCTAAACTTGAGAATGAGTGTGTTTGGGATTGACGAAATGTCATTGCGACATATCCCCTTGTCTTCCCAGGTTTGGGATTCCTGCAAGATGCATTTTGAATTTCTTTATCAGGTGCATATTTAAGCTGCAAGGGAGGGATGCATGTGCTCATCAGATTACCCTTAATCCTCACGCATGTGGTCAGGCAACAGAGAATTCGCTTCGTTTCTGCTTCTGTCAGTTTAGGTGTTTTCATTTGTTTTCTTTGTGGGCAAACATCCTGTGCCCCAAGTGGGAGGTGTTCCTGCAGGTGTGCAAAAGGCTGGGCTCCATCCCATAATCCACTCCTGGCCAAAATGCAGCAAAGGAGCTGTGGAATCAAAGCAGACCTACATTTTCTTCCCTTCACAATCAGCCCCAAACTCTTAGAAGGCGTCCTCCTGTTTATCTGATTGGTCTTGGCTGAAGTTCAAAAGCACAGCCTGGGTGCATTAGTCCTTGGGAAAGGAGGCCACCAGGAAATCGGAACCTATATTTCCTGCTGAGAAGTAAAAAAAATCTTCCTCTTCTAGATCACTGCCAAGTCAGGAATTAATTTTGGCTTGCATGTTGTGTGAACTCAGCCATGAAAGAAACTATGGTTTAGACCAGTGTTTTTGAACCTCAGCAACTTTAAATTGTGTGACTTCAAGTCCCAGAATTCCCCAGCCAGCATTTGTGGAGCATGGCTGGCTGGGGAATTCTGGGACTTGAAGTCCACACATCTTAAAGTTGCTGAGGTTCAAAAACAGTTTAGAGCAAGATATGAGCTCCATCTTCCAATTTTTTTGCAACTAAGCTTTTCCATCCATCCATCCATCAACCTAGTTTGCTAGCTCCCTATCAGGCTCAGTAAATCCTAGGTTGGGGGACCCTGAAGCATACTGAAAGGCTAGATTATCTATTTGCTTTTGCTAATGGATGGCATTAACCCGTTGCCTGCCCAGGAGACCTTGAATGCTTCCTCCCTCAAGGCTGTTGATTACTGTACTGTACTTTCTGTTTTATCAACTTGGAATCTGCATATGTAAATAGACTGCCTGTTGTTCAGCCAGTGGAGAAATGATAGCTAGATTAAAATGCCATTTGCTCCCCAGCCTTCCTTTGCCGTGCAAATAATGCTGGGTGCGTTTTTGTGTGTGTGAAAATAACCCTTCCCATTCACACTCCAATTACCTCCCCCACCTCCCCCTTCAGGTGCACGTTTGTGTGTGTGATGCTTCATGTCCATACACCAAATAGAAAGTGGAATGCTGCTTTTATTTTTTTTTCTGATTTATTTTCCTTGACAAGGTGTGAGTTTGAGAACAGAGAGGGAAGAACAGATAATAAAGATGCATTAGGTTGAAGCCAGGCATGGTCAAAAAGCTGCTGCAATCAGGATCTCTTTTAAGGTTCCTTGATTTCAAAGGCTGTGTTCCAGGGGAACTGTGGCAGTTGTAATCCCAGCCTCTCGGGAGGACATCAAGTTGGGGAAGTTGGTGTTCCCAAGGGTATGCACACCTAGATCCATCTCAATAGATGTCAGCCCCAGGGTTCAGCTTTGGCTCTACCTTGCTTGAAAAACCTGAACAAGCAGCTTATATGTTCCAGTGTTTTGCATCCATTAGCACTCTAAACACTATAGATTGTTTGATTATGTGCCATCAAGTCAGTGTTGGCTCTAACTGGCCACGGAGATAGACTTTCTCCAGGAAGATCTGTCCCCAACCTGGTCCTTCGGGTTTCCCATTACTGCTGTTCTCAAGTCCACCCCCCATGCTTCTGACCCTCCTCCTCTTCTCTTTCCTTCCACCTTTCCAAGCACTGGAGCCTTTTCCAGAGAGCTGGGTCTTCGCATTAGGTGTTCCAAATATGATCATTTGAGCCGGGTCATTTGTGCCTCGAGTGAAAACTCTGGACTGATTTGTCGGATGATCCATTCATCTGCTTCCTGGGCCGTCTGTAGTGTCCTCAGGGGTCTTCTCCAACCCCAGATTTCAAAACCTTCCTCTCTTGCTTCTCCAAAGTCCAGCTCTTGCACCCATGGAGCGTCAGAGGGAGAACAAACACCTGCATGATTCTGAGTCTATGCTAATCACTCTACTCCTGTGTTTTTAAAGGTTTGCAGGGGATTGAATCTAGCTTCAGGAGACCTTTTTATTCTGCAGTTTAGAGTGGGGGAGAATGACAGAATAGACAGAACCAGCCTCTTCTCCAGGGCAGCAGCCAAAGGTTATGTGGCAGAAGGGGAGGGACTAAAAGAGATGTCCATTTTCTGCTTGTGCCAGAAAAGACGAGGGGGAAGGAGAGGGGGGGAGAGAGGAAGTCATGTTGCTTTGCAACGATCGCCCCAGCCCCCTCCCTTGCCCCCTGCTCCTGGCCTTTCTATTTTGGGTTTGAAGCTGCCTGCTTTGCTCAGACTAAAATGACGGGAAGCAAAGCATAGCAAGTCTGTTTCCTAACAAAGCTCCTTGGGCTTGTAAACGCCTTCTTGTTAATGGTTTTGGCTGCATTGCCCTGGGTAGCTGTCTGAACCAAGGAAAGTATTCACTGCACATAGAAAAGGAACTGGACAGGACAAACCATAATAGACCGGTAGACCATCTCTTAGCACTACAGGTAGTCCTCACTTAACGACCATTTGTTTAGTGACGGTTCAGACTTAAGACAGTGCTGAAAAAACCGACTTACAACCGGTGCTCACACTTAGGACCGTCACAGCAGTCCCCGCAGTCACATGATCAGAATTTGAGCACTTGGCAACCGGGTCGCATTTATGACCATCGCTGCATCCTGCGGTTACGTGATCGCCATTTTCAAACTTCCCGGCCAGCTTCTGGCAAGCAAAATCAAAGGGGAACTGCATGATTTGCTTAACAACCACATGGTTCGCTTAACAACCATGGTGATTCACTTAAGGACCCCCACAAAAAAGGTCATAAAATTGGGTGGGATTTGCTTCTTGACCGCTTCACTTAGCAACCGAAATCCCAGTCTCGATTGTGGTCATTAAGCGAGGACTATCTGTATTGTGCTTGAATTCAAGAGGTGAGGAAAAAAACCAGGCGGAGAGCTGTTAAATCTTCTAAAGCAAAGAACATCCCCGGATCAATCCTTGGTTTGCCTGCAAGACGGTCTTGGATAGAGACAGCCTCTCTCCTTCTCCTGCACCCGTAGTGAGAATGGCTGATGAGGAACCCGCAGTACGCCTTGCCGAAGAAACGGAGTCTGGCTGTGTGCCCAGACATTGCAAAACTCTGCCGGTTTCCAAGGCTATCTGACTTGGCGCACCCTTTGTCAAAGGACGGGGGAGGACCAAGTGGTCTCGAGATCCCCTCCCAACCGGTTCCCCACTCGAGCAGCCAGCTGGAGCCAGCAAAGTCCGGAGCATTTGCTTGCGTCAGAACTTGGCTCACCGGCGCAGCTTTCTCGGCACGGCAGGGTCAGCCCAACCTACCAGTGCTCCCATGTAGGAGGCTGTCTGCCTTCAAGGCCACCCCGAGGAACAGGCGGCCTCCGCTTCCCATCCCGCCCTCCCTCCCTCCTCCCCATTTTCTGGGAACTTGCTGTCCTCCTTCCCGCCTCCCCCTTCCCTTGTCATGCACCGAAGCAGACCAGCTCCTCTGCGCACGCCGGCAGCTGAGCTACGTCACCCAAACGCCTGCGAAGCTGGCATCCGCCTTGCAAGGCCCTCCTTGGCAGGGCAATTAAAAAAAAATTAAAAATCAGCGAGTGAGATGCCCAGCCCCTGGGCCACCAGATGCCACCTGCCTGAAACACAAAAACTGACGGTTGCAGGGGGGTGGGGGGAAGCACGCTCTTTTCAAATGGGGCGGCAAAGGAAGTGTGGGTTCCGCAGCACGTTTCCTTTGCTGTTTCTGTCCCTGCCCGTCGGATGCATACTGCTTGGTCTCTGGCTCCTGTTTGTGTCCCCCGCCCTCCCCAAGCATGGGTGTACCCCGTGGGGGGGGCTTTTTCTCTTCCCAAACAAAGAACCACGGGATGAATTGGGAAGGAACGGAAGGAAGCAAGCGAGTGAGGGGGACGCTGTAGAAAGAGGAGGTTCGAAGCCACAAATGCTGCATTGAGCGCTTTGTAAACGCCCCCCCCCCCCCGTTTAGGCAGTTGTCTGCAGCCAAGTGGGAGAGATGGAGCCGAAAGTGCTGGGCTGTGTGGGGGGGGCTCTACACCCTCTCCTTTCATTATGCTGCACCTGGGGGGGGCAGCCCTTCTCATGGAAAGAAATTGAGACAAAGCCCCCTTTCTTATCCTTGTTTTTTTTTCCCCTTCTGCCTTCTTACTGGACTAGATGGAAGCCAGTTTGGTGTAGCGGTTAAGGCAGTGTTTTTCAACCTCAGCAGTTTGAAGGTGTGTGGACTTCAATTCCCAGAATTTCCCAGCCAGCCTCTGTGGACTTCAATTCCCAGAATTCCCCAGCCAGCCTCTGTGGACTTCAATTCCCAGAATTCCCCAGCCAGTATTTGTGGACTTCAATTCCCAGAATTCCCTAGCCATTCAATTCTGGGAGTTGAAGTCCACACATCTTCAAGTTGCCGAGGTTGAGAAACACTGGGTTAAGGCACTAGGCTAGAAACTGGGAGACCCTGAGTTCTAGTCTCATCTTGGGCACAAAGACATCTGGGTGACCTTGGGCCAGTCAGTCTCTCTCAGCCCTAGGAAAGAGGCAATGGCAAACCACTTCCGAAAAACCTTGCCAAGAAAAGTGCAAGGACTGGTCCAGGTGGTCTCTGAGAATCGGACACGATTAAACGGATTAAAAAGGAAAACCAAAACTGGATTAGATGGGAGTAACTGTTCCATCCCACAGAGGAAAATAAGGGTGGGAAAGGGGCCGTCTCTGAGCCCCTTTGCAGAGTGTGGTTCCCTTCAGCCCATCTGAAATCCTTTTGATTGCTTCCCTGAGGTCCTCAAGGCGTTTTTTGAGCTGCTGCACTTTTGAAAATTAGGCCTCCGGTGAGACTAGTTGAAGAGATGTGACAGAGCGGCGTCTCTGGATTGGTCCCCAAATCCTACCTGCACAGAGGAGGGAGGAGAGAAGGAGCAGGCAGACCACATGGATCTGCACATTGTCTGTTTGGCTTGCACGCTTAGGGATGGGGAATGGTCGTCTTAGAAAAGGGCCTGGGCGGTAATTGCACTCACTGGTGTGTGCAGAGGCCTGGAATGCTTTTCTGCTCACTTGGGGGAAAGCTGAGGGTCAAAATGCTTTTAAAAATCTTTAAATTTTTAATTTAAAATATTTAAATATTTAAATTTTAAACAGTTAAAATTTAAAATTTTAAAATTTTACATTTAAAAAATTGAAAATGCTGAGGCTGTGCAAAGAGACTTGGCAAAGGGAGGGGTGTGGCCCAGTGGGGGGCATGGGGGGTGCTATTTCTGCAGGAAGACTGGTGGGGGGGTTTCTTGATAGTTCTGAGCATCAAGCAAGTGGGAATCGAGCCAAAAGGGAGGTGGGGAGGAGGTCAAGCCGGGAAGGGAATCAGCTATGCTGGAAGGCTACGCTGTTCTGTTCTGTACTTTGTGATGGTTTCTAACCAGTGTACCAGCTTGCATGTGCATAGGGGCCCTCCTTTAGTGTTCAAGCATGATGGGACTTGTAGTTCAACATATCTGGGCAATTTGCTGTGGTTGTTGCTGTTACTCTATAGCTGTACTGATTTGGGGGGTCGCGCAGGCAAACTTACAAGCCCAGGACTGGCAGATGCTTGGACTTCAACTCCCAGAATTCCCTAGTCAGCATGGCCATTTCTGAGAATTCTAGGCGTTGAAGGTCACTCTCCAGGTCAGTGCTTCTCAACCTTGGCAACTTTGAGATATGTGGACTTCAACTCCCAGAATTCTTGCTCAGGTTGAGAAACACTGCTCCAGGTGGATGGATTTCAGCTCTCAGAGTTCCCTGGTCAGTTGGGCCATTGCTGAGAATTCTGGGAGTTGAAGTCCACCCACCTGGCAGTAGCCCAGGTTGGGAACGCTGGGTTACAATGCCAGATTAAGACTGAGGAGATCCCAGTTCAGGTCCTCCTGCCCACCCTAAAACTGACTGGGGGAGCTTGAGTCAGTCAGAGTCTCATCCCAGCCTACCTCGCAGGCTTGTGGTGGAAATTAGAGACCTATTCACAGAGTTCCTTGGAGGGAAAAAAAAGTTATCTAATTAAACTGTCAGTGGAGAGCATGGACCCCTTCTCTCCTCTGCCCTCCATGCTTTGATCAGCCTGTCCACCAAGTCAAATCTTTCTCTCTGGGGGTGGTCACACACTTCTGGTCTCTTCGGATGAATTCCTCTAGAATAAATGCCGCCCCCAGCTTCTGTCCTGCCTGTCACCAGTGCAGATTAAAAATGCCCTTCCGCGCTTTAGGGCAGGAAATCAGCTAGTTAATTCTTAACATGCTTGGCTGCTTTCAGTCCTGCCAGTGCAGGAGTAGCTCAGCCTTCATCTGACGGGCATGTTTCCTCGTCCTTCCGTATTCCTAATTCCAGGGCCCATCACCCAAGTATATGCCTATTTCCACATTAGTTTGCAGATACCCCTCTGGGGAGGGAAAACAAGAGACTTAAATCATGGCAGACCAAATTGCTTTTTTGCAGGAGGGGCACCCAGTTATTCTAGGTTTCAGGTTTTTAGCCAGAGAAGGAGGGGCACCCAGTTATTCTAGGTTTCAGGTTTTTAGCCAGAGAAGGAGGGGCACCCAGTTATTCTAGGTTTCAGGTTTTTAGCCAGAGAAGGAGGGGCACCCAGTTATCCTAGGTTTCAGGTTTTTAGCCAGAAAAGGAGGGGCACCCAGTTATTCTAGGTTTTTAGCCAGAGAAGGAGGGGCACCCAGTTATTCTAGGTTTCAGGTTTTTAGCCAGAGACCCTGGCAGAGAAAGTGCCACGAAGAGAGTGGGCTCTGCTTTTTTCTATCTCTCGTTTTTGTAATTGTTCAATTGTTCGCCCACCCACGGGCTGCTAAAGCGAGCGGGCAAAGAAGAGGGATTTATTATTTTTTTCCCCAAAGCACCCTCTGCCTCCTCCTTTGACAGGCGCAGAGTGGAAGGCGTGAAGCCGCGAGTGGAGTTACTTCTGTACTGCTCATAAGGGGGAGGCCATCTCAACCTGGCGAGGGGGCAGAACAAATCCAAGGTGTCCAGAACCATTGTTTACCTGCTGTTTTAGCATCCTGGCTCTGTTGCCACGGAAACAGTGACCTAGTTAAAGCCCCTCCCGTGCCTGAAGGCCTGGAGGGCCTTTAATGCACGGGGAGCGTCTCACCACCGTCAAATATGACCCCCACAGGCGCTTGGGGAGGATGGTGGCCGGATTTTAACTTAGTTTTCCTACATATCCGGGAGGGAAGGGGTCAGCCAAGATATTTCTAAGAAACTGGCGAGGGGAGCCGAAAGCAAAGGCTCACTCTTCTAGTTATCCTCCAGCAGCTGATGTTCAGGGGCAGGACCTTTAGTATGTTTTATTTATTCACTCAATTTATCTGTTGGTTTCTTCTCTTCCTCTGTGGATTGGTTTCTTCCTTGCTAATTCTGAGGATTGTTGTTGTGACTTGTGGCTAGGAGTTCTGCAGAATGCTTTTGCCCTGGGGAAAGAAGTCCTAAGGTTAAGCAATAAAGCCACCGCCTTTCTCCTCCAGCAATTTGAATAACTGCCTGCGTATGGGGGAATGAGGGGGGCAGGTGACAGGGTCACAAGGTGTAATCTTGAGTTTTGCAACCTGTCTAAGTTACAAAGTTTGGTTAGTCATTCTTGGCTGCTTGCTTTTTAGCCATACAGGTAGTCCTCACTTAATGACCACAATTGAAACCGGAATTTTGATTGCTAAGCACAGCAGTCATTAAGCAAATCTGACCCAGTTTTATGACCTTTTTGCAGTGGTCATTAAGCGAATCACGTGGTTCCCCATTGATTTTGCTTGCCAGGAGCCAGCTGGAAAGGCAAAAAATGGTGACCACAGGATGCTGCAATGGTCATAAATGAGAACTGGTTGCCAAGCACCCAAATCATGATCATGTGACTGCAGGGACACTGCCACAGTCGTAAGTGTGAAAACTGGTTATAAGTTAGTTTTTAGCACCGTCGTAAGTCTGAACCATCACTAAATGAATGGTTCTTAAGTGAGGACTACCTGTACCTGGGTCCATAACAGGAAAAATGAAGTTGAGTTGAACATCAGGCCAGCCACTAACCTACGTGGGTGGGTTGTTGTGAGAACAAAAGTTTGGAACTGATGTGAAGTCTTTCATGCCGCCCCCCAAAAGAGAGAACCCCAGATTTCCAGCCTCTTTCTGTTCCGGAGGAGGCCCATCTCTGGAGCACAGGAGAAAGAAGGCCCAAAGGTTTGCAAGGAAAACTTTTTCAGTTTTCTGTGTAGTTTCTGTTCCTTGGGCCATGAGATGGGATAGCTGAAATCCGGAGTATTCTGTTGCATTATTTTACTTCCCGCTGTGAACCGCTTGGTGAACGAATTCAATCCAGTGTGGGTGAAGGCACCGTTGGGAAACCTGAAAGGCCAGGTTGGGGACAAATCACCTTGGATCAGATCTAGCTACGTGGTTGCTAGGAGTTGACACCACCTTGATGGCACATAATCAGTTGCTTGTCAATCCTGCTGGCGCAAGGGGAAAGGAACTGGCCAGTGGATCTGTATCAGGGGGACATTGTAAATCACATTTTTTTTACAGCTGAAAGAGTGATTGGAATCCATTTCAACTCTTCCTCTAACGGCGCTGTTTTTTCTGTGCCCCTCCGCTTTTAGGTGACCGCTTGCGACAGACAGAGAACCGTGCCACGCGTTGCAAAGTGGAACGCCTGCAGCTTTTGATGCAGCAGAAACGGCTGCGCCGGAAGGCAAGGCGGGACGCCCGGGCCCCCTACCACTGGCTGCCCAATCGAAAATCTGGCCGCACCAGCAGCAACAGCAGCGTCTCTAGCGAAGGCAGCCTTGATCTGGACTTCGAAGATTCAGTTTGGAAACCCGAAGTCAAAGCGGACATGAAATCCGAATTTGTCGTAGCATAAAAATAATAAACCTTGGGCAGGGGAAACGGAATCTTCTGGGGTGGGTGGGGCGGGGAAGGGGGTGTTGGAAAACAAGTTCAAAGACCCTTTAGTAATAATAATAATAATAATACATTTTTTTGGTCCGTGAGAGCAAAGTTTTTGGGTGCTTGATTATAAAACAAGACTGGATTGCTGTGGATTTCGTTGGGTGGACCTTGTCTTCAGATGCATCGAGGTGGATGAGCCCAGCCTTGGAACAGTATTTTCTATTTTCAAAACTGTTCTGCTTTTATTTTAAGAACTGAAACAGCTTGAGGGCAAAACAGGCAAGCGAGAGACAATTCAGAAAGGAAGATGGCAAACACACTTCTTGGGGCTGGGGGGGGAATTGTTTTGGTTTCAGAAAGAGGAATCTTCCAGTGGCTGCCTTAGAAAACGTGTGGACGAAAAGCTGGACCAGTCATGGACTGGGTGGAGAGAGAGGACGACTTTGACCTTCTGACATCCTGATTTTATTTTATGATTGGGGATCGGAGGGGGGAAGAGGAAGGGGAGAACCAACCGCTGGGGTGTGCTGGAAGCTGCTTCCTCCCCACCGGAGCATTGGCGAAGGGGTGTGTTTCAAGCTGGAGGCAGTGTTGTGCCGGGAAGCTTCCTCCTTTTTTTTTTAAAAAAAAAATTTATTTGGGTGACTTTTGTGTAACGGGAAGCGCTGTGCATTCTTCAGGCAAGGGGAGGTCCCAGATGGAGGGTGGGCGGGTCAAAAAAAAACGGATTGGAGGGTGTATGCTTGTGTGTGTGTGTGTGTGTGCACACCTCTGTGTGTGTGTCTCTTTCTTTCTCCTTGATATGTAGCATTTCTCAATTATTCTTGACCTGTCCAATCTCCCGTAAGATCCCCCTCCTCTTCCCTCCTCGCCTCCACAGACGTCTCCCTTCATGAGGGCCGTGAGCACTTTAGAGAGGTGTGACTCGTGCAAGGAAGGGCAAGACCCCCAAAATGTTTGGGGTGGTTCTGAAAATATCAAGGAATTGAGAGATGATGGAGTGGGGGGTGCAGGGAAAAGGAATACTGTATGCCCTCTGAGGGCTTCCTCTCTCCGCGTTGTGCAACGTGGATGCGGTTTTTAAAATTCTGTGCATTAAATGTAAGAGGGGATCCGATCTTGCCTTTTTTGTTTGTTTTTTGCTTTTAAACAACCAACTAAGTGTGTTACGGGCTAGGCTGGGAGAGTAAGATTTAATTCCTGCCATTCTGGAACATCACTGGAGAGCTAGAAAGCAGTTTAGATCTGAGCTGCCATGCGGTTTTCTGCTTCTGTCGACAACCACACACAAAACCGATCCTAACATTTGGCCCCTCGACTCTCCATGTTGCAGGACTATCCTCACTCAGTCCCCTTTCGTATTTACCTCCTCCTCCACTTTGGATAGCTGCTGAGCCTGCTGAGCCTGCTTTCAATGCCTCTTTTTAGCCCCTAGAAATTGCCTGCATCCTTGATTCTCCCTCTCCCATCTCTTCCATGAAACAACCTCAGCTGTACCCTGGCTGTCTGACCTTTCTCAGAGGCGGTTTTGCCAGGGCCTATACACAGGAGTCCAAAACAAACCCTCTTGTTACAGAGACCAAGCTCTTGTTCTCATCCAAGGTTTTTTTTTAATTAGGTTTTTTTTATTTTTAATTAAGGGACACAAAAGTAATCTCTGGTAACTTAAGTAGTAGGGTGTTTTTTAGTTACTGATAGACATTGATAATCTGAGCCAGTAATTTTTCATAGGCTGTAGAAATTTGTTCTTGTCCTTCTGTGCAGACCTAGCAACCACAAGTGTGTGTGTGTGTATGTGATGCTTTTCAAAGAAAAGACTGCATGGAGAATAACTTGGGATCATCCAACTTGTGAAATAAGGATTTAATCTGCAATCCCATCTCGATGAAAACCTAGCATGGCGGGTTCTTTGCTCAGCACCTCTAGGTCATGATATGAATATGAACGCAGGATCATAAAAATATCGCAATCTGGAAAGGAGACTGGAGGTTGTAATGGTGGGTCGTAGCTGGATCTCTTTAGTAGATCATTTTCGAAGACTACACTTCCCATGGGTTCCTTTCCAGATTCCCCGACCAATAATGCCATTGGTATCTCTGTTTATCATAGCCTCTCTAAGAGCACATAGGCAGTTCAAGAGCTGCATTGTGATAAATGTGGGTGGGTAGCCTGCAACTGACCATGGTTGAAGCTGATACAAATTCTCTATCTCCTGCTTTAAACATCCATGCCATTTTTGGTTCACCCATCCATACAGGTTGAACGGGAAGATGAAAATTCATTTTCCGATGTCTGTTTTTGCCACTTGAAAAGGTCAAAAGCTGGAAAGTGTCGGCTCTTCTTTTCTCCAGCCTTCAGTTTCATTTGGGCTTTTGTTGACTTGTCCAGTTTTCCAAGTGGGTTTTGCAGACATTAAAACATGGGAAAACCCACACTGGGGGAAAAAAAGGCAGAGTTCCCTGTCCTTTTATCATTTTTCTCTTTGCTTATCCACTGTTCCCATATGTGCATCTATGTACAGTTTGGGCAATGGGAGAAATGATGGGTAGAGGAGAGAAACAGACATCTCCATTCACACCTATCCTTGGCCCAGGAGTTTGTAACTCTACTTGTCCAATATTGGTTTTTCCCCCTTTAAAAAAAAGTAATCAAAACCAGAATAAACTTATGAAGCAAATGCCCCCTTTGAAAAAGGTTTTCCCGTCAGTTGCTCTGCAATCTTTCTTCCCTCCCATCCCTTTTGTTAGTTTCTGCCAAATTTGTACCTGCTCTTGAAATAATTTTTCAGCGGTTGGCGCCTTAACAGCACGGCTGAGACCAGTGGAGGCATTCTAGAAAAATGATGGGAAGGGGGTCATTTTGGAAGGTTGAAGCCTGAGATGTCCTCTGCTTTCCCCTTTTTGGAGGGACTTTTTCACCTATTCCTTGATGCACAAAACTTTTTGTAGCTCAGCAGAAATATTCTTGCCTGTTCAAACTGTGTGCAGTTCTGTGTCCATTTAAAATAGGTTCCCCCTCCCATCTGTGAACTATGGAGATTTGTAATTAGAGACTCGTCAACTCTTCTGGCTATATAAGTTTATATTCTGTTTAATTGAACTGTCTTTTCGGTTAGCACACAGCCTCCCAACTTTGTGGGAGAAAATAGGATACCCAAGATAGGGGGACAGAGAGAAAACTTTGCATTGGAGTTCGGCTAGGATTTCACGGGAACGTGTTTTGCGACATTTCATGGTTAGAAGTCGGGTTGAAGACGCGGCCTTCTCTCCTTTGTAGATGAATGACGATTTCAGAAACTTCTTAAAAGGAAAACCAGGGTCCTGTGAAGAATAGGAAGCCACCTTCCCTGGCCTGGCATTTCCAGAGGTGCTGGGCCAACTCCAATGAGTGGTGTCATCCAGCACATCTGGATGGATTGCAGAAGCCTTGGGGACAGCTCAGCCAAATGAGATGATCCTGAAACAAATGTTGGGGTGGTCTGCAAGGTGGTGTCAGATTGTTGCTTTCAAATAAATTCCATATATGTTTCTCCTCTTTGGTCCCCCCCAATCTTGCATTTAGCAAAGATCCGCAATAGCCCCTTAACCCCATGTTTTGCTTGTATTTTAAGACAGTTGCGCAGCACCCTCCTCTCCCTCAGGTGCCATCAAAATCTGCATCCCTTTCTGGAACATCTTGCCAACTGGAGGGAGTGGGGGTAATACTCCCCCCCCAGTCAAATTGTGTCATTACACTTCCTCTTCCTTTTCCCTAGATGTGAAATTTCCTTTGTATGTGATGCTGTAGCGGGATTTTTAAAAAGTTTTTTAAATGTTTTTTTTAAGTGTATATTTAAATGTACTACTTTTTTGTATGGTGTGTGAGTGCATATATCCTTACTCCCTGCCCCACCTACTCATCCATTTTTTTCCACTCTCACTTGGGTGGGGGTCAGCTTTCTCCCCCCCCCCCATCTTGAAAGTTTAGGTAACAGCAAAAATGAATCCCAGAAGCATTATTTAAAAAAAAAAAGACCCTCCTGTGTGTGTGTTTTGAAAGAATGTGTGCGGGAGGGGGGAAGGGGAAAACACATAGACTTGTTTTATCACCTCATTTAAGTTACCTGTATTAAAAAAAAAGAAACTTTTAAAATGGTTTAAAAATAATAAACACAAAATAAAGATTGCTTGAGCCACACTTGGATTGTAGCCTAAATGATTCTCTTTTATGGGTGTATGAAATAAAATTGTCAGGGCAGGGGAGGAGGAGACATAGTTTTTAACTCCAATCCTGTTTCTATGGTTTGGATCAGGGTTTCTCAACCAGGGTTCGGTGGCACCCGAGGGTTCTGCAAGAGGTCACAATCTATTTAAAAAATTATTTCCAATTTGGGCAACTTCTCATTTGAAGTTTCATTCTGTATTTTTAGTTTAAGAACACTGTTAATGCCTTATATACAGGCCTACCCATGAAAGGAATAGAATAATTTTGTAACTTCTGCCCTATCTTTGAGCCTGAATGTGCAGGGGTTCCCCGAGGCCCAGAAAATATTTCAAGGGTTCCTCCAGAGTCAAAAGGTTGAGAAAGGCTGGTTTGGATTGTTCTCGAACACACAGGCATCGGCCTCCTGTGTTTGGACAGACATGCCTCCATTTCCAATTTTCTCCCGAGGGTCTGCATACACTAGGGGTGGCATATAAAGAGTGGTAGGTGGGAGGAGATAGGTGGTGACAAATTTGATTAAATAAATAAATGTGATCTAGAAATAAACAAATTGCCTTTCCTACAAGGAAGAGGGTGTCGACTTATTCCCTATAGCACCTGGGGGTAGGACAAGAAGCGATGGGTAGAAGCTTGTCAGAGGGAGATCCAACGTGGAAACGAGGAGGAGCTTCCTGACAGAAGCAGTGCAACAGCTTGCCCCCTGGAGCTGTGGGTGCTCCATCGCTGGAGGTTTTCAAGAAAAGATTGGACAACCGTTTGAGATGGTGTGAGGATTCCTGCCTTGGGCAGGAGGTTGCCTCTGCTGAGTTGGATGGCGCTGATGTTGGAAACAGCAGCCCGGATCATTTGGCTTTGGCCTGGACCCAGAATGGAAGTCTGTGATTCATTCTTGCACTTGATCGGCTGGAATCTAAGCACGAGACAGCCCCGATGGGGATCTTCCTTGGAACCACATTAATGTACTTTCCTCTGGTCCTCGTGTGTTTAATGTTGTGTTGTCAATAATATCCTATTTGGGTAAGCAAAGTTGCTGTTCTTGCGCAATTTATGTGGGGTAGTTTCAGGGCAGCGACTGATGGCTTTCTGGCCACCCTTTCCTTCCTGGTCAGTGTCACCTGCCAGCTGTCCAGTGTGTCTCCCAAATATCTGGTGGGTGAGCCCTTAATTGGTCATGAGTTGATCTGGCCTTAATTTTTTTTATTGACCCCATCCTCCTCCAGACAGGACTACCGGTCTCCCCGGAGAGTGACAGGCCTGGCAAGAAACATCCCAAGCACCAAAGGAAACACGGTTTCTCTAGCGGCAGTGGAACCTACTAGTCACAAATGTGCCACAAGACTGGTGGTTTCTTGCAGGGGACCAAGGTGGTGATTCTAGAAAAATTACCATGAATAGGTTTCCCCATTGGGCTTTTTGAAATACCAATGTTTTCCTCTCTCTTCCTGTGTGTGTGTGTGTCTGTGGTGGTGATGGAGGAAGGGAGCTGGCTGGGGAATTCTGGGAGTTGAAGTCCACACATCTTAAAGCTGTCAAGGTAGAGAATCACTGTGCTAAACTGGTCAGTCTGCCAAAGAAAGACCTTCCTGCTGTCACTTGCTTCTCAGTCTCCTTTAGAACTGATGGTGACAGGTATGACAATTGCCCTGGACCTTCCTCCTCCCCCCCTCCCCCTCCCCCTTTTCCTCCTCCTTCTCCTCCTCCTCCTCCTCCTCCTCCTTCTTCCTCTTCTTCTTCTTCCTTTTTCCCTTCCTTCTCCCCCCTCCCCCTCCTCCTTTTGCATTTTTCCTTTTATGACACTGCTCCGTACAGCCTTTTCCCCTGGTAACCTTTGCATTGCACAACTCTAAAGTTTTGGCTTCCCAGTTGTACATAATGCTCTGGGACTCTTTCTTTCTGCATCGTTCCCGAGGGAGAGTGGAAATGAGGCACGGGCAATTAAAATCAGGGGGAAAGGAGATTTCTCCTCTGGTGGTTTCCCAAAGACATTAGCCATCTGCAGCGGTTTCTGGATTGAAGCCTTCTGGGTGTTCCCTTCTCCTCAAAGGTTGATGTGGCAGCCCCCCCTCCCCCCAGTTAAAAATAGAAGGGAGTATGCCCAAGGAATTATGGGGCAGAGCTGTTTCTGAGCTTTAGGTCTGTGGCAGAGTAAATAAAATTGTAGGATGTGGTGAAGGTTACAGGATTCTCCTTATTTGCAAAGCTCAGCATCTGGGTGTTTCTCAAAAGCAAGTTTCTAGTCCATAATGTTTTTACAACTACCTATTTGGAACGATCTCGGGTAAGATCAGCTGCCACTGTAGAAAGAGAAGCAGAGCTCCATTCCAGTCGAGCAGCTTTCAGGCTCCCAGTCCTTCTTCATCTCTTTTTAAGCGCCCCAGCACCATTTCAGGCTTCCTGGAAGGGCATGTTTACACATTAGCCTGGCTAGTCGCTTGCAGAGCCTCGTCCGCCAAGCCAGGCCCAATCCCTGGCCACCTTGCTGCCACCCCCTCAATGAAGCCTGGAAGAATTCTCCAGTCTCCTCGCCACAAAAATAAAAAACGAAAAAGGCTTTGCGAGCTGTTCTTGAATTTGCCATGGGGGAAGCCGCCGCCATCTTCCAACGTTCTGATGTTTTGCTCCTGGGTTTTTAATCTAATTAAGCCAGGCTGCCAGGAAGACAAGAACGGGGAGTGGGTGAGCGACTTCTGCTGATGTGGAAGACAGGCTGCAGTCCCTACCAAGCTGAGAAGTGGCATTCCTCGCACGCCCAGGAGGTGATCACAACCTCCTTGAAATTACTTTTCCGGGTATGCTAAAACAAAAACAAAAACCGGGATTGATCGGAACTCTGCCCCGGGGCACGTCCACCCCTTGACAACGTCATCTGATTCCTGGGAAGCTCATCTTGCAACATCTGAAATTGTCTTTGGAAGACCCATCTGGGCAGGGCTGGTGGGCACCCTCTCCTAGATTTACACGGAATTTTTCTGGTTCTGGAAGAGTGCCTGGTGTGAAAGTGGCCGCTGTGGTTTGCAAACTGTGCTTAAAAAAAAACACAACTTAGCATTCTGCATTAACACAGATAATTGTGGTTCCATTGACTAACTGTGGTTTTCGGGAGAGATGGGCGGTGATAGAAATTTGAAAAATAAAATAAAACAAAACAAACAAACAAACATGTGAACCTGGACAATTTTTATCTTAACTGGCTGGCAAGCTTTCAAGGCAAAGAAGAGCTTTCCACTACCACCTGCTCTCCAATCTCCAAATTTTTGATTGGTTGATTGATTGATTGCGTGCCATCAAGTCATTTTCAACTCCTACCAACCACACATATAGATTTTCTCCATGACGATCTGTCCCTAACCTGGTCTCCTGTCTCCCAATGGTGCAGTCATCACCACTATAACTGAGTCCCTCCCCCTGGCTGCTGGTCCTCCTCTTCTTCTCTTTCCCTCCACCTTTCCCAGCATCAGAGCCTCCTCCAGAGAGCCGGGTCTTTGCCTAATGGGTCAAAAGTAGGATGATTTGAGCCTGGTCCTTTGTGCCTCGAGTGAGAACTCTGGGCTGATTGGTTTGATGATCCATTGGTTGTTTTTCTTGGCTGTCCATGACATTCTTGGGAGTCTTCTCCAACACCAGAGTTCAAAAGCATCAATCCCCTTCCTATCCTGCTTCTTCAAAGTCCAACTTTCACTTCCATAGAAGGTCACTGAGAAGACCATGGCTTGCACGATTCTGATCTTTGTAAGTATAGAGATATCCCAGTATCTGAATATCTTTTCCGAGGCCTTCATGGCTGCTCGGCCAAGTGCCAGTTTCTTGACTGCTGGTTCCTTTACTCTTGATGGTTGATCCTAAAAAGCAGAAGCTCCCCACCACTTCAACGTCTTCACTGCCAGTTCGAAGGTTGGTTGTTCTACCTGTTGTCATTAATTTGCTCTTCTTTATATTTAATTTTAATCTCCAGGCTTGGTTTCTCAGGCTGTAAAGGAGACAGTGGGAGAGTTGTACTTTCAGACTTGCAAGATTCTGTTTCTTGTAAGGCTCCATTAAGTAGAATTAGCTCATCTGGTCGTGTTTCCTGTCTGGTCCACCTGGGAAGGCTGATATCTGCAGAGAGAACAGGACAGCTGCTACAGGTAGTCCTCAGCTTATGACAGCAATTGGGACAGGGACTGCCATTCGTAAAGTGCAATGTCGTGTGACCACATCACTTAGCAACGGCAATCCCAGCAGTTCTGCTTGTCGTCGTAACTCCAAGGCACGAGGGTTGTTAAGTGGAAGCAGGAATCCCAGGTAAGGAGTGCGAGGGTGGGGGAGGCCCTGGGAGGGCCAGTGGAGGTTGTGCGCATGTGAGGTGTACATGCTGCAGGTGAGAGGAAAAACAGGAGTGACCTACTATAGTGACTTGCAACTTTCCCTGTCAGTTTCCCCATTGACCTTGCTTGTGGGAAGCCAGCAGGGAAGGTCACAAATGGCAATCATGTGACACAGCTCACTGCAATGTCATACAAGTGCCCGGATCATGATCACATGACTGTGGGGATGCTGCAACGGCCAGAATTTTGAGGACCGGTCATATGTCCATTTTTTTCTGCGCCGCCCTAACTCGGAACGGTCGCTGAACGAATGGACGTAAGCCAAGGACTACCTGCAAACATCCAGGACTGATTAAAGTCAACATATTACTGTCTGAGAAGGAACCTCAGCCATCGGTCGAAGGCCGTGCTTGTGCAACTGACTCAACCACAGATAATGGTTCAGCATATTTATCCCACTGCCCAGGTTCTCATGACAAAGGGAACCACCCTGCCTAGGCTGATACAACACAGCTGAACCGCAGATTAGTCAACCATGTTTGGGACTAGGATGTTGCGTAAACTAAAGCCGAACACTGTGCGACAACATTTGATGAGCGGCCTTGACACATGGTTCACTTGGTGACTAGATCAACCGATTTACTAAGTTTCACAATAAGTGAATCATAAACAGATCAAACAGGCTGGTTCCGCACGATCCTTTAAGGCATCCAAAGCCTGCCCAGAGTTAACATTCACGAAGCATAAGGTATAATACAAACACAGCAGTTAGTCAGTTAAAGGCCTAGTTAGCCGTGTTGTACAAACCCAGGCATATTGTGGTTGGCCTGTTCTTCGCTCAGCTACAATGTGTGAAGTTCCTGCTTCACACAAGCCATAAGCCATGATCTACAAGCCACGATGTCATTCAAATAGCTGTGAGTCTTTAACACCTTTTTATCCCTGCTGTTACTTCCTGTTTTAATGTTTATCTGAGTGGTTTTTTAAAATGTTTGTGCCATACTTTATTAAATGTCCTTTATAACATGTATGATTTCATAGTAATTTTTTAGTGTAAACCGCTTTGAGATTTCTTTTTATGATGGGAAACTTCTAAAACATAGAAATGTTTTAAAGAAAGAAGATAAATGTTTGGGGGGGTTTAGTCAAGGGGCGAATGCCCTCAAATGGGGAGAAGTGATAAAGAGTCATAACATGATGCGGTGTGTGGCTAAAGGAAATTTACTTATTACTTCAACTTGTACTCTGCCTTCTGATCCATAACAGAAATAATTACTGTTAATATCCATTTTATAAACAACGGCTAAAGAGATTTTTGCCAACCTGGGCAAGGTCGAGATGTATGGACTTCACCTCACAGAATTCTCAGCAATGGCTATGCTGGCTGGGGAATTCTGGGAGTTGAAGTCCACCCAGCTTAAAGCTGCCAAGGTTGAGAAACAGTTAAACACGGCAAGGCTCATCTCAAGCTTCTGATTTTCATAGGCAGCTGGGTTTGCTGGCCTTCTTCATTTTTATCTTGCCTGTCCCCAGAATTCAGCTGCTCTGGCCTTTAGGCAGCCTCCAGTTCTTGTGCCCGAAAAGGGAGGGGAAGACGTTTTGCCAGAGTCAGCGGAGAGCTCCAGCACACCGTTTCTCAACCTCTGAAACGGCAGGTCACAGAGTGCAAACAGCACACACTGAACCCCCTGCGAGCAGAGCAGGGAAATCCGGGTGTCTGATTTCCAAGAAGCAGAACCACTGACTCCTCCGGTCTTTCAGACTTAATAAGTTGCGTTTCCCACCCACAGCCAGCTGCCTGAGGCCTCCAATGACTAAGGGGAAGGGAAACCTCAGCTTCAGTTCGTGATGGACCTCCTCTTGGGATCGGCAGAAGGGATTCCTCTTTCTGACGTCCTAGGACCCCAGCTACGCCGCAGTGGGGAGAAAGACCCCGTGCAAAGACAAGCCTGACAGCGAGCCCAAGTGCAGGATCTTAGTGCAAAATGTATTTTTTGTGTCCCCTGAACAATGAGCAAACATATTCTGGCAGACTTCGTCCGGCTCTGTTCCTTCCGATTTGTTAATTATCTTCTCTGAGCATCTTCCTTGCCAAGTCTGATGGACCTATTAATCCTAAGCATGCAATTACAGGTAGTCCTCGACTTACGACCACAATTAGGACTGGAACTTCTGTTGCTAAGCGAGGTGGTTGTTAAGTGACTCACACCTGATTTTATGACTTTTTTTGCTGTGGTTGTTAAGCAAATCCGGCTTCCCCCATTGCTTGATGGAAGCCGGCCGGGAAGGCTGCAAATGGCGATCACGTGAACCTGGAATTCGGCAACTGATGTAAGTGCGAGCCGGTTGCCAAGTGCCTGAATTTTGATCACGTGATTGTGGAGATGCTGCGACGGTCGTAAGTGTGAGGACTGGTCGTAAGTTACTTTTCTCAGTGCCATCATAACTTTGAACTGTCACTAAATGAATGGTCGTAAGTTGAGGTCTACCTATAAACCAAGTGCCCATAAGGGGCCTCAGTGGGATTTAATCAAAGGGGAGAATGTTGGTTGGGGAATCTCCCTGGATTTGCAATTATCATCCACAATAAAAATAGCAACCTGTGCTCTTCAAACTCTTTTTAACCTTCCTGGACTTCTTTCTGCCCAAAACTGAAAGCAAAGTCACTCCTTATTCTGAGGCAAGAAACCTATAAACTCTACTGCAGCATTTCTCAACTCTGGCCATTTTAAGACGTGTGGACTTCAGCTCCCAGAATTCCCCAGCCAGCATGGCTAAGGTTGAGAAATACTGCTCTACTGTAACCCGTCCCCACTCCACACAAATAGGCTTAGCACAAAGGAAACAGAACCATCCAACCTAGAGTTTCAGCAAAGGGGCTTTGATCACATGCTCATGGTCACCATCTTGACTTTTTGGACCCCCTCCCTATTATAAATGAGCCAAATACTGTCAGGAAACATCTTTAGGGCTCCAGGCAAAGTCCCATCTTTCTCAGGCACTTCAGTGTCCCCGGCAGCAAAGCTGCCATTTTAGTTTGCTAAGAACACCTCCAGTGCATTGTGGGAAAGAAGCTAGGGTTTTGGAAGCTGCCTATTTGATATCCCACAATGCCTCTGGGACTTGTTCCTGGGGCATTATGGGAAAAGTAAGCAGCGGCTGCTAGTGGCAGTCCAGGGCTCCTATTTTAATACCCACAATTCAAAGTCCGCCTCTTCAGAGCCAGAAAAATCTGTGGGTGTATAATGTGGCCCAGCAAGCAGCTTGTTGCAAAGGGCACCATCTGACCCAGAGCCGGCTTGGCAGCTGTGATAAGATTTAGTTAGTTCACCCTTCCTCCTGGTTAAGGAAGCAGAGGAGATGGCCCTTCCCAGCTAGATTGCACCCTGCGGGGAAGTGTCCTGCGCAGGTTTTGAGTAAACTCTGTCACAACTTGGGCTTCAATCCCACACCATGGAGGCTGGAACAGCCACCAAGTGGCTTAACCTGTTTTCTGACTGCTGGGTGACCTTTTACCAGTCACCTACGGAAGGATGTCACTCACCCCATCATCACTTTGACTCACATCTTTTGAAAAAGGACAGTGAAGACTCTTGGGCTGCGACTGCCTCTGGCCATTGACACAGAAACCAGCTATCTCTGGAGCCTGATCTACAGGATAGATTTGGTAGAAGTTGTTGCACAACCCACATCGCACGTTGGCCACTTTGGGGAGATATGGATAGTTTCGCTTCTAGTCCTCATGGAGACAGCAGTATGTTAAAGGCAGAATGCACCTATATGGAGTTTGTGAGGACCTAGGATGGGTATAGCTTCTATTCCCTACTTCAGAGAGTGAAATTAAAGATTTCAGAGCAGTGTTTCTCAACCTTGGCATCTTTAAGATGTGTGGACTTCAACTCCCAGAATTCCCCAGCCAGCATCCTTTTGCAACCACTTAAAGCCAGCTCTGATCAAACTCTTTGGGAGAAATGGGGGCCTTTCAAAGGATCTCCCCCAGGGGTGTCTAGTGGGGGTAACCTAATCAATCAATCCCCTAATTAAGGAACTATTAACTGGCTGGGGAATTCTGGGAGTTGAAGTCCACATATCTTAAAGTTGCCAAGGTTGAGAAACACTGGACTAAGCAGACCTAGTTCTTTTAACCATTCTTCATAAGATGTAGCCTCCAAGCTCCGCACTATGTTTGTCACTCTTCTCAATACCCTTTCCACTTTCCCAGCATCCATCTTGTATTGTGGTGACCAGAAGTGGACACAATATTCCAAGCGCCCTCCGACCAGCACAGTGTACAGAGAACTATCATTTCCCATGGTCTCAACAGTGAACCTCTGTTGATGCAGCCCAGGATTGCATTAGCTCTTTTGCCAGCTGCAACACATGGCTGGCTCATGCTTAATCTGTGGTCCACCAGGACATCCAGATCCTTCTCACAAATATTACTGCCAAGCCAGGTACCCCCTATCTTCTACCTGTAAATCTGATGTTTTCCTACCTAAGTTCAAAACCCCACATTTCTCACCACTGAATTGCATTTTGCTGGAAAAGGCACAGTGTTCAAGTCTATCAAGATCCTTTGGAACCTTGAGCCTGTTTTCTGAGGTCCCCCCCTCCCCAGCTTTGTATGGTCTGCAGATTTACTGAGCATCCTTTCTATGCCCTCATGCATAAACATGTTGAAGAACACTCGGTTATACCCCTGCAAACTTCTCTCCATGCAGACATCCCTCCATTGAGGACCATCTGTTGGACAGGAATGTTCAACCAACTGCAAATCCATCTGGTAGTGAGACCACACATCCCACATTGTTCCACTTTCTCAAGAAGGAGGCCATGGTCAGCTTTCACTGTGCCATCCAGGTCCCAAAGGATGGTTCAAAAGGAGAGTGTAAATATGTGAGGCCGCATATGCAGCTGTCAGTGCTGTATGGAGAAAGGAGGCAGCAGGCCATGGATGCAGCTGTGGGGCAGCTGAAGCACACGATTGAAGCCCTGATGGTCGGTACATGCATCACGATGTTAAAAGGGACCCATATAAAGAATGGTAGGAGCTTTAATGGCATGGGGGGTGGGGTTTCCAATCAAAGCGAATATTTGTAGCTCAGGGTTGAACTGGGGAGTCCTTGGTGCTCTCTGAGTCTGGTTGTTTTCCTGCAGACGTTTCATTGCCAGACTAGGCAACATCTTCAGTGCGAAGAGGGAGGGGGCCTTGCTCTCAGTTTATATACTGTGGCTTGCCCTGCTTATGTTGGTAGGGGTGTTGTTCTCTCCTTGGGAGTTTCTTGATTGGGCTGTTGCTTGCTGCTTGGTTGATTGACTGAGTTAATAGTTCCTTAATTAGGGGATTGATTGATTAGGTTACCCCCACTAGACACCCCTGGGGGAGATCCTTTGAAAGGCCCCCATTTCTTCCAAAGAGTTTGATCAGAGCTGGCTGTAAGTGGTTGCAAAAGGATGCTCCATCTTCTAAAGGGGAAGGAGATGAGAAAGTGGGGCCTGCTCCAAGCTCCTGTGGGGGAGAGAACAGTTATGGTGGCAGAGGGGGAAAACATCCCACAATCCTGAGGAACTTTTCGGCAAAGAGAACTGAGTCGAAGGCACGTTTAATCTCAAATGTGCGCAGAAAATGTGGTCTTCTCAGCCGTATTCCTTTGTTCTCCCACAGGCTTATCAGAAGTTCAGCTATTGTTACTAACTGGTGACCGGCAGTTCCACAAGTTGATCATCAGAGAACAACTTCCTTTTCTTGAGCACGCTTCATTCGAAAAAGAAAAGGAAAAAAAGAAAAACCGCAACGCTGCTGAGTTTCTTTTCACCCCACAGCTGTTATTACTATCAAAACAGCAACCGACAACAGCTTTGCCCACTTGCATCGAACCACCGCAGAACATGTCCTGGCTGGCAACCTCTTACTTCCTTTTTGCCTCCATTTCATCCCCATTTGATGGGAAGGCGACAGAGCTTTGTCTGCAGGAATTGGGACAGGAAATTTCACGCTGCTTTCCTCTTCTGCCGACATCTTCAGCAGGGGCGAAGAGTGTCCCCATTCAGCGGGGAAAGGTTCCAAGCTTCATCCATGACTTCAGTGTGCTCAAAATGTGCTGCATGTGAGCGTGTAGGCCCAAATGTGCTTTCTGCAAAAGCTGTGAGGTCCCAATGAGGAGAAAGGAAATCAGAACTGTCACCCTTTTTGCAAGCACGGTTCTTGGGTCTGCCTGCTGAATGGGCTAAGTCAGCACTTGGGCACGTCACTGCATGGGTTTAAACCAGGGTTTCTCAACCAGGGTTCCCTGGGAGATCATGATTTATTTAAAAAATTATTTCCAACTCAGGCAACTTCACATTAAAGAGGTAAGTTTCCTTCTTTATTTTTAGTTTAAGAACACTGTGAATGCCTGCAAATAGGCCTACCCATGAAACGAATAATTTTTATTATATTCCTATATTTGAGCCTGAATGTGCAGGGGGTCCCCGAGGCCTGAGAAATATTTCAAGGGTTCCTCTGGGGTCAAAAGGTTGAGAAAGGCTGGTTTAAACTTTCTCTTTGCCTGCTGTCTTCCCTGCCACTGTAAAAGGTCAGGCAGAAACCTGAAAAAAGTAAGCAAATGCGGAAGAGCATCAGAGGGGAAACTGAGGCGGTGGTGCAGTTGGGTAATTTAAAACTCTGAGCTTAATGTTCTTTCGAAGGGGTGGGGTGCTTAGATGATCATGCCTGTTGCTTCACTTCTTTTGCCATGCGGGGAACTTGTTCCTCTTGTGTTCTGTGGGGTTCGTGACCTCTGGCCCAAGGCCTACCTGCGAGGGTACGTCATCCACCATTGACAAAAACGCCTGTTCATCTCTTCCCTTGCTACTGGCGGTTCTTTCTTCTGCTTTCGGAAGAGCAGGAAAGACCATCTGCCCACGTGCGTTCTCACACCCTCAAACACAATTCAGCCTACGCAGATTTCGAGCCACGCTTAGCTGCAACAGGTGCACGGCTAAAACTTCCAGGCCCCATTCAGACTGAAATCTGGCCGAGCAAAGATCGCTCGCTTTCAAAAGAGAGCCAGCAAATGTCCTGGCTGTGCATGGGGTGCAAACCAGTCTCTGCTTATGAGATGAGTTCTCTGTTTTCTCTCTACTTACAAGGCTGTGCTTAAGGAAACACGCATGCTTGCAAGCAAATAAAAACAAAACATCAACACTTGTTAAAGGAGCAGCAATTAAGAAAACATGCTTTTCATATGCTGCTGTGTTTTTTTTTCACACTTGAAAAATTGCAATTAGCAAAAATTGCAATTAGCAATTTCCCCAAAGAGCTAATCTTCAGTCTCACTGTTCTAGAGCCCCCAGGAAAATAGTGTGGATGATTAGTATGGGCAGTCCCAAAGGGAGTGGCCTTTGGTTATTTGTGCCATAACCCTTTTATAAGCACAACAGTAGAGATGGAAGGGAGGACAGCAGGTGATCCCTCCTCTATTTTGCACCACGAAGGAAAAGGTTTGATTGACAGGGATGATGAAGGCAACATTTGCAACGGTTCCGCTGCACAAGCCTGTGGAATAAGTCAATATTAATATTTCAAGCAGAGATGATGAGAAGCAGCCTGGGGTAGCCGATGCTCAGGCCACCCCCATTCCTCCCCCTCCCCCTCCATCATCAGAGCCAGCTGAGATTTTGCTGCAGAAATCCATCTGAAAAATACTGGCCTTGAGTGGCATCATTTGGAAGGAGGGTTACTGAAATAAATATGAAGCCGAGACTGACTCGAAGGCAGTAAACAAAGAGAAGCAAAGCTAAACTAAACTAATTTGCTGTAGAGGAGTACGGAGATGGCCTTGAAGAAGCTCGCTTAATGACCACAATTGGGTCTGGAATTTTGGTTGCTAAGCAAAGCGGTCATTAAGCGAGTCTGACCTGATTTTACGACCTTTTTTGCAGCAGTCGTTATGTAAATCACCTTGGGCATTAAACAAACCATGTGGTCGTTAAGCAAAACACGTGGTTCCCCATTGATTTTGCTTGCCAGAAGCCAGCCAGGAAGGTCAAAAATGGCGACCATGTGCCCATGGGAAGCTGCGATGGTCATAAATGCAAACTGGTTGCCAAGTGCCCAAATCATGATCATGTGACTGTGGGGCACTGCGATGGTCATAAGTGTAAGAACTGGTCATAAGTCATTTTTTTCAGCACCATCATAAGTCTGAACCATCACTAAATGAATGGTTGTTAAGTGAGGACTACCTGTATGTGACAGCCATTAGGCAAACATGGACTTAGCCTGCAAAGGGAGGAAAGGATGAGAAAGAAATTCAAGAGTGCCCTGCCTTGATTATCTTTAGTATACGAGAAAGAGATATTTTTATAGCCTGCAGAAGAGTGAGCTCGCCACCAGATTGAACAGGCATTTGTCCCCCGTGGGATCCAGAGTTTTGGGGCAACCTGGGAAGGAGGTTTAAAACAGCCCCACCCTCTTCTTCGTTGGAGAGGTGGTTTTATAAAAAGGGAACCTAAAGAAGCAGGGCTGTGCGTGGGCGTGTCATGAAATGAGTCGAGCGGGAAAAGGAAACCTGCAACTCAGAGGCCAGCACCTCAACCATGGTCTGTGGACAGCAAGAGAAAACGTCCATTCTTGGAGCTGCAAGACCGCTGAGAGGCATCGCTGAGAAACGGGGGAGGACGAAAGCCTGACCAGAGTCTGCAAGCCCACAAAACAAACCAAGCCCCCTGCATGCAGCAGCCCAGGGGCAGAGCTCTGCAAGCCAGCGCCAGAAGCAGAGGACTGTCAGCGTGGGGGGGAGAGAAAAGCCCATTGGCAAGTCTATAAAGCAGCATTTCTCAACCTCAGCAGCTTTAAATGGGTGGACTTCAACTCCCAGAATCCCCCAGCCTCAACAAGGACTACCTGTAGTCGCCGTTACGGCTCCCAAACCAGATCCCCAAAAGGGCTTGGGAGCACGCTGGACTCTGAATGTAGCAGCCATCGGAGACTCTTCAAAGACATGATGTAAAAAAAGAAGCAGCTGCTTTAAAAAGCGATAGATGGAGGTTTACGTTTGTGTTCCCACATGGGTGAAAGCATCTTCCTTCAGGAATAAGTGGTACACAAATACAGTAAATACATTAAATTTAAGAGCTTCCTAATTATTTCCAAAGGGCTGAAGAGCCCTCAATTCATGGGCATCTGTGGGGGGGTCAAAAAAGTCAAGATGGTGACTGCAACTCTGCAATCAAAGCCCAACTGGGAAGGGGGTTGATGGCACAGTCAGAGCCACCATCTTGACCTTTTAGACACCCCATATCGCACTCAGTTTTACATCCGTGCTCGTAGTTCAAAGTCTGTGTGAATGCAAGAAGCCCAGATGAAGCCTGGGCCCACCCTGGATCTGGCCCTCGATTTGCCAATAACCAAATTAGCATTCACACAGCACCCAAGAGTAGGCTAAAGTCAGGCAAGTTTTTGGTTCCTGTTGTGGGAACCCAGCCGCAGGGCCACATCTGGAGGGGGGCAAGCGGGGCATGTGCCCTGGGCGCCGTGCTGGGGAGGCGCCAAAATAGGCACGGAATCCATGTTTGCCCCAGGTGACACAGACCCCAGTTGCGGGCCTTCACCTGTTGTGCAAACACAGCCCCAGTGTGGAAAGGAAGCGAAACTGCCATGCTTTGGATGGTAAACTATCGCGCTGCATCGGTGAGGACTTTGGGGGGCAGGCCACAAAGGCTGCCTGACGGGGTTCCTCCCGTTAAAAGGGGCAGCTCCGGTGTTGACAAGTGAGAGCCAAGTGTGAAAGGAGAGGAAGCTGTTTGCAGAGCTACCTCGGCGAGATGCACATCCCCGTGCACACTCTTCCCCGCCCCAGAGAGATCAATTCTCCCTGCCCCTTCAGTTCTTGACGTCATTTCCAAGAGAACAAGCCCAGCGGGGCCTCCTCCTTTATTCTACGCCAAATTTGGCCAGGGGAGTGGGGAGGGAAATGCGGGGGGAACCCAGCAGCAGGAGGCCAAAGGCAATGGGCGGAATCCGTTTCGGTGGCCTGCTTACACAAACACTGATGTGCACGCCAAAACAACGAATGTTTCTTGTCATGTGGCAACACACAAGCGAACAAACTGTGCTACGTACGAGGCTGAAACAAGAGGGGTTACAGAGGGAGTGGTGTCAGTGTTTCCGGAAGTATGCCCACTGACCTATTGGCATCATCCTGTCGTTTTGGGCTTTGCTTCCCCCCAAAACATTAATGCACCTCTGGATTGTACAGAGAAATAATAATAACAACAACAGCAATAATAATAATAATAATAATAATATATTCAGCTCGTGCAAGATCACACAAACTGACTATAAACAGCAACATAACACAGTCACCAAAATGATTCACTGGAACAGCTGTAAAAATTATCATCTGCCAGTAATGAAAAATTGGTGGGAACATATAGTTGAAAAAGTAGTCAAAAATGAGCAGGTTAAAATACTGTGGGATGTCCGAATACAAACAGATAAAGTCCTGGCGCATAACAGACCAGATTTAACTGTGGTTGAAAAGAAGAAAGTGCGGATAATTGATGTGGCACTACCAGGGGATGGTAGAAGAGAAGACAAAGATCTAGAGAAGATCACAAAGTATCAAGACCTGAAAATCAAAGTTGGAAGATTATGCCATAAACTGGCCTTGGTGGTCCCAGTGGTTATCGGCCTTGCTGGCTGGGGGATTCTGGGAGTTGAAGTCCAGACGTCTTGAAGTTGCCAAGGTTGAGAAACACTGGCTTAAACCAACCTGAACTAGGGGGCATTCAGCAGTATTTAATTTTGCTTTTTTTAATTGTCTAAATTAAACTCCAGGACTAAATATTAATTTGAGTTGAGGCAAAGAGAAAGGAAAAGCACCCACTTCCCTCCACACTGTAAGTTAATAATAGTTGTGGGGAAGGAGTTAGTTAGAATAAGGAAAAGGCACCAAGAACAGAATTAAGATACACCTCACTTCCATCCTCAACGAATGTCACCGCTTTCACATGTTAACAACAACAACAACAAATGTGGGAGAGCCAATCACAACTCTCTTACGCTCCCTCCTCTTTTGGCCCTGAGATGCTACCTTTCTAGGTTCAAGGATTAAAAAAAAAAAAAAAAACCTGAAGGGAACTTCCATGTTCAGAAGCAGTACATCTGCACATGCCACAGGAACAGCTGGAGCCCACCAAAACTGAGGCTGCCAAAGAGGAAATGTCCTGCTTTCTGTCGAGAAGTGGTTTCGCACAGCGTCGGGGTGGCCCGTTGTTGCCAAAGGGCACCTGCCCGGCAGGAGAGGTCTTTGATCTGACCGAGTTTCTTTCCAGAGGAGCCTTGAACTGGAGCTCGCCATGTGCCAACCATCTGTCGTGGCACAGCACATGGGCAGGAGGGACAACTGTCTTATGTAGCCCCACCCCACCCCCACACACACATGGCATCAACAGAACTGTTCCAGCACCCACCCACCTCAACACCTAACAATCGCCCACTGGTGTTCACACAAACTTCTCTTTTTTCTTAAGCTGCAGGCTCAGTTGGTATCTTGGCGTGCAAGAATCCAAACCAAAAGGCCCCAACTGTTTTTCTACCATCCCTCAGGATCTCAAACGGTGCCCACTCCCCAGCTTTGCCTACGTCGAGCATGGAATTCACGTGCAAGGAGCTGGGCACGCTTTCTCCCTCCCTGCTTGACGCTGAGTGTGTAAAGGTCCTTCAGAAGTGCCGTTCAGAATTGGACATGCCTGTCTCTTTGTCACTTTTTCTTTTATCATGTGCCAATCACAGCAAGCCATGTGGCCACTTCTTGTCAAAAAGCCACAGCAAATTCCAGGAATTAGAAAAGGAGTGTCATAAAATACTAGGTTTTTTTCCTTGTAAGACTGTGTGCATCGTGGGTGTCCACAGTGATTTATTCATAATAAATCCATACTGTATTTTATTAAGGCTTAAAATGAATTACAGGTAGTCCTCACTTAACGACCACAATTGGGACCGGAATTTCACTTGCTAAGTGAAGTGATCATTAAGTGAATCTGACCTGATTTTATGAACTTTTTTGTGGTGGTTGCTAAGCAAATCACTATGGGTGTTAAGCGAACCATGTGGTCGTTAAGTGAATCATGTGGTTCTCCATTGATTTTGCTTGCCAGAAGCTGGCTGGGAAGGTCTAAAATGGCGATCACATGACTCCGGGATGCTGCGATGGTCATAAATGCAAACCAGTTGCCAAGCGCCCAAATCGTGATCACGTGATCGTGGGGATGCTGCAACAGTCGTAAGTGTGAGGACCAGTTGTAAATCAGTTTTTTCAGCACCTTCATAAGTCCAATCATCACTAAACGGATGGTTGTTAAGCAAGGACTCCTGTAATTTTTTGCTATTATGAAAGAACAAGCTTTTGAACTCTTTTCTCAGACCAGATGTTATAATAAGCTTTAGGAGACAACTACGTCCTCTAGTTCTTGATCTAGCAGAAAAGTAGATTAGCATACGGTTTGCTGGCCCAAAATTGCCTAGCCTTATTTTGCCCAGACTGGCACTGCCCTTCCTGCTTTAAGGAGGAGAATGTATGGAAAGTGATGGCAGAGCCCTTCCCACTTTTACTCAGGACCCAAAAGAGCTTTTGTTTCTACGGATTATATTTATCGATAGTTACTATATTAAAACTTCAGCAAAGGATCATTACCTTGTCGTGGTGCTGGAGCTTGAGCACCTCAATGATGCCATGAGCTAAACTGTGAAGGGCCACCCAAGATGGGAAGGTCATGACAGAGAGGTCAGACTAAATGCGATCCCTGGGGAGGTAATGACAACCCACCCCAGTATTCTTGCCGTGAAAACTAAATGGATGAGTACAACCAGAGATATGTCGGTATACCATCGGAAGATGAGACCCCCAGGTCGGAAGATGGTCAAAATGCTACTGGGGAGGAACAGAGGATGAGCTCAACTAGCCCCAGACGTGATGACGCAGCTAGCTCAAAGCCGAAAGGACGGCTAGCGGCCGACGGTGCTGGTGGTGAATGGTGAATCCGATGTTCTAAGGATCAACACACCATTGGAACCTGGTGTGATAGATTCATCCCTGGGGGAGCTGGGGGTGTCGACGACCATATTAAAAATTAAGGTTGCTGCATTCATAGAATATTTATTTATGGAATCCTGTAAAATCCTGTAAAATCCTGTAAAATCCTGTAAAAATTACATTAAACCCATTAGATATTAACATGTTATTGTTGTTTATTCATCCAGTCGCTTCCGACTCTTTGTGACTTCACGGACCAGCCCACACCAGAACTTCTTGTCAGTCGTCAACACCCCCAGCTCCCCCAGGGACGAGTCCATCACCTCTAGAATATCACCCGTCCACCTTGCCTTGGTCGGCCCATCTTCCTTTTGCCCTCCACTCTCCCCAGCATCAGCATCTTCTCCAGGCTGTCCTGTCTTCTCATTATGTGGCCAAAGTATTTCAGTTTGGCCTTGAATATCATTCCCTCAAGTGAGCAGTCTGGCTTTACTTCCTGGAGTATGGACTGGTTTGATCTTCTTGCAGTCCAAGGCACTCTCAGAATTTTCCTCCAACACCACAGTTCAAAAGCATCTATCTTCCTTCTCTCAGCCTTCCTTATGGTCCAGCTCTCGCAGCCATATGTTACTACGGGGAACACCATTGCTTTAACTATGCAGACCTTTGTTGTGCGTCTGATGTCTCTGCTCTTAACTATTTTATCGAGATTGGTCATTGCTCTTCTCCCAAGAATTAAACGTCTTCTAATTTCCTGACTGCAGTCAGCATCTGCAGTAATCTTTGCGCCTAGAAATACAAAGTCTTTCACTGCCTCTACGTTTTCTCCCTCCATTTGCCAGTTAACAATCAAGCTGGTTGCCATAATCTTGGTTTTTTTGAGGTTTAGCTGCTTTTGCATTTTCTTCTTTCACCTTCATCATAAGACTCCTCAGTTCCTCTTCGCTTTCAGCCATCAAAGTGGTATCATCTGCATATCTGAGATTGTTAATGTTTCTTCCAGCGATTTTAACTCCAGCCTTGGATTCCTCAAGCCCAGCATGTCGCATGATGTGTTCTGCGTACAAGTTGAATAGGTAGGGTGAGAGTATACAGCCCTGCCGTACTCCTTTCCCAATCTTAAACCAGTCCGTTGTTCCATGGTTTGTTCTTACCATTGCCACTTGGTCGTTATACAGATTCCTCAGGAGGCAGACAAGATGACTTGGTATCCCCATACTGCTAAGAACGTGCCACAATTGGATACAATTGGATATTAACATAAATAAAAATATTTTTCATGGAAAAAAACCCTATTTTTTTAACAAATAAAAAATAATAATGAGAAAAGTTACATTGTTTTAAATTTTTGCAAATACCTTCAATATCTGGCAGATCATTTGACTTTGCAGACCCCTGAGAGGGTCTTGGGGGACCCCCAGGGTCCTTAGACCACATTTTAAGAAACACTTGATCTAGTATATCTGGAGCTGTGTGGCTGCCAATTTCTCAATCACCTTCCCCCAAAATGGGATGTTTGAAACTAGCAGCTGCTGCCAAGCCCTGCATGGATCAATGATGCACCTGCACTCACATCTTTATTCAAATGCAGATGTATGCAAATACATCAAATGCAAATGCATCAAGTGCAGAGTGGAAAGACCATAGGTCAGGGTTCTCAACCTTTGGAACTTTAAGATGGGTGGACTTCAACTCCCAGAATTCCCCAGCCAGCATGGCTGGCTGGGGAATTCTGGGAGTTGAAGTCCACCCATCTTAAAGTTCCAAAGGTTGAGGAACACTGCTGTAGATGTTCAGCACTGCTGGATCACGGATTAAACCTTGGCTGCACACCATAAATTCCAAAACGGGTCATAGAGACAAAGACAGCTGCTGGCCACCAGCTCCCCGCTTAGCCCTTTCTTACTCTTCCATGTAAACAACTTTTGGCATGCCCACTGCAACCTAAAACATGCCCTATGTCTATGGGAAGCTGGCCTCTTCAAACACAAGCTTGTTGTTTCTCAACCTTGCAACTCCTGAATGGAGAAATGGAGTTAGATGCAGTTGGCTGCTTTCAAAAAGCTGCGGGCTGGCAGTGAGAAGTCTGTTGCAGAACTGAGTGATGAAGAAAAGAGAAGTCTAGCATGCTTTAAGGGGGAAGAAGAAAAAGGGTTGTAGAAACAGAAAAAAGCAGAAAGTGAAACAACATTTGGGCTACTTGCTTGTGGGTTGCAAATTGCCACTGGCATGTCAACTTCAGGATGGCCTTTAACTAACAATGCCCAATGAACTTTAATATAGTTGCAAGGAAAGATGAACCAGCTAGAGAATTATGGGGGTTTAATCATCATCATCATCATCTACAATTAGATTCACAGTCAAAGACTGGTGAAAAGGTAATAATTCAAGTCTTAACCAAGAACTTAAGTATTCTGGAAGGGGAATTCTGGGCATTGAAGTCCACCCGTCTTAAAGTTGCTGAGGTTGAGAAACACTGCACTAGAGAAATGTGCAAACGTCCTTGATCTCTGTGAAGGAAAAGCAGGAGATTAACTCCGTTGGAACAAATAATAAAAATACATAAATTAAGACCGCGTGTAGGTGGCTAGAGACGAGCTTTGAGAGCCAGTGTTAATGTGCTGAACAATGGCCTGGAGAGAAAACAAAGGGGGGGGGAGACGCCCACACCCACGCCACACTGGCCTGTTCTGCAGATCTTCAGACAAGGCACCTGGCGTCTGTGCCAGCACGAGATGGGGGAGCCATCCTGTGCCAGACGCCCAGTGGGCGGCTGAGTTGCCTGCAGGGAACACAGAACACGGCGTATGCCAGGCTGTTTAAGGCAAAGCAAGGGCTGGGATTTTTCAAACCACCTTGCTCCGGTTGAAAGGGAGGTGGTCAAACTGCAGGGCCTGGTTGCCCTTGCCCGCCCCCAGACTTTGTAGCTCCTAGGAAGCAGGAGTTTTGTAACTGGCGTTTGGTGAGCGGGAGGCTGCGGCACCCCCGCGCAAAAAAAAAAAACACTTAAGGAAAGGAAAACTAGCCAGGTTGCAGCCACCATCACCCTGAATGGTCTTTGATTCTATCGCCTGGAAGGACCAGCCTAGAAATGTATAACTAAAAATTCATGCCTGTTTTCCTGCCCAACTTCCTCCTGCCTTTACAAATCCAATTGATTTGGGGCGTGTGTTATTTTACATTGTAAGCTTGAGGCCAAGGGTGGTCTTACTATTGATCCTTGTAAGCCAGTCTGAGATTGATTAATTAGTGTATTTTCAGTTGAAGAGCAGTGGCTTTAACAACAACAACAACAAAAAAACACTATAGCAGTGTTTCTCAACCTTGGCAACTTCAAGGTGTGTGGACAAAAAGGGTCAAAGAGTTGAGAAAGGCTGGTTTAATGTATCTATGGATAAATATACAAGGAACGCTTGTAGTGACATAAAAGGTATGTTGGGTGGTGACGTAAATGTAGGTGTACTTTTGAAGGGAGAATATGCTGAATTACTGGTTGAGAGCCAAAATGGCTTGCAGTCAATGTTTAATCTATACTGTTGTAAGGATGCAACAAGGAATATGAATGGAAATTAATGGCTTAAAGACCAAGGAAATTTTATTTGTCAGGGGAAATGGAGTGAATGAGTCCAAGTTATACATAAATGGTCAAACAATAGAGCAAATAGATGTCTCTTTGGATGGGGAACTGGATGCAGAAATTTTAAGATGCACAGATGCCGGTGGAAAAGTAGCAAGTAGTTACAGTCGCGGCCTACTGGGAGGAGTTGAAACAGCTATGGATAATTTAAATTATTATTAGTTTTCTGTGCACCACAGGGGTGTCTGCAGGGAGGGGGTAAAAAAAGTCAAGATGGCAGCTACAACCATGGGATGAAAGCCCCACCCCTTTTGTACACACATCGTACAGAGGAAAAGAATGAAGATCAAATTGAGCAACAAATAAATATACAGCTAGTCCTCTCTTATCAACAGCTCATTCAGCGACTGTTTGAAGTTATGTCGGTGCTGAACAAGTAGGTTTATGACTGGTCCTCAAACTTGCGGCCATCGCAGCATCCCCCACAGTCACATGATCACCATTTGGGTGCTTGGCTACCAGCGTGCATTTACAATGGTTGCAGCATCCCGCGGTCATGTGATCGCCATTTGCAACCTTCACTGCTGGCTTCCGACAAGCAAAGTCAGTGGGGAAGCCGGCAGGAAGTCGCAAGTCGCAGCCATGTGACATCTTGCTTAATGACCATGGATGAATCACTTAACAACTGCAGTGGAACTGACTTAAGTCCGGCATGGTCATGTGACTTTTCACTTTACAACCATGTTGCTTAGTGACGGAGCTGCAGGTCCCAATTGTGGTTGGTAAGTGAGGACTACCTGTATAGAGAAAGAGCGAATGGGTGAAGAGGAAAGGGAAGACTGAGAAACTTGTGATTGGACAGAGTTGCTGAGATCCTGAAAAAGAATGGCGAGAAATTTAAGGAAAAAAAAATAAACTTCTTAAAATTAAAAAAGAGAGAGAGCCAGTTTGATGCAGTGGTGAAGGTGCTGGTCTAGAAACTAGGCATTGGTGAGCTCTAGGCCTCCCTTAGGCATGAAAGCCGGCTGCGTGACTTTGGGCTAGTCACTCTCTCTCAGCCCAACCTACCTCACAGGGTTGTCGTGGGGAAAATAGGAGGCAGGAGGATTAAGTATGTTCGCCCCCTTGAGTTGACCAAATTTTTAAAAAGGAGGGATAAAAATCTTAAAAGATGTAAGAAACAGTGTATAGATGTGGAAGCAAGGATGGCTTGCAAGGATCGAAAGATATGGAGAGCTATTGTGAATGGTGCTGACATGAATGTTTCCTTTTCTTTTTTAATTGCTTATCTTTCAAGGCTTTGGCTTCCTATTTCTTACACTTGTGGTGCACTCTGCACCATGCAGCTGACTGTGATGGGTTTGCATTTGTTAGGCAGCTGAGAAGGGGTGTGTATATGGGTGCTTTTTATTTTCCAACGAGCCTGTGGATCAGGTTAGGCTAGGCTAAGGGCGGGACTGGTCCAAAGTCAGCCAATGAGCTTCCACGGTTGGGGGGGAGGACTAGAACCCAGATCTACCCCCTCCTAGTCCAGCATCTTCTCTGCTACACCTGATTGGTTCTGGGGCTGAGAGGGAGGGACTGGCCCAAAGTCAGCCAATGAGCTTCTGGGGCTGAAGAGGGACTAGAATCTGGATTTCCCCCCTCCTAGTCCAGCATTTTCCCCACTACACCTGATTGGCTCCTGGGCTGAGAGGGAGGGACTGCCCCAAACGCAGCCAATAAGCTTCCATAGGTAAGGGGGGACTAGAACCCAGGTCTCCCCACTTCTAAACCGTCAGTCTGTCTGTCTGTCTGTCGATGCATATTCCACCTTGTATTCAGCATTGGTAGGGCTGTGTGAAAGAAGCATTCCCACCATTCTCAGACTGAAGGGGGAATGTCTCCTTCAGTGGGGCTGCTGATCTCAGAAATCTATGCTGCCATTTGCAATGCCAGGAGTCAACAGTGTTCCTGGAGAAGAGGCTTTCTCTCCTGAGTGAGAGTAAAAAAGATATGCTTCTCCCAAGATGGTTCCTGCACAGACCTTTGTGTGTGTTCCTATACGATCATCAGTGTGTGAGTTACCTCTCACACTCGTACAAAATATAGTTATCAAAATGGGGACTGGATGAAGCCTGCCCTGCTTTCACAGAAGAGTTTTTTGTACTGAGGTGCAATATCACAACACATATATAAAAGAGGTGGGACTTGTGTCATAACACTGCTTTCCTAATTTGGTCCCCCTCTCTCTCCCCACATACACCTTTGCTCCAGCCCATTGTGTCATGCATTAACCCAGCATTAACCCTGGCAACTTTAAGATGTATGGACTTCAACTCCCAGCATTCCCCAGCCAGCATTCCCCAGCCAGAATTCTGGGAGTTGAAGTCCATAGGTCTTAAAATTGCCAAGTTTGAGAAACACTGCATTAACCTTCTGTCTCTGCTTTCTGAAACAAGTCCTAGAGTGGCCCCAGAGAAATGGAACTTCTCTAGGAATTCCATCTCCATCACGCTTTTTATTCTTTCTTCCCCCATAGCTTTATGGGATGTGTGGAAAAGCAGCAGAAAGGGATGGGGGAGCTCTCCTAGTTCTGTGACTGGGTCACCATTGTGGGGAGGGGTGTTGGGTCAATCTGGGTTGGGGGGAAGCCAAGATGCAACACCTTAGCATTAAACCCTGGGAGGACTTTAAAAATAGCTACTAAACTGCTAGGTTCAGCTGCAATTGCATGTGTGTGTGCGTGTGAGAGAGAGATATTTATTTAATTATTTATAGACTGCTGTTATTATATCGACTCTCTGCAGTGTACAAACCATTCCAAACAACCCCATGAGAAAATTCCAAAGTGAAACAGTTGTCAAGCAAAGAAAATTGAAAATAACCAATGTCAGAATCCCCTTATAACTACCTCAGAGGTGTCTCAGCTTTGTGAGCTGTCTAGGAGTGAAAAAAGGGATCTCCCCCCCCCCGCTCAACTTTTTTTTTTGTTTAAATTACCATTACAAGCCTCTTCTCATGCAACCTATGGAAAAATCCCATCTAGGCCATTTGTGTCAGGCCCAGCCCAAGAACAACCAACAATCAGTCCAGCCAAACTTCAGTTCTTTATTTGCTAACGTCGTACAGGCAGAATCTTGCCAGACTAAAGCAACTCAAGCTAATCTAAGGGGAAATAACCTGGGAAGGCTCTAGGGTGGGGCTATTCTGAACCTCTTCGTTTTCCCACAACTGCCTCCTGGACTATGTTTCCTCTTACCTTGTCCCCCTTCTTAGAATCTGCTCCCTCCTTCCTGAGAACCGGCGGCACTACCAAAATCCACCACAATTTGATGAATTGGGCAGTCTTTGGGATGAGCCAGAGGCAAAGAGGACTGGGCTGGGGTGGGACGGGGAGCGGGAGGCGGTGTATCTTTGAATAGTCTAGCCAGAAGGAGCCCGGTAGCACCTTCCCGACTCACACATTTTATTAAAAAAGCTTCTGCCTTTTAATAAAATGTGCAAGTCGAGAAAGGTGCTACCGGAGTCCTCCTGACCCGGGCTAGGTTAGACTAATTCGGCTCTCCTGCAAACGCTGGGGAGGAGAGGGAAGGTTGTAAAAGGCCAACCCGCAACCTCAGCACTGGAAATCCAGTCTGGGATGCTTGGAGGATGAGATAAGAGTGGATTGGAGCCATCCGCCTCTGTAGCCCGAGCCCCCTTCTTTTCCCCACCCACACATTCCTGGGGTAGGAGGAGAGCTTCACTGCTTCCCCCATCAGTGAAGGAAACAGGGACCTTTTTATACCAGCAGGATGCAGATCTCTCTCTCTCTCTCTCTCTCTCTCTCTCTCTCTCTCTCTCTCTCACACACACACACACACACACACACACACACACACACAGAGGCAAGACCCAGCACAGAAAGAGGCTGTCAGGGGGAGAAGATCAGATGCTTTTGAAACAGACAGCAAGGCTGGGGAGAAATCCTCCCCTTGCATTTGTGTGGACATGTTCGCACCAGCTAGTTAGTCTGACTTGATGGTGTCCTTAAAACCTTATTTGATCTCTCTGTTCACTTGTTAAAGCTGCCTCAGCTCTGCAATTGGTTTGGAAGACTTGCCTTCGTGCGGTTTGCTCCATGATTTTCTTTTTCCTGTGGCAAAGTCCATTTCACTGGGCATCCATCCACGGATTGGCTCAGAGGGTCCTGAAGGTCGAATACGCCACAAGGCTTCACACTTTTTTAGGTTTCCCTTCCCAAAAAGGTGGCCCGTCATTCCTCGTCCAAGCGCCTTAAAATGACTCAACAGCCAGGGCATTTGGTTGCAAAGGTTGACAACATCATCTCTATTTTGCTATTTTGGATGACCACCTGATCTTTGATCATATAAATCAGTGTTCCTCAAACTTGGCAACTTTAAGATTGTGGACTTCAATTCCCAGAATTCCCCAGCCATGCTTAAAGTTGCCAAGTTTGAGAAATACTGATATAAATAAACCTTTGATTTCATTTGAACTTCTCTATTGCTCCTGTTGGGCAATATGACGACCCGTCTCTCATGAATTGGGTACCAGAAGTAACAAATCTTACCCCTCATACCCATTTCTTAGGGCATTCATTTCAGAAGACAGGGAAATGTAATCAAAGGGAGGCCTCTCCTTAAATCAGCGAAAACACCATCTGTACAGTACTTAGTTCAGACATTCACATTTGTTCTCAACTGCCTGGGTCTGCATATATCAGTGGAAGAGGCATCTTGCTTAAAAGTCTTAATTTAGTCCACCTCCAAAGCTGCAGAAAAGGAGAATCCTTGGCCCTTTAGCCTAGGATTGCCAAGCTTTCCACCACCAACCCCAGTACCCCAGTTTTGCTGAGAGTCGTCTTAAGCAAAGTGTGTTCCTGGCTGTAAAGAAAAAAAAAGGCTGTCCCTGTTTAATTGGTAGCTTGTCTTCTGTTAAGATAAGAATCAACGCCACTTTTAACAATCCAATTTAACAAGTGAAAGTAATAAAAGGCAATGTATTCTGGGTGGTGCTGGCTAGAAATTCTGCAATGTTGTAATCCCTGCACATCTGGAAGGCGTCAGGCCAGGTTGGTCTCTAGCAGTGAACGAGACAGATGGCTCCTACTGATCTATATGCAACTTGGAAATGCAACTGAAACTCCCAGGAAGAGGCCATCAAGGGCATCCTGCAAAAGTTGCCTTTAGCTACCAAGGGATCAACCTCTTCCCTAATCCTTGATTCTGTTTCAAGGGGTGAACTGGGGACAGTGGTTCAAAACAGGCAGCAAGTTATGCTTTCAGCCTTGGCATATCCCACAGCAGGGTTTTGAATGCCCTCCAAAGAGGTGGTGAGACTTGCATGTTAGCAGAGAGTTTGCAACGGGATACGGTGGGGGCATGAAACCCAGCCAGCCAGCTCAGTGTGGAAATAGAGGTGCAAATCCTATTGCTGACACCACGTGCTGGGAAGGAAAGAGCCTGGAAGCAGAAACATCAGTCCATCGCCTGAAGGTTACGACTCCCAGTCGTGGGGAGTATACGTAGCTCAGGCTGCATTTCTGAACTTTTTTTTTCCTTCTGAGCCTGATTTTCCTTCCTGCAGATGTTTGACTTCCTTTGCTGAAGGCTGCCGTTGGTTAGACCTCTTTGAATCAATGAAGAACTGGAGCCACATCTTGCCACCCTCTGTAATGATTAAGCCCAGCTTTGCATAAAGGGGGGGGGGTATGATGGCCTTAATTATAGGTCCTTCCTGACATAATACCCCCCTGCCACCCTCACAACCTCAAGAAGCTATTATCCTGAGACCTTTCGGAAGGATGAAATGGGAACTTTCCTCCTCCTCCTCATTCGTTTTCCTTTCTTCCTCGCTCAGAATCTGTATTAACCTTCTTTCATTCTTTCGCTCCCTCCCATCACCATCATCAACTCCTCTCCTCTCCTCTCCTCTCCTCTCCTCTCCTCCTCCCTCCCTCCCTTTCTTCCTCCCTTCCTTTCCCCCAAAGTCAGCTTTACAATCATCACAAAAGCGGGCTGTGCTTCTCAGTGCAGACCAAAGGCTTTTCTTCCCCTGCAACATCACTGCCAGTGGCGTCCCCTGGAAGCGGCTGAGGTCGGGCAGGTCACGCAATGTTCCTCGCGAGCTCAGAAGTGCATTCTTCCCGGTTCCAGCGCTTGAAAAAACAAATGCTCTCTCTTCCCAGGGTCCTCGTAAAGCTCCCCAGCTCATGAAGAGGCTGGCGGTTCACCACTGAGATGGGAATTGCATTTTATTTTTATGGTGTCATTGGCCCTGCAGCTGGTTCTTTTGGGGAAATGAACAGACGGCTGAAACTGGACAGACCGCACAGCTGCTGCAGCTCAGGAACACTCACCCCGAATCACCTGCCTTTCCCGTTACAGCCCCCCTCCCAGGCTGGCCCCCCATGCCCATTTACAGCACGTGGAATATGCCTGCTGAGTCATCTCGTAGCCCACACGTTGGCAATGACGCAGACCATGTTGGAGAACCAGGACTTGGCGGCTCCAATTTTTTCTCTCCCTCCGATCTCAATTTCTACCATCCACCAGCATAAAAAGACCCAGCTGTTTGCTTGTCCGGGGCAGTAAATATTAAGGGGGTTACAAAAACGCTGAACATAAATTAATAAGCTGAACAGGGCCTGTAGCTTAGTGAGGGTGCAGGTTCTTCACCGATGGAAGATGGTTTTGGTTCACTCCTGGGCATCTTCTGTTTGGTGTTTTTGACTCTGTACGCTGCTCAGAGTCTCTTATGTGAGATGGGCGGCTATATAAATTTACCAAATATAGGTAGTCCTCAACTTATGACCACAACTGAGACTGGAATTTGCATTGTAAGTCATTGTGGTCGTAAGTCGCATCACCATGTAACCAGACCCAATTTTACAACTATTTTCACAGTGGTCGTTAAACAAATCACGGGTGGTTAAGTGAATCCAGCTTCCCCAATGGGCATTTTTTACCAGAAAATGGCAAAAAAGTTGCAAAACTCAATCATGTGACCATTGGTCACTGCAACTGATCATAAATGCAAGCCAGTTGCCAAGCACCCAAAATGCCATCATGTGACTGTGGGGGGTGCTACGTTTTGCAATGCTTGGAAGTGCTTTGCAGGCCATAAAGCACCCATTCCGAGGCCATCATAACTTCGGACTGTTGTTAAACAAACTATCATAAGTCGAGGACTACCCTGTAATTAAATAAATAAATCTTTAGTTAAAAACGGATCATGTAGCAGTTCAGGCCAAAGGCGTCTTTGCTCAGCGATGGCAGTTTCAGCACTTCTGGTTGCTGTTGTTAAGTGAATCTCTCACCATCATTAAGCACAACATCACGTGGTCACCATTTGCAACTTCCTGCTGGCTTCCCCACTGACCTTGCTTGTCAGAAGCCAGCAGGGAAGGTCGCCAATGGTGATCACATGATCATGGGACACTGAAACCATCATCATTGTGAGCCAGGCCCTGAGCACCCAGATCGTGATCATGTGACTGCGACTGTCGTAAGTACGAGGACCCATCGTAAGTCCCCCTCGTTCAGTGCCGTCATAAATTCAAATGGTCACTGAACGAGTGGACATTAAGCAAGGACCACCTGTAGATCGACCAATCACACTGGAAATAACCATCCTGCAGGAAAATGCAACCACTGATGTGATTGGCGGATGGTTTTCACAGAGGCTAGACCATCTCTCAGAAGCTGCTCTGGATTTTGCCCCTACTTTGCCTGAGCAAGGCTGCTGGTGAGGGGGCGCTATCCCCAGACAAAGTGGGAATGAGCTTTAATAGCGCTTGGATGAGCTTTTTAAAAAAATTGCAACCCCCCTCTAAGTCTGAGAACTCCTGTCGTAGGGAGTGATCATACCAACATATTTAATTGATTTAAATGTAAATGAAGTTTACATTCATTGTTTTGTGTCCTGATCCCAGATACTTTGCAGCTGGCTCTGCCTAATTTTGGGAGGGCCGTTCCTGGCACACCGTTAAAGGTGCAGGATAACTGCAGGACGTTGCACATCTCTTCAAAGATGCACAAAACAGGCTGAGGAGGTTGAAGGGGAGTCCTATGTTCCTCTTTAAAACGACTTTTGTATCAGCACCATGAGGACTAGAATGCTTATTTTATTTTGGGGCAAGTCCATACGGTGGAAGTGACATGCAGCTGCTCTTGGCTTCAGTCTCTGAAGTTGAAACCATCCCTAGTTTAAAAGATCAGGTAGCAGGTGATGGGAAGGGTCCTCCTCTCCCCTGAACTTTAGGGAGCTGCTGCATGAGAAGAGAAAACCTTGGAGATTGTGGAGAATTCTTTGGATTTTTCTTGGAGAAAGAATTTGGCTTTGTACTAGGATTGCATTCCTAGGGCTGGCATTTTTCTGTTAATCCTTGAAAGAGAAGGAGCGAGGGGTGGTGCAAATACTCCTGAGCAAATTTTCCTTTATTTTGTGTAATGAGGTCTTCATCCGCCTCTTGCAAAACCATTTGCGTGGTTTGCAAAGAGCTCCTGAGCTGGCTTCGTTTGCCAGGAATTACATATGATTCAGACATCCCTGAATAAGGGCGACAACGGCTTTGCGTCGAGCAAGGAGTCCAGTTTGACTTGATCTGGTTTCGTTTCCTTATTTCCTCCCCTTCTCTGGGTCAGTATCTCCCAGGGACAGAGAACTGCTTCACTGCAGTCCAGCAAGCAAGGACAGGCCCTGTTCATTCATCCCTTGGTACAGAATCGACCTATACATGGGACCCAAGACGTTCCTTGCTGGTCCCAATTCAGCCGCAGGGGAGAAGGACAGACGGACGAGTGGCCCACTTCCTTTGTCCCGGTATCACTTCTCCCTTTCAGCAATACCCCCCTGAAGATCCTGCCCCCACGCCCTGCTTCCCACTGGCCAAGCTGGAGGAAACCCACTCCAGCAGAGGGAGGGTGTGTCTGGGACAGGAAGAGACCTGTCTTTCCCAGGAGGCTCCCCCATATCCTGAAAAAAGCCCAATTCGGTTGCCACCCCTGTCTGGGGCAGGGGTCACACCACTGCTGGACTGCTCAGTGTACAAGGGCCAGTTGCCAGCCCAGTAAAGAGCAGGGTGGGGTTTCCTCCCCCCACCCCATGCCCCACCCTGCAAGGTCAATTCCCAGCCTCCTGCTTAAGCTTGCTTTCAGCAGTGGCAAATTGTCCTTTGAGCTCCTAATATGGACAGGGCTTGCCATCACAAGAGGATTTTGGACTTCAGCCTTGAAAATACCTAGGGGTGTCCCATCCAAAGGCTAGCCACACCTAACTTAGCTTCCAAGCCCAGCCCATGTTATCCAGGTGCTGCCATCCCAAGCCAAGCACAGTTTCCAGCTGACACCCCCCCTCCCTGTTTTTCCCCCTTTCTTCCGCTGGTGAGGCCCCAGCTCTGCCCACCCCCTTTGCCACATCTGGGTGGGCAAAGCCTTGCTTTGTCAGCCACCGCACTGGGTGGGAGCTCCAAGTTGCAAGAATGAAGGCCGCAGGCTGGGTGGCAAGGAAGGTGGGAGGCAGCTGCCAGCAAAATAATGCTGTGCCTCCCCGCCCAGTATAAATACACAGGCCATGCTCACGTGATGCTCGTCCTTGACTTTTAGGTAGTTCTGTTTAGTCAGCCGTGGGGTGGGGGGAGAGAGGAGTGGGAGGCCGACAGCTATATATAGCTGCGACCCACAGGTAACTGCGTCAAGTGCCTGCTTCGTTGACGCAGCTGGCAATGCAAGCCGGAATGCTGTGTGTGCGTGTTTGGGTGTGCGCGCATGTGCACCTCCTTCCTTGGAGATCCCCCCTCAGACACACAGACTCTCTCTCTCTCCCTGAATCTAAAACCAGAAGCCTTCAATTTCTCTCCCTTTCCTGCACAAGGAGCTTGCCAGTCTGACAAGAACCCATCATCTGGGGTTTTTTCCCTGCATGGAAAGAAAAGAGAATTTGGGCAGTATCAGGTCTGCTAAAATTCCGGGCAGGGGTGGGCGTGGGGCTTGTAAAGCAAGGGGCAAATTTATAGATTCAGAAGCGATTCCTTTCTTCCATCCTCTGTGGTTTGATGAATCTCAGAGCAATTTTTAGGAGCCTTGGGGTAAACGTGACTTAGCTAAGAAATCCAAGGATATACCTTTCATTAGCAATTTCCCCCTCAGATTGGATCAGTTCTCCATCTGCATTAGCTCTGAACTATTCAGACCTGCTCCTATACGAAGACATGCCGGCTGTGTTCACAGGGGCATCCATGGCGGTCAAAAAAGTCAAGATGGTCACACAAGGAAAGCTGACATGCAAAAAAGGGGTGGAGCTTCACTCACTCAGCCACCTTTGCAGATGCCCTTGAAAAGCAACACATGAATTAAACAGATGGAGCAATCTCTCAGTGACTTATCTAACCATATAGACTAGTGTTTTTCAAACTTGGCCACTTTAAGATGGGTGGACTTCAACTCCCAACTCCCATGATGGCTGGGGAATTCTGGGAGTTGAAGTCCACCCATCTTAAAGTGGCCAAGTTTGAAAAGCACTGATATAGACAGATGCAGGCCAAAGGCTTAAAGGTAACTTATGAAGGATAACCTGGTTTAGTTTTGCAGGAACTCGCTTTCATACCCCTTGGAGTTCCAAATATAGAATCAAGACTAGATTGCCAAATGTCTTCTTTATTCCTGCTCTTCTGCCTTGAATAACAGCTTGAGCTCCCCACATTAGCAGATAACAATGCTCCTCTCCAGGTCCTCAGAATCATCCCTCCTTGGGTTGTGAGGCCAAGCATCCCTTCAAAGCATAGGAGCATCCTGAAGGGAGGGTGGCACATCAGTTGGCAAAGCAGCTGCTTGGTGTGTTTGGCACTCATCACCCAAATGTTGGAATCTGGCGGAACTGACCGCCCCCTTTTTAGCAAACGGGAAGGGCTGTTGACTCGTTCGCTTCCCCCTGCCGGTATGATGTTGTTCCTCTGTGGAAATGCTTTGTGGGAGGGGGAGATCAGGGCTGGGTTATACACCACCCCCACCCTCCAGCCTGGGAACGTGAAGCCCAAGATTGGAGCCCCACCCAGCTTTATTGGGAAGAGGCACCTCTGACGTCTGCCCAGCAGCTGAACCAACAGCTTGGAAGCAAATGCATTAACCTTGTGAAAGGGACCCAGATCCCATCCACCCATTGCCTGGAGCTCTGCTGCTTAGGCTGGTATCTGTGGAAGGTGGGGAGAAGAAGACATCCTCTGCAACCCTTAGCCATTGTTGGCCAAAGTTTAGTTAGATAGCCTTAGTTTATAGGAGTCAAACCTCAGGAGAAGTCCGCAAGCACCTTTTCCAATTAATAAACTTTATTAAAAGGCTGCAGCTCACCAAGGCTGATGCCTTTTAATCCATTTTTTCAGTCTGCAACACTTAGTGTCCTGAGGAGCAGACAGACAGAACAAAGCTAGCACTGACTAATTAAGAGGAAGAGGTGTTTTTTTTAAAAAATTCAGGCATGCACCGATACCTCCCTGCAGGACAAACAAAGGCAATAAAAATATTACACAGACTCAGCTGGAAGCCATGTTTTGTTTTGGGGTTGGCCTTGAAGTCGCTCTTGACTCCTCGGGACTCCAGGTTGAAGTCCATGCTGTTTTCTTGGCAACGGGTTCAGGTGAGGCTTCTCACTGCCTTCTTCCAAGGGCTAAGAAAGAACAGCTGGCCCCAAGTTGGCCAGTTGGCTTCCGGGCCTAAAGCAGAACTAGAACTCAGGCCTGTTATCATAAGGCGGTAAGGGACCTTGGAGGTCTTCTAGTCCAACCCCTTGCCCAAGGCAAGAATCCTCAGACCATCCCAGCCAAATAGCTGTCCAACCTTGGCTTGAAAGTCTCCAGTGATAAATCCTCCACAGCTCCAGGAAGTAGGCTGTTCCTCTGCTTCACAGCTCTCATGGTTAGGAAATTCCTCATTTCAAGCTTGGATCTCGCTCCATAAAGCTTCCATGCATTGATTCCTATCTTATCTTTGGGCTCTGTGGAGAATAAATCCACCCTCTCTTCCCCAGGACAGCCCGTCAGGGATTGGAAGGCTGCCATCATGTCTTCCCTTCCCCTTCTCTTCTGTAGGCTAAACAGACCCAGTTCTTTCCACCATTCTTAGTAGGATCTCCAAACCCCTCACCATCTTTGCTGCTCTTCTCTGCACCCTCTCCAGTTCCTCAGCATCCTTCTTACATTGCGGTGACACAAACTGGACATGGTTCAGTATTCCGACCAATGCAGCAGAGAGCAGAAATACCCCTTCTCCACTCCTAGCCTTAACCACTAGACCTGTGTTGGTCAACCTTAGCCATTTTAATATGTGTGGACTTCAACTCCCAGTATCCCCCAGTCAGCATAAAATGGCTAAGGTTAAGAAACGCTGCACTAGACAAAGTGACTCTCACCAACAGTATAATAATGTAATAATCAGTCAAAAACATTTTGTCTCAGGCTGGTAAGCCAGAAGAAAGTTACACATAATTGCGGATTTGCAAATGGGGAGGGCCCCTGAAAATGTTGGGGCAATCCCAGCAACCACCAAATGTTGCAAGGTGATGCTTTAATACAAGCTACATGGAAGATGATGGAGTACAGAATGCCAGGGAAACCATATAGAGGTTTTTTAATTTTAATTAAATGCAAGTGCAGTGAAAATAGAGGGTGTCTGTATAGCATTATGACTAAAATCAAGGCAGCAAAAACAAAATAAAAAAAACCACCACACAGTCCCTTGGATGGCAGTAGAGATGTTTTGGTTCCTGTCCTCTGACATCTAGTGGTTGTCTGGATTTTTCCAACCTGGTCTGGCGCCTTCATTTTTAACCATCTTGGAAGGGAGCCTCGGGCACTCCACTCAAAAAGCCAGTTTTATAATCAACGCCCTGCCCTTTTTTATGAGTGCGGCAATAGCATGCTTGTGGCTGCCATTTTAACTTTCTTGACCCACCCCCACTGGACATCCCTGGTAGAACCATGAAAAAAAGCAGTTTCCTTTTTTTGTTGTTTAATTCAGAAACACATGGACCAGAACTTGTGTTCTTTTAGAAGACAACTTGATTGCTTGGGGGGAGTGGTAAAGCCCTCACCTTGAATATGGATGGTCTCAGGTTTAATCCTTGGCATCTACAGTTGGGCTTGGAAAGCAACGTTGCCCAGCATCTTGGACTCAGGGAGAAGTAAAAATTCCTCGTTTAAAAGAAGATAAAAGTGCAAAAGTTTTTAAGGATGCCCAAAGGGCCCAGCCCACAATTTGTGGTCTGGTATAAATGCTCCTTGTCATCTAAATATACTTCAGGATCCAAGGCTGGGTTTGAGAAATGCAAGTGATTTACAGCTACTGTACTTCTGTCTCTAGAGCAATGTTTGTCAAGCTCAGCCCCTGTAAGATGTGTGTTCTCCAACACCCAGAATTCCCCAGCCAGCCATGCTGGCTGGGGAATTCTGGGAGTTGGAGAACACACATCTTAAAGTTACCAAATTTGAAAAACACTGTTCTGAGCAGGACTTTCCATGTGGATATGCTTCCTCTGTGGAATTTTGCTCGCAGAAGTTGTCCCTGTTGAGTTTCCTGCCTATCACCACGTGGCTAAAAAGAGGGGGACCACCGACAGGGGTGTAGGACCCCCAGCCAGGAAATTTGGACCTTCCCGGCCTCCCTGTTTCAGCACAAGGTGGCTGCAGCTGCAGTTTCAAAATAAATCTGTTTCTATGGCAACGGAGAGGGGGGTTCTGGTGTGTGAATGAATGAACTGCGGATGAATGAACGGATTTCTCTCGGCTGCGTTGGCCCCTCCCCCGGGTTACCAATGCCGGAAGGTCAAGCAGACAGAATAGGAAGGGCCTAAAAGGCGGGGATCAAACTGGGCATCCGTTTCTGAGCCACCTGCCCGATTTTCCATACCCAGACTAGCCCTATGTCCTTAAAAGCAGCCTTGACAGGTTCGAATGGCAGAGCCCTTCCTTCTCCTTTCCACGCCCTTAAGCATCGAGAGTAAGTTGTACATTACACTATTTCATACACAGAGGCCACACCTGTCTCGGAAAAAAAAGATAAAGGCAACCGGATTTTATGAGCGCGTAACAGGGCGTTTGTACCTTCGAACTTCTCTTTTAAAACATTTTGCCTGGAACAATCGGACTATCAAGAACCGGCAAGCCTAATCCTGGGATTCCATCCCGCGTTTTCCCGCGGACTGCATTGCCCAGGCAGGGAGGGAGCCTTGGCACTTTCCTGGCGGGCGCTGAAGTAAAACGCGGACTGGAGGTGGCGGGAGCCGAAGGAAGCGGCAGAAGTCCTCTTCCAAGTTTATTTCTACTGCAATAATCGGGGACGGGAGGGGAAAAAAATCGGCCGGGGAAAGTGGCGTGCGTGCGGCGGGGGGGCTGCCCTGCCTAGGAGCAATGGTTTAACTCTGTCCTTCTATATATATTTTTTCATTTTATATAAAGGTAATGTTGTACAATTTACAATGCGTATACATATACGTATACATACACATACATATACAATTGTTATATATTTTATAGAATATATACAATTTATGTAAAATTCCATTTTATTGTAATATAAATGTAGATCATGAACTCTTCGAACACAAGCAATCCCAGAGTATATGGATATGCTTCCCCCTGTGGAATTAGATAAAAGCAGAAAAGACAAATTCCGTATCATGGTCGGAACCTGAGGCAGAAAGCAGACCTAAAATCTGCACAACCAGCAAACAAAGGAACAAATGCATCCATAGAAACATCTGCAGTTGAAACCTACAGAGGTTCGTGTGGAAATGATTGATAACACTTCCTACCAAATGTACACAGAATTGCACCCATTAAATTCAAATTGGGCAAAAAGAATTCTCCTTGCGAAGAAAACAGAATATGTAGATAAATCTACAGGTCGGGTCTTGACCCCCAGCAAAACGATCCACTTGAATGCATTCCAATCTTTCCAGCCCCCTTGTAATATTTATAAATCTTCTTTGAAATTAACCACCACATGCACCTCAGGAACACCTACAGTACTAAAAAGACAAGGGAAAAAGGGTGAATCGGGTTCTCCCGGGAGAGAACTCTGCACATGCTCTTGTGTTCACCACTTATCTAGCAGTAGTGCCGTAAAACTGATTCCCTTCTGATTCCCTTCGCTACTGCTGAAATGGAGAAAGTTTGTGGAACTTGGAGGTGGAATTTTGGATGGTAGGATGCTGAGCATCGTTCTGGTTCTTAAATACTCCTGGCTTTGCTAACCTTGAATTCTTGGTTAATTGGGCACTAATTATTTGTTTTGATATTCCCAATACTTGGCATTCCGCCAAGCTGTAAACCTTCCAGACCAGCCAGTTATTTATTTATCCATCATATTTCTACCCGCGCAATTAATGAGATGCATGGCAGTACGGTAATTAGCATACCAATTAAAAGATCCACAGTAAGGCGAAAATTATAATTACAACGATAAAGCCTACAATCCTTATACACAAACAAAATCAAACAGGACTGGGCATCTTATTGTTCCCTTACAAACCCTTTGAAGTCAGTTTTCAAAAATTTTCTGGAAGGCTAAAACAATGGGGGCCCCCAGGAGAGTCCACAAGAGGAGGAGGCAAAAAAGTCAAGATGGCAACCACAAAACTCTGCATCCAAAGCCCCACCCCTTTTCTACCTGCCTTGCAGGCTTCCAACTGGCTGAAAAGGTGACCCCAAAATTTCTCAGGTTTAGTTTAACTTTGCCTTTTTTTCTTTCCACATACCTGCCCTCCCCATTAAAAAAGGTATTCCACCCTTTTTCTTTGCTTTGTCCTGAGTTACTGCTTCAACACACTGAAGGTCACCCTACAGCAAAGGAGGGATTCTCCATTAATAGAAGTACAGGTCATCCTTGCTTAATGACCACAATCGGTTGCTAAGTGAAGTGAATTCTGGGAGTTGAAGTCCAGACATCTTAAAGTTGACAAAATTGACAAACACTGCTCTAGCCACATCTATAGTACCTTTCCATGTTAATTTTTTTTTTTTGTCCATTTGAGTCAATCTTATTTTCCAGGCAGCTGCCTGGGCAACTCCCTGCAGTTTCTTTGGCAAGATTTTCAGAAGTGGTTTGCCCTTCCCTTCTTCTTCCCAGGGCTGAGAGAGTGGGACTGTCCCAAAGTCCCCCAGCTGGCGTCGTGCCCAAGGCAGGACTAGAACTCAGAGTCACCCAGTTTCTAGCCCGGCACCTTTAACACCAAACTGCCTCTCCTCTTCCCATGAATACCAAGCAAAACCAACCCAGCTGAGATTTGGGGTTTTCTACTTTGCGTGGTACTCCCCAGTTTTGCTTTCTGCAGACCAGCCGGCTGTTCGCTCCATTCTGGGAGGCATCCCAGCCTCCTCCAAGGCCAGTTCATCCCGCGTCACACCTGGAGGGCGAGGGGTTGGGGATGCTGGGGGAGGGAGCTGCTGCAGGAAAGTGAGCCAGGCCATAAAGCCCCCCCTTCTTCCTTTGCCCCCTCCCTCCCCTGCTCTCCCCCTCCTCCACCTCCAAGGGATATTTTTAGTACCAGCCCAGGCCAAAGACTGAGAGAAATGCACATCGCTGGACCTCGGCCGAGACAGCTGCAATGCAAAATTCTCCGTTCAGGGTGACCCTTCACCCTCACTCCATTCCAGACTGGCAGCCGGCCGGGCGACGGTGCCTCGGACACAAGGGACAATTGTCCGAAGCTGTGCCCTCCCTCCTGCGCTAAGATGGCCATCAGCCACTTTTAATGAAGGCCCCAGGCCTGGCTCCAGAATTGTATGTGGAGCTTTGTTGGTGCGAGCCGGTGACTGCGCAGCAGCGAAGGTGCTCCAAGTGTGCAAAGGGTGCATCCCGTAAAAAACAGCCAAAGCACCCTGCTGGTGTCCAGTACATCACTGAAGAGTTGCATGATCTCCAGGCTGGGGCAGGGAGGGAATCCCATTGCGCCTCGTTCTCTCCTTAATTTCTTCCTTTGCTTTCTAGACTCAGCCATGAGTTAAAGAAGACGGTGGAATGTATCCGTTGGGCTTGTCCCACACATTTATCCTGGTTTGTTAAAGAATAACCAATGCATTTGTACCTGCATCACTCATTTTTACCTGGGTTCAATGTCAAACCATTCGGTGCCTTTGAAGGACACCGTTCCTACTGTACTTGGATCACGATCAATGGGGCAGTTTCTCCATTTTAGGGCTGGCGGGCTTGTATCAAGTGCCATTCATAAAGTAATTAAAGAAATTAATTACTCTAACGTGTTCTTTTTCCCCTCTAACTTAGAGTGGCTTGTGACTGGCTGGCTGAGTTCGCACAATGCATTTCCCCCACTTCCTGAACGAAGCCTTTGCTTGGATTTGCACAAGATGCTTAAACTCTCAATAAATCACACAGGCTGTTTTTTGCAATGTGTAAGCCATACAAAAGAAGTGCCCTATTTAAAACTAAGCGAAACTAGCGTGTTGTGTGAAGGCAGTTCCTAGATCAGAAAGGGACCCTGTGGCAGTGGTTGGGGATCTCCTAAGCTTTGAAGTTAACACAGGAAGCTGGTGACCAGGGTTGTCCACAGGGCATGGTCAAATAAGTCAAGATGGCAGCCACAAGATGCAATCAAAGGTTCACCCATTTTTTACGTCCATTGCACATAAAAAACAGAGCGCCAATGGTACCATTGTGGCTGCCATCTTGAACTTTTCTTTAAAAAACACCCTGCAAGATGTCACTGGAACAGTGTTTTTTCAACTTTGGCAACTTTAAGACGTTTGGACTTCAACTCCCAGAATTCTCCAGCCAGCCATGCTGGCTGGGGAATTCTGGGAATTGAAGTCCGCACGTCTTAAAATTGCTAAGGTTGAAAAACACTGCATGGGAAGATGCAGAGCTGAATTATTGTGGTCCTTGGTGGGGAGCTAAAGTTAGTTATGGGAGTATTCTGTCCTCCAGAGGCAAAATCTTTCTTTGACATAGTTAAACGTATTGTCTGAACACAACCTAGAAAGGGTCCAGAAGCAGGGCAGCCTCTTTGGGATGCAATGAACAAAATGCAAGCAAAAAGGCCAAATATCCAGACCTGAGCAGGTTGGAGCAGATGTCACAAGGGGGTGAGGGCGCCTGGAGGTGGAGTGCTTGAGCTGAGTCCAAAGGCCCAACAGCAACCTCCAAGAAAGGCCTTGTAATCCCTTTGACGTGTCTGGCTTTTTATTGATTTGGAGAACGGGGGCCTTATTTTATTTATTTTTTATTTATTTTATTTTATTTTATTTATTTTTTATTTTATTTACTTTATTTTATTATTTTGTTTTTTCATTTTAATTTATTGCATTTCTGAAATTCATATTTTATTTTTATGTTTCTAAATTTCCTTTTATTTTCTTTCTTTTTCTTTATCTTTCTAAAATTTATTTTATTTTCTTTCTTCCAAGATCCCGCTTCTGTGCACTCGAGCAAGGCAAGCATCACTCCAAAAGGTGGGATGCCTCATCTTAGTAAGGGGCTGGTCTGGTGCCAGAGACATGGCTGAGACCCGGGTTCAAATCCTTTCCCCCGGCGGTAGACCACAGAATGTGATCTGAGGCATGCTTACTCTGAAGTAAGTGCCACAGAGTGTGAATGGAGCTATGAGCAAGAAGGTTGTGCAAGCAAGTCTTTGTCTCTCTTTCTCTTCTTTTCTTAGCCTGACCTACCTTACAAGATCGTTGTGAAAATAAAATCTGGAAAAGAGAGCAAATGTTAATAAGAGGAGTAGGGGATAAGTCAGATTTTTCCTTGCCCTAGGTGGCAGACAGCCACTGCCATGCTATAGCTGGGGATCATGGGAATTGTTGTCCAACATGACTAGCGGGCCCCACAACACATTTGGTAAGTGTGAGTAGATTTTTTAAATTTATTTACTTAGCCTTATGGACCACTTTGATCACATACAACTTTAAGAAGCATACACCCAAAAAGGGAGAAATTAAAGAACAGATTAAAACAAATAAGAATACAGAAATAAAACGATGATGATGATGATGATGATGATCCATCGGGTCAAGGAATATCACTCTCAGTAATAAAAAAAAGTCATATTCACAACTAGCCAAGTGTCTTAGCAACTTTTCTAAATGCCTAGAGAATTAATGCTGATCCAGGGGCATCCACGGAGGATAGGTCAGAAAGGTCAAGATGGTGGCCTGATGCACAGTTGTGGGTGCCATCTTGATGTGACTTCCCCCCAACATGTTTCTGGAGCAAAATTAGAAAAGAGAGATCTTTGTAATTCCTGATAACACTTTCCCACAGATGGGACCCTACTAGATCAGGCAGTCCAAAGCAATCTGAGTCCTCAACCATGGCTTAGGAGAGATCTCCTTTTCTCCAGGTTCAGACAACCTGCTAGCCCAGGTCAGATGCATTTGGACACTTTTTGTGGTTTGGCACGTTGTATGATCAAGCTCATCACGTTATGCCATCAAGGGATGTTCTGTTTTGGTGAGTGCATGTAGGCAAATTGAACCTTGTACAGGTAGTCCTTGCTTAACAAGCATTCGTTCAGTGATGGACTGAAAAACCAACTTGCGACCAGTCCTCACACTTATGACTGTCACAGCACCATCCCCATGACCACAGTTTGGATGCTTGGCAACTGGTTCGCATTTTTGACTGTCGCAGCATCCTGTGGTCACATGATTGCCATATTCTACCTTCCCGGCCTGCTTCTGGCAAGCAAAATCAATGGGGAACCATGTGGTTTGCTTAACAACCCTGTAGTTCGCTTAACAGTGATTCGCTTAATGACTACTGCTAAAAGGTTGTAACATCGGGTAGGATTCGCTTAATGACTGCTTCGTTTAGCAACCAAAATTCCAATCCCGATTGTGGTTCTTAAGCAAAGACTACCTACACTGGGGACCCCAATCCTACAGTGCATCTCCAAGCACCCCCTGACTGCATCAGGCAGTGCAAGGATCAATGGACCGAACGTGTCTGCATCTGCCTCTCCGTCTCCGTGTCCACACCCAGGCTTGCCTCTGGTTCCCGCTGGCTCTGCCTCTTGCGGAGATGTGACTCACAGGGCCCAGCTTGAACGGTGACTCAACCACTTGGAGCTCAGCTCCCCACAGCCACATTGCTCGGTGCCAGCCCTTCCCTTTGCCACGTCGAAGCCAGAGACCTCAGCTGACCCAGCTGCCAGGAAAGTGGGCAAGGGACGAGGGCCTTTTGAACATGTGCAGAATGCAAGTCCTTCACTGCTGGGTAGCTGGAACCCAGCCAGACTCCAGGGATGCACACCACTGCAGGAGCAAGAATGTGGCGGGTGGGTGAGAAGAATGAGAGATGGCGAAGCAGAAGGAACTCCCAAAATGAAAACTAGCAGGTTTCCCATCGAGGCCCTTCTACCAATGAGTGCGTGTGCGCACACCTGCATACTCTCATGTCATTTTATGCTGCATGTCACTTTACACCAGTGTTTCTCAACCTTGGCAACTTTAAGACGTGTGGACTTCAACTCCCAGAATTCCCCAGCCAGCCATGAGTTGAGAAACACTGCTTCGGAGAATCCTAGGGTTGGAAGGGAACCTGGAGGTCTTCTAGTCCAACCCCTGCCCAAGGCAAGGATCTTCAGACCATCCCAGACAAATGGTGGTCTAATCTTTGCTTGAAGTCCTCAGTGATGGAGCCCCCACAACTCCAGAAGGCAGGTTATTCCTCTGCTTAATAAGTCTCATGGTCAGGAAATTCCTCCTGCATGCTGGCTGGGGAATTCTGGGAGTTGAAGTCCACACGTCTTAAAGTTGCCGAAGTTGAGAAACACTGCTTTACGCTATCAAATCACACTTGAGCCCACTTGCAAGCTAAACCTAAGTCCCAGATTTGCAAAACACAAGTTTGCATTCCCATAATATCTGGCACTCTAGTAAATTGTGTTTTTTTTTTGAGCTTCGATTATGTCTCCAAGTGTGCACCCCCACCCTTCTTATTTTTATTTATTTATTTATCAAGTTTTATCACCACCCATCTCCCCCCAAAGGAGGGACTCTGGGCAGTTTACAATACAAGCTTAACCGAAACAAGTTCCAGCTTAGCAGAAAACAGGGGGTTGGACAGGATCTAAGAAAGATCTTAGGTTCTTTTGTTGCCACGCACAAGGAAAAGAACCTCTGAGCATACATGAAATGTTTGCTCATAGACACATGGGTTAGTCATGGACCTCATTCGCATATCCTCCTACGTGGTAACATGGGTGGCTTGGTTTCTATTTATTTTTAGCTTATTATGTTGTATGTACTCAGGCAATCGTGGTGTGTTCAACTAATCATGGTTCAGTAAACCATGGTTTAACATAATGCGGTTCCCATCCGGATGTGTGTGTGGAAAAAGCAAAGATGTACTTCAGCGTCCTTGATGCACTTGATTTGCTGTTTGTATTGACCAACAAGGTTTAATGCAGATTTCAGATGGGGCTAAGCAACAGGAAGTGCCCTTTTACTGTTTTTTTAAGTGCCTCTGACCACATGCAAAGTGTTTTTCTCCTATCTGGCCAACCCAGCTTCCAGCACACTTGAGAATCAGGGGATTGTGGAATCGATTCCCGAGGCTCAAAGTCCTTCCGGGCCCAGTTCCACCCCACACACGAGGGCGTTGCCTTATTAGCCAGCTGGGTCAGGCGCTTTCTGGATCTCACTCCACGAACGTCTGGGCGTGTCCTTCCAATGCCAGTGGCTGGGCAGAAACCTCACTGTAGGTGGGGAGCCCAGAGTAATGACCTCATCCTTGGCCCACACTCTGCACGCACCCAGCACCCCTGTCACACCCCTTGTTCCCGGGAGCACAACAGATGGGCAGTTGAGGGTACTCAAGAGGCGAGTCCTGCAACTCTGTGCACGCTCCAGGGTAGCCCTTCCATCGTTATTAGGAGCAATGCAATGCCTAGAATTCCCAACACATCCGGGCGCCCCAGGTTGAAAGCTATTCTCACGTGCGATCCAGGATAGGCGCGGTCCTTGATGCTTAAGCAGCTTAAGCAGATGCGGAACTTCCCACGCGTTCACCTGGGCATCTGAGGTCCAGGGTAGACTGCCCCTAGCCAAGCAGGTCCACTGAACGACCCTAGTACCCGGGGAGCGCCGCCGGGCTCGCCCTTGCGGCCGGCCAGCCTCAAGTACTCCCTCCGCGCGGACCGGTTGCGGTTCCAGCCGCCTCGCGGGGGAGCAGCTGGTGGCAGTGAGTTCCACCGAGGATCGACTTTAACAGCCGCCCTCGGAACGGGCTGGAGCTGGCCAGGCAGAGGCCCCGGGCGGCAGCAGGGAGGCTCGGCGCGCTCTGTGCATGCCCAGAGGCCCGCCGCGTTCCCTTTCCTTTGTCCGCGCCCCGCGCCCGCGTCCCGCCACCTGGTTGAGCAACGCGCCGGGGCCGGGAGAGGCACTCCGCCGCGGGGCGCCTCGTGGCTCGGGTGGCGTCGAGCGGCGTGAGTCAGCGCGCCCCGCGGGGAGCCGAGCAGAAGCGGCCAGGGGGCGCGGAGCCAGCCCGGTTCCCAGCCGGCGCTCCCTGCCCTCCCTCCCGCCTCCGCGGAAAAGAGGGGCCCCGCCCAAGCGCCCCCCCCCGCGCATCGCAGGGCAGCGGGGCGCTCGCGGGCACATGCCGGGAGGGACCCTTGAAAGGGCGGGGGGGCGGATTAATCTACCGCAGGGGGAACGCGGGGGGAGGTTCTTCCTGCGTCAGCGCCTCGAGAGCCCCTGAGCGTTGGTTGCGGAAGCGTTTTCGAGAGGAATGGCCCACGCCCGGTTAACCAGGGTTTTATTCAAGCCAAGGCTCGGTTGCTGCACAGTGCAGTGGTAATTTCCCTAAAATGGTGGGCTAGTTTGGGGTTCAGTAATTTGCACAATCTTTTTTTCCCGTCTTTCCTTCCTCCTGTTCCGTTTCTTCCCTTCCTTCTCCCTCCTTCTCTTCCTTTTCCTCTCTCCCTCTTTTTTCCTCCCTCCCTCCCTTCATCCGCATCCCTCTCTTTTGCTTTTCCTTCCTTCTTCCCTCCCTCTTTCTCTTCTTTGCCTCTTTTCCTTCTTTCCTTTCCCTCGTTCCTTCCTTTCTTCTTTTTCCTCCCTTCATCCCCCACTTTTGCCTGCCCTCCCTCCCTTTTTCTCTTCTTTCCTTCCCTCCCCCTTTTTCTTCCTCCCCTCCCTCCCCTCCCTCTCTTGCTTTTCCTTCCTTCCATCTATTCAGCACAAGAAAAGCAGGGCTGAGGGGTGGGGGTGACAGTCCTGTTGATTGCCTGGTCCAGCACATTTCCCCTGGGTGGGTGGAAAGTCAGACTCTGCCCCTGGGCAGGGAGTCTCTTGCAGGCTGTTGGTATCCTGCTGCTAATCATTGCAGTGAGAAGCTGTTGAGAGCCAGGGTGGGGTAGTGGGGAAGGGGCTGGACTAGGAGGGGGGAGACCCCGGTTCTAGTCCCCCCTCAGCCACAGAAGCTCATTGGCTGACTTTGGGCCGGTCCCTCCCTCTCAGCCCAAGAGCCAATCAGGTCTAGTGGGGTTGGGGCTGGACTAGGAATGGGGAGACCCGGGTTCTAGTCCCCCCTCAGCCACAGAAGCTCATTGGCTGACTTTGGGCCAGCTCCTCCCTCTCAGCCCAAGAGCCAATCAGGGTTAGTGGGGAAGGGGCTGGACTAGGAGGAGGGAGACCCCGGTTCTAGTCCCCCCTCAGCCACAGAAGCTCATTGGCTGACTTTGGGCCAGTCCCTCCCCCTCAGCCCAAGAGCCAATCAGGGGTTGTGGGGAAGGGGCTGGACTAGGTGTGGGGAGATCTGGGTTTGAGTCCCTGTCTACCCATAGAAGCTCCCTGAAAACTTTGGGCCCAACAGCCATGGAGCAGTAGGGAAGGTCCTAGTGTCTCTGTAGATAAATATAGAGGATGTCCGTTAAAAGTCCATCTGCACCTGAAAACAAGGACATGCAAAGGTTATGCAAATCTGTGCTCTCAGAGTCCTCTTTGTGCACATAGTATTCCAAAACTGCAAACACAGCTTATTTGCATGGTTTTGCATAATTAAATCTTGTTCTTAAACCATGGGGAAAAGAAGAAGCTATGCAGGCCACAGTTTTCAGATCCATACAACTGCTGTTCATGCACACACACACGGAGATGCCTCTTACAAATTATAAAATTTAAGGAATGGGTATCCTTTTGGTGCCCAAAAGCAGTATATAACATTTTTGGAATGCTGAGAGCCCTCAAATGGATGGGAGTTGATTTTTCTAACTGTGATATGTCAGTTTTAGGACTGATGCTTCCATCTGCATGTTTCCCACTTCAAAATGGAAAAAAACCCTACATGCTGTCTTTTTTTTTTTTTCCCAAGGGCTACAGAAGGTGTTCTGGGGTTGCTCATCCTTGGTCTAGAGCAGTCTTTTTCAACCTTGGCAACTTTAAGATGTGTGGACTTCAACTCCCAGAATTCCCCAGCCAACTTTAACAAGTGTAGACTTCAACATGCTGGCTGGGGAATTCTGGCTGGGGAGTGGAAGTTCACACATCTTAAAGTTGCCAAGTTTGGAACGGACTGGTCTAGAGACTTGCTCCTTAAAAAGAGAGAAAATATAAGGGAAGGGAAAAAAATTCTTAAAGACTCTGTTCACACAAGATGCTTCGCTTGGTTGCTAAATGGGCCCGTTTTTGGGGTCTGCAAAATGAGCCAAACCATAACCTAACCGATCAACTGACATGCTAAGCCAGGGTTCCTCGACCTTGGCAACTCTAAGCTGTGCGGACTTTGCTGGCTGGGGAATTCTGGAAGTTGAAGTCTGCACAGGAGGGGAGGACTTCAACCCTGAGGAACCCTGCACTAAGCACAGAAAGAGTAAATAACCAAGATTAAATTTTACCAGGGGTGAATAAAGTTCTGATGTGTAACTGACCTAGTGTAACCCTGTTGTGTGGACACTGCCTGGCCATTTGTATTGCTCGTGATTGGTACAAAATTCTACGGCTTTTTGGGAACTGTAGCGCACACCCCCGTAGTATTTCCTCTTAAGCAAAGGGAAGTATTAAAATCTGGGTATGCAGGAAACAGCAGCCATGAGAAGCAATTTAATATGGTCTGCTTTTTGTAAGCCCAACCAGAAGGGTTCTATTACTTTTGCTTTCCTTTTAAATCGTTGTAGAGATTGTGGAGTTCAGCATATCAGTCATTTCTTTGTTTCTTTATTTGTTACAGGTTTAGGCTGCTCAAAGGCCAAACTCTTTAGACAAAGTACTGATCAATTGAAAACATTAAATACAAGAGGACATAAAAGCAGATCCCAGGGGACGTTTATCCAGTCCCTCTCTCTTAGCCCAAGGGCCAGACTGCACTATTAGGGAAGGGGCTGGGCTAGGAGGGGGGAGACCTGGGTTCTAATTCCTCCCCTCCTTGGAAGCTCATTGGCTGACACTGGGCCAGTCCCTCCCTCTCAGCCCAAGAGCCAATCAGGAGTAGTGGGGAAGGGGCTGCAGCAGGAGTGGGGAGACCCCAATTCTAGTTCCTGCTCAGCCACAGAGAATCCTGGGGACCTTTGGACTATCGCTCCCTCTCAGCCCAGCCTACCTCAAAGGGTTGCTGTTGTGAGGACAAATAGGAGGAAGGAGCTGTACATACCCTGCCTGCAGCTCCTGCAGCTAGAAATCTAATTAATAATAATAATTTATTAAGCTTGTATGCCACCCAACTCCCAATAACTCTGGGCAGCTCACAATATTCAGACAAAGGAATTACAATAAGATCAATAAAAGATAAAAATAAAAGAGGGCCAGCGCGATGAAGGGGGGGATCCCACTCTCCCTGGCCAAAGGCCTGGGTGAAGAGCCAGGTCTTCACGGCTCTTCTGAACAAGAGCAGAGTGGGGGGCCATCTGGATCTCGGGGGGAGGCTCATTCCAGAGGGCAGGCACTGCCACAGAGAATGGGCACTTCCCGGGCCCCGAGAGATGACATTACTTAATCAAAAAAATCCGAAGTGCGCCAACGCTGCAGGATCGAATTGGCTGGCCAGATGTTATGGGAGATGGGCCGTCCCTCAAATAACCAGGCCCTCTGCCGTGGAGAGCTTTATAGGTAACAACCAGCACCTTGAATCACACCCAGGAGCAAACTGGCAACCAGTGCACTCGTGAAGCAGAGGTGTTACATGGGCATAGCAAGGCATGCCCATCACTGCCTGCACTGCCACATTCTGGACCAGTTGAAGCTTCTGGGTGGTCTTCAAGGGCAGCCCCATGTAAAGCGCATTGCGGTAGTCAAACCATGAGGTGACCGGGGCATGAGTGACTGTCTGAAGGCCCCCCCGATTTAGGAAAGGGTGCAACTGGCACACCAGATGGAGTTGTGCAAAGGCCTTCCAAGCCACAGCTGCCACCTGCTCTTCAAATTGGTACAGATTGTTTACCCACCTTGAAGAGGGAAGTGCTATCCCAGCCAAGGTCAAAGATGGAATACCCTCAGATCTGGGTGGTCCAAACACCCACAGCCACTGGGTCTTGGTAGGACTGAATCTGAGATGGCTCCTCCCCATCCAAATTTGCACAGCTTCCAGGCACTGGGACAGAACCTGGATAGCCTCACTTGGCCAGCCCAGAGTTAAAAGATATAATTGGATATCATCAGTGTACTGATGATACCCAAACTGGTGGATGGCCTAACCCAGTGGTTTCATGTAGATGTTGAAAAGGAGGGGGGAGAAAGTAGAACCCTGCAGCACCCCATAAATGAGGGGCCTAGGGTACAGTCTCCCCCCGCCAGCCAACACCAACTGGAACTGGCCCCAGAGAAAGGAAGAGAACCACTGTAAAATGGTGCCCCCAGCCCCCAGAGCCGGCTCAGAAGGATACTGTGGCTGATGGTTCAAAAGCCACCGAGAGATCAAGGAGCGCAAGGATGGATGCACCACCACCATCCTGGCTCTTCCAGAGGTCATCAACAAGCACAACCAAAGCTCTCTCAATACTAAAACCCAACTGAAACCCATCTAGATAATCCATTTCCTCCAGGGATCTCATCAGCTGCAGACCAACCATCTTCTCAGTTGGTCAGTTGTTGTTGAAAACCATTGGATCCAAGGATGGCCTCTTGAGGGAGTGATATACCATTGCCTCTTTTAAGGCCTGGACCCAACCCTGGGTGACCTCAAGGGCCAATTTCACAACCCAGGAGGGACTGGATCCAGTAAGCAGCACAGAGGACCCTGTCCACTTCCTCGGGAGTCACCAGCTCAAACTCAACTAGATCACACCCCCAGCCCGTCCCCCAGGCTCTGCCAAGTCAGAGCGAATCTGAGTGACTTTATCAATCAGTTAGCCTGAATAATTCTTACAGCAGCCCAACTGATGTTCCGAGGGGCCCTCCCACCCAATAAGGACCGGGTCACCCTAAACAGGGCTGCTGGACAGCTATCAGCGGATGGATAAGGGCAGAAAAATATGACCAGGTTAAAATGGTTGTGTAAATGAAGCCAGGATATGACAATCTATTCATGCTGTTTGAGACTGGGGAGAAAACCCAGGAGTTTCCCCTTTGTGAAGGTACATATTCTCACCAGAGAATTAGGGAGGGTGGACAGGAAGGCAGGCGCTAAAGTGGAAGGGTTAGGATTTAAGAACAAATGCTGAATCAGCTTCAGGAACAAACCTTGATTCAGCTTCCTGCAGCCTCCCAGAAGTCTACAAAGTTTGAAGCTATTTCCCTTGCTTTGAACAGCCCCGGTCCCCAAAATTCTTAAGTAACATCCTTCATTTCTGCCCCGGCTGCCTGGAAGTTATGACTGATCTACTTGAGTGGCAGCTTTTGATGGTGGAAATAATCTGTGGCTGAAGTGGGGAGGAGCAGAGCCAATTGAGGGAGGACAAAGCCAGGATGTGATCCAGAAGGGCAGAAGGTCATGAAAGAAGCCGGTTTTTGACTCCACAGCTCATTAACTTCTCAGGGCCCAGCGTTGCTGAGTTGGCTGCTCAGTGAAATCTCGTTTCCTTTGGTTAAAAATGTGCCCGCAATTAAAAAGGTCAGGATGGTTTCAAAGACTTTTGTGCCCAAACCGTGTGCTTGCCAACGGAGTGGAGCCGATGAGATTGAGCCACTCAAAGACATGTACAGTTTGTACGTAAACTTCCCTGACATTTTGTCATCTGCAGGAGGTACTTTGGGAGTGAGTCAGTCACCCTTCCCAAAGTGTCCCCCCCCCAAGTCTTGCAGGGAAAGTCACAGGGTGGCGGTTTGAATTCTGTTGATTAGAAACCTCTCCATTTCCTTTGGACGCACCCTGGGTCCACATACGGTACTTCCAGGCATGGAGGAAGTTTGGGTTGGGTAAGCAAAAATGGTTTTAGGAACAAACTTGGGCTTATGAGGACAGAACTGACCTAAGAACTCAGCATCTTAGGCTTAGCAAAATGACCCTTACTCATTTTGAGTGTGAGCTGGCGTCCTGCATAGCATTTTGGCCTACAAATCTGGATGAAATGGTGTGATTCGTTGAAGATCAACCCAACTGAATGTAACCTTGGCTTATACACCTATGCACCAACCCTTGGGATAGAAGAACTTTCATTTTGAAAAGGGGTACTGACTAAGGTCAAACTGATCAACTTTCCTTTGAGAAGATGGATTGATTATGAGCCAACAGGTTGGTGTCGACTCTTACAACCACATAGATTCATTTTCTCCAGGAGGACCTGTCCCCGACCTGGTCCTTCAGGTCTTCCCATGATGCCCCCATCACCACTGTGTCTGAGTCCATCCCCCTTGCTGCTGGGCATCCTCCTCTTCTCTTTCTTTCCATCTTGCCCAAATTCACGGACTTCTTCAGAGAGCTTGGTCTTCATGCTGATTGATTATGTGCCATCGAGAGAGTGTCAACACTTAGTGACCACAGAGATAGACTTCTCCAGGATCATTTGTCCCCAACCTGGTGCATCAGGTCTTCCCACGGTGCACCCATCACTGATGTTATTAAGTCCATCACCCTTGCAGGTGGCCACTTCCCTTTCCTTCCACCTTCCCCAGGACCATGGACTCTCAAAAGGGCTGGGTCTTCAGATGATGTGTCCCAAATATGATAATTTGAATTGAGTCATTTGTGCCTCAAGCGAGAACTCGGCATTGAGTTGTTCTCCAGATCGTATTTCACTTCAGTGGAACGAAGGATCCTGTGCCCCTGAGTGTCTGAACAGTACATCAACAGTACATCTTTCTCTGAAAAGAGCTTTTCCCTGCAGTTTTTATGAGGCAAATAGCACTGAATATAGCAAACGCAATAGTGTAAAAACATTTTACATACAGCTCTTCGATTGGTATTTTATATACAGCCTAGCAGTTCACTTCAAGCACCCCAATTCAATTCCAGCCAGGAGTAATTTTATTAGCTCTCTTCCCCCAGCCTTTCAAAAGGATTTCTTCCTTTCACCTTCTCTTTGACCTTCACTTTCCCCTTTTCCCCCTTCTTAAACACGTGCGGTCCAGCAAACGATATATGCAAATTATGTGCAAGAAAATCATGCTGCTCAGCCCGAGCTGCATGGCGGCATGGATGAATTGCAGAACCACGCAGAGGTTTCTTTCAGGGTGCCCAGAATTTTGCAAATCGGGTTGAGTCAAGAATTCCTCCTTACCCCCTCCTCCAGGATGCTAAAAAAATTACAGCTTGCCCTCTGTTCCCCTCCAACTCACCTCGTTTTGGCACCTTTTCTGCCCCATTGGAGCACGTGCCCACGTGAGCACGCTTACGAAATGCAGCTTAAATTATAATTTTTGGAATTTCCTTCCCCCGCCCCCCCGCCCTGTCGGCTGATGTGTGTGCCGGTTTGTGTAACCGTCTCCATGGAGACAAACTAGAGGCCACATCCCGGGTGGAATGCAGGCCTGACGTAACGCCCGCACTTCCAGCAGCTGTGGCTTTGGCCTGGCGTCCTGGTTTCTCGTTTGGTGCTTCCTTTTTGGGCTTATGACTCATCAGGGTGTCTCTGGGCCAAAAGAAAGAAAAAAGAAGAAAAGGAAAAGCTGGGCTGCATCGGGTTTGAGCCAGCTTGCCAGATATATTTGTGTGGGGGGGTATGAAACGTGTTTCTTTTTGTTTTGATGTTCCTCCACCCCTTGCTAGGCTCAACCTAAGAGGAAGCAGAGCTGCAAAAAGGGAACTTCCTGAGTCTTTGGGAGAGAAAGGAATGTGTCTCCCTAGCCAGGGGCCACCTCTATGGGCGTGCAATGCCACAAGAGGCCACCGAAGCTCTCTGGGGCTCCCCTTGAGAGGAGGCCACCTCTGGATGAAGGATTGAGCAACTCAACTCTTTCTTCTCCATGCAAAGGGCTAGAACCCAACCCCACTGGAGAGTAGACCTGGGATGGGATTCTATTGGAGATGGGTCCTTGCCAGGCATTGCCTTGCCCAGATCTCCATCAATTCCATTCCCATCTGTGAAATGGGAGCATCGGGTTGCCATCCCACAGAGCAAGGCCCATGGCATGCCGTAGGCCCTACTTCCAAGGAAACACACTTAGGGCTTCCTACCCTGCAATGGAGCACTCCTAGATATGCTGGCAACATGTTTACACTGAAGGAAGGCTGGGCTCCGCACCTCAGTGGTGCATATTTCACATGGTTTATACCCATTGCGGTCTCCCCTTGCTGGGCCTTCCTGTATTTTCCCATTGCTGCTTCTGTCTTTTGCCTTAGTAAAGAAAATCCATTAAGGAGGGAACTTTGGAACATCTTGACGCTCTCTTTCTGGAGACATCGTGGATCTTTTTGGCAAGAGAGTTTAAATAGCCACCCAACTGAGCAAAAAGCCCATATCTAGCAGAAACATATTTGAGAACCAGAATGGGCACACTCGCAAAAGAGCTGCCACGGGTGGCACCGTCTATCACAAACAACCCATTTACCAAAAGGGAAACTGGTCTCTGCCATGTCAGCTTAACTTTGTAAATGTCATCCTGAATTGTTTAAGGCAGGGTTTCTCAACCAGGGTTCCATGGCACCCTCGGGTTCCACAAGACGTCTCTAGGGGTTCCCTGGTTTATTTTAAAAATTATTTCAAATTTGGGCAACTTCACATTACAGAGGTAAGTTTTGTTCTCTATTTTCAGTTTAAGAGCACTGTTAATGCCTTATATACAGGCCTACCCATGAAATGAATATAATAATTTTGTAACTTCTGGCCTGTATTTGAGCCTGAATGTGCAGGGGTTCCCCAGGCCTGAGAAATATTTCAAGGGTTCCTCCAGGGTCAAAAAGTTGAGAAAAACTGGTTTAAGGATTAGATTTCCTTAGAACCTCTCTGGATTTGATGTGGAGCCCAGAGTGTTACGGTTCTGCTGGAAAGCTCTTAATTTGCAGCATGCCAGCTTCCCTGTGCTTTTTTTAATTCAAGGAATTAAAAAATAATCAAATCAGGCAAATCGAGCCCATTAGGACCTTGGCAGTAGGAAGTCAAGCAAGAGATCAAAGGAGACAAACCAAACATAAGGTGGTTGGAATCAATCAGGACTGCTGTCAGTCAGCCAGCCAGCCAATCGGCACTGGAAGATCCTGATGATGTCACCCTATGCATCAAGGTGACACTATTCCAACTTTGGGCTGTTCCTGGCAGCTGAGCATGAGCAGTGCCGGGTCAAGGCTTGAGCACAGCTACCACCCAGTGCCTGGAAAGTCAGAGTGCAAACACGAGCCGGCTTGCACAATCGGCGCCTTTGCTGATAGATGAGACACCGTCCGGCAGAAGCTGTAACTGTTGGAGAGAAGCACCACCCTTCCTGAGCAAATGTGGGAACTATGTGTCCCTTGCTTGCTGGAAGGGAAGGGCTACACAGTCCAGGGTCAAGGGCAAGGTTTTGCAAACAGGGAACGCTGTTGTTCAAACCCCGGCGTTGCTGGGGTGAGGATTCGGGCTCGCTTGCGCGACACGCTCAACCCTGGTTGATGAAAAACAGGGCTTCTATCGTGTTCTGTGTGAATGCAGCAAAACATATTGCAGCTTGGCAACTCAGCGGGCTAAAACCATGGGTAGGGCTGCTTCAGGGGTTCTTAGTCTGGGATTTCAGGGGTCGGTGAACTCAGATGGGAAAGGAATTCCAACTGTATTTTCATCCGCCTCTAACTGAAACCCAGCTTTTCATTCAGGAACGAGCGTACACACCACAGTAATCGAGGGCCTCTAGATTCCAGGAAGGTTGGGGTCATGTCAATAAATTGCACGGTCTAAAATTATTGGAATGTTTTAAAAAAATATATACTTTGAGACCCTTATTTCAGCGCGATGGGCTTCCTTCGTAATACAGTCTGTGTAGTTTATTTTATAAATGTATTTTTCAGAGAAGGGGTCTGTAGGTTTCACCAGACTCAAAGGGATCCACGGCACAAAAAGGTTAAGGACCCGGGTCTGCTATGTGGTGTGAGCCCAGCCACTGTTCTGGATGTGGATGTGGGGGGTAGGTGTCTACATTTCTGGGAGATGGACCTCTTAGGGCAGGAAGGAAAAAATCTGATAAAAAGGCTGAATTTCATATATCCATGGAAATAGTCTCCCCAAATGGTATTGTGCCCACCCACCCCCATTAGGTTTTGCTGAGCTATAACACTAGTCACCCCCAGCAGAGGAAAATGGTGACCTAGCCTGTCTGGAGGGCCCCTGCCTCACCAGTGAGGTCCACATTGGATATCATCATCATCACCACCACCATCCTCCATATCTGAATTTGCCTAGTCTTATAAAACTAAGTGGAGAGCCTCGTCTGGCGCAGAGTGGTAGGCGGCAGTATTGCAACCGAAACTCTCCCCATGACCCGAGTTCAGTCCCAGTGGAAGCTGGATTCTCCGGTAGCCGGCTCAGGTCAACTCAGCCTTCCATCCGTCCGAGCTGGTAAAATGAGCACCCGGCTTGCTGGGGAAGGCGACAGCTGGGGAAGGCAATGGCAAACCACCCTGCTCTGTAGTCTGCCAAGAAAACGTCATGAAAGTGGTGTCCCCCAAAGGGTCAGGCATGACTCAGTGCTTGCACAGGGGACCTTTCACCATAAAACTAAGTAGGGCTTGACCTGATTAGAATGTGGTTAGGAGAATACTAGGAAGTCTCAGGATTCCAGTCGAAGCGAATATTTGTAGCTCAGGGTTGAACTGTGGAGTCCTTGGTACTCTCTGAGCCTGGTTGTTTTCTTGCAGACGTTTCGTTGCCAGGCTAGGCAACACCTTCACTCGCACTGAAGATGTTGCCTAGTCTGGCAATGAAACGTCCGCAAGAACACAACCAGGCTCAGAGAGCACCAAGGACTCCACAGTCTCAGGATTGTAAAATCAACTGGGAAGTTGGAAAAATTATCAAACAGAAAGGCTTTGCTAAGTTACTTCTGTACTTGTTCCAAATTCCTACTCCATACAGAGACGTCCACGACATCCTCCACAAGTCGAAATAAAGGAGGGAATCCCTCTCTTAGTGTTGTTCAACCTTGGCCACTTTCCGATGTGTGGACTTCTACTCCCAGAATTCCCCAGTCAGGTGGCTGGGGAATTCTGGGAGTTGAAGTCCACACATCAGAAAGCGGCCAAGGTTGAACAACACTGTCTTAAAACATACATGTTTTTCCACTGTGATCCTTACACTGCCCCTATAAAGCAGACCAAGATAAGCACTGTCCTCGCCTTGCCAGCTGGGAAAGGATCTCTTCTTCTCCAACCTCTGCTGAGTTTTTGGTTGAAATAAGATGTGGCGGTGGAGTCAGTATTTTTGTAGCTGCAAATCGGGGGTTTAACCTGAGCACCAGCCCAGAGGGGCGGGGACAAGGCGACCGTCCACGGACTGCGCAGATGATACAGCGGCTCCAGGCAGCAGATCGGGGACAGAGGACAAAGGTGGACCCCTCTTGCTGCCCATCCTGATCCACTGCAGCTTCGGTCCCCCTAAGGACAAGGCCCGTCTTGCAAAGACCGAGAGGGAGAAAGTGCGAGGGAATCATTTGCAGAACTCTTTCAGAATCCCAAGGCAAGGGCCTGGCAGGGGACGAGGTTGGGTTTTTCTTTAATAGCGTTTCCTTTTTTTTTTGGGAGTTCGCCCAGGTGGGATCCCAGTCAGCAGAGAAACATCTTTGCTTGCCTCGCAGTTTGTTTGGAAACCTGTCCCAACCTGCCAAGTTTCTCTCCCCGCGGCTGCAAAACGCCGCTCGGTTTGTCTGGCCAACTTTCCCGAAGCTTTTGAATCCCCTTATTCTCCCCCCTCCCCGCTCTCCCCAACTCCTTCCTTTGCCGTTGCTCATCTGTTTTTGGCAATGATGTGTGAGAGCATGCGTGTGTGTGCGTGTGCGTCTGTGTCCAGGGGGAAGAATAAAATCCAGATCGCACTTACACATCTGCGAAAGAAATGGGGATCTGGAAGAATTCAGGATGACAGAACAGGAGACGCAGCTGGCCGTAGAGATGCTCTTGATGCAGTGAGGCCTGGGGAGGGCTTGGGGCCCATTCTTGCTGGCTTAACTGGATCTTAGCTGATCGTAAGAGAAACACAAACAGGGGCTAAGCTTGCCCACCATCGTGAGCATCCACAGGGGGCAAGCGACGCCACCTGCACCAGTACGTCATTTGTGTCTTTTGCACAACGACGTCACAACCCGTGCGACATTTTGACATCATCGCGCCTCCCACCTGAGCCACAACGAAGCCCGCAAGTCACGCCAAACCCGCTTAGCCTGGCGGAGAAGACCTTCGCTTCCACAACACCGCACAAGTCCTGTCTCTTGGTCACCTGCAGTGCAAGTGTGCAAGTTGCTACAGGTCCCTTCTGGTTCAAGAGCTCCACTTCCTGGGTCTGCAGGGAGCCAGTGATGGGATCGGGCCCTTTCGGTGCATAAGGGGAATGTCTGGAGGCTCTTCCTGCTGCGGCATGAAACGCCGACACGCACAACAGCTCTGGCAACAACACAGTCAACAACACTGATACCAGGCCCGCAACTAGGGTCTGTGTCACCCGGGACAAACATGGATTCTGCCTCCATTTTGGGGAGCCCCAGCGCTCATTCTGGTGCCCCCCAGCATGGCGCCCAGGGCACATGCCCTGCTTGCCCCCCCCCCCAGTTGCGGCCCTGACTGATACAGCCAGGAGACGGGTCCTTTCACACATTTGGGGCCCCAGGCCCAGGCCCAGGCCCAGAACCAGGTCTTCAGGCCTTACAAAAGGCCAGCAGGATCGGGGCCATCCTGATCCCTGGAGGGAGAATGCTCTACGGGGTGGCCAGTATGGCTGAAAAGGCAGGCCTCTGGGCCTTGCCCGCTGGCATTGCTTAGCTGATTGGACTTGGAGCATGCCCATCCTGCCAGACCAGATCGGATAGGTAGAGACAACCGGGAGGAATGGAGGGGCCAGGAGGAACTGTGTAGGGTTGACATCACGGATACAGCCACTCCGTCTAAGCCAGCTGGGCGGGGACCAGCCCTGCTGTTTGGTAATCAGGTGGCAGTTTCATGCAACTCATTTGGGGTTTCATAAAAAGGCAGTTTTTCTGTGAATTTTATTACATGCGCCCTGGAAAAGATCCCGTGGGGATTTTTCTGCCTGCAGGGTAAATCCTCTGGCTTTGGGGTTCTGTACGTTTCAACTGGGAGGGGAGCAGAGATGGTTCACAGTTCTGACTCAGAGCAGCAAATTCTTTTGGGGTTGGGCCTTGCCCTAACTCAGCGGAGCCAAGGCCAGGGACCGGAGGTTACTTCAGGGACCGTCTCTCCCCAGCTGTCTCTACCTATCCGATCTGGTCCGGCAGGATGGGCGTACTCCGGGTCCCATCAGCTAAGCAATGCCAGGTGGCAGGGCCCAGAGGCCTGCCTTTTTGGCCATCCTGGCCATCCTGTAGAGCATTCTCCCTCTAGAGATCTGGATGGCCCCAATTCTGCTGGGCTTTTGTAAGGCCCTAAAGACCCGGCTCTCTGCCCAGGCCTGGGGCCCCAAATGTGCGAAAGGACCCATCTCCTGGCTGTATCAGTGTTGTTGACTGTGATATTTTCCTCTATGCATTTTGGGTTTTGTATTTGGGGCTGATGTTCTTTTTATTTTCATTTAATATCGTTCGCCGCCCAAAGCCGCTTGTTGAGATGGGCGGCTATACCAATGGATTAAACAAACAAACAAATAAATAAATGAAGTTGCCACTCCTTCTGGTTTGCACAAGGCTTCCAGGAACTCCAGTAGGGTGGATGTGTCCTTGGCAAAACAGGCAGGGAGGGGTGGCCTTTTGCAGGGCCCATCCTTATTCCTGTGCAGTAAACATGTCCCCTTGCTGTGTGTGTGTGTGTGTATCTTTGAGATAACTGGTTTTGCAGGATGAGTCAGTAATGGTGGCAAACACCCCTATCAGGTTGGGGGGGGGGGCTTGGCATCCAGCAGATACACCACCTGTCACTCTTTCTGCCTTTTTGTGACACATTCCCAGCCTGTGCTGTTCCACTCTAGCCTATTTCAGCTCACAGAGAGGATCTGGAGTGTGTTAACTGTAAATTCTAGGTCCTGGGCAATTTCAGAATCTTCTCTAAAAGCAGATGTCACAGTTTAAGCCTTGCTGTAAAGCAGTGCTTTTCAAACTTAGCAACTTTAAGACGAGTGGACTTCAACTCCCAGAACTCCCCAGCCAGCATGCTGGCTGGGGAATTCTGGGATTTGAAGCCCACCCATCTTAAAGTTACCAAGATTGAGAAACACTAATGTAGAGCATGAAATCCTTAGCAGAAAGACCTATTTCCTAGCATGAGCCATCTGTGTTAGCTGGCCACCTCAACATTGTTCAAACATGTTAATATGCTTATAAATCCGCTCCATTCCTTTAGCGACTCCTGCTCTGCTTTCCTCTGTGATTATGTTTTTCATTTGGGTGCCCTAGTTTTGGTCATGCCGGTTGTATATTATCTTGACATCTGCCGAGAAAGCAGCCTAAAACTATTTTTAATCACTAAATTTTGCTCCACTTCCCCAGGAGACAAAAGAGGATTGTTTTCACCTCCTGCCTAAATGTTAACAAGGAGAAGGGCTACCTTGGGGGTGGGGGGTGGGGGCTACAAGTGTTCCCTAAGGCTGGGAGAGCCACGAATTTAATTTTGCATAATTTAGCTTTGGAGCGAAGGACTGGCTTTTAGACCTTGGCACAGCATCTCTAGAAAACAGAGTAGAAACTGAACCTAAACAGGAAGAGAACTGTTTTGCAATTCCAGCACAGGGAATGTCAGCTGTGAAATAGGGCGCCCTCTATGTCTATAGATTCAGGGCTGCCCCCAGTCAGAATGACCCAGGGGAAAGGAAAGAGGGGGCTTCCTGAAATCGAACCGGACTGGGCCTCTCTCCTGGTAGCAACCTTTTGTTTGAGGCACAAGCTCTTGCATCATCAGCCCCCCCCCCCGAGCCCCCCACCTCCAGGACTACCATCCTCCAGGCTTCTCTGGCCTCTGTGTCAGCGGCACAAAGACCAGCAGAGCAGAGGAGGTGGATGGAGAGCAGACTCCGTGGGAGGTGCCGAGCCAGGCTGGCGCTCTGCTCTGGCAAACATCTCCCAGGACCTCACACAAAGAGATGGCAAGCGTGCACCATGCGGGCGCGGGTGTGTCGCAACTGTGCACCCCGTCTGCGCTGGGAGCACATTGAAAGGCTGCCTCCTACAGGCCAAGTGGCAGCATGGCAGGACTCTTTCTTTCTTTCTTTCTTTCTTTCTTTCTTCCTTTCTTTCTTTCTTTCTTTCTTTCTTTCTTTCTTTCTTTCCTTCCCTCCCTCCCTCCCTCCCTCCCTCCCTCCCTCTTTTGGCTTCCCAGAGAGCTTCTATGCCAGCCCATTATACATGTCCCCACATTTTCTAAATCCGAGGACATGTAAAGAAACCCTTTGCCCCACTGTTGAGCCATTGCCAGTCCCCTTCCAAACCAGGCAGAAAATTAACTGTTTCTCCTGCCACCTCCCGAACTGCCAATGTTCTTCCTTGCTCCTGTTCTTCTGCCTTAAACAGGACAGGTATATCAGGCTGCTTCAGCTATGGAGCAAGCTCAGCTCCACATGACTGAAACTCATTTGTTGTCTGCAGGTCAAACTGCTCTTAAGAAGCACAAGGCAGAATACACTGTCTGGATCTGACCATGGAGCAGCCTCATAATTAATGGCTATGCATCAGCCTATAATAGTCCTCTTTTCTTTTCCTTTTTTTTTTTAAGCCACCAAACTCAGCTATGTTTTTTGGGCAGAGGGGTCCAACGCCAGAGATAAGTTTTACAGATTGCAGAGGAAGGAGGGGGAGGAACTACACGCCAGAGGAAGCTAAAAGGAGGTTGTGTAGTTTGCGATTCAGCACATTGTGGGAATCCAGAACTTGCCTTGACGTGTGATGGGAACGAGGTGATCTTGTGCAGCTTTCATGTGAATTCTTTGGGAGAGCCTATGATGAGAGTAAATATGTTTTGCTAAGCTGGGGTTAAGCATTGGTTGTTTTCTTAGCTGGGTCTAGAGTTTAACGCTGGGTCTTTTGCTAAGCCAGGTCTAGGGTTTAGAGTTGAGTAAAACCAGCCCTAAGGGGAGGGATGCTCGATATGGGACTTGCACTCAGGATTAACCTCCAAAGAGAGATGAGAAGAAGTTCCCTACTGACACTCCAGTAAGAAAGTGAGCTTGGTTCAGATCTTCCATGATGGATTTGCAAGGAGACTGCTCATCCTGCCCTACTTTCCAAGGGTGTGGTGGTCACAATGAGACAATGCTCACAACAGAGGGAAGAGGAAAATAACTTCTAAATAACTTCTTTTTTTAATCCATTCAATCATGTCCGATTCTCAGAGACTGTCTGGACAAGTCCCTGCAGTTTTCTTGGCAAGGATTTTCAGAAGTGGCTTGCCATTGCCTCCTTCGTAGGGCTGAGAGAGAGGGACTGGCCCAAGGTCACCTGGCTGGCTTGGTGCCTAAGGCAGGACTAGAACTCACGGTCTCCCGGTTTCTAGCTGGGTACCTTCACCACTGCACCAGACCGACTCCCGCAAACAAATACTAAAACATAGATATATCACCGAATGTTAAAATCATTCAGATTCTCCCTAAATAACTATTTTTAAATTAAATATTTATGCTTTGAGCACTATGTCATCAGTATTATGTTTTTATTGCTTAATAAAGCACTTTTGAGGGAAAAACAGTACATATGTATTTATAGCCTCTGTTCAGTAACATTTCTTTTATTATACTGGAAGAGGAAAATAATAAAGAGGGGACTCTTTATTTTAAGAATATAGCTAATTTTGCTCATTAAAACCAAAAGCTCTGAATTCACTTGAAAACCAATCATGCTGTTATCAATTAAGATTTTCCGAGAGCAAAGTGCATATTAAGGATTATATATCGTTCCTTGAATTTTTTCCATTTAACTGCAGCGTTTAACAGATTTTTGGAAGCAGAAAAAAAATCTGAAATTGTCAGCTCTTAATGCCAGAACTTAAACTTTTCTTTTTAAAGTAGACTTCACTAATCAAGAATTATTTTTTTTATTTTTCTTCTGCCAAACTCAGTTATTTGCAATTCAAGTTCTGAAATTCAACTGAATTGGAAACTGCTGCATAAACTTTCAATTCCCACCTCTACAGGGGCTGGGTGTAAAATGCATCACAATGATCAGAAGTTGCTTTAATGCAGATCTGATTATTTAGTCTAGCTCTGATGCTTCAGCCCTCCCCAATATGGTTTCCTCCAGATGTGCTGGGTGATGACTCTCATTACTTTCCACTAGCATTGCTGCTGCCTGGGAATAATGTGAAACATCTGGAAGGCACCAAGTTGCAGGAAGATGCAATGGATTCCTGAGTCCTTGGCAGAGACGGGATTTTCCCATCATTCACCTGATCCTCCCGAGGCCTGAAATTCAAACTTGACGTTCACTGCCTAGGGTCATCCAACGTGCAGAATTCTAAACCTGAGCTAAGAAAACACGGTTGCTGTGCAGGCCGAACATGCACATGCCCAAACAAATAGACCATGTGGTGGTGTATTGTGAGTTGCCCAGTTGGCTAAGTCAGCGCCTGCATTTCCACCTGCTGGACCACAAAGTGGCCAACCCCATTTTAGCCAAGTTGCATGGGTGTTGTGTGAAGCCAACACCAGTCCCTCTCCTCCAGAAATGTCTGCTTCTGAAGTTGGCTGAAGATCTAGGGTGGGGGCCGTCAGTGTAGTCTCTCCCAAATATGCCGAAGAGCCTTAAAAAATAGCTGATGGGAAGAGGTAATGCTACTGAGAAGGTCCATTATTTACACCAGTGTTTTTCAACCTTGGCAACCTTAAGATGGGTGGACTTCAACTCCCACAATACCCCAGCCAGCCATGAAGAAGTCCACCCATCTTAAAGTTGCCAAGGTTGGGAAACATTGGTTTAAAAACAGCTGTTATGGGGTGGGAGTGCTGCCACTGAGCTGTAATGTAGGTTGTGCGTGTTTATATCCTGCCTCTTGGTGCCATTTCCCCAATTTAAAGTAAACTGAACTATTGATACTAGTAATCATAGAGATTAAACAGGACAACTAATCCTTCCCTGGTGGTAATGGAACAAATTTGATAATCGAAGCAAATATTTGTAGCTCAGGGTTGAACTGGGGAGTCCTTGGTGCTCTCTGAGCCTGGTTGTTTTCCTGCAGACGTTTCATTGCCAGGCTAGGCAACATCTTCAGTGCGAAGAGGGAGGGGGCCTTGCTCTCAGTTTACATACCGTGGCTTGCCCTGCTTGTGTTGGTGGGGGTGTTGTTCTCTCCTTGGGAGTTCCTTGATTGGGCTGTTGTTTGCTGCTTGGTTGATTGCCTGAGTTAATAGTTCCTTGATTAGGGTGTATTGTGCTGTTTGATGGTTCATCTGGTGTTAATCCTAGTGTTGATTTTTGCATATCTCAGGCAATCAATCAAGCAGCAAACAACAGCCCAATCAAAGAACTCCCAAGGAGAGAACAACATCCCTACCAACACAAGCAGAGCAAGCCACAGGATATAAGCTGAGAGCAAGGCCCACTCCCTCTTTGCACTGAAGATGTTGCCTAGTCTGGCAATGAAATGTCTGCAAGAAAACAACAAGGCTCAGAGAGCACCAAGGACTCCACAAAATTTGATAATTTTAGACTCAGCACCCAATGTACTTTTTATAGTGCAGGGGCAGTTGCTCATTAGATGTACATCATCAAAATGTGTTAAGCCAACTAGGCAGGATTTGGGAGTTCTCTTTGTCATTGAATTTTGCTGGGTCCCATCCCTGTGGTCTCCTCCCAAGCCCTACCTTGGTGGTATCACTGCTTAGAAGGGGGGGATTTAAATACAGGAAAGGGCAGGGGGGGTGAGGTTAGCCTCCTTCTGCTGCAGCCCTGATCCAAACTGAGGTTTCCCCCCCCCCCTAGTTAGTTTTAAGCAATGAGAAAACCCAGTGGAGGTCGCACACAACACACGGGCATGCCCTTTCATTGCAGCAATGCATTTGTTCTCCCTGTACAAGTAAACCTCGTAAAGAAAGAGGAGATGTGTGCCAACCCTGATTTGATCTGGAGGACATATAATCAGAATGTCAGAGTGTTGTAAGGAACAGATTTAATTTGTTTAACTGATGCAAAAAGGAAGCTGAGAAGCTACAGAATGAGAGAAGTTGCCCAAGATTGGGTTGGCAAGATCAGATGTACAGTATGTGATGATTATTTTTATGTTCTTCGGATTCCTGCGGTTTATTTATGCTGCATTTACTGTATATTTATTTGCTGACAGTTATTTGGGTATACCAACTCCAATCTTCCCTACTCTAAATAGTTTGCAGTTATCGGCATACTAGTAAAACAATAGAACTGTGATATTAAATCATAAGTACTTCCAAAAATGATGTTCCTGACACCACATGCTGCTTGGAACAACAGTCAACTTCCAGAGGTCTTCTGAAAGACCTATTAACTTTCAGAAGGCTGTAAAAAAAGGGGGCACTCTTGGTTCCAGGGGCAAGCTGTTCCAAAGAGAAATCGGGAGGCCCCAGGGAGAATGCCAGCTTTCATGCCCACTTTTGCCAAACGTCTTAAAAAGTGGAGATCCTGTTCAGGTACTCCTTGTTTGTGTGCCCTGGACAGGCAGAATCTACCTGGGTTAATCAGTCTCGATGATCCAATGGTCCCAAGTCATGTAGGACTTCCTAGGTAACAATCAGCACCTTGAAACAATCCAGCTGTGAGAAAAGGTATGGAGGTTGGGAGGGTAATGGAAGAATGTTAGACATAAAATTCCATATTACCCATAATACCAGCATTAAGGCAACTTAGTGAAGTCTGTGTGATTCTTGGTTCCTTGATCCTGCTCATGTATGTGTGGCTTGACACCAAGTGCCAATGCAGCTCTCATAGCATTGCTGTGACATGACTATAATGGAGTCTTATCCATAAACATCTGTGCAGATGCATTTTCCCATAGCTGAAATTGCTGGGTGATTTTTCAGTGGCAGCCCCATAGACTTCAGCAAAGGATCGTTACCTTGTCGTGCTGCTGGAGCTTGAGCACCTCAATGATGCCATGAGCTAAACCGTGAAGGGCCACCCAAGACGGGAAGGTCATGACAGAGAGGTCAGACTAAATGTGATCCCTGGGGAAGGTAATGGCAACCCACCCCAGTATTCTTGCCGTGAAAACTAAATGGATCAGTACAACCAGAGATATGTCGGTATACCATCGGAAGATGAGACCCCCAGGTCGGAAGATGGTCAAAATGCTACTGGGGAGGAACAGAGGATGAGTTCAACTAGCCCCAGACGTGATGACGCAGCTAGCTCAAAGCCGAAAGGACGGCTAGCGGCCGACGGTGCTGGTGGTGAACGGCGAATCCGATGTTCTAAGGATCAACACACCAGTGGAACCTGGAAGGTAAGATCTATGAGCCAGGGCAAATTGGATGTGGTTATTGGTGAGATGTCAAGATTAAAGATAGACATTTTGGGCGTCAGTGAACTGAAATGGACTGGAATGGGCCACTTCACATCAAATGACCACCAGATCTGCTACTGTGGACAAGAGGACCACAGAAGAAATGGAGTAGCCTTCATAATTAATAGGAAAGTGGCTAAAGCAGTGCTTGGATACAATCCAAAAAACGATAGAATGATCTCAATTCGAATTCAGAGCAAGCCATCTAACATCACAGTGATCCAAATATACGCCCCAACCACAGATGCTGAAGAAGCTGAAGTAGAGCAGTTCTATGAGGATCTGCAGCACCTACTGGACAACACGCCTAAAAGAGATGTTATTTTCATCACGGGAGACTGGAATGCTAAGGTGGGCAGTCAAATGACACCTGGAATTACAGGTAAGCATGGCCTGGAAGAACAAAACGAAGCAGGACACAGGCTGATAGAATTTTGCCAAGACAACTCAATCTGTGTAACAAACACTCTCTTCCAGCAACCTAAGAGTCGGCTTTATACATGGACTTCCCCAGATGGACAACACCGAAATCAGATTGACTACACCCTTTGCAGCCAAAGGTGGCGGACATCTATACAGTTGGTAAAAACAAGACCCAGAGCTGACTGTAGTTCCGATCACGAACTTCTTCTTGCACAATTTAGGATCAGACTCAAGAGATTAGGGAAGACCCACAGATCAGCTAGATATGAGCTCACTAATATTCCTAAGGAATATGCAGTGGAGGTGAAGAATAGATTTAAGGGACTGGCCTTAGTAGATAGGGTCCCGGAAGAACTCTGGACAGAAGTTGGCAGCATTGTTCAGGAGGCGGCAACAAAATACATCCCAAAGAAAGAGAAAACCAAGAAGGCAAAAGGCTGTCTGCTGAGACACTAGAAGTAGCCCAAGAAAGAAGGAAAGCTGACTGCAGTCAGGAAATCAGAAGACGCTTAATCCTTGGGAGAAGAGCAATGACAAATCTCGATAAAATAGTTAAGAGCAGAGACATCACACTGACAACAAAGGTCCGCATAGTTAAAGCAATGGTGTTCCCCGTAGTAACATATGGCTGCGAGAGCTGGACCATAAGGAAGGCTGAGCGAAGGAAGATAGATGCTTTGGAACTGTGGTGCTGGAGGAAAATTGTCAAGCCTCACTTGATAGAATAGTTTTTACAATACAGGAGGCAGAGGGCGGTGTGTGAATTTCTATGAAGAAAGACAGCACAAAAAAACTATCAAATATTTATTCTTTTTTGTTGTTACTCTCATACCATAAACAGTTTAAAAGCAGCTAACTATACACAAAAAGAGAAGGAAGATAGATGCTTTTGAACTGTGGTGCTGGAGGAAGTTTCTGAGAGTGCCTTGGACTGCAAGGAGATCAAACCAGTCCATCCTCCAGGAAATAAAGCCAGACTGCTCACTTGAGGGAATGATATTAAAGGCAAAACTGAAATACTTTGGCCACATAATGAGAAGACAGGACAGCCTGGAGAAGATGCTGATGCCAGGGAGAGTGGAGGGCAAAAGGAAGAGGGGCCGACCAAGGGCAAGGTGGACGGATGATATTCTAGAGGGGACGGACTCGTCCCTGGGGGAGCTGGGGGTGGTGACGACCGACAGGAAGCTCTGGCGTGGGCTGGTCCGTGAAGTCACGAAGAGTCGGAAGCGACTAAACAAATAAACAACAAGCCCCATAGAAAGTGAATTATAGGTAGTCCTCAATTTATAACCACAATAGGGACTGGAAAATTCATCATTAAGCAGTGTGGTCATTAAGCGAGGCATCACATGACCACACCCAATTTGATGACTTTTTTGAAGTGGTCTTTAAGTGGATCATGCAATTCCCCATTGATTTTGCTTGTTGGAAGCCAGCTGGGAAGGTCACAATGGTGATCACATGACCCTGGGATGCTGCAAATGTCATAAATACATGCCTGTTGTCAAGTGCCTGAATTTTGATTACGTGACCATGGGTATGCTGTGACAGTTGTTAAGTGTGAGGACCAGTTGTAAGTCACTATTTTTAGCGCCATAGTAACTTCAAACAGTTGCTACATGAATGGTCGTAAGTCAAGGATTACCTGTACAGCAATCCAATTGAGAGGGGATAAGGGCCTCCTGTTTGAGGAATGGTTACAACTGGCACACCAGCTACAGCTAGGTGGAGGCCATCTTGGCCCATGGTTTCCACCTGCTCTTCCAGGAACAGCTGGGAGAGTCCAAGAGGACCCCCAATTTGCATGCTTCCTTTTAGGGGGAACACAACCCCATTCAGAGCCATCCCAGAAAGTCAAGCCATCTTGCACTGGTTGAGGCTGAGGCCATTTCTCCCCACCCAGGCCCTGACAGCCTCCAGGCACCAAGCTAAAACTTCCACCACATCTCCCACTTGGTTCAGGGTGGAGATGTACAACTGGGTATCATCAACTTATTGGTGATATGTGTACCCTGAACTGACAGTTGACTCGTCCAGCAGCTTCAGATAGATATTAAACAGAATGGAGGAAAGAATTAAGCCTTGTCGCACCCCATAATGGAGGGCCCAAGGGCTCAACCCCTCTACAGATTATAGAACAGCAGGAACATTTGCAGACAGAGGATATGTTCAGGGACTTACTCCAGCTGTCAAATAGGGAAGCGCCAGGTACAGATGAAATCGCTATTCAACTGCTCAAAGCTGCAGGAGAAGAGACAGTTGAACTGGTAGATCAACAAACCTTACACAAGGCTGGGTAGCCTAGAATTTGCGAGATCAGTTTATATACCTGTACCAAAGAAGGGAAATGCCAAACAAAGTAAAAATGACTGAACCACTGCATTACGGGAAATGCCAGATGAACAGGCAGATTTCAGGCAAGGCACAGGTAGCTAACATAGATTGGGTGATACAGACAGCAAGGGAACAAAAGGTGGTTTATTGATGTTGACTGCAAGACCTTAGCTTGTGTAGATCAAAGCCAGAATATGGAGTAGATTAAAGCTAATTAGTCTTTGAGGACACCTGCCTCTGTTTCTGAGGGACTTCTACAATGGACAAGACTGCGCTGTAAGAACAGAATTTGGAGAAGCAGGATGGTCCAAAATAATAGCTGGCATGAAGTATGGAAGCTGAAACACTAAAAAGTTGAGATTCGCAACAGAAATCAGTTAGCCCAAAGCAAAGAAGACTTGGAAGAGCTCACTGGGGAAGTAAAAATGGAAAGGGAAAGATCTAGGTTGATGTTAAACACGAAGAAGGGAAGGCAACAATAACACTGAGCAGCAAGCAGCATGCTTAGCGAATTCACAGTTGATAGTAAAGTTTTGTTGTCTTGTGCTCAAGAACAGATGAAGATCAAGATATGAAGATACAAACAATGTGCTGGAGAAGCCAAGGAGAGATGACTCCCAGGGCAGAAGGCAAGGACAAACAGATGAGATCATTAAGAATGAAGATATTTCAAAGATCAGAATAATTAAAGCTATGGTATTTCCAGTGGTGATTTATGGCTTTGAGAGGTGAACATTGAGAAAGAGGATAGATGCCTTCAAATTAAGGATTTGGAGAGAGGGCTACTAAGACAAAGTATCATGGCCTGCGAGAAGACCTATTTAATCAATCCTGGATCAGTCACTCTCTTGAGGCGATGTTCAGCAAGCAAGCGGAAGCTGTCAGCCCAGCAAGGTTGACCAGGCTAGGACACCAGTGCCATGTAGGTTGGGATTACTTTTATCGTAAAGCCATAGTAACAGAATGGTGCAAGTCTGAGTGCACTTCCCCCGCTCTCCCTTTGTCTTGGTGGGAACTAGGGAGAGGCTTGTCTGAGACGTTTTCCCACGTTACTTTCTTGGCCAGGGCTCAAGACCCTCTTATCTGACCACTGCCTTGGGAGACTAACGAGACTAACTGAATGTCTCCAGACATTTAAGCAGCGAATTAAAAATGTGGTGCATACTCTGCACACCAGGTGGCGCCTTCCACCAGTCTTTAAATTTCTTCTTGCATTTGCCTTCAGCAAGGCCCAGGCTGGCCTTCCAGTCTCTGGGGCTACCATATTGGGTCGCAAAAATTCAGAAGACCACTAGACAGCAGCAGAGAGATACTAATAACGCTAACCCAGATACAGTAGCCCTACTCTGAAATATTGGTTATAGACCCTGAAAGAAGTCATATGCCACAGGCCAATCCATCATCCAGAAGCAGGCAAGGACCGAAGATACAACCAGCGAGAGATGTCTGAGTCATTCCTAATTGATTGCCAACAACTCCTAGACCCTAATTTAATAGTAGTAACAATTAAATAACGACAGGCTGGGGTCAGGGATAAACGTAAGTCGGTGACTTCAGATCAGTGTTTAAACAGTGCAGAATATGCTCAGAAGAATATGTTCTTTAACTTAAAAGGCTGTTTCACCTCTGGATTAGCTGTGCTTGTTGATTATTGAACTTTTATGCCACTCCATTATGATTCTGAGCAGAGTTCATACCTGTGATAAAACAATGACAGAAAAAACAGGTGACTTAACAACCACAGTTGGGACCAGCGACTCCAGTGCTAAGCAACATGGACATTAAGTGAAACATCACATGACTGTGCTGGGCTTATGACGTCAGTTCCACTGCAGTCAGTAAGCGAATCAACCACGGTCATTAAGCACAACATGATGTGACCGCAACACGATTTTACTGCCAGCTTCTCCATTGACTCTGCTTATTGGAAGCCGGCTGTGAAGCTCACAAATGGCGATGGCGTGACAGCGGGATGCTGCGACCGTCCTAAGTTCAAGGACTGGTCATAAAACTACTCTTTCAGCATGGTTATAAGTTTGAACGGTCACTAGACAGGGCAGTTGTTAACCGAGGGCTACCTGGATACTAACACCTATCCTATATTCATACACTGGGAACATAAATCACATTAAACAAACAAAAGCCTCACAGTGAGAAGGAACATTACAATATCCCGACCCCGCTGCTCCTGGAAAAGCCAGGGTTTTGTGGCTTTCCTGAATACTGATAGAGGTGGGGACATGTGAATATCCTGGAGACTGCTGCTCCACAGAAGAGTGATTGAGCAGGCCTGCCTCCATGTGGAGGACACTCCCTGAGAGAAGGAACATGGAGGGAGCTCATTCTTCCTAGTCTCACTGGCTGGGCCAAAGATACCCAGCTCCTGAGCCACGGAGAGCTTTAAAGCTGAGAACCAGTGTCTTGAATTGGCCCTAGAAGCCAAGTGGCAGCCAGTGGAGTTTCTGGAGTAGTTGTGATGCATGGGCAGACGAGAGGTGCCCATCACTACTTGACCAGCTGTAGCTTCTGAGTGACCGCTCAGGACAGCCCCCAAAGTAGAGCACGCTGCAATCGTCCTAACATGAGATGACTAAGTAGGAGGCTCCGGGAGGGATCATGACTCATGTAGCGCTGAAGCTCTGCAAAGGCCCTCCTTGAGACAGCTACCACCTGTTCCTTGAGAAGGAACCGGGAATACAAGCCGGTTCCCTGTCGTCCAGCACTAGAGATGGACTCTCCCTGAAACTGGATGGTTTCCTCACCCAAGACCAATCCGTCTTGCTGGCACTGACCCTATCCCTGTTTCTCCCCCTCCAGACCCGAACAGCCTCCAGATGCCACCTGTCTGGCCTGCGGCTGCAATGTTAAACTGACTTTTGCATCTGCATCCTGAGGCAGATCCCTGACCACGTGCTGAGGCATAACCTCACCCAGAGGCTTCATGTGAACGTTAAGTAAGAGCAAAGAGCATGTCGAGCCCTGGAGCACCCTGCAACAGGGGGGGCTCGGGCTTGACCTTCCCACCTCACCCCACCCTCTGGAATTGTTCCTTTCGGAAGGAAGAAAACCACTCAGAAAGGGTGTCCAACAGAAGTGGTTCCAAAATATGCAACGATCGACAGTCCTGAAGGCTGCTGAGAGATCAAGCAATACCTGGAGGGTTTGGGAGAGGGGAGCTATTGACCATGATGGTTGCACGATGGTTGCATGGAACCTCCCTATTTAGAAGCAGTCTCCTGCAGAATAAACACCAGCTGCCCCAGAAAATCAGCAAGGGAAGACTAAGCCCTATCTGTTGTAATGAATGCCTATTCTAAAACACTCTCAGACTCATGAGCAGGAATGCAAAGATATCTGATTTATTAAAGAATAGTATGCAGGATCACAAAGAAAGCTGAGAATGGGAAAAGCGCGCCAAATGCAAACTAAAAACCCTCGTTGCAAATGAGATCCCTCCCCCCGTAGAATCTTTTCAAGTTCACAATCCCAGGTGCTCCTAATGGCTTCTGATGGTCTGCGGGAAAAGGCCTTGAACAGAGCACATAACCCAAACACATTCCATTGTAATGAATTCAGATACAGAGCATGGTACAAGGTTTCACAGCAGCTCCCTCCCAAACAGAAACGCGTGTCAGCGCCATGGCATGTGAAACGTTACGATGTACAGCGCACATTGAAACAGTGAACATGACATCTGTAGACTTTCCAGAGTCATTTGATTGGCCTGGGTTAAGAACTGGGTGTTGAACAACGGATCCAAGAGAATTATTTTCACGTCCTTTGCATGGGGGAGCATGAGTGAAGTGTCCCCCTACCTGGGTGCGGAATGCTTCTTTGTTCCCTGTTGTTTGATCTTAAAAAGTATTCTTTAATTTGAATGTATTAGGCTCTGGATGGTGGCTTCTACTAAAGTAGATGATGGTGATGGTGATGATGATGATGATATTGCTGGGTAACAAAAGTAAAGTTGGATAATTGACCCATGCCTCCCAAAAGGGACTTCAAGCACTGTTCCTTTCTGCATTTTTTCCTTTTCTGGGAGAGAAAACTGAGCTGCAAGCATGCATCCATTATACTTAGTTAGATTCTTCATAAAAAGAAGTATTTATTTGTTTCACCCTAATCCCAAGTCCCAGCCCCTGTGGTAGTGTGGTCCAGGAAAGGTTTTGAGAGACCGGGATATTTGTGCTTCACGTTAGCCCAAAGCAAATGCTTGCACATCATCCGTCCATCCATCCATCTTCCAACGGACATTAAGTTTTGTGTTTCTGCAGAGAGAGGACAGCCTTGAAATGAAATGCTGTTGGAACATCTTTTAAATTGGCACGTTTCCTGGGGAACCCAGGGCCAGCATGAATTGGGGGTGGGAGGAGGGCAGAGTGAAACCTGACCTGTTCTCATGATAGCTGATGGGGCAGGGTTAATGAGGGCTGGCTAATGCCAACCCACAGTAGCTATTACCGTAATGTATTCCTTTGCGTGACTCAGAGTGTCCACAGCCTTTCTGGTCTTTTTTTAGTAAGGAGGGGAAGCAGCCTGTTCATGTGTCTTTCAGGCTGCTCCCCCCTCCCCAGGATCAGTTCTTCAGAGCAGAAAGCCACTTTGGCTCTTCGCTCTCAAAACTCGGTGGTCAAATTAGCCGCAGACTCCTTGCAGAAGGCAACTGACGAAACAGCGAGTGGAGGCGGATCTCATACTTGGCCAAACCTTAAAAGACGTGGGTTTAGCGTTCTTTTGAAAGAGTGTTAGTAGTGTGCTACACAGATCAATTTAAATTATTTGGAGTGTGTTGCCAGTTCCACTGGTTCTCTGACAAGGGCTTGCACATGGTTGCATTTGGCTTTTACTGTTTATGAGGACAAGCACAAGCACCAGAACTGTTGCGCTGATGAGCCAAGGCTCCTGAGACAAATAGGGAGCTTGGGGCTGTTGATGCATCGTATGTCACCCTTAGTGGCTGTCGCCATTTTGCCTCTTCCATGCTGGCTTTGGTGATACTCAGGGCCACAGGATGACTGCTTTCCTACACAGGAGCTGATCCCAACTGCATGTTCTCCGCAGCCAACCAGCAACTACTTCTAGGTGATGCCAGTCACAAGGTCAGGGCTGGACCCGTTGGTCACTCACTGCCATTGCTGTCATTCCCTTGCAGAATCGGTCATGGGCAAAGTTGCTTGCCGTCTGTTGCTCCCTCCCATTTGACCGGGTTCCCTTCCTCCACACTGGGAACCTATCAGCTTTTGAACACCATTTTAGCGCTCTTTCAGAAGAGTGCTAGATCCATGCTCAGAATACTCCCACTGATGGGTCACAGGTATGCAGGTGGCGCTGTCCCTCAGAAGCACTCCCTCCTACTTCACCCCACACTCCCTCTTAGTAGTTGCTACCTGTTAGTCAGCAAGCCACCTATCTAGAGGTATCTGCCACCCATTAAAGAAAATGCTGGATGGTTATTTCCCCCACCAGCTGGTGTTGGTTGGCAGAAGGGGCAATGAAGAGAATCCCTCAATTGCCTTCCGTCACTTGGTCCACATTAAAATGGTAGGAGATCACCAACCTTGTTAGGGTGGCAGAATAAGGCTCGACAGATGGAGCAGCGCAATTTGGAGCATATTGGTGGACCTCGTTTTAACACTGACATCTGGAAGAGCCTTGGGGTGCAAAGTGAGTTTTAATGAGTTCATGGTTCCAGGTATTCACGAACCCAGAAAGTGAGTTAATTCAGTAACCAAGTGTGTTGTGCAGAGAATGATAAGATCTCCTGTTGCAAATGTGCAGAAAATGTATGCAGGCACAGGTCAGGGTGTGTGTGCGTGTGTGGGTGTGCGTGTGTGCACAGAAACCCCCAAGGAAACAAAGACACAGCTGCTTCTTCACCAACACTGTGCACTGCAGTTGTCATGGCAACACTGAAGGCAGATTTGGTTATCATCCCAGATCAAACAAGCCAAGCCCTGCCAGCTAACTGGACTAGCTAAAAGCATCATTTAATTGGCAGACCCCTAGTCAGGGTGATCTATTTTATTTGACCCTGGAATAAGAGTGACTGATGGATTAAATCCACAGATTTATCCCTCCTTTCTGAGATGTGGTCTGTCATTAGATATTACTTGGGTTGCATCCTTTAAACCTGTATTTCTCAACCACAGCAACTTAAAGATGTGTGGATGTCAACTCCCAGAAATCCCCAGCCAGCATGGGATTTCTGGGAGTTGAAGTCCACACATCTTTAAGTTGCTGAGGTTGAGAAACACTGGTTTAAACCACTTCTCTGGAATTTATATTAAAATTAATCAGGGCAAAAGGTGCACTTATTTTGGGCTCATTGCTCTAAATGTCGGGATAAGGCCATTTTTAAAAGAAGCATTCTGCTTCTTTTTCAGTGGTACTTAAAATGAGTAATATCTAAAAGGCCTTTTTTCAGCTCTTCCCTCCTTCTGAAGCCTCCTGAAACTCCATGGAAAAGGAAAAGCTTTCTTTAAAAAAAAACTTTTATTCTTAATTTGCATCAGCTTTCCTTACGCTGGGCACCCTCCAGAGATGTGGACTTCAACTGCTAGAATTTCCAGCTAGCTGGCCATTGTGAGGAATTCTGGGACTTGAAGTCCATTCCTTTGCACAGCTGGGGGGTTATACCCACACACCCTGCAATGCCATTTTTATGGAACACCCAAAACTGTGCCAATGAATCTTTCAGTGGTTTTGCACAAAATCACATGGGCATGGTCTGTGGCTGCCCTAGTTTGGAGAAGCTGCTATCTAGAGAAGATGCACACTTTTTTTTGTATTTTCCTTTTCCTGGACAAAGACAGATCTGTGCATTTCCAAGTTTGGCTGGACCTGTTTTAAAAGCCTTATATGGTAACCAAGATGAACTGAACAGCTGACCTCGGCTCATTGGGAAGGGAGGAGTGTTCTCCCCTGAGTTCATTTTTTAAACTTTCTTTTTTTTCTTTTTAAGCTGAAATTAAGTTCCCCAGGCAATCCTGCAAAAGAGGTCCAGCCACTCTGAGCAATGCTGGCACTGAGAGGGAAGAGATCTCAGGGCCTCCCAGTGCTGCCAATCCAAGGGGGCTGCACAGTTCTTCTTGCTTCCTTGGAGAGTTTTCTGGGGCAGGAGAAGAGGAGACGGGCGGTGTAGGAGTGGTAATTGCCATCTAGACCAGTGTTTCTCAACCTTGGCAACTTTAAGATGTGTGGACTTCCACTTCCCCAGCATGCTGGCTGGGGAATTCTGGGAGTGGAAACCCACACATCTTAAAAGTTGCCAAGTTTGAAAATCACCGGTCTAGACTGTCCATACAAGTCTGTGAACGGGGCAGGGCCAGCCAAGGATAAAGCCTTCCCTATGAACCCCCAGTGAGCAGGGCCTCTCCCCCTGCCTTCCACTGGGGCTCGGCAAAAGGCAGACGTCTTACTGAGAAATGCTGCAGGATAAAGGCGGGATAGAAAACAAACAAACAAACAAGGTCATTATTCCTCCTCCTCCTCCTCTTCCTCCTGCTCCTCTCTTGCCTTCCTGTCTGCTCCAAGACTGAGCGCAAGTCCCTGGTCCTTGCCTTCAACATCCTTGATGGCTTGGCTCCCCCTCCCCTCCATTGCGGTTCACGCTTCATATCCAGTTTCCGTTCCCTGCTGTTTCTTCCCTCCTGCCCCTTATGCCTGGATTGTCTGCTTGCTGTCCCTTTGCCCCTGGTTCACTTCCTCTTGCCAGATCCTTATGATGGGGCTCACCCAGGGTTCCTGGGGTCTGAAACCACCTAGGTGGTGGCGGTTGCAAGATGCCACTTCGATTCCTGATTTCTAATTCCACCTCATATCCCACCTTTCCGGTCCAGCTTCTGGCACATCCTCCAAGTTCTTACAAACTTAAGTTCTTTCTCCCAGCCAAGGTAAAATGCTATCTGCCAGTCTTCAAGCTGGCAAAAAACTATGCCAGCACAAAATTTGCTGCCTACACCGGCGATCCCTATCCTGCTATAGGTGGGATGCTGGCAAAGGGTACTGTCCTTATATATGATATGCTGTACAGGGCATTAAGGACAATGATTAGTGAGCTGTCCCAGCAGGGTTTCCCTCCCTCCCACCAAATGTTACCAGCCTGCTGGAAAGCATCCAGTAATCCCTCTTAACGTGAGATGGGGCTAGGGCTGGGGAGGAGGTAAATTTTGATGGCTAGGCCTGGGAGTATAGCAGTCTGTCAAGACTTGCTTTCGTTTTACAGGTATTTTGCCCTCGAGTGTTCAAAGGGACTCAACTTTCAGCTGGTATCAGCTGAGAGTTGGGTTTTCTGCTGCAAGAGTGTTAAACCTGTCTACAAAAAGCAGCCCCAATAAAAGGGACAGATGTGGGTACCACTCTACTGCCATCTGTCTCCTGATTCATTGTCCAGCAGGCCCAGTCCTTGCCCCTGCTGGTCACTGCTTGTCAAAGCTAATCTAGACCTCTGAGCCAGGGATTGTCTCAGAATCCTGTTGGGTCCAGAGGTGAGCTCAGACTGAAGCAGACAGACTCTCCTGCTGCCCAAAGCAGAAACACCCAAGAGCCAAAGTGGCCAATGACTGGGGTGATCCCATTCGGGAAGGGTCACAGGACTGCAACCCTGACCAAAAGGTTGGTGAAGTGGGTCAGACCAGCCCCTGGCAAAAACATGGCCGGGAATAGCTGAGAACAACTTTAAAGTGAAGGGTGGGAAGTGAGATGAAGGCAAAGCCATGAGGACATGGCAGAGAAAAGAGGTTGCTGGGCACACTCTACCCATGGTGAGGTTGCAAGGTGGGGGGGGAAGGCCCTAAGGGTATCAGAGTAAAATACCTCCACACCTCCATGAACTTTCCCTGTGCGAGGTTACCAATAGCAAGCCTCTTGGAACAGAGACCCTAACCCCCTTGAACAGTATTGTGTGAATGGCCAAGCATATACTCAGATGCAGACAGCTGTCCAAACAAGGAGGCAATCCAGGAGAAAGGAGCTTGGGAGGACGATTTAGGCTGAGGATCTCAAACATCAGGTCTCTGTCAGTCCGTGACAGATAAAAATAGCAGGTAGAGTACTAACGCTGCCATATAGAATCTGCAAGATGTCAGGTTACATAAAACGCTTCCTCAGACAGCATGCTTGAAGAGAAAGCAAGAACAGAATACAGTAGGTCAGTGTTTCTCAACCTTGGGAACTTTAAGGCGGGTGGACTTCAACTCCCAGAATTCCATGGCCACCCGCCTTAAAGTTCCCAAGGCTGAGAAACACTGCAGTAGGTAGTTCTGAATGAAGGTTTGGAAGACAAAGGAAAAATAATCATTTGTAATCATGTGGTCTGAAGCCAAAGGGAAATAACAGGCAATAGCATTTGCACAAAATTTACAACCCTGAAATACTAAAGAGAACAATGGAACCCCCCAAAATTAAATACTTAACTGTGGGGCATACAAAATAACAGGAACGGAACAGAATCTACAGAAAACTATCGTTGGACGATAATCAGAACTGAGCATTTTTCTTCCATTTTTCTTTCCCTGTCCAAGATCCCATCCCCCTTCAGCAAGTCCTGGAAAGTTCTTGATTGCATGGTCACAGCAGCCATCTTGACCTTTGGGCCCCCTAATGACCTGTCTAAAACTGACAACCATACAGTTCACACAATGCTGTATACACACTTTTAATATAGCCTACTTTGGATTTCGGATGTTATGTGTTGCTTGAACACAGCTACCCTCCCCAGCCAACCCTGAACGGTGCATTCCAGCTGCAGCCTGAATCTGCTTTGATTAGGAAGTCTTGACAAGCATGCAATCTTACGCCTCTCGCCTCAAGAAATTACGCAACTCAGTGGGGTTTCTGACCCAGTATTTTGGATTCCCCCCTTTCTTGGGTCACTCACAGACCATTAAACAAACATGGCCCATAAGATGCAACAAGGGGTGGTCCCAAGGGGAACTTCTGTCTCCCCCCCCCCCAAGTCTTACAAAGGCCTGCATGTATTACCCAGTGATAATAATCTCCATCATGGAAATGGAAGAGACAAGCATCCAAGGAACATTTTTTGTGTAGGTGGGCATCCATGCCAGTCCTGCGAAGCCTTTCCTTTGGTGCACTGATGGGAATATCAGTCTCCCGGTGGACCTGCAGTCAGTCTGCCACGAGGTCGGTGTTCCCGTGATCAAACCATTAACAAGAAAGAAAGGGGCAGGCTGCGCTGGTGACGTATATGGTTCCTCTGGCAGCCACAGCAGAAGCGGCCACGGGGACGCCCAGAGGACTCACCCATACCCCGTTTGGTGTGGCACCAAGATGATGTAAGGAGTTCTGGCTTGACAGTAGCGTTCTCCCTGCAAGTCTGGTAGAAGACCTCCCACGGGCACGTGGAGGAGGTTCAGGGGTTGGTGATCTGGGCTCCAAGGTAGAACCTTCCTACCTGGTTGGGGAGCTGTGCATGGTGGCTTCCAGAAGGACCATAGTCTCTGTCTCCTCCTTCTGTTTCACCTAGGAAAATTGATCCTGTGGAAGATCAACTGTGTGTGTTCCAGGAGGTTGATATTCCCAGTGATAAGTAAAGCAACAACAACAACAGAGACTGTTCAGAAAGGGAGGCACTCAAGAGCTGTTAGTGGAACTCTGCAAAGCCCAGCTCTTTCAGCCATCCCAGGGGGGAGGTTTAAAAGAGTTTTTGGACCTTATTAATGAGGACCTTTCTCCTGGCCTTTTGACAGCCACTTGTTTGGACTTCACATTGCCAATTTTGAAAGAGCAAGAAGCACCTCTTTCAGAGACACTGGCCAACAACTCCTCGCATGGAGGTGGAAGGGAACCTACGACTGTAGTCTTTTCGTTCCCTTCTTGCTCAACGGAAACCAATCCCCAATGAAGTTAAGGGAGGCGTGAACCCTAGAACGCTGCCCAGCATGCCTGCCTAGTGGTCTTTTGCTGGAATCCAGAGGGGTGGTGGAGAAACCCCCAACCCATGCTGAGGGCAAGGTTCTTCCTTTTTCCTGGGTTTTCATCTCTGCTTTGAAAACCCAGAGCAAGGAGAGGGAGTTCAAGAGGAAGGATCATATGGGGATTTTGCAAAAATGGATTTGATAAACTAACGTAGATGGATTCAGAGCCCAGCCCAGTAATTAATCTAACAGATAGGTTTCTATTTCTAAAGCTGGGTCATGCATACAGCATTATATTCCCTTACTAACACTTCTGATCTTGAACAGATTTCCTGGAAGCCTTTAACCAGCTTGGTTTTACCATATATACGATCCTATTTTTGCTTCCAGCTCGTTTTCCCCCTTGTTTAAGCTGGGTGTCACACTGAAAAGCGTACTGTCCTCTTAATAATGAACCATGCTGTGCGCATTTCTTGCAGGGACTACAGTACTCACACAGGCAAAATTCTGTATGTCATTAAAATGACAGATTGAATAACCAATTCCACCCACCTACAGATTTGGGATAGCGACTAGCGTTTCATTTTTCTGGCGCTGGGTGGAATGGCAGGGATTTCCCCAATCACTGTTCTGAAATTACTCCACATTCCAGTGGTGTGCAGACAGAAATACTGGCTGGCCCTTTTGCTGAAGTGCCGTAAATGTAGGCTAGAGAGACAATGATTTTCCTACCAATTTAAGGACAGGAGGAAAATGCATTACTTACCTTACGATGTAAGGAAGAGCCCATAGCTAAAACAAGCCAAGGCTTAGCCTGCTATTTTCTTCCCATACATGTGATTTGTTGTCTGAAAGCCAGATACTCTATAGGGATAGCAAATATGCCTTTTTATCCATTTTCAACCCACATCATCAAGACTGAAACAACTGCTAAAATTAGCAATCAGTACTGGCCAAAGCATTCAAAATAGGCATTTGGGGACATGCATTAGTGCGAAAGGAAACTTTCTATTAATTGGCAAAGCAGCCACATCTTCTGCAAAGCTGAGCAGCTGCTTCAAAAGTCGCTCCTGGTGTGAGTGTGCAGCCACAGCCACATCGCTGGCCTATTTGACTGCCAAGCAGTCAGGTCATTGAAGGTCCTGTGACTTCAAGCAACTTTTCACCAGCAAATCTTTTGCCCGCCCTGCAGCATCCTTTGTTTTCTGCTTTTCCTTTCAAACGGACCCATTCCATCTTGGAAAGTTTTTTTCTCAGCCGAGATTTATATGGGCTTTGGCAAAAGGCAACTGAGTTGACTTTGCGTGGGTGTGGAAGCTAAGGAGGGTCACCTGGTTAGTACTTGAGTGGGATACTGGGGCTGCGGGCTTGACTTTGAAGCTGAAAAAAAATCCACCACAAAGGAAATGGCAAACCCACTTCCAAAGGAGGCTGGTGTGCCAGCTGAAGTTCTACCTGGACTCGGGATGCTTTGGCAACAGTGACTCTTATCCCAAGCACCACAAAGTTAGATTACTATAGTTGTTCTAAATCAGTGTTTCTCAAACTCGGCAACCTTAAGACGTGCAGACTTCAACTCCCAGTATCCCCCAGCCAGCATGCTGGCTGGGGAATTCTGGGAGTTGAAGTCTGCACGTCTTAAAGTTGCCAAGTTTGAGAAACGCTGCTCTAAATGATTTGAAGGTTGCAGCAGCCAGGTTGCTAGCAGGGAACAGCCACTATGCTAGCATTACAGCAATTCTGTACTGGTTGCCAATAGGCTTTGCATTCCAATTTTGAGGGCTGGTTTTGACCTATAAAACCTACAGGGATTGGTTCTGGGGTACCTTAGGGACCATCTTCTCTGTCTGTCTTCATCCAGTCCATGCGTGCATGCAGGGAGGGAAGCTGAGTGCCGGGCCACATGAAATGAGGAGGATGCAGGCATGAAGACAGACCTTCTTGGTCATGGCCCTCTCACTTTTGAACCTCTTGTCCCCCAGGGCTACACAAATTCTCCCTCTTCGTTTTCAGCATTATTTGAATGGGCATTTGGCGTTTAGGTGATCATTTGTTCTGGCGACCATCCTTATTCCATTTCTATTTATACTGGGCTTTTTAAGATTTTGCTTGATTTTTATAATAAACCACCAGGCACCTTACTGAGCTGAATGGTATTGTGTGTGTGTGCGCACACGCACACGTGCACTTTTAAGTCACTCTTGACTTCTGGTGACTGCCTAGACAAGTCCCTGCAGTTTTCTGGGCAAGATTTTCGGAAGCGGCTTGCCCTTGCCTTCTTCCTAGGGCTGAGAGAGGGACTGGCCCAAAGCTGGCTTTTCACCTAAGGCAGGACTAGAACTCCCAGTCGCCTGGTTTCTAGCCTGGTGCCTTCAACCACTACATCCAACTGCTATCGGTATAAAAATACTTGAGATAAACCAAGACACGTTGTTGCCAAGATCACAATGTCAACACACCCTCCACTCAAACAAGACTTTATCTTTTTAAATAAGTGGAAGGGGATGCAGTGATGAGGGCAATGCTGCTTTTAAGATGTTACATATGGACAGCCTCTCACATCAGCAGAAGATGCCTGCACCACCTTAGAAGAGGCATTCAGTCCTGTGAGAAAGTGAACCGAGAATTCCTCTTCCTAGTATGCATGCCTCATAATTTTCTTTTCCTGAAGAACTAATCAAATTGTGTGGGCTCCTTAACAAATAGCTTAAGCAACACAGAAATATAGGGTGATCAACTGACAATCACAGGAGACCCTCCTTCTAGAATAGACTATAATCTTCCTTCCATGCTGGCGGGCTTCTCTGATTGGTTCTGGCTAAGCAACGAACGGGAATGATGAATGCGATCAATGTTTTACCTTCACCTCAGACAGATCAGCAAGTTTTGCCATGGTTGGGCAACCCAAAGAAAGCTTGGAAATCCAGAAGTGAAAGTATATTCAGGGTCACCCTTATTCTATTAGCCAAATTAGAAAATGCATTCTCCTAAACAGGATTTTTTAAAAAACGTATTTTTTTTAAATTAGCATGTGCTAATAGAAGACTATGCTCCACAGAACAGGGCATAAATCCATTCCCATAGAAAGGTGTTCCCCTATGACTGAGTTAAAGTGCCTCAGCACTTTATGCCAGCATAAAATTTGCTGCCCTCCCTTGTTACCAATCCCCATTCCACTACCACCAGTAAATATGGTTAGGTCCATCCTTGTGTTCAGTTAAGGAAAGGGATTGGTGGATTTCCCCAGCTTTTATTATTTCCTTCTGTTCCCACCAAAGGTCAGCAATTTGTGGGAAACCAACACGTATCACTCTCATTAATGTGGTTGGGACTAGGGTTGGAGAAGATGGTTAGTCTGGTGGATTTAGCCACCTGTCAAGGCTTGCTCTGGGTTTGTGCAATTCTTTGGCATGGTTGTTCAAAGGGAACCTCTCAGCTGATGTCAGATTCATTTTCAGCACAGGGTTAGCACTATTCCAGAAGACTGATACTGATTGATTATGAGATTATCAAGTTGGTGTCAACTAGTAGCAACCACATAGATAAATTTTCTCCATGACAATCTGTCCCCAGCTTGGTCCTTCAGTTCTTTCAATGGTGCACCCATCAACACTGTAATTGAGTCCATTCTCCTCACTACTTGTTGCCCTCATCTTCTCTTTCCTTCCACCTTTCCCAGCATTTCAGTGTTTTAAAGGGAATTGGGTCTTTGCATAATGTGTCCAAAATATGATCATTTGAGCCTGGTTGTTTGTGCCTAGAATGAGAACTCTGGGTTGATTTGTATGATGATCCAATTGTCTGTTTTCTTGGCTGTCCACAGTATTCCCAGGAGTCTTCTCCAACACCAAAGTTCAAAAGCACCAATACACTTTCTATCCTCCTTCTTTGAAGTCCAACTTCCACTTCCACAGACTGTAACAGGAAATACCATTACCAGCACCAGTCTAATCTTTGTACTTATAGACACATCTCAGCATTTGGAAATCTTTTCCAAGGCCTTCGTAGCTGCTCTGCCAAGTGCTAGTCTGAGGCACATTTCTTGACTGCTGGTTCCTTTGCTGTTGATAGTCAATCCTAAAAGGCAGAAGCTATTCACCACTACTTCAACATCTTTACGGCCAAAGAAGAGCAATATACCTATATTCAAAAGCAGTGCAAACAACAGTTGAATGGTGCAGGGAGAGTGGCGTCATGAAGCAGCCATGAGAGAGCCTCCCTGCCCCTACCCTCCTGCTTCACTGTGCAGCTTCTCCACTGCCACTAATGGTCAGGATGATCCAGGTCTCTGAACCTGAGTGCAACACCAACTGAATGGTCAGTGAAGTGCTTCAGACTGTGTTCACAGCAAAACATGTGCCAGGAGAAGGGAGGAAATGCTTCTTTAACACTGATACAGTTAAGGGTGAGTTAAAGCTATCTCACGTACACTCTGCAGATCTGATAAAGGCAACCCATCAGGATACAGCAGGAAAAAGAGGCCAGATACCAGGGAGGAAAAGCTCTCTATTGGTACAGGCACTGCAGGGTTACATAAGCCATGACTTACATAATTCTGATGTAATACAAGGGGATGTGAAAATAGTGACTGCCTTTTTCACACACAGACACACACACAAGACAGTGGCCATTTCCCCACATTCACGAAAACTGATTTACATAAGGCTACCTGCTCCTGCAGAACTAAACAGAACATGGTCATAGTTATGTGGTTTGCATTTGTAGTGGGTTGACAAAGGCCATCATATTACTGAAGGAAACAGTGGGATAGTAATGTTTTACTCAGTACATGAAAAAGCTGCCAGTAGTTAAATTTGGGGTGGGGATTGTTGAGATGTAGCACTCCCCTCACTGTAAGATTTTGTGTAATATCTTTTACTTTCTTCTTGCATAATTGAAATTTTGCTACCAAGGTCCTAGTACTTTCTTCACCTAAATGTGAATCAGCATTCCAGAAGTTTGACTTTAGAGTACTGTAATGGCGCAGCAAAGGCAAAAAACAATTTACAGGAAACTGACATTATCTTAGTAAGCCCTTTGCAGATTATTTTTTTGTTTGTAGCAAGTAAGATATACAAACTATGATTCTTACTCATTAAAACGCACAGATCACCAGTTCTGGTTTAGAAAGGTTACCTGGTAACTTAAAACTACTTATTTTTCTCTCTCTTTTGTTTTGCCCAGGTTAATCACCTGAGAATTTTACATAGACCTGTTTGTGTCTTTGTTCTTTATATATAGGTAAAACACAGAATGCCCAGAAATTAGTTTGAGTCGCACTGAATTCTTTGGGATGTGATTAGAATTATAAGCTTAGGCATTAAATAACTTTATATTTTCATTTGTCTAAGTTATTCATTGTATTTATGTCCTATATATTTTTATTTCTGAAGGAACCCAAGGTAGTATATATAATCTTTCTCCTCATTTTATCCCCACGATCTTGTGGGATAGTTTAGGCTGAGAGTGATCATTCCAAAGATGAGCGTTGGGTTCATGGCTAAGTGGAGATCAACCCCATTCTGGATTTCTCCAGTTAGGATCAGTGTCCTTAAAGAATGAACAGTTGTAGAAATAATTAATTATAGTGAGTTTAATATGTTTATATCTTTCCAGTTGCTGAGAAATGAATCAATGTGACCAAGAAAGTTTATTGTACATTTGTTGATTACAGAAAGCTTATCATAAAGGCTTAAAGCTTGGGATGCTTTGCATAATATGGAGTTGAAAAATGACTGCAGAATGTGGTAAGAGCAAGGTATGATTGAAGCAATGCATGCGTGAGAATACATGGAATGCTTAACAAGGTCAGCACTGAGTTGGGAAAAAGACAAGGATGTATGAAAAATACATTGTTTAATGTATTCATGGAAAAATATATAAGGAAGGCATGCAGTAACATTAAAATTATATGTGAATGTATATGTACTTTCCTATGAAGGTGGTGCTTGTTGTTGGTTGAGAATCCAAAATACTTGCAGCGAATGTTGGACAGATTGTATGATGCAAACAGGAGAATGGATCTGAAAATCAATGCATAAAATACAACGGACATCTTCGACAGAGTAAAGGGAGCAAACTGCAAGTCATATATATATATAATGTCAAAAAAGGACAGGAAGAGGATTAATTTATGTACTTTCATAAAATGTTTATAAAAATGGGGAAATGAATGGAGAAATTTTAAGCATATGCTATAAGAAAAGTAGTAGATCATATACTGTATGGTTTATTGCAGAGAAAGAATGTTTGTGGAGAGAAGCAAAAATGGCTTTGTATAAGAACCTGTTTTTGCCTATTTTGACATGAATGTGACAGTAGGGCACGTCAGGATAAATTTTAAAAAGTTGAATGGGATGGAAATAGCATGCTTAAGTGGGTGTGGTGAAATAGGAAGAGGGATTGGGTCAAGAATTTATGGGTGCTGAATGAATGTGTTGAATACAAAAGTGAGTAACCAATATACAAGAAGTAAGTTGAAGTAAGTTGAGAATGTTTAGTCATACAAAGAGAACGCATGAGGATTGAATTGCAAAACAAATATATGAAAGAAGAATGAATGAGTCTCAAGAGGAAGCAGAAAACCGAGAAAGTGTTAATGGAGAAGCTTAAAGAACGACATGCTACTGCAGAGGATCTTTTGCTGCACAAATGGTGCTTGTGACACTGCTAGATTAAAGCCTTTGGGATGTCTAGTTGCTGATGTTGCCAAGCAGGAGAAAAAATATCCGAAGCTGCAAGGACAGAATTATAGTGGGAATATGGAACATGAGCAAAACTTGCCACAACGAAAGAATCAATGGCACATTAACATCTTAGGCATCAGCAACTTGAAATGGATTGGAATTGGACACTTTCAGTCAGAGGATCATAGGTGTTTACTCCTCGACGTGAAAAACTGAAAAAACAGTGTCATCTTCATAATCAGGAAGGATATGGCAAAGGCAGTTCCTGAATATAATGCAGTAAGCATGTGAATAAAATCAAGTAGACTTCATGGACAATTCTGTCATATGATGCTTATTCAAGTTTATGCTTCAACCACTAATACAGAAGAAGAGGTTGATGAGTTTATGGTCAAGTTCAATCTGAAAACGACGGAACTTGCAAGCAAGATGAGCTACTTATGGTTGGAGACTGGAATGCCAAAGTTGGAAATAGTAGGAAGAAAAACATAGCTGGACCTTATGGCCTAGGAAACAGAAACAAGGCAGACTGAATGATTTACCAGTTTCTGCCAAACCAATGTTTTCTTTATTGCTAATACAACCTTCCAACAATCACAATGGCACCTATATACATGGACCTCATCAGATGGAGTACCCAGAAATGAAATAAACTATATTATTGATACAAAGAGGTGGAAGAGTTCAGTTATAAAGTCACGCCCAGGCGCTGATTGTAGAACAGATCATGAAGCATTCATGTGCAAATTCCAAGTCAGGCTAAAGCTAAAGAACAAAGCCAACCTGTTTCTGCATTATGAACATACACCTACCATTTTCAAGGAGAACATCAAGAATCATTCTGAATGTCTAAACCTCATTGATGGGGAACCAGAGGAAATGTGGAATGAAGTCAAAGTAGTTGTTAAGAATGAATGTGGGGGGAAAAAAACTGCCAAAGACCAAGAAACAGAAGACAGCAAACTAGATGTGTCATGTTCGCCGTTTCAATGTCTTTGATGCATCGTAACGTTTCGCATGTCATTAATTGGATGCGTGTTTCATCTCTCTGGGGAGGATGGGAACAGTTATCTTTTGGCTTTGCTTTGGAATGTATTTGTATTATCTACTGCGCTCAAGGTTACTTTCCCAGGCTAGCAACTCTGACGATTGCTAGCACCTGTGCCGGGCGGGGCTGTTACGAGGGAGGCGGGATACGTTTGCACCAAGGGTTTAAGTTTGTATTTGGCGCGCTTTTGCTCATTCTCAGCTTTCTCTGTATTTGTCTTTAGTTCCCTAATAAATCAGATTGCATTTAGCAGCCTCTTGTGAGTCTGAGTATTTGGGCTAGGGCAATCATTACATAAAGCTGAGAATCTAAGATCCTAACTCCGCTGGCCCCTGTCCAGGAAAGACAAGCGTCTAACCCTGTGAGGGAGAGAGCCCGCGATGACCGAACCCGACATCATGAGGATGGAGGAAGGGGAACCGGACTCGACCATGAGGCAGTCCGGCCGACCGTCCCAAGGTGGGGAGCTGTCAGCCATCCGAGAAGAGGCGAGCTCCGAGTCGGAGAGTGAAGCCGGGGGGCTGAAAACAGCCCCGGAGATCACCGTAACTTCTCCGGGCGAGCTGCTCACCTGGGATGAGACCCAAGGAGATGCCACGGTAGCGGGGGGCCCATCCTGGAGGCAGAGATACCCATTATCCCCCAACGTGGTGCAGGTGCCGCCAACGGAGGGCTCACCCACTCCGGATCGGATCCGAGTGCTGGAGTCCAAAATGGATTCGTTGGAGGCTATACTGAAACAGCTGAGCTTGGATGTGACCTCGTTGCGAGAGGTCCGGGAAGAATCAAGCCAGCGGCATTCAACCCCTTCTTCCCAGGGGCTGTCCCCGGAACGGCGACGGGCGGTGCGGAGGCGCGAAGGGGACCAGTCGGTCCAGATGGAAATCGCAGCATCGCCAGGGCGATCGCTCCGGGGCCCCGTGCCGCCCCGAGCCAGGGAAGCACAAGCCGCGGCAGCACCGGTGGTGGGGCGCAGCCCGGCGGGAGGCGGCATGCGAGACTTTCCTGTCAAGTTTGATGGGGACCCGACCAAACTCTCGTTCTTCCTGACGAATGCGAAAGCTTACATGGAAGAATGGGGGGCGTTTTTCCAATCGGAAAAGGCAAGGATCATCACCATTGCCACCAAACTGAAGGGGTGGGCGGCAGACTGGTATGTCCAGATGTGCCAGTCGGAAGCGCCTCAACTGGAAAATTTCGATGAGTTCCTCTGGGCGTTGAAACAACACTTCGAGGACCCCTTAGCAAAAGAGAGAGCAAAGCGAGCCCTGAAGGACCTCAAGCAGGGGTTCAGATCAGTGGCAGATTATGCTTTGGAATTTAAAGCGCTAGCTGGGAAGGTGGATGACTGGTCCCAAGCAACCATTATCGAGCTATTCAAGGATGGCTTGAATACAGAGGTGCTGCGCTGGTCCCTGGGGAGGGACGACCCATATACGCTGTACGAATGGATCCTGCTGGCGGGGAGGGCTGAACATGCCCAGGAGATCTTTGCCCAGCGGAAGACCGCCAAATCGGGGCGGGAGGTGAAACCCAGCCGCCCATCGAGCACCGGGGGGAAACCGGGACAACGACCCTGGGACGAGGAGCGGGAGAAGCGGTACGCAAAAGGCTTGTGTTTAAGATGTGGTAAGGAGGGGCATCGAGTGGCAGCATGCCCGAAGGCAAAGGGAGAGGAACGGCCCGGAAAACCGTCGGCGAAGTCCCCTGCATTGCCGAGGAAGCAGAAAGCCGCGGTGGCTGAAGCCGAGGGAGACGATGTGATGTTCTACGACATCGAAGGGGAGACCGAAATCCTGCAGCCGGCGGGAAACGCCAGCCACCTGCTCTAAAGGGCGCCGCTGGGCAGGTGGTAGAGGAAGGGCGCGAGCCTTCATCGGTGAGTGGCAGTTACCGCATTCTCACAGTGAAATTGAAATTGGGCTCCCAATCCAAGACTGTAGAAGTATGGGCCATGATTGATTCGGGGTGTTCCCGGTGTCTTATGCACCCCGACGTGGTAGCGGCTTTGGAGCTACCCACTTTCCCGTTACAACGACCCATCGCTTTTACACAACTGGATGGGTCCATGGCAGGGGGCAAACCGGTCACCCATTTTACAGGGCACGTAGCTTTGCAACTGGGCAGCCACCAGGAAGGGTTGTCTTTTGTCGTGGCTCCCGTGGGGGGACCCTTGGTGGTGTTGGGGGTGCCCTGGTTGGTGCAGCAAAACCCCCAAATAAACTGGGTTTACCGAACTATCACGTTTAGGGATGGGTTCTATCAAGCGGCCGAGGGGAAGGGTGCCCCAGAGGAGATGGTGGGGGTTGCGGCAGCTGCGACTCCGCCTTACCCGGCCCCTCCTCTGGAAGGCTTGCCGGCCGAGTACAGGATGTTTGCTGATGTATTCGGTGAAAAGGAAGCCGACCAGTTGCCCCCCCATCGAAAGACGGACTGTGCCATAGAACTGCTGCCCAACACCCAATTGCCCAAGCCAAAGATTTATTCCATGACACAAAAGGAACTGACTCTGTTGAGAGACTTTGTGGACAAAAATCTGGCGCGCGGATTCATTGAGCCGGCGAATTCACCGGTGGGGGCGCCGGTCCTTTTTCGCCCAAAAAAGGACGGGACATTGAGACTTTGTACCGATTTCCGCGGATTAAATGCCGTCTCAATTTCCAACAAATATCCCTTGCCATTGATCAAGGACATGTTGTCACATCTGGCCAAGGGAAAGATCTTCTCTAAGCTTGATTTAAGGGAAGCCTACTATCGTGTACGGATCAAGGAGGGGGATGAGTGGAAAACTGCATTCAATTGCCCGTTGGGAGCTTTCCAGTATAAGGTGTTACCGTTTGGTTTGGCTGGGGCCCCTGGGGTATTTATACAATTAATCAATGAGGTACTGCATGAACATCTGTTTAAAGGGGTACTAGTGTATTTGGATGATGTATTGATTTATACTGAGACCATGGAAGAGCATGTGGCTCTGGTAAGGAAAGTATTGTGTAAACTCAGATCAGCTGAATTGTATGCCAAACTGTCTAAATGTGCCTTTCATCAGACCCAAATTGACTATTTGGGGTATAGAATTTCAGACAAAGGCATAGAAATGGACCCTGCCAAGGTGCAGGCTATCATGGACTGGGAGAGCCCCCGCACCCGCAGGCAACTTCAAAGTTTCCTGGGGTTCAGCAACTACTACAGATTATTCATAAGGGGATTCGCTGAGATTGCCTTGCCACTAACTGAACTGCTTCGAACAAAAGGGGTGGGAGATACTCGGAGAGTCAAGAACCCCGGGGCGCTGTTGCGGTGGACGCCTGCTTGTCAAACGGCGTTTGAACGGCTAAAAGCAGCTTTTGTCAAAGAGCCCATTTTACAGCATCCTGATCCCTCAAAGCCTTTTGTAGTACAGGCAGATGCCTCCGATTATTCCATTGGGGCATTGTTGATGCAACAAGACGGGACAGGATGCCTCAAGCCCTGTGCCTACTTGTCCCGCAAATTCTCCGAGACTGAGAGACATTGGCATGTCTGGGAGAAGGAGGCATTTGCAGTAAAAGCCGCATTAGAAGCTTGGCGGCATCTGCTAGAGGGGGCAAATCATCCCTTTGAAGTATGGACTGATCATAAAAACTTGGAGGCTCTTAGTACCCCTCGAAAACTGAGCCCCAAACAGGTCCGTTGGGCTCAATTTTTCAATCGATTCAATTTTCAATTGAAATTTATTCCGGGGAAAAAGAACTTCTTGGCTGATGCCTTGTCAAGGCAACCTCAGGACTCCGGGGCAGCGCCAGAAGTGGTTAGCACCCTATGGACGGCGCCCCAATTGGGCATGCAGGCTGTGACGCGAAGCCAAACGCGCGCGCAGCAGCCGCCCACCACGGACGCTGCCCAGCCAAGCACTTTGTCAATTCCCTCCCAGTTGCAACAAAAGTTTCTAAAAGAACGGAAAACGGATACTTGGTTGCTTGCGAATAAAGACAGTGTTACTTTTGACAGAGGCTTCGCTTGGAAATCTAACCGCCTCTATGTTCCTGAAAGCCTCAGAAAAGATGTATTACTACGTTCACACGATGACAAACTCGCAGGTCACTTCGGGTTTGTAAAAACCTTGCACCTGGTTCGGAGGCAGTTCTGGTGGCCCACATTACGGAAAGATGTCAAAGATTACATTGCCTCCTGCACTGTTTGTGCAATGTCTAAACGCAAGGTGGGCAAGCCCCAGGGCCTTCTGCAGCCGGTGGCCGCCCCGTCTTCCCCTTGGGAGGAAATCTCCATGGACTTTATTGTAGAGCTACCACCCAGTCAACGCAAAACGGTCATTTGGGTGGTCAAAGACTATTTCTCCAAACAAGCTCACTTCATCCCTTGCGTGTCCATTCCGTCGGCACGTCAATTGGCTCGCTTATTTCTGGTACACGTGTACAGGCTACACGGATGTCCCTCCCACTTGATTTCGGACAGAGGTACACAATTTACCTCACAGTTTTGGCGGGCGTTCCTCAAACTGTTAGGCACAAAGCAAGCCCTATCCACGGCTTGGCATCCTCAGACGGACGGGGCCACTGAGGCTGTAAATTCTACTCTGGAGCAGTACCTCCGAGCTTTTGTGAATTATCAGCAGGACAATTGGGTAGACCTCCTACCGTTTGCTGAAGTGGCTTACAACAATGCAGTGCATCAAAGCACTGGCCAAACCCCATTTCGGGTAGCCCAGGGTAAAGACTTTGTACCTATCCCTGATCTACCGCAACCGCCTGCAGGATCAGCCACTCCAGATGATTGGACAACACAACTAGCAGACTCCTGGCCAATGATTCAACAGGCATTAGCTGATGCACAATCGGATTATAAACTGTATGCTGATCGGAAGCGGGCCCCCCAGCCTGCATTCCAAGTCGGGGACTCGGTTTATCTTTCCACCAAGTTTCTCAAGTCCTCACAACCTTCAAAGAAACTTGCGCCTAAATTTGTGGGTCCTTTCCCGATTACCGCTCAGATTAACCCTGTGACTTTTAAACTTGATTTGCCTCATAACCTCAAACGCTTACACCCTGTTTTTCATTGCAGTTTGCTCAAACCGACTACTCCTTCTGACCGCTGGCATCGCCAACCTCCACCTCCAACCCCCATCATGATTGACGGTCAGCAACATTTTGAAGTTAAAGAAATTTTGGACTCTAGACGCCTTCGCAATACGTTACAATATTTAGTTCGTTGGAAACATTTCCCTCATCCAGAGTGGGTCGCTGCACCAGATGTGGCTTCCCCTGTCCTGGTGGCCCGTTTCCACGCTGCTTATCCCACTAAGCCGAGTCCCTAGGTGTATTTTTAGGGAGGCGGTATGTCATGTTCGCCGTTTCAATGTCTTTGATGCATCGTAACGTTTCGCATGTCATTAATTGGATGCGTGTTTCATCTCTCTGGGGAGGATGGGAACAGTTATCTTTTGGCTTTGCTTTGGAATGTATTTGTATTATCTACTGCGCTCAAGGTTACTTTCCCAGGCTAGCAACTCTGACGATTGCTAGCACCTGTGCCGGGCGGGGCTGTTACGAGGGAGGCGGGATACGTTTGCACCAAGGGTTTAAGTTTGTATTTGGCGCGCTTTTGCTCATTCTCAGCTTTCTCTGTATTTGTCTTTAGTTCCCTAATAAATCAGATTTCATTTAGCAGCCTCTTGTGAGTCTGAGTATTTGGGCTAGGGCAATCATTACAAGATGTTAGAAAAACAGTGGAAATTGCCAGAAAGAGAAGAAAAGTCGAAGATCTCAGGAAGGAACTAACAAAGAACTTCAGAGAGCTATTAGAAGAGACAAGAAGCAATATTACAACATCTGTAAAGACATCAAAGATGTAAACAGACACAGAAAAACAAGGAACGTCTTCCAAAAGATCTCCAAACTCAGAAGGGGATTGTGATGGTTGCCTTATTCAGAAAAAACACAGACTCACCAGCCAGGGCTAAGGATATCTGGTTTATTAAGAATAGAATGCAGACACGGAGAAAGACGGGAATGAGCACATGGCATGCGAGGGAGCCGGTAAATACCCACGGTGCAGACCTGATCCTTCCCCACCCCCCATTGTCCCAAAGTCTTGACCGACGGTGAACCCGGAGTCTCGATGGGCGATCAGGGGGCGATTCCAGAGTCTCGATGGGCGATCAGGGGGATTAGCGCTGATGACCTCTGTCCTCTTCCTGTGTCTGGAGCAGGTGTGTCCCCCGTGGTAATGCAGAGATGTCAGGGAGATAGGATGATGGCTTCCCGGGTCAGGGCAAAGGTATGGCTCCTTTGTCCTTTACCTGTATTGTCTTTCAGTGCTTATGGGATTAGCACTGATTCTTTCCTCCCCCCTCCCCTTCACTGGAAAGGCATGTTCCCCGTTGTGATGTATGTATACATCGCAACGGGGGACATGACATACTGCCTCCCCAAAAAAACTTCAAGGCGCCAGTTTGGAAGGATACGCTGCATGGAAGTGTGTGTCATGTTCTCCATTTCAATGTCCTGTATACATCGTAACGTTTCACATGTCACTCTTCTGATCCGTGTTTCCCTGTTGGAAATTTCCAGCCCTGCGAGGCTGTAATCTCTGGAATGCATGTTTGGGTTGGTGACTCTATTCAAGGTTACTTTCCCAGGCCGGTGTATGACGATGGTTGACATCTGGGATGGGGTGGTTGCTACGATGAGGCACGGGGCGGAGTTGGACTGAAGCAACAGTATTTGATTTGTATTTTGCGCGCTTTTGGTTTATTCTCAGCTTTGTCTGTATCTGCACACTATTCCTTTAATAAATCAGTTATCTTAAAGCTCGGGCTTGTGAGACTGAGTATATTGGAGTAGGCAACCATTACATAAAGCTCTGAGTCGGGCAAAATCAATGCCATCGCCAATAAGCTAAAGGGGAGGGCAGCAGATTGGTATGTGCAATTATGCCAAGCCGAAGCCACAGAACTGGAGGAGTTTGAGGAGTTCCTGTGGGCACTAAAACAACACTTTGAAGACCCCTTGGCCCAGGAACGGGCGAAACGGGCGTTGAGGAAGCTCTCCCAGGGATCCCTCTCCGTCGCGGACTACGCTTTGGAGTTTAAAGCCCTGGCTGGAAAGGTGGAGGACTGGTCCCAGTCGACCCTAGTGGAAATGTTCAAACAGGGACTGGAGACGGAGGTCCTCCAATGGGCGTTGGGACGGGACGATCCGAAAACATTGTATGGGTGGATTCAGCTGGCCGGTAGTGCTGAAGACGCCCTAGAGATGTTCGCCCATAATAAAGAATTGAAACAGGGAAAGTTCAGTAAAAGTGTCCGCACCCCGGGATTCCCAAGCCGCCCCAAGTCGAAAAGTTGGGAGGAGGAGAAAGAACGCCGTTTTGCGAAAGGACAGTGCTTGCGATGTGGGAAAGAAGGACATCGTGCAGCGGCGTGCCCAAGAAAGAGATCCGAGGAGCGACCTGGAAAGGCGTCTGGCAAGTCCCCTTCAGTACCAAGGAAGGTGAGAGCTGCCCGCGCGGAGGACGACCCTGACGATCACCAATTCGGGGGAGAGGAGGAACAGCTGGACTTTGAACAACCGGCGGGAAAAGCCAGCCACCTGCCCTGAACGGCGCCCTAGGGCAGGTGGAAGGAGAGGGGCGCGACCACGATTCGGTGAGTGGGAATTTTCCTACCCTGACGGTCAAGGTAAAATTGGGCTCCAGTACCCGAACTGTGGAAGTGTGGGCAATGCTGGACTCGGGCTGCTCGCGATCCCTGATGCACCCCGATCTGGTAGCCGCATTAGAGCTTCCCAGGTTCCCGTTGCAGCGACCAATGATTTTTACCCAACTGGACAGGACTATGGCCGGGGGAAAACCAGTAACCCACTCCACCGGACTGGTGGCATTGCAAATGGGAACTCATTGGGAGAAATTACCCTTTGTAATAGCACCGGTGGGGGGCCCATTGGTCATCCTGGGGATGCCCTGGTTTGTCAAGCAAAATCCGGCTATCAACTGGCTGCATAGAACTGTGACGTTCGCTGATGGATTTTATAAGGTGCCAGAAAAGGATTTGTTGGAGGACAATGAAGGGGGGCGGGCAGCCACCACCACCATGCAAACGCTGGAGCCACTAGAGGGACTGCCTGCCCAATATCAGGACTTCGCAGATGTGTTTGGCGAAAAGGAGGCAGATCGCCTGCCCCCTCACCGAAAGACTGATTGTGCTATTGAATTGTTACCCAATGTAAAGTTGCCTAACCCAAAAATCTATGCCATGTCCCCGAAAGAGTTGGTCACATTGCGGGAGTTCATTGACAAGAATCTGGCCAGGGGTTTTATTGAGCCAGCCAACTCTCCGGTGGGGGCACCTGTCCTATTTAGACCTAAAAAGGATGGTTCTTTGAGGCTATGTACAGATTTCCGGGGGCTCAATGCAGTGTCAATATTAAATAAATATCCTTTGCCCCTCCTCAAGGACATGTTAGCACATCTGGCCAGAGGCAAGATTTTCTCAAAACTGGATTTGAGGGAGGCCTATTTTCGCATTCGCATAAGGGAAGGGGACGAGTGGAAAACAGCATTTAACTGTCCTCTGGGGGCTTTTCAATACAAAGTGTTACCTTTTGGGTTGGCAGGGGCACCTGGGGTATTTATGCAGCTCATCAATGAGGTCTTGCATGACCACCTGTTTAAGGGGGTGTTGGTATATTTGGATGATGTATTGATTTATACTGAAACTATGGCAGAACATGTTCACCTGGTGTGCCAAGTGCTTGCTAAACTCCAAAAAGCTGAGTTGTATGCTAAATTATCCAAATGTGCTTTTCATCAGTCCCAAATTGATTATCTGGGCTACCGAATTTCAGCAGGGGGGATTGAAATGGACCCAGCAAAAGTGGAAGCCATTGTCGCCTGGGAACCCCTGCGCACGCGACGCCAATTACAAAGTTTCCTTGGCTTCACCAATTTCTATCGGGCATTTGCCCAAAATTTTGCGGAAATCGCCCTCCCCCTCACTGACTTATTAAGAACCAAAGCTCAGGGGGACACTCGACGATCAAAAAATCCAGGCGCGCTCCTTAAATGGACTCCAGCCTGCCAGCAGGCTTTTGACGCACTTAAACAATTGTTCACAACTGAACCTGTCCTCAAGCATCCCGACCCAACTAAACCATTTGTGGTACAGGTCGATGCCTCCGACTTCTCTATCGGAGCCCTCTTGCTCCAAGCTGACCAATCAGGCACTTGGAAACCCTGTGCATATTTGTCTCGCAAGTTTACTGAGACGGAGAGGCGATGGCATGTCTGGGAAAAAGAGGCTTTTGCTGTAAAAGCAGCCTTGGACACTTGGCGACACTTATTGGAGGGGGCTTCGCACCCTTTTGAAGTTTGGACTGACCATAAGAATCTCGAAGCCTTAACCACCAGTCGCAAACTCAGCCCCAAGCAACTCCGATGGGCTGAATTTTTCAGCCATTTTGATTTCTCTCTCAAGTTCATTCTGGGGAGGAAAAACTTTTTGGCCGACGCCCTGTCCCACCGGCCCCAAGATTCTGGCCCTGCTCCAACTGTCCAAGGCACGGTATGGACTGAAAAGCAATTGGGATTGGCAGCCATGACGCGCAGTCAGACACGCGCCCGTCTAACTCAGCAGCCAGCCACTCCTCCCTCTCCCACTCCGGGGCAGTTGCCAATTTCCTCAGATTTGCAACAACAGTTTCTTCTTCACCTGAAATCTGATACATGGTTGCAGACCAACTTAGACTCTGTTACTTTTCATGGGGGTTTTGCATGGAGGAATGATCGCCTTTATGTCCCGGCGGCTTTGCGAAAGACAATCCTCCTGCGCTGCCATGATGATAAGCTAGCAGGTCACTTTGGCTACCTTAAGACCCTCCATTTCATCCGACGTCAATTTTGGTGGCCAGCGCTCCTCAGGGAAGTCAAAGACTATGTCGCTGCCTGCTCTGTTTGCGCGGCAACTAAGCGCAAAGTGGGAAAGCCACACGGCTTGCTACAACTGGTGGCTAACCCAACCTGCCCTTGGCAGGAGATCTCCATGGATTTTATAGTGGACTTACCCCCCAGTCAACGTAAAACCATAATTTGGGTTGTCAAAGACTTCTTTTCCAAACAGGCCCACTTCATCCCCTGCGCATCCATTCCCACCGCGCAGCAGCTGGCCCGTCTGTTTCTCGTACACGTGTACCGCCTACACGGGAGCCCCTCCCGTTTGGTGAGTGACAGGGGTTCACAATTTACGTCACAGTTTTGGTGGGCTTTTTTGAAACTGGTTGGCACCAAACAAGCCCTTTCTACGGCATGGCATCCGGAAACGGATGGATCAACTGAAGCTGTCAATTCCACCTTGGAACAATATCTCCGTGCCTTTGTCAATTATCAACAAGACAATTGGTCGACCTCCTTCCCTTTGCTGAAGTAGCTTATAACAACGCTGTTCACCAAAGTACTGGCCAAGTTCCTTTCAAAGCTGTATTTGGCCGTATTTGGCCGTATTTGGACTCCCGCATCCGCAATCTCTCCCTTCCTCTCTCACCAATTGGGCTCAAACCTTAGCCGACTCTTGGCCGAAGATCCAGCAGGCATTACACCACTCGCAAGCCTCTTACAAAAAACATGCCGACATGAGGCGTTCCACCCAACCCGCATTTAAAGTCGGGGACAAAGTCTATCTTTCCACGAAATTTATCAAATCCCCACAACACTCCAAAAAGCTTGGCCCTGAGTTCGTTGGTCCATTTCCTATTGTTGCCCAAATCAATCCTGTAACTTTTAAATTGGATTTGCCACACAATCTTAAACGTTTGCATCCTGTTTTTCATTGCAGCTTACTCAAGCCGCTCGTTCTGTCAGATCGCTGGCATCCTCAGCAAGCACCCCCTCCACCCATTCTGATTGACGCTCAGCAACACTTTGAAGTTAAGGACATTCTTGATTCTCATCGCAAACGCTCTACTTTACAATATCTCATCCGATGGAAGCATTTCCCACACCCGGAGTGGGTTGCCACTCCCGATGTGCGTTCCCCGAACCTCGTCGCTAAATTTCACGCTGCCTATCCCTCCAAACCTGCTCCGTAATTTTTTTTAGGGGGGCAGTATGTCATGTTCTCTGTTTCAATGTCCTATATACATCGTAACGTTTCACGTGTCACTCTTCTGATCCGTGTTTCCCTGTTGGAAATTTCCAGCCCTGCGAGGCTGTAATCTCTGGAATGCATGTTTGGGTTGGTGACTCTATTCAAGGTTACTTTCCCAGGCCGGTGTATGACGATGGTTGACATCTGGGATGGGGTGGTTGCTACGATGAGGCACGGGGCGGAGTTGGACTGAAGCAACAGTATTTGATTTGTATTTCGTGCACTTTTGGTTTATTCTCAGCTTTGTCTGTATCTGCACACTATTCCTTTAATAAATCAGTTATCTTAAAGCTCGGGCTTGTGAGACTGAGTATATTGGAGTAGGCAACCATTACAGTGTGTGACTAGCCGTTGCGCTGAGACATCCCGGGCATGCACCCACTCAGGGTGGGGGAAATGTCTCCAGCGGACCAGGTACTGAAGGGTGCCCCGTAGCCTTTGGGAATCTAGGACCTCCTTTATTTCAAAGTGCTGCTGCCCATCGATCATGATGGGAGGAGGCGGGGGGGTTTCGTTATGCCATTTTGAGGAGGTAGCCAGTTTCAGTAAGGCACAATGGAACACCGGGTGTATGCGTTTCAAGTTGTGTGGCAATTCTAACTTAAAAGTTACCGGGTTGATTATTTCCACTATTGGAAAAGGGCCAATGAACTTGGGGGCTAACTTCTTTGAGGGCTGCGGAGACTTAATGAATTTAGTGGAGAGGTAGACCTTATCTCCCACTTTGAAGTCTGGCTGCGCAGCCCTGTGGTTGTCTGCATAATGCTTGTAGGTTGCTTGGGCTTCGGAGAGAGCCAGCTGAATGATTGGCCAAATGTTGGCTAGCTGAGCAGCCCAGTCATCTGGGGAACAAGGCGGGGTAGCTGGCTGTGGCAACTCCGGGATCGGGACGAAGTCTCGTCCATAGACTACCCGGAAGGGGGTGTGGCCCGTGCTCTGGTGCACTGCATTGTTGTATGCCACCTCAGCAAAGGGGAGTAAGTCTACCCAATTATCTTGCTGGTAGCTTATGAAGGAGCGCAAAAATTGCTCCAGTGGAGTTAAGGATTTCCGTAGAGCCGTCCGTGTGGGGGTGCCAAGCCGTGGACAATGCCTGCTTGGTGCCAATCAACTTCAAAAATGCTTTCCAGAATTGTGAAGTAAATTGTGTACCCCTGTCTGTGACCAAGCAGGAGGGGGTACCGTGTAATTTGTAAATGTGATTTAAAAAGAGGCATGCCAGCTGTTGAGCGGAGGGAATGGAGGCGCATGGAATAAAATGGGCCTGTTTCGAAAAGTAGTCCTTAACCACCCAGATGACCATTTTCCGCTGGCTGGGTGGCAAGTCTACGATGAAATCCATTGAGATTTCCTCCCAAGGGCGGGAGGGGCTTGCCACCGGCTGCAATAGTCCCTGGGGCTTACCCACTTTTCGCTTGGCCATAGCACATGTAGGGCAAGCAGCGACATAATCTTTTACATCCCTCCTAAGTGTAGGCCACCAGAATTGTCGCCTTACCAGATGTAACATTTTTACAAAGCCAAAGTGCCTTGCCGTTTTGTCATCGTGAGAACATCTCAGAACCTCTGCTCGCAATTGCTCCGGCACGTACAGGCTATTTTGTTTCCAGGCCAAATCATTTTCAAGGGAAACATTGTTTTTATTGGTTTGCAACCATGTATCTGTTTTTAAGGCTTGTACGAACTGCTGTTGCAACTGCGATGAAATTGACATGAGTCTCCCTCCCCTTGCGGGCGGTTGTGCCGGAGTACGCTGCATTCCAGTTTGGCTGCGCGTGACAGCTTGGCAACCCAGCTGTGTGTCAGTCCACACAGTACCTATAATGTCTGATGCCTGACTGGCATCCTGAGGCCGCCTAGAGAGAGCGTCAGCTAAGAAGTTCTTTCTTCCTGGTATGAACTTCAGCTGAAAATTGTTTTGTTGTTTATTCGTTTAGTCGCTTCCGACTCTTCGTGACTTCATGGACCAGCCCACGCCAGAGCTTCCTGTCGGTCGTCAACACCCCCAGCTCCCCCAGGGACAAGTCCGTCACCTCTAGAATATCATCCATCCACCTTGCCCTTGGTCGGCCCCTCTTCCTTTTGCCTTCCACTCTCCCTAGCATCAACATCTTCTCCAGGCTGTCCTGTCTTCTCATTATGTGGCCAAAGTATTTCAGTTTTGCCTTTAATATCATTCCCTCAAGTGAGCAGTCTGGCTTAATTTCCTGGAGGATGGACTGGTTTGATCTTCTTGCAGTCCAAGGCACTCTCAGAATTTTCCTCCAACACCACAGTTCAAAAGCATCGATCTTCCTTCTCTCAGCCTTCCTTATGGTCCAGCTCTCGCAGCCATATGTTACTACGGGGAACACCATTCCTTTAACTATGTGGACCTTTGTTGTCAGGGTGATGTCTCTGCTCTTAACTATTTTATCGAGATTTCTCATTGCTCTTCTCCCAAGGATTAATCGTCTTCTGATTTCCTGACTGCAGTCAGCATCTGCAGTAATCTTTGCACCTAGGAATACAAAGTCTTTCACTGCTTCTACATTTTCTCCCTCTATTTGCCAGTTATCAATCAAGCTGGTTGCCATAATCTTGGTTTTTTTGAGGTTTAGCTGCAAACCAGCTTTTGCACTTTCTTCTTTCACCTTCATCATAAGGCTCCTCAGTTCCTCTTCACTTTCAGCCATCAAAGTGGTATCATCTGCATATCTGAGATTGTTAATGTTTCTTCCAGAGATTTTAACTCCAGCCTTGGATTCCTCAAGCCCAGCTTGTCGCATGATGTGTTCTGCGTACAAGTTGAATAGGTAGGGTGAGAGTATACAGCCCTGCCGTACTCCTTTCCCAATCTTAAACCAGTCCGTTGTTCCGTGGTCTGTTTTTACTGTCGCTACCTGGTCGTTATACAGATTCTTCAGGAGGCATACAAGATGACTTGGTATTCCCATACCACTAAGAACTTGCCACAATTTGTTATGGTCCACACAGTCAAAGGCTTTAGAATAGTAAATAAAACAGAAATAGATGTTTTTCTGAAACTCCCTGGCTTTTTCCATTATCCAGCGGATATTGGCAATTTGGTCTCTAGTTCCTCTGCCTTTTCTAAACCCAGCTTGTACATCTGGCAATTCTCACTCCATGAACTGCTGAAGTCTACCTTGCAGGATCTTGAGCATTACCTTACTGGCATGTGAAATGAGTGCCACTGTTCGATAGTTTGAACATTCTTTAGTGTTCCCCTTTTTTGGTATGGGGATATAAGTTGATTTTTTCCAATCTGATGGCCATTCTTGTGTTTTCCAAATTTGCTGGCATATAGCATGCATTACCTTGACAGCATCATCTTGCAAGATTTTGAATAGTTCAGCTGGGATGCCGTCGTCTCCTGCTGCCTTGTTATTAGCAATGCTTCTTAAGGCCCACTCAACCTCACTCTTCAGGATGTCTGGCTCTAGCTCACTGACCACACCGTCAAAGCTATTGTTATCCTTCCTATACAGGTCTTCCATATATTCTTGCCACCTTTTCTTGATCTCTTCTTCTTCTGTTAGGTCCTTGCCATCTTTGTTTTTGATCATACCCATTTTTGCCTGGAATTTACCTCCGATGTTTCTAATTTTCTGGAAGAGGTCTCGTCCTTCCTATTCTATTGTCTTCTTCCACTTCCGCTCATTGTTTGTTTAAAAATAATTCCTTATCTCTTCTGGCTAACCTCTGGAATTTTGCATTTAATTGGGCATATCTCCCCCTATCACTGTTGCCTTTTGCTTTCCTTCTTTCTTGGGCTACTTCTAGTGTCTCAGCAGACAGCCATTTTGCCTTCTTGGTTTTCTCTTTCTTTGGGATGTATTTTGTTGCCGTCTCCTGAACAATGTTGCGAACTTCTGTCCAGAGTTCTTCCAGGACCCTATCTACTAAGTCCAGTCCCTTAAATCTATTCTTCACCTCCACTGCATATTCCTTAGGAATATTAGTGAGCTCATATCTAGCTGATCTGTGGGTCTTCCCTAATCTCTTTAGTCTGATCCTAAATTGTGCAAGAAGAAGTTCGTGATCTGAACTACAGTCAGCTCCGGGTCTTGTTTTTACCGACTGTATAGATGTCCGCCACCTTTGGCTGCAAAGGGTGTAGTCAATCTGATTTTGGTGTTGTGCATCTGGTGAAGTCCATGTATAAAGCCGTCTCTTAGGTTGCTGGAAGAGAGTGTTTGTTATGCAGATTGAGTTGTCTTGGCAAAATTCTATCAGCCTATGTCCTGCTTCGTTTTGTTCTCCCAGGCCATGCTTACCTGTAATTCCAGGTGTCATTTGACTGCCCACCTTAGCATTCCAGTCTCCCATGATGAAAATAACATCTCTTTTAGGCGTGTTGTCCAGTAGGTGCTGCAGATCCTCATAGAACTGCTCTACTTCAGCTTCTTCAGCATCTGTGGTTGGGGCGTATATTTGGATCACTGTGATGTTAGATGGCTTGCCCTGAATTCGAATTGAGATCATTCTGTCGTTTTTTGGATTGTATCCAAGCACTGCTTTCGCCACTTTACTATTAATTATGGAGGCTACTCCATTTCTTCTGTGGTCCTCTTGTCCACAGTAGTAGATCTGGTGGTCATTTGATGTGAAGTGGCCCATTCCAGGCCATTTCAGTTCACTGACGCCCAAAATGTCTATCTTTAATCTGGACATCTCACCAATAACCACATCCAATTTGCCCTGGCTCATAGATCTTACATTCCAGGTTCCAATGGTGTGTTGATCCTTAGAACATTGGATTCGCCGTTCACCACCAGCACCGTCGGCCGCTAGCCGTCCTTTCGGCTTTGAGCTAGCTGCGTCATCACATCTGGGGCTAGTTGAACTCATCCTCTGTTCCTCCCCAGTAGCATTTTGACCATCTTCCGACCTGGGGGTCTCATCTTCCGATGGTATACCGACATATCTCTGGTTGTACTGACCCATTTAGTTTTCACGGCAAGAATACTGGGGTGGGTTGCCATTACCTTCCCCAGGGATCACATTTAGTCTGACCTCTCTGTCATGACCTTCCCGTCTTGGGTGGCCCTTCACGGTTTAGCTCATGGCATCATTGAGGTGCTCAAGCTCCAGCACCACGACAAGGTAACGATCCTTTGCTGAAGAGCTGAAAATTAAAGCAGCTGAAAAATTGAGCCCAGCGAACCTGCTTGGGGCTGAGGCGTTTCGGGGTACTGAGCGCTTCCAGGTTTTTGTGGTCCGTCCAGACCTCAAAGGGGGCAAGTGGCCCCTTCCAGGAGGTGTCGCCATGCCTCTAAGGCAGCTTTGACAGCAAAAGCCTCTTTCTCCCATACATGCCATCTCCGTTCTGTTTCGGAGAACTTGCGGGAGAGGTACGCACAGGGCTTCAGCTGATCATTTGGATCCCGCTGAAGCAAGAGCACCCCAATTGAGAAATCGGAGGCATCTACTTGGAGTACAAAGGGCTTGGTGGGGTCGGGGTGTTGTAGAACTGGTTCGGCTGTGAACAGGCTTTTGAGATGATCAAAAGCCCTTTGGCATTCAGGTGTCCAGTTAAGTAGTGCTCCAGGGTTTCGTGCCTTGCGCGTGTCTCCCAAACCCTTGGTGCGGAGTAAATTAGTTAGGGGCAAAACGATTTCCGCTAGTCCCTTGATGAACCCCCTGTAAAAATTAGAAAATCCCAGAAAACTCTGTAGTTGCCTCCTAGTGCGCGGGTGCTCTCATGCCAGGATGGCCTGGACTTTCCCAGGGTCCATTTCGATGCCCCTCTCAGAGATTCTGTAACCCAGATAATCTAGCTGAGATTTATGAAACTCGCACTTAGAAAGCTTGGCAAATAGCTCGGCTTTGCGGAGTTTCCTGAGCACCTGCTTAACCAAGCGTTCGTGCTCTTCAGTCTCAGAATATATCAATACATCGTCTAAATACACAAGGACCCCCTTGAACAAGTGTTCGTGCAAGACCTCGTTGATCAATTGCATAAATACCCCTGGTGCCCCTGCCAAACCAAATGGTAATACTTTATATTGGAATGATCCCAGTGGGCAATTGAAAGCCGTCTTCCACTCATCCCCCTCCCGTACGCGTATGCGGAAATAGGCTTCTCGCAAGTCCAGTTTAGAGAATATTTTCCCCTTTGCCAGATGTGCTAATATGTCTTTGATTAGGGGCAAGGGATATTTGTTTGATATGGAAACCGAATTCAATCCGCGGCAGTCCGTACAGAGTCTTAATGTCCCATCCTTTTTTTCTCTGAACAACACTGGGGTTCCAACTGGCGAGTTTGCGGGCTCGATGAAACCTCGTGCTAAGTTCTTGTCCACAAACTCCCGCAATGCTGCCAGTTCTTTCTGGGTCATTGCGTAAATTTTTGGCTTTGGCAAGGGTGCATTGGGGACCAGTTCTATCGCACAGTCAGTCTTTCTGTGGGGTGGGAGTTTGTCTGCTTCGTTCTCCCCGAACACATCTGCAAACTCAGTGTACTTGTCTGGCAAGCCTTCCAGGGCCGCTGCAGCCAGATGTGTGGTTGTAGACGCCGCCCTCACCACCGCAGCACAGGGAATTCGGTCCCCTGTAGGTGCTTGGTAGAAGCCGTCTGCAAACGTGATCATCCCGGTTTCCCAATTTATGTATGGGTTCCTTCGTACCAGCCACGGAATGCCTAAGATGATTAAAGGGTGGCCCACCAGTGCCACGACAAATTTCAGTCTCTCCCGGTGGCTGCCTAACTGCAGCGCCACTTCTCCGGTGAATTGGGTGACCGGGCCCCCTCCCGCTGCCAAACCGTCCAATTGCGTGAACAGTATGTGGTGCTGAAGTGGAAAGCAGGGGAGATTTAAATCGGCAACCAAGTCCGGGTGCATTAGGCACCTAGAACAGCCCAAGTCTATTAGGGCCCAGACTTCAACCGACTTCTCAGTGCAACCTAAGTTAACTTTTACATACAGGGTGGGACAGCTGGCACTCACCCAGACGTCGCTGCGCCCATTCTCCTCCTCCACCTGCCCTCTGGCGCTTCTTAGGGCAGCTGGCTGGCGTTTCCCGCCGGTTCTTCCTGGTCGTTCTCCTCCTCTTCACTGGAGTAAGGTAGTTCTTTTGCTCCGATCTCTCCCCTGGCCGCTGGCATCTTTTTGGGCCCTACGGGTGGTTTGCCCGGCGTTTTTCCTGGCCTGTCAACTACCTTTGTTTTAGGGCACGCCACTGCTTTGTGGTCCTCTTTCCCGCATCAAAGGCACTGCCCCTTGGCGAACCGTCGCTCCCTCTCCTCTCTCCAGGGTTGGGATGTTGGCCTCACCGGTCCTGCAGCGGTTCGGGGTCCCTTTACCGTCGCCGCTTGTTGCGCCGCCCTCTTGGCTTGTAGGAAGGTTTCCTGGGCATTTTCCGCCTTACCGCCCAGCAGTATCCACTCATGTAGAGTGTTTGGGTCGTCTCTGCATAATGCCCACCTCAGAACGTCCAAGTTCAGGCCCTCTTTGAAACGTTCAATTAGGGTAGACTGCGACCAGTCCACCACCATTCCAGCCAGTGCTTTAAATTCCATGGCATAATCTGCTACAGATCGTTGCCCTTGGCTGATTTCCCTTAGGGATCTCTTCGCTCTCTTCTTTTCTAAGGGGTCTCTGAAGTGCAGATTTAGTGCCCAGAGGAACTCGTCGAATTCATCGAGCTCTGGGGCTTCTGCCTGGCATAGCTGCACATACCAGTCAGCCGCCCTTCCTTTAAGTTTGTTAGCAATGGCATTAATTTTGCCCTTTTCTGAGCAGAAATATGGCCCAAATTCTTCCATGTAGTTCTTGGCATTTGTTAGGAAGAAGGATAATGTTGCTGGGTCCCCGTCAAATTTGACCCCGAAGTCTTTCACCCCCACTCCTGGTGGGCTCCAAACCACATCTGGTCGTCTGGACGTACCTCGGGCTGCTGGGGTTCTCCGGTTTCGGTGTGGGGATTCCCCAAGCCGGACTCCGGGCAGCGTTGCCTCAGTTTCGTGCCGGCTCCAGCCTCTTCCCAGCGGTCGCGTCTCCAGGGTGGGAGGGGGGGAAGATGACCTCCTGGCGGATTCCGCAAGGTGAACTCTGCCCAGTGCTGCCTCAGCCTCCTGCCATCTCCTTCCTCTCCCCGGCTGTCGTGTCTCATGGGTGGGAGGGGGGGGTGATGAACTTCTGGTACCTGGTTCCACCTCACCCCTTCCTCGGAATTCCCACGCCACCGACCATCTCAGGAACAGCTGTTCAATTGACTCCAGCCTCGCCTCCATTATCCTCAGCCTCTCAGCTGTCTGGGAGCCTTCCTCGGTTCGTCCGATCTGGCGCCTTCCCTCGGCTCCTGCGATCGTCGAGGACAGCCGGTCCCGTGGCTTCCTAGATGCCCCGAGCGTCCCTGGCAGGGATCCTGGTGTCTCGTCCAGGGTGACCCACTCACCCTGCGACTCTCTGGTGGCTTCAGGTGTCCAGCTCCTTCCGGCCTCCTCCTCCTCCGAGCTTGATCTTGAACCCTCCTGGATTTTGTACCATCTGGGAATAGTGTTCTCACCGATCGCCCGTGCCGTGGAGTCGGGTGCCCTGTCGCCGGTCCTCTGGTAGCAACCTCTTCATGGGTTGAGTCTTTCCATCGCCAGCTTTGATCCCTCACAGACGAAATCTGGAATGGTGCTAGCGGAAAAAATTTTTTTGATTCCCGTCTTTATGTGATGGTTGCCTTATTCAGAAAAAACACAGACTCACCAGCCAGGGCTAAGGATATCTGGTTTATTAAGAATAGAATGCAGACATGGAGAAAGACGGGAATGAGCACATGGCGTGCGAGGGAGCCGGTAAATACCCACGGTGCAGACCTGATCCTTCCCCACCCCCCATTGTCCCAAAGTCCTGACCGACGGTGAACCCGGAGTCTTGATGGGCGATCAGGGGGTGATTCCAGAGTCTCGATGGGCGATCAGGGGGATTAGCGCTGATGACCTCTGTCCTCTTCCTGTGTCTGGAGCAGGTGTGTCCCCCGTGGTAATGCAGAGATGTCAGGGAGATAGGATGATGGCTTCCAGGGTCAGGGCAAAGGTATGGCTCCTTTGTCCTTTACCTGTATTGTCTTTCAGTGCTTATGGGATTAGCACTGATTCTTTCCTCCCCCCTCCCCTTCACTGGAAAGGCATGTTCCCCGTTGTGATGTATGTATACATCGCAATGGGGGACATGACAGGGATTCCAGCCTTGAATTGGTATGCTAAAGGATCCCAATGGACAAATTCAAAGAAGATCAAACAAAACTGGTAGGAGTATAGTGAAACTTTGTATAGTAGAACTGTCAACATCCAAGACACCTTAGAAGATATTATTTATTTACCTCTCTTGTAGTACTAGAAGATGAAGTTAGATCAGTATTTTCAAGCTGGAAGACTACAGGAATTGATGGAATGGCTTCAGAAATATGGCAACCAACAGAAGAAAACACAGTGGAAGTTCTAACCAAACTGTGATACCAAATCTAGACAATGACATAGTGGCCAACAGAGCGATAGAGGTCAGTCTACATACCAATACCAAAGAAAGGAGATTTAACAGAGTGTGCAAACTATTGCACAATATTCTTAACTCCACATGCTAGCAAAATAATGCTTAGGATCATACAATGGAGATTCAAGTCCTACATAGAAAGGAAGATGCCAGATGTCCAAGCTAATTTTATAAAAGGCTGAGGAACAAGAAACATGATTGCTCTTACATGCTGGATAATTGAAAAAAATCAAACAATACCAGAAATAAGTCAATATGCGCTTCATTAATCACAGAAAGACCTTTGATTGTGTCAGTCATGTCAAGCTGTAGAATATGCTTAGGAAAATGGGAATTCCAAAACATCTCATGGTCCTCATGCGAAACTTATATCCAGGACAAGAAGCTACAATCCAGTTGGAACATGATGAAACTGGCTCAAGGTCAGCAAAGGAATGAGAGAAAGCTGTATATTCTTCCCTTATTCAACCTATACATTGAATATATATTGCGGGAGGCTGGATTGGAAAAAGATGAGGGTGGTTTTAAAACTGGAGGAAAAACTTCAATAACCTGTGCTATGCTGATGACACCATTCTGATAGCTGAACATGCAAACAAACCAGAAGCTCTAGTAATGAAAATCAAGGAACATAGTAAAAAAAAATGGGACTAAGCTTAAATAAATAGAAGACCAAACTAATGACAATAGATACAGCAATCAGCAGTTCAAGAAATATTCCACAGACTAGCACTTGGTAGGGTAGCAGCGAAGGCCTTTGAAAAGATATTCAGATGTTATAATGTGTCTATAAGAATCATGCAGACAGTGATTTTCTCTGTGACAATGAAAGTTGGACTTCAAAGAAGTAGGACAGAAAAAGTATGGATGCTTTTGAAATCTGGTGCTGGAGAAGACTCCTGAGAATGCCATGGAGAGCCCAGAAAACAAACACAGGGATCCTAGAACAAATCAGCCCAGAGTTCTCACTTGAGGCACAAATGACCAGGCTCAAATTATCGTATTTCAGACACATTTTGTGAACACCCAGTTTCCTTGAGAAGTCCATAGTGCTGGGAAAGGTGAAAGCAGAGGGAAAAAAAGAACAACCAGCAGCAAGGTGGATAGACTTGATCACAGCAGCAATGGGTGGAAGACTTGAAGGGCCAGGTTGGGACAGATCATTCTGGGGGTCTATGTGCCTATGCTCCCTATCGCCTGGCGCTGATCTGTTGGCACAAATCGTTTATAGACATGGCTGAAGCAAGAATGGAGCAATACGGTGTCTTAGCTAGCCTTAATTTTCCTTTTCTTCTTCTTCTTTATTTCTTTTCTGCCCTCTGCAAAATGTTACTTACCCTGAAAGGGAATAGCTTGAATAATACGTATACATAGATAGATGGAAGAATGAATGAATGAATGTATATCTTTCCTGGGCTATTTCTTTGATACTTGTTTTAAAAGTAATTATAAACATTTTCCTTTTTTAATGTAATCCTGTAATCTTCCCAGAGATCTTTAATTCTTAGGTAAATCAGAAATCAAATATATGAATATCATTTTTTTTCCTGCCATTCAATCGTATCCGATTTTCAATGACTGCCTGGACAAGTCCCTGCAATTTCCTTGGCAAGGACTTTCAGAAGAGGTTTGCCATTGCCTCCTTCCCAGGGCTGAGAGAGGGTGACTGGCCCAAAGTCACCCAGCTGGCTTTGCGCCTAAAGCAGGACTAGAACTCCTGGTCTCCCGGTTTCTAGCCTGGTGCCTTTTATTACACCAGACTGACTCTCATGAATATCATAAATAAATTTAAAGCAGCAATCATGAGAAATAAGCATGCTGTACCAACATCCAGTGCATTTAGAAATGTCAGAAGACCCCTGCTTTGGTTCTTCTGGTATATATAAGTATTCAAAAACATATGTGATATCTGCCAATAAAAAGGATGTCAACTAATGTTTGCTGAAAATCAATGTTCTTGCTTCTTTACTGAAATTTAGATAGGGTTTAGTCTGAGAGATTATTTATTTGTGGTCACAAAACCAAGTAGAAGCAATGTTTTACTATCCGGAACATTTATTTATTTATAAAATTTATACACCATCCATCTCACTATAAAAGTAAACATAAAACCAGTCTCAGAGAACTGTTTGGTGCTCATAGATTCTTACAAAATGTGATCACCGAAACAAGAAATAAGTAATTAAAATATAACATATGATTGAGATTATTTGTATTTCTATCTTCTTTTTGTTGCACAAAAAAAAATTATCTACAGGGCTGAGAGGAAAACTAAGCTTGGAAAACAACTGATGCAACATCCCATGATTAGCATCTTACTCTGGACTTAATGGTCTTCTCATGGCTTCCGCTCTGCAGACATCCATGCGCTTAAATTTCCCTTCTCTCCCCTGCCACATCGTCATTCCAAGGTTCTGCCTGATGTGTTAGAGCAAGCAATGCAAAATCTGCTTGCTGACCCTGATGAAATAAATACAAACAGCTGAGCATGATGTGCAGTACGAGAGTTTAAATTCACCAAAGCCATAGCACCACGGTAGTCAGAGGAATAAAGTGGAGCTTGTTTTTACTGCTGCGATACAAATATTTTTTGGAAAAAATAAGCTGCAGTGTGTAGAATAGGGGGCAGTGGGAGGAAATAGAAGTAATAAAATTAGCGTCTAACCATGGATAGAAGTGTGCCTGGACAGCAGTTCTAATTAAAACATGATTTTTTGTTTTCAAAATCAGCAGAAAAGATGCTGCAAAAAGCAGCATCCACCCTTCTGGCCCCCCACATTTCCATACCAGACCAGGTGCTGGCGCCAGGGCTCCGCTGCTCCCTCCCTCATGTGCTGGCTGGCTGGGTGGCCATCTGAGAGGCCCTTGTCTTTGGAGTCCTGGAATTCAGCCTCACCCTGGTTTCCTGTAGCTCTGTTCTGTAATCAGGAAGAGAAGGCCAGATGGATTTGCTCAATTGCATGGGAGAAGGCAGCCCGGGGCAAGCCCAAGCCTTTTGTCCCTTTGAAACCACATTTGACAATCCTGTTTCCTGTCCCTCCTCTGCTTATCTTGCATCTCATTTTGCACATTGCCAATTATGCCAATGCATTAATTTATGCAGAGCAGGGAGGAAAGGAGTCCTTTAAAAGGGTACCCCCCCCTTTCTCCCATTAGCCATTTTACCCCAGCTTTCAAAACAGATGGAGATAGAACAGAGAACATTCCAGTCCCTTAATTTCAAATGGGCAGTGGGTGGCTTTTTTATGGAAATAGTAAGAATTATCCTGGATAACACAAGAGGTACCCAAAGAATGCAGATTCCTATCTTCCTTTTAAATTAGCCTTTTGTTCACAATTACAAGGACTATGATGTTTATCTTTGGAAGCAAAATTGCAGCGCCCTTGATCCCCCCCGATGCTGCTGAATGACAACTTCCAGGATGCCTGGAACTGGTCCTGCTGCCTTGGATCCCTAGTCATTGTATCCTATTTACCTGAAAAAAGGATTTTTTTCTCAAAAAACTGACACTGTAATCCAGAGGACTGCTTCAGTCCTTCCCTGAAAACCAGCTGGATTGAGCTAAAATAAGGCTAAGCTGTTTGTGGTTTCAGCGTCACGTGTGACGTAATGCAGAGTCACCGAGCCTTTTTAGCATAAATGTAGGATTTAATATATTGTGTGAAGCCAGTCTATAGGAAGGGAGTCTGATTGCAGCCTGACCTCTCCATCCTGGGCTAGAAAGATCTGTACTGGAAATGCAGAAGGATATGTCAGTATCCAGACCATTGTTTCTCAACCTTAGCAACTTTAAGATGTGTGGACTTCAACTCCCAGAATTCCCCAGCCAGCCATTCACTTCTGGGAGTTGAAGTCCACACATCTAAAAGTTGCTAAGGTTGAGAAATACTGATCCAGATGGTTCTCTTTGTTGCTATCCTAAGTGTTTTTAAATGGTGTTAGCCACCCAGAGTTGCTATAGCGAGATGGGTGGCTATACTGTATAAATTGAATGAATAAATGCTTAAATATTGTGGGGTTATTTAGATTGCTGGTGTCCCAAGTCTCCTGGAGGTCTAGGTGAACACTGTGGGCAAAGCCAAACAGATATGTTCTAGGGTTGGGGCATATTTAATGCTGCTGGGTTCCTACAAATGCACATATAACCGTTGACATGTTAGGCCAAGTACAAAGAGTGGAGTTCGTAAAGAGCAGAGAGGAGGCTACTTACAATAATTCTTCTATTCATTTGCCACTTTACTCTGGGAACATTGGCCAAGATTTTTATCAGGCTAGTACTGGACCCACTGCTGTGTAACCTAGCCTAGGAGAAGGGCTTCTAGAGGAACATTTTGGACCACAGCATGTGCTCACCCCAGAGGGAGGTGAGTCAGATGCATCACAAGGCCTCATGACACAAATAATGTCCAGTACAGGTAGTCTTCACTTAATGACTACAATTAGGACCAGAATTTCAGTTGCTAAGCAAAGCAGTCATTAAGCGAATCTGACTTGATTTTATGATCTTTTGTGTGGCAGTGTTAAGTGAATCACAGTGGGCATTAAGTGAACCATGTGGTTGTTAAGCAAATCACACGGTTCCCCATTGATTTTGCTTGCCAGAAGTTGGCTGGGAAGGTTGAAAATGGCAATCACGTGACCACAGGATGCTGCGACAATCATAAATGTGAACCGGTTGCCAAGAGCCCAAATCGAAATCACGTGATTGCAGGGGCATTGCAATGTTGTAAGTGTGAGGACCAGTCACAAGTCAGTTTTTTCAGCACAGTTGTAAGTCTGAACCATCACTAAACAAATGCTTGTTAAGTGAGGACTACCTGTATATCATTTGTGTGATGCCATAATTGACATGACATCATCACGGTGCTGCCCATAAAACTCAGGCACCCAAGTTGGTGTGGAGCTGGAAAGAACCTAGTTCCTGAATCTGAGAAACACCCAATACCTTTGCAAAGTGGCTTTTTCACCCCCTCTCCCCCACAACAATACAAACCACAAGTACTTGAGGCAAAGCTAAAGGCATTGTATTAAAGGAGGGGTCAAGTCTTTATATAAGGTACAGAAACAAATGATACACCATTCAATATATGTGAGGCATCAGAGAGCAACAAATCAAACAATAAAAGACATCGATTAGATGTGAGAAAAGACACCCTTGAAATATGTTGCATCTCCTCCTTTCCCACCCAGGTTTGTTTCTTTAACGCTTGCAACACTCAAGGACTTCAGAATACAGCCCTATTGCTTGACTGAGTCCCTGAAAGGGCTAGTTTTTGTGCATCATAGGGAACAGCTTTGGCTTAAAGGAAAAACATGGTTTCTACCCCTGGGCTTGGGGGAGTGACTTCACATGCATGATAAATGTCCTCATCCACAGTACATATGATGCCTCATTTACATGACACCCAGACACGCCTGAGGTTATCGTGGTTTGTATCAGCTACCTAGCATCACTGGCCATCACTGTAGGCCAGCCAACCTCAGCAACAAGACCAGTGGCCAGCACCATGCAGAGGATGTGGAATGGGTCCACAGGCAGAATTAAGCTAACGAGCCATGTTGGTTTCCCCTTAGCGCCTTGAGTTAGCCAGTTCAGCTCTTCTGGTTTGCAAATCTGGATTTAGGGCTTCATACAACATGCCAGCCTAGCCAGTGGAGCTTTATTAAGCAAGCCACAATTAAGCAAACCATGGTCTAGCACTTCAGACAGGTATATCAGATCTGTTACTTGCCTTACTAGGAGAAAAGTGGGGGAATAAGATAGATGGCCATGTGCCCAGGAGAGGAAAGGGGGGAATGAGAATTTACAGGAACGGATAAAAGACCTAATTGAGGTATGTGGTTTCTTGGGAGTTGGACAGACTTCGCCGGGGCCGAGGATCTAGTTCCCCCGTCGGCCACAGAGGCTCCCTGGCGGACTTCAGGCCAGCCACTCCACCTCACAGGGTTGTTGTGGGGAAAAACAGGCAGAGGGGTCACCATGGAAGCGAGGCGGGATATCCGTCTGACACATGAACAGGTAAAAGAAGTACTGCAAAGGACACACCGCAATTGGGGGAAAAGGAAGGCCAGCGGGGTATGCGTTTTCGACGGAGAGACGGCGGGCATTTCGGCCGCCATCGCGACGGCTATAAATAGCTTTCGAACAGCGGCTGAAGGGATCGCCCCCTCCCCCACCGGGGGAGGCTCTTCGTGCGATTTGCGGTGGGTCACAACGGCCATTCTTCGACTGTTTGGGGTCGGGCGGGGGGTGTCCTCGAGCTGTGGATTGTGGTCTCCAGGCCCGCGCGCCTTCTCCAAGATGGCGATCGCCTTCCCTTCCCCCCCACCGAAGCAGCCCCCTCTTTGTCTGCTGCGGCAAAGCGGCGCCGCATTGCTTACAAGGGCGGGAAACTAGGTCGCGGGAGCCACGCCCACTTTTCTCCCGGCGACCAGGCCGAACGTCTGCGGCTGTTGGGAGAGCGGCAGTTGACCAATAAGTTTGCGAGGGGCGAATAGGCGCGGCTTGTTGCCCTTAGCAACCTACCGCCGTAGTTTTCAGTTACCCAATCACATCTTTCTTTTTGTGACATGTGGACCCACGTGACGGAGCGAACAGAAGGGGGGCCTCTTTTCTTGCTATGGCTTTCACTACCCCTCCTCCTCTTTTTTTTATTAATATTAATCAGAAGGTTAACCAATAGGAAGCTTCTGTTTCTGATTACCTCATGCCTGCGGAACGTGCGGAGTGAAGAGTTGGGGCCATTTTACAAAGCCGCGTTCATCTGCATATTCATGAGGTAGGCGGTGCTCATGGGAGATATATAAGCGGAAGCGCAGGCAAACCGCCGCGTAGTTCGCGTTGGGACTTCGAAGGTTGTAATTTGATCTCCGTTGCTGCTAAACTACATCGGTAAGGGGGACGCGCGCGGTGGTCGTAAAAGAAAAGTGTGCGAGAAAAAGATATAAATAGGCGCGAAGTGAAGAAGGAAGTCAAAGTTAGATTTTGGTTAATAACGTAAATGGGGCGGGTGATGAACGCAGATGTGATAAAATATATGGAAGGTTATTATTTAGTGCGAGAATCTCTTTTAGCGGCTAGCGAGTTAGATGGACTACAAAAAAACAAAATGGTTTCCAACCGGCTTTTGGGACGAACTTTAAAATGGCGCCTGGTAGGAGGACGGGTGGATACGGGTGCGCATGCGCGAAAGAGCGACCTGAGGGAGGGGGAACAACCTTATCTGCGCATGCGCTTTCAGTTGCTACCACGCGCCCTCTGTTGGAGTAGCTGTGTCGTAGCGCGCATGCGCGGAAAAGGCACCTTTATTTTTGACGGGAGGGTGGTGGAATATTTGATACGAAAACGGGCTGTATATGAAGCGTAACTAAATGCGATGCCTAGTTGCAGGTTTTATGTGGAATATTTTGATAACGTTGCATTTGCATATCTGCACTTAGGTCACCAATTTTATTTATAGCCCAGTAGTTGCATTTTCCCCAGTTTGCATGTCCTTTTGGATACATTGGTTATGGTCAGTTGGAAAACTTTGCTGTGCTGCATAGCGACTCCTACAAATCGATCTTCCGAGTGGCTGGAATAGTTTCAAGTTGCTCATAGCAATAAAGTAATCTGTTTGCTTGCTTTTTTTTAAGTGTCAAACAAAGAAAATAGAGCAGAAAGATGAGGGATAACAGAAAAAAAAATATTCACGGTACTACTAGGCCTAGCATGACACTCATTTTTTATTCACAGTGCTTTTGTATTTTTACTATTTGTTTACCCAACATTTAAATGCTAATTATTCAGTTGCTGAAGGTAATAGGAACTCTGTTGTTTTTGTATGAATCTGAGAGCAAAGTCATAGTTGATGCCACTTTGATCCAAGCAAAACTAACTGCTTTGATTTCAACGGCCTTTGGTGAGTGCGTCCTTTGGCGAATACTAAAATTGAGTGTGTTTTCTTTTACAGATAAGAAATGGCATCAGATGAGGGAAAATTATTTGTTGGTGGACTCAGTTTTGACACCAATGAACAATCACTTGAACAAGTTTTCTCTAAATATGGACAGATATCCGAAGGTAAAACAAAGAAAAGCCTAATGTCCTTTTCCTTATTTATACTGTTGGAAGCTTAGAACAGATAAAAACTGGTTTCTCTATTTTAAGACTCCAAGCATCTGTTTAGCCATGCAAAAATGTCTGCTTTTATGGTGATATTTGTCCATGTGTTTTATGGAAACATGCATTGAATATATCTTCTCTTCCCTGTAGTTGTTGTTGTAAAAGACAGAGAAACCCAGAGGTCAAGAGGATTTGGCTTTGTAACTTTTGAGAATATTGATGATGCAAAAGATGCGATGATGGCCATGAATGGGAAGGTGAGGAGTTCTTACGGACTTTTTGAGGGAGGGAGGTGACATGCTGGTTGTTGAATAGATCCGTAGACTTCACGTGATTGGTAATATTTCATGGCACTTAGTATTGATAATACCACGTTTAACAAATAGATACTTTCTGTAAACACAGCAGTAGAGATTCAGTGATCATTGCAGCCAGGTCATACTTGATTATTAGTATCAACTTTCTGCATAACTGCAGTAGCTTGCAGAGTGCCATGTTGACCTGGAGTTTAATTTTTTTCCAGTCTGTCGATGGCCGCCAGATCAGAGTTGATCAAGCGGGCAAGTCATCTGAAAACCGGTCTCGTGGATATAGAGGGGGATCGGCTGGAGGCCGGGGCTTCTTCCGTGGAGGCCGAGGTAGAGGCCGTGGATTCTCTAGAGGTGAGGTTCTGTTTTCCAGTAACTTGTGCTTTCTGATTTAGAGTCTCGGTTGAATTTATTTCAATGTTTGGAGTGCTCTCTCTTCCAGGAACTGGTGGAGACAGAGGTTATGGGGGCAGCAGATTTGAATCCAGAAGTGGGGGATACAGTGGATCCAGAGACTATTATGGAAGCAGGTACGTGAAAGCAAGACAGGTGACAAGTGAGGTGACATGTGAGTCCCACATGCTTTGTGGTGGTTGATACACTTAGTGACCTGTTGCTTTCTGTCTGCCTTCCTTAGCAGAAGTCAAGGGAGCTATGGAGACAGGCCTTCGGGAGGGTCCTACAGAGACAGCTATGACAGTTACGGTAAGTCTCAAATCATGAGGGAAAGGCGGATGTGCTGACATGGGAATGCGTGGAGCCACTCTTGATCTTGCAGTGATAATCTTGGAAATATTGTAAGGTTTGCTTGGAGCTTTTGCTGGCAACCTCTCCCTGCCCATGAGAGGCACCACTCCTTTGGCAGGCCTTAAGCACTTGTGCCACAGAAAAGCAGAAACCCTCATTAATGCATGTGTAGCTCTAGTTGGATCCAAAGGCAAAGCATCCGTAACTAGTTTTCTGAAGCTGAAAACATCGCCCAGAATCCTCAAGTCCAGAAGGAAAAAGAATACAAATGGGTGGGACAAGAGATAGCAAGCTAGTGTTGAAGTGCTTGGCAACAAGTAGGGGAGGAAAAAATGCTGGAACTTGTCTGTGCTTCAGTGCCTTTACAACTCTGCCTGCTTCTTGTCCTCAGCTACACACAACGAGTAAAAAACCTTCCTGCCTCAAGATCGTCCTTCCATTGGCTGTATTTATAAAGATTTTTGGAGCTTCGCTGAAATCGTTCTTGTGTAGTCATCTCCTTTGTATTCTCACTTTTGTAGTAAAATCGCAATTCTGATCTTGTCAATAACACAGCCTTGACAGCTTCTAATATGTGATGGTCTGTTCAGACTCAAAGAAAGCTCTGGGTTTTTCTCTCGAGTGTTTTAATTTTTTTAAAGCACTTAAGATTTTAGTTCATTTGTGAGCAAAGGCGTGTATGTGTCTTAGTTTTTTGTTTTGTTTTTTTTTAAAAAAAGAAAGACCGGAAGGTTTTGGGGCCCCGTATCTGTTTTTCTTTTGAGCAAGAAAGGACCTTAATTGTTCAGTAGAAGCTGAGCAAGCTGTGAACTCTTTTTTGTTTAGTGCATCATTTTGTTAAAAAATGAATAAAACTTTAGTGTAGCAAGGTATTGTAGCCTGGGAATGGATTTTAAAAGGCAACCCACCTTGATATATCTAAAGAGATACTTTGCTTGTATGTTCAACCTGCATTAAGAGACTTTAACTTGTATGCCATAGAATTTAACCCAGAGAGAGACTGCAGATTTTACCACCCGAGGGGTTCATGGAAAAATGTTTGTTTCTATTGTCCTTTTTTTACTGAAAGAAAGTATGCCTAATTCAATTGATGTTGTAACTTTGAAGTGGTGAAAAGGATTTCTTGTACAGTTTCCTTTGGCTTCACGAAGCCTATTAAAAGTCCATCTGAAAAAAAAATCTGCTCTCGAAATCTTACATCTTGCTGCACAACACAAGTCCAGATGACTGTGAAACAGTGTACGGTTAGACAGGAAAGAAGCAGTGAGTGGAAGGTTGACGGAGGGAGAAAATAAGGCCCCACATTTTCTTTCAGAACAAATGTAAACAACGCTGTACTCTCAGGCCTTAAGACATCAGGCAGCTTGAGGGTGATTGGAACTAAGGTAACAGAAGGACATCACAAACCATTTTGCCCTTAACGGGGTTGCTTAGATTTGGCTGGAATTAATCCAACCTTTGAAAGAAGAAAGATTTCACTTGTTCCATTTAATGTGCTGCTAGTGAACTTAGATTAAATAAGATGGGTAGCTGCATACTGCTAAACCAAGATCTAGCTTACTAGCTGAAAGCCAGCCAAACACTCAGCCCATAACGGAGTCTCTTGTTTACGGGGTCAGCTGCCACTAGTCTGACAGTGTTCCAAGGCCGATAACTGTGACCTAATTTAGCTAGCTTTGTCGTTGCCTTTTAAGTTCTAAGAATTTTCTGCTAGCATATGGAAAACTGCAGTGCCTTGGCGAAAAAGAAGTGTTGTGCCTCCAACAGAGAGAACCTCTGAGACGAAAGCTGCTCTCTTGGCTAGTTCATATGTGGGGATAGTCCTGTAATTCGAGGTAACTCTTTTCCTCATGTCCGCATCCTTCCTCCTGTTGAGAGCTCATATATAATTTTTTTTTTTTGGAAAGTCTGAATGTTAACCTATGTGAACCACATTTTTTCTGCCAAATTTGTTCAGCTAAAGCATTTTTTTATTTTTAAAGTTCTTTCCTATGATGAGTCTTTGGCTTTTATGGCATAACTTTGATGTGGGTCAGAAGGGGGCATAGGTGCAGCCATCTCTTTGCCAATAGGGTTAGATGACAATTGGGGAGCTGAATTCCGCTCATCTCTGGAGATCCTTAAGACCTAAGTCACGTAACTGTAATGTTCTTTGCCATCTTGTTGCATTTTAACTTTTTCCCCGTAGCCCACACTGTTCCTAAGCAGCCATTATCAACAGTGACTAACTGCTTTTTGTGGGATCAGGTGCCATTGGCCGGTCCGAGGGAAGCGTCTCGGAACAGTTGGCCCAAACTGGGCTCTCGTGCTACCTTTGTGGAAACCCTTTGTAGGAAATGCTGCTTGTCTTGTCGAAGGGTGGGCGGGGGTAGAAATGACAGCATCTGTGCTCTGTGGATATGGCTTTATGTAACGCAAGTTTGTCTTGACAGGTTGAAGAAGAAATAGACTCTTGAGCAGGAAATGGATTTTTCAAGGCTGCGGACCAAAACTCAAAATGATCAGCTTTGCACACAGGTAATGATCTCACATGAGGTTTATCCACCACCTTTGTTGTTGCTACGGCAGAAAACAATGGAAGTGGCAGCTTTTAGTTACCTGACTTGGCTATCTTTAAGGGGAAAGCCCCTCTTAATCTCAATTCCAAAGCAAAACCCACTGAATTTAACACTAATGTGTCTTCTGTCTTGCGAGGATCAGGTCTTAATACTTTTTTCCTCAATCTTTCAGCTGCATGTTGCTTGGAAGAGGACCAACCAGGATCGTGGCAATTTTGGGGGAAAAATGGATTGTGAATTTGAATAGTCTGAAGGACCAAGCGGATATGTACAGAACTGAATAAAATAATAGGGCTAAAAACATGATTGAGTGGTGTGGATGTGTATACCTCAAAATAGTGCTTGTGAGGAAAACTATTAGGAAATCTGAGTCTGCTCCATTCTTTTTGCATCTCTCCTTCAATAGGAGACATGTTTGCAGGCACTTGTACTAAAGAGATACCGAATGTGCCTTCTTTCCAATCTTCTCACTGATGGGTGAAGGGCAGGTCCCACAAGTTCCCACTCTTGGCTTAGGGTTGACAGTATCTCCCAAAAGAAAGACTACTTGGGAACTGCACTTAACCTAGCCAGCTTTACTGAAATAAAACGCTTTCCCCCTAATTTAGGATAAGCTAAGGTATTGAAAGGGGTCTATGTTAATAAGTCAATGTGACCCTTGGTTTAGTTGATAACTACCCAGTGCGTTAAACCAAAGTGGTGACTTCCCATTGCTTATTTCTGCAGAAGAGTTCAGCCCTTTCCACTTAGAGTGTTCGCTTTTAGCCATTTTCAAGTCACTCCTTCCCACCACCTAGACTGGAGGAAGCTATCCCACATTTTGCTTGTGGGAACCCACAAGGGGGGAAACAATGCTGCTCAGCAAAGGCCTTGGGATGTGGGCTTTAGAAAAACGGTATAGAGAATTTCAGCTTTCCCTCAACGTGTTGAACCCATTTTAGCTGCATATAAAAGCAGCTGATCTGGTCTAGGTCTTGCTGGGCCTGCTTGGTCATCCCCAGTTTAGTTTTCCTAAGTGGTCAGCAGCAATATCCTCGAGGCAAGGACAACATGGTAGAGCCCCTGAAAGTTGGGAGTGGAGTAAATGATACACAGGCACAAAGAACTTCAGTGTTACTCTTAACCGCCTGATAACCCATTTGGAGAGTGATGTATTTGGTAAAAATGGACTGATGGTTTGTGGGAAGGTTGAAAGAAAACGACAGGAAATCCAGCTTTGGAACTTGGTCCCCTGTTGCACCCAGTGAATGTTGCTTTCACAAGCTGTGGGCTTGCCCTGGCTGGCTTTCCTATTCGTATCCCTTAATACCAACGAAACTGCTGGCTTAAGGGAGTTGTACAAAGTCCAGGTGGCAGACGAGCCATCCAGGAGGACCCTGGTTTGTCCCTGTGAAACGGCTTGCAGAGCTAAGATAGTTCAATAGATGGTGTGCTGTTCTGTAGCTTCTCAGTAAAGGCCATGGGGAAGATAGTTGACTAGCTGGAGACGGGTGGGGGGGACATCAGTTGCTGGTGGATCATCCGAAATACAGCAGACTGGCTGGGTTGAAGAATAAATAGCCAGGAAAAAGACAAAGTTCAGTTGTGTGACTAGCTGTAGCTTGCATGGCTGTGCAAAAAGTGGGAGTATTTTGATGAGGCTGTTAGTCTCATTGGTGTCTCAAGAATTATATAAATAGGTTTGGATTACATGTTAATATGGAAACAGTTAACTGAGCAAGCACCTGTTCAGAGGCCCACAACTGTGTGTGTAATGGGCACTTTGAAGGGCAGTTGCTCTTGGGATGGAAGTTGTCGAATCAAGTTGTGGCAGCCCACAGAGCATAAGGCGCAGTCTTGGTGCATGAATACCAGTTCTTGAGCAAAGATTTAAGTCTGCTTGAAGCTAGGTTTGGGGTGCTCTTTCTAAAGTTCAACAATCTCCTGTCCTCAAAAGTTGTTGGTTCCTTAGATGACTAACTGGAAAGGCAATCCCTGGATGGTCCTTTTCTTCCTCCTAAAACCTTTTGCAATTGTCTGCATAATGTTACAGAAGATGCTGACACCTGCCCATTTTTCTCAATTCTGCACAAAACCTTTCGTTTTAACATCTTGCCTTCCCGTAGGGGAGAGTTGTGAGGATTGCGGAGCTGGTGTCAAAACATCTAGAAGGGGTTTGGGGCTTGGAAAAGCCAAATCTAGCATTTTTAGCCTGCTGATTCTATTTGTTTCGTCCCTTCTAAACCCTTCTATTTAAATATTTGGTATCTTTGCTTTGTGCAAGTTTCTTAGCTGGTTTTGCTAAAGCAGTTAATCCCTTGAAAAATGAGCTCTTTCGTGTAGCTCGTCCATGGAAGGTTTCCCTAGCTGGTAGATGTTTTCAGAGATGATAGAAAGTGGCAACAAAATAGGGCATCCAAAGTGAGGGAGCACTTAAATAAACTTGTTTTAGCAGTTCCTCCCATTCAGACAGCCAGACTTTTGCCCCATAGTCTTGCAATCAATGTGGGTTCCTGCAATCTATTGCAGAGGCCCCCTGTGTGTTTCAGTCAAGAGGCCCATTTGAGAATATTGAGAATGTGACAGACATTTTCACCAATTTACTGATCGTGCGGGTGTAGAGGGGTAGGCGGCAGCATTGCAACCGAAACTCTCCCCACGACCCGAGTTCAGTCCCAGCGGAAGCTGGATTCTCTCTGGGTAGCCGCTCGGGTCGACTCGGCCTTCCACCCTTCCGAGGTCGGTAAAATGAGCACCCGGCTTGCTGGGGAAGGCGACGGCAAACCACCCCACTCTAGTCTGCCAAGAAAACGTCGCGAAAGCGGTGTCCCCCCAAAGGGTCAGACATGGCTTGGTGCTTGCACAGGGGACCTTTCACTTTTTTTTTCCACAACCATGCAGGTTTAAATGGTCATAAAACATCCATTTATGAGAAGGCAAATGATTTAGTTCTCTACCACCTCTGTTTTTCTCCTTTTTCTGAGGGCCCCATTTCCAAATGCAAGCTACAGTAACAGTTCTAATTTTCTAACACTGTGTTTGGGGCACGGAAGCAGTTCTGTAAATCTGTTTCTCAAACTTGGCAAGCTGGCTGGGGAATTCTGGGAGTGGAAGTCCACACACCTTAAAGTTGCCAAGTCTGAGAACCGCTGCTGTAGACCAGCATGTTCTTTCAAAGCTGAAGGAACCTGAAACGGGGAGCAGAGCAGTAGGCAAATGCTAAGGGAGGGGTCCTTACTGGGTAAAATCCTGTTTTCCATCTCTCCAAAAGAGCCAGAATAAGAACATCTGGTTGGGAAAGACTGCATGAGTGTGGCGGAGGTGGATTGCTCCATTGGATCTCCACCCTGGTAATGCAGCTGCATTTGAACGAGGATTCACTCTTTATTTTTCACTGGGTTGGCACGTAATCTGCTCATCTTCTCCCTTTCTTCTTGGACCAAAGGCTAGACCAGGGTTTCTCAACCAGGGTTCCGTGGAGCCCTAAGGACTCCGCGAGAGGTCCCTAGGGGTTCCCTGGGAGATCACGATTTATTTAAAAAATAATTTCCAGTTCGGACAAAACTTCACATTAAAGAGGTAAGTTTCATTCTTTTTACGTTAAGAACACTTTGAACAGGCCTACCATGAAAAGAATATAATAATTTGGTAACTTCTGGCCCATATCTGAGCCTGAATGTGCAGGGGTTCCCCGAGGCCTGGAAAATATTTCAAGGGTTCCTCCAGGGTCAAAAGGTGGGAGAAAGGCTGGGCTAGATGGTCAGAATATCCTCCTCTGAGTACAAAAGACGATGTCAGCAATATGTTTATCCATCCCAGCAGAGGGCACTGCATGGCAAGAGATGCCACCTGTAGGCTTCCTGTTCAGAAAGACCAGAGGCTCAGAGAATTTGAATTGACGAGAAACTCACCCCTCCGTGTGGTTGTACAAGAGATGGGATGCAGATTATTCCCGTACAAGGCAAAGGCGGGCAGGGGCAGGTTTATGCCTTGCTGGCAGAAAGTTTAGCAGTTTGCAGCTGGCCAGGTTCAGATTCAGCAAGTTAGTTTACTTTTTATTAAGACAGCAACAGGTACCAGCCACAGCCAAGAGGGAAAGACCATTTCCAGAAGGGATATTTAGGGAGCACGCTTGCTCCCCATATCAGAGCTGAACTCACAGCCCTTGCATTCACACATCTGTGTCTGGCTTCCTCACCGCCAGCCATTCCCTGCATTTTGGAAGCCTAAGTCAAATAATTTCATTTTCCTGGCTGAGGTAGAGGGAATTCTGAAATAGGTCAGCCTTCCCCCTTTGAGCTGTTCCTTCGAGCAGTTCCATCAGCCCAGCCCACAATGTCAGACAAAGTTTCGGTCATTGACCAATAGCACCCCAATGTCTGTCTGTCTTGAGCCTCAGCAGGTGATAGCTTCTGGCTCAGAAACTATCAGTTGGGTCAGGGGGGAGACCCCACAGAGCTCTAGGCTAGACTGCGAACAAGGGTGTGCACAGGGTGTGGTTAAAAAAAAGTCAAGGGGGCGGCTGTGACAGTGTGATCGAAGCTCCGCCTGGCTTTTAGGCACACCTTTCATCCTCTCCTTCATTGCTGGGATGACCCAAACAGGTCAAGGTGTATGTCGTGATTTATTTTGATTTGTGTACCTAGGAACAGACTTGCAATTGGGTTCAGGAAATGTAAAGTTTAGCTTATTTCTTTCTAAGCCAGCTATTTCTATGAAAGAAGTGGGGGTCTGCACCGGAGCTGCAAAAGAAATATGCCCCTGGGAAAATTCTCCACTGTCACACAAGTAGGTTTGAAAATTCTCTTTTCCAGTAGCCCAGGGACTGCCATCTCCTAAAACCACACAAAACAGCTTGCAGAAGATAAATGAGTAAAAACCACAGCCAGCCATTAATATGAGTATGAGGTTTTCCTTTGAACTGGATGGTTGGGAACATAAAATCTTGCTGATGTTCCACCATCCACCCCTCACCTCCCCAAATCTAGTCATTCAAATTATCAGGCCATCTGCAATTCTAACACACACAAACAAGGGATGTATCTTTATGTAGAACTCCAGACAATAGTAATCCTTGAATTGTTCCACATTATGGCTGGTAGGCATTGGTTTACAGCAGGGTTCCTCAACCAGGGTTCCGTGGCACCCTTGGGTTCCACAAGAGGTCACTAGGGGTTCCCTGGGAGATCATGATTTATTTTAAAAATTATTTCAAATTTGGGCAACTTCACATTACAGAGGTAAGTTTCATTCTCTATTTTTAGTTGAAGAACACTGTTTGTGCATAGATACAGGCCTACCCGTGAAACGAATATAATAATTTTATAACTTGTGGCCCATATCTGAGCCTGAATGTGCAGGGGTTCCCCGAGGCCTGAAAAACATTTCTAGGGTTCCTCCAGGGTCAAAAGGTTGAGAAAGGCTGGTGTACAGACTGAAAAATGTTAGGTATGTACAAAAATCCTGCTTCTGGTGTGGTTCACCAAACACCTTGGGCCTGTGATCAACACAGTGACTCAAGCTATTGAAAGAAAGATAATTCTGTTCTTATAATATTGTAATATTATATTCAATAGCATATTGATCAAGAACAGTTGGAGGGGATTCCGTGTTCTGAAATAGTCCACCATTGACTGCCAATTGTTAGGAAGCAAACAACAGGAAAACTATAAATAGGATACAAGGTGAAAAAATCGAGCAGAGATTTTGGAGCTCATTGGAAATGGCTATATGCCAGGGAAGACTTTTTGTCCAGCAGCTGTAAGGGGAGGTCACACAAGGCTGTGTATAACTTCCGAGCCAAGTTTTTGGGGGTTTCCTTAAGCTGCTGGTGCTCTTTCCAACCACACAGAACATTGAAAACAGGAGTTCCTGTTGCTTTGAGGCATGGAAGGGTTGAAAAATGTATCTTTTAGCCTTAAATAGGAGGAAAAAGGAAAGCAAAGTCCAAGGGAAAAGTAGAATGTGGCCCCATCCACTGGGCATCAGTTTAATGCATGTTAACCCCCCCCCCCCGCATTTATTAATTGTAGGTCCTGGTCAAATCATCCTACTTTGGACACATGCCCATGTTTCTCAATCTCAGCAACTCCCAGAATTGAATGGTTGGCTGGGGGAATTCTGGAAGTTGAAGTCCACACATCTTAAAGTTGCCGAGGTTGAGAAACACTGCATTATGCGAAGACTTAGTTCTCTGGAGAAGAGTCAAATGCTGGGAAAGGTGGAAGGAAAGAGAAGAAGAGGAGGACCAGCAGGTGGAGGGACTCACTACAGAAACTATGGGGGCACTGCTGGAAGAATCAGGTTGGGGGCAGACCCTCCAGGAGAACATCTGTCTAAGTGCTTGCTAAGAGTCAACACTGACTTGATAGATCATCACCATCATTCCTACACAGGTCCTGGCCACAACAGAGGGCCCACCCATATCCATCCCCGTATTTTTATGGAAGCATTTGCGATGCTGGGAAGGTGGACCGCTTCTGAGCATCCTTATGCCCAAGGGCTTCCTTCTGACGAGCAGCGTCCCTTAAAAGTCCACGCACCTCCAAGTGGAACCTGGGGGCATTCTGCGTGCAAAGGAGCGATTTGATTCTGGAGCTGGATTGTTCCTCCCTATCCTCCTACCAAGCGGGCAGCGAGAAAGCTCTCATTAGCCAGCGAGCAAACACTTTAGGGGCGGGGGCACCACCAAACTGAATCTTCAGCTACTCCGAGCGAGCCCGGCCGTGGAATTGCCCTTCTAGCAATGTGTGTTTTGCTGAGGGAATCCGTTCCGTGACTTTCCTTTGGGAATTTTGCACCTTCTATTTTTCCCATTCAAAACACAGGCCTGTTTTCCATTCTCCCTCCCTCCCTGGTATTCAGATTATGCCGTAGAGGCAGCAAATGGAAATTCTGACAATTCGCAGAGAGTTCCTGAGACCTGCAGATGCCTTTCCCAGCTGAGAGGAAAGTCTTTTCTTTATTCAAGGGCAGGCTTCATGTCTTCCCATCTTTTTCATTCGGGTCTGGGCAGCTGTAAACTCCAGAGCAGGGTTTCTCCACCTTGGCAACTTTAAGATGTGTGGGCTTCAACTCCCAGAATTCCCCAGCCAGCCATTCACTTCTGGGAGTTGAAGTCCACACATCTTAAAGTTGCCAAGGTGGAGAAACCCTGCTCCAGAGAACATCAGTTGAGAAGGAATTGGATTCAGCTTAAACTGCATCCTCCCGCTCCAAAGCCATTCATTCCGCAGGTTTTTCCAGCACCTCAAAACCAGCAGAAATTCTGTTGTTCTTTCCTGTGATTACTGCTTTCATAGACCTTCCCAAAAAGCTGCACATTAAAAAATGTATTTTTTTCCTCTCATAACTCCTGCTAATAACATATTGAGGGGGAGGGTTGTCTGCCCACAATGGCAAGATACAAGCCAATCCGATAGAGAAATAGGAAGAACCGGCATGTTCAGGCAAATCTGGAGGAATGCAGGACAAAACCTTTTTATACATTTGCAAAGAGGGGTGGACCAGTCATCAGACGGAATCTCCCAGCCACATGCGTATTAAGTAAAGAAAAATAAAAGGAGGAGGAGGTATGAATTGGCAAGCTTAAGCTTCAACAGATCCTGCATCAAGCAGGGGGGTTGGACTAGATGATCTCTGAGGTACCTCCCACCTCTGCTTATAACCAGGACTGAGGATGTGGATCTGGCAACCTTCCATCCTCTTTTTAGCCTCTGCCTGTACAACAAGAATGTAAAGCAAGAATGACACTGGCCTACTTTCCAGGGTTGTTGTTATGACATTCAAGAGATACTTCTAATTAATCCACTATAGCTCTTAGCTTCAGTAGCTTGATATAGCCTCCATTTTCAGAAGTACTGTTCAGTAACAAAGGCTAGGGACTAGTAACTTGGTTGGTCCCTCAGTTGTAAGCCTGCATGCTATTTTCCAGAAGAACCAGAACCAGCTGGGGTATATGTGTGCTGATAGTTGTTGCCCCCTTTAGCTTTGTTCAAAAGATTGCTGGATGGCCCCATTGTATGCTATCTCTCTGGGAATATCTATTTTAATATGGTAGTTTGTCACCTATTGATATCCAGGTTTGTCTGTTTTAACACTAAAACTTCTGTAGCGGGTGGCACACAGCCAACCTTGACTGATCTTGCAGCAAAAATGAATGGGATGAGTTAGCATTTGGATGGGGGACCACCAGGAACTCTAGAGCTGTGTATTTGGCTTGGAAGTAAAAAAGATGATGATGATAATCTGGGAAGAAAGGAATGGCAAACCATTTTCATGTGCTATCTCTGGGGAATCTACGTGCAATAACAAAGCCATCTATTTCTTGATCAACAGTGCTCACACCTTGCCCCAAACCCAAAGGACTCCATGCGGTGCACGACCACCACAAAATAATGACATTGCTATAAAATCACTGTTGAGCTGAACTTTCTAACCAAGGTGTAGCCTGTGTCTACCCATCCTAGCTGTGATTGCCAGCGGAAGTGCAAAATCCCCACCGATCAGTAGACGGCGGCCAAGAGAAAGTGAAACTCGTCACTGCCATCTGGCGGTCGAGCTGATCTTTGCAAACTGGGGATAATAAAAATAACAGCAACAACAACAACGCTTCGGAGCACTTCCACAGCCTCCGTTCCTTTTACTCGGTGCACACGCGTTCCCATCTGGAAGCCAGCCTTTTGAATTCCGCATTATTTATTGCAAGGAAAGCCGCCGCTCGGGATATGCTGTGTTTGAATCCAGCCCGTTCTATTTTCAGAGGAAACGGCAACATGTCTCGGAACCCCCTCGCCCGCAGCCCTTCCTGGAAATCGGAGATTTAATACAATCACAACAACAATGGCCATTTTAAATTTCGCTTTACATAACCCTGCCCCGCCCTCCCCTCATTTACATTCAGTCCGGGGCTGGTCCAATAAGAAACGGCTCATCGTCTTTGAATGGCACACGCCCCCGCGCCGCTCCCTCTCCCTCCCCCCCGCCTCTGGCTGTTGTATGAAATTGTGGTCACGTGGCCCCCCCTCCGCGGTCTGAAGTGGGTGGGTCCCTGTTCATTCATAAATCCTCTGCCCCTTTTAAATCAAAATTAAGGTGTTAAAGAGGGACGGAAGGGGGACTTCCCTCCCCAATACATAAAAATTGCAACCTCCGCCGCTTCTCTTTTTATCACAGAGGAATCCATGAACTCGAATTAGGTGAGTCATTTTTTTTTTACCTCCCTTTCCTTTCCTGTATCTTGGGGGGCGGGGGGTGTCCAGACCTGATTCTTCCAAATACGATCTTTGTAGCGTATAATATCCCTTCGTTAGATCTGGCTCGCTCTGCTGCTTCTTTTTTGGCGGTGGGGGGGGAGGAGTGCTGGACGGCTGTCATTTTCCTCCTCCTTTAATAACAAAAGGGAGAGAAGGTGCACCCAAATAGATGAGGGGGGCGTCCTTCCGTCCCGTCCCTTGGATTTTTAAAAGCCCCTTTCCTTGTATTTCCTTTGCTTGTTTGTTTCGGACGGTGGTGCGGGGGGAGAAGAGAGAGAGAGATCTGGAGCCTATATGAAATGGTGTGGCTGGAGTTGAGGCGGGGGGGGCGGTGTTTGTGTGTAGTTTGGCGGGGGGAGGAGAGAACCTTCTTCTTTTTATATATAGGGACCTATCCATTTTCTACCTGGCGACTCTACTTCGCCCCCTCCCCATGCCGCCATGGGTCTAGTTAGGAGGAGAATCTCTGTGCTAAATCGCATACTAGTTTCCTCTTTCAACGGGGAGACGCAACTGAGGAACAACCACCACCCGCTTTAATCGAGGGACTTGACCTGTTCCTTGCAAAGCCATTTGGCGGGGGTGGAAAGGCGGGGGTGCTTGAGACGCGCATCTGTACCGTGGATTCCCTTCCCACGGCGATTTTAACCAGGTCCGGGAACGCTCTGGCAGCTGCGGACTCCGATCGGGTTGGGCTGGGCTGGTTTTTACTCTGGTTAGGTCGGTTCTGCGGCTGAGTGGCTCGGAGGAAGCTAGTCCGCGGCGCGAATTTACGGCTCCGTGTATGAAATGAGTAATTCACCGGTCGGGGTCTCGTGTCAACCCAGCGGCGGTCGCGTCCGTATGTTTCTTCCCTCCCCCGTGCAGGCCTGAGTGCAGATCTAGGGTCCAAATTGCAGCTGCTGGGGCAGGCTGCGGAGCGGCAGATGTCCCGGGGCTCGGATCCTAGGCGTGCTTACTCAGGAGTAAGCCTTGTACGACTGGGCCGGGCAGCATAGGGCATTGGTAGGGAGGAAAAAGGGAAACCAGGGTTAGGGGGATAATAATGTGGTTTGCTCACCTCCAACCTCCAACCCCCAGCAGGGGAAATTTCTCCCCCCCCCAAATTCCCTCCAGTCCTCCTGAGATCTTGTAATTGCTGTAGCTGTGCCTTTAATAGCTGCAATCCTTTTGTTGCTCTTAAAAATTACACACACACACACACACCTTTTTGACAGCTCCTCCTGTGCATCCAGTGTGAAGTGAGCAGGAATGGAGGCTATGAAAAAAATCAGACTTGGTGGTCCGTAACTCCCTTTTGCAAACCAGCCCAAAGAGTCTCAAAAACTCATCTGCCCTCTACTCCTGGTTCTTTACATTCACATTTGTTTATTTTTCACGGCAAGCCTCTCTTTTTATTCTGCTGGTCTGTTCCTGGGCTGCCTTTACCCCCCCAAAAAAAGGCAAGTTAGAAATTTTAGTCAGGTCCTTACCTAATCAAGCCATTCTCTCACAAAGGAGAGGTAGCTCTTGAGCCTCCATGGCCAAGGGCAGTCTACCTCTGAGCAGCAGAATCCTGGAAGGGAGCAATAGGGGACACACAAACTGCAGTCCTGTAGACTTTCCAAAGATATCTTGCTGTGAAGTGAGTGATGGAATAACATGTGGCCGGGCTTCTCTGTCATGTAATAGACTTGGGGAAATGGATGCATGGAATCATAAAAAACACTTTCTTTGTTTCTAAACAGGGATGCCCCCTTTAAAAAAAAATCTACCTGCTTCTCCTGACCAGATTTTGCTTTTAAGGACCCTCAGAGGTGTTGCTGGATTGCATGGGCCTCGGTTCTCCCCTGGTGGTACCTGCTGCCATCTTTACCTTCCTTAGAATCCTGTTTCTTCCCAGCGTGCAAAGACCACTGTCTCCTGGTTCTCACTTGCACATCACCACGGAGATGAAATTCTTCCAGGATCACGGGAGGAAGGGGGCAGAGCAGGTCTTCTGCCCTTCACCTTCCCTCTGCACATCTGTGGACAAGGTGGGGGGGGGTTCCTCTTATTCCAACCCTTCTGGGCCTTTGAAATCAGTTTCAAAATGCTCCAATTCCGTGGCAGAGGGTTCCATTTATTTGGAGCTGGTAGAGGGGCACGAAGCAGTTCCCTTTCATAGAATCTGCAAGTTAGAAGGGACCTCTGAGATCATCCAGCCCAGCCCCATGCTCAGCATAGGATCCCAAGGAAAGCATCCCCAAACAGTTGAGTCTTCTGGATTTGAACCAGGAATATTCTGCAGGTGACTTTGGTTATTCCCTGGAGAGGCTGTATCAGTAGGGGAGGGGTGTGATTTAAATTTAAAATCTCCCCTTGATATCTAAGCTCAATCATGCCTTCAGTTTAATGTGGTTTAGTTCTTGTTCAATTTGTGGAGATGGTACTGTGAACTGGTAACTCATAACACTCCACACATGTATGTATCACAAGGTGTGTGAGGAGGTAAAATCCTACTTAAAAAAAAATCCTTAAACTTCAAAATCTAAACTAGCACAGTACAGTCAAGCTCTGGGGCCAGATTGTCAGCTTTTTCCTTGCTGAGCTAGATTTCCATGCTGCCAGGAGTTGGACTGGAAGGTAAATTTCACCCAAAGAAACTTGACTTAAACAAAAATACAAAAGTGTTGGGTTCACTACTGGTGACACTGTAACCTTCTGTAGCCTAGGCAGCTTTAAAAAAAAAATTAAGGGCTACCACTAGCTTCCTTACCAAAGTTAGTTCTCTAGCACAGCTGGAAACATTTTCTCTAACAGACTCAGGGAACCCTTGCAGCAGAAAAGAGATTTTTAAAATATATTTGTTAGGGGCAACTATTGCAAATGGACAGGATGAATATACAGATTGATAATACCAATGCATCCTTTTCTGCCTGGACCTCTTTTAGAAGTTTATACCCATGCTAACACCTTCCCCAACTCCAGATGGGTTGGACTGCATCTCCCATAATGCCTAGCTGGCACAGAAGATGGGAGCAGGGCCCCGCTTCTCCGGAGATGAACTCCAGCCTTCTACAATAGAGATAGCACATCGGGAGGGGAGGGGAGGGAAGGGTGTGGAAGCTTAGAATCCAGCCCCTGTTTTATACAGTGCCTTGCACTGGGTTTTTTTTTTTCCCTCCCCTCTCCCGACAGGCCTTGTCCATCCTTGCTGCTGCAGCTCCAGCGAGCTGAGCTGAGCGTGTTCCTCTACGGCATCTCTGCGGAGGCTCCCACCACCGCCCCTTCCTCTCTTGCTCATCCTCCCGGCTGGTGGGTTCTTCTGAGTCACCTCCACGTGTGGGCTTCGGAGACTGCTGAGCTGGTGGTGTGGGGTTGCATTTTTTAAAAACGATGGTGGTGATGATGAACACGATTTCATTTCCATCCTTCTGCCTGCAGGGCTGCTGGCCGAGTGGGTGGCAGTGGGTGAGCTAACTGGGTTCATCAGCCCAGCTGTATTTCCTAGGGCCGAAGGGGAAGGCGAGGGAACTGATTCTGGGGCTCTCTCGGAGCCCGTTTCCCCGTGGCTGCTGAGAGCCTGCCGGCTGCCTTCAACTCCTGGCTGTTGCAGAGCAGCTGAGACAGAAAGGAGGAAAGCAGAACCAGAAAGGGGGGGGGGATAAAACTGAGAAAACGGATGCGCGACCCTCCCCAGCCTCTCACCTCTAGCTGTTTCTGTCCCAGATCTTCGCTTCCTCCTCCTCTTCTTATCATCTCCCTGATCTCCATCTTTCTCTTAAAACGAACCAGCCAACCAGAACAAAACCCTTTCCGTCCGTCTGCACCACCAACCGCCCTTTCTCTCCTTCCCAGTTGGATCCTAATTTGCCACGAAGGAAGGAAATCCAGCAAGGGAAGAAGGAACGAGAGACGCTGGTCCATCTCCGGTGACCGGAAGACGAGGGACGTGAGGATGCTGTGAGCTGAGCCAGCCATGGTTCCTCGGTCTACCCAACGTGTGAGCTCCAAGAAGGAAGGGGAGCAGAAGCAGGGATAAAAGGAAGGAAAAAGACGGCAGGGGCCGCTCCTCCTCTTCAGCCAGCTTTGATATATGTATATAAATATATTTTCCCCTCTTGTTCTTTATTTTCCCGAGTCTATTTTTCTAAACCCAGCTTTCGTCAACTAGTTCTGATTTCTGCGCCTAGCTCGGAGGAGACCTTCTACTGTGGCCGCAGACAATGAGCGATGCTTTCACTTCATGGGGAAATACGACAACTGAAGGCGTGACGGTGAGTGTGTGGAGGCCAGGCCTGGGTGAGGAATGGGTTCCTTTGGGGGGGCACGTTCCCCCCCGCTCCTGCAACTCCCCCCCCCCCCATTGCTTCTGCTCTGCTTGGAGGCCGACTTGGAAGATGAGAAGCCCATATTAGCCAGGGAAGCAAGTTCAGCAGACTGGGCTGCAATTTTCAAGTCCTGTGTACACGTGTTTGTGTGAATGCGTGCCTGCGTATGTTGGAGCTCTTATACCACACGCGCGTCCACCCCTGCCCCTAAACGGCGGCGGCTGCTGCAGGGGAATCCTTTCACTAAAACAATACGGCGGCTCCTCTGAGCATGCACCGAGTGTTTTTGCCTTGCTGCAGATGTTCTCCAGTTTGACTTTGTTCTTGGTCATCCTGGAGGAGGCTGAGGGGAGTTGGAAACTTCTGGAAGAGGCTCAGTTGCCTGCCCTTGCTGTACAACATTTTGGGTTCAGGGGAGCGCTGGCTGGGGAGAATGGGAGCTGTAATCCAGTATCTCTGGGCAGGCCAGATTGCAGAAGATTTGGTACAACTTTTTCACCTTTTGGGGTCGTGGCCTCAGCCCCATTAAATAAAAAAGGCCCTGAGAGGATACAGCCCTGTGGTCGTGGCCTAAGTGTTCCCCACATCTCCTGCAATGTTCTGGATTTGGCATCCATGGGGGATTTTGGGGGAGGAAGGTGGATACAGGGCCTAGGGTCACCTGTCCGAGAGAAAGAAGGCAGAAGGACCCACACCCGAATTGCACACCAGCGATTTTTCTGGAGAGGGCCTCTTTCCATTCCGTGGGGAAAAACTGGAGTTGAACGGTTGGACACTTACTTTGCATCCAGAAAACCCTGGCCCCGCCCTGTGACATCCCCATTTCAAAAAGGATCATGGTTAGTGGCTGGAGAGACCCTGCTCTGCCGAAATAGAAAGCTCCAGGCCAGGGTGCCAGGATGTCTTGGGATCCCAACCGCTTAGCCAACATGGCAGCTGACAAATGGCCAGGGCAGACCATAAGAGCCTAACCTGGTTACAAGGCGGCAGCTGCCTACAGGCCCCTTTCATTGACAGAGCTATCCGCTGTCCTCCCCCCCCCCCTCCCTGCAGAGAAGGCTATCCTTTCCCAATGCTGAAGAAGTCTTCCTTTCATCCCTTGGTATCCAACCCCGCTCAACATATCCAGCAGGGAGGGACAGGGTCTGACTCTTTGGCCTTGTGATACTTTTAAAGACTCCACCGAGTGATTATTGCTTAAGTTTTTACAGATCGGTTTCGATCTGGCACCCTTTTGAGGGGTGGGTGGGTCTTTAAGGTGCCACAGGCATCTGTGTGCCTGCTAAAGATGGAATTGTTCTGTCTTATCTCTCCTGGAAGTTGCTCCAGCAGAGACAGGACACGGGTGCTAGTTGGAGACCTCATCTTGGGTGTCCTGCATAGTTCAATAAAAACAGCACGTGCTGAAGACTAGCTGATTGCCAATCTTAAACAGATGATGCTCACATGGGGAATGAGTTTATCTTAGCCACTGATCACTGGTTTCTGACTCAGCTTCTGCTGCTGGCTTTTGAAACCTGGCTAGCAGAATCACTAACTGGGCATATGAGCCTTGGGAGGGTGGGGTCGAAACCCAGAAGTTTCCCCTTCCAGTATTTCTGGATTAGAAAATCCGCTTCTCCTTGGATCTTGGCTGTAAAGCCCAAGACTGAGCAAGGGAAATGTATAAGAATGATGCTTGTTCGTGTGGCAGGAACAGTGTGTGTGGGGCTCGAAAAAAGGGGGGGTCTCTGTCCCGAAGGTCATAGAATCTAAAAGTTGCCACAACTGAGCCAGTAGACATAACGTGGGGGAGAGCAAAGGCAAGGAAAAACATGCATCCCTTCAGCTACACGGTCCAAAGTTAAGTGTGTAAGAAGCGTCCCCCCAACATGGTGCAGTCTTAGTGACTTCAGCTCCCATCATCCCTCAGCTAAAGATGATGCTGCATGGAAGTCTGGGGAATTGCAGTTTCAAGATACATGGAGGGTGCCAGGGTGGGGAAAGGGGCACTGAGATGCTTTAGGGCAGTGTTTCTCAACCTTGGCAACTTTAAGCTGGGTGGACTTCAACTCCCAGAATTCCCCAACTGGCGTGCTGGCTGAGGAATTCTGAGAGTTGAAGTCCACCCAGCTTAGAGTTGCCAAGGTTGAGAAACACCGCTTTAGGGTCTGTGAGTGCTGCCAGTTAGTAGAAAAAATGTAGCGGGGGGGGGGAACGGGTAATCTCAGGGCAGCTAGAAAGAAAGAATATAAATATTTCCCCCAAACAGCTGGTTTGCAACAGTCTAGGACAGTGTTTCTCAACCTTGGACTTCAACTCTCAGAATTCCTCAGCCAGCAGGCCAGTTGGGGAATTGGACTTCAACTCCCAGAATCCCCCAGCCAGCATGCTGAGTAGAAGTCCACATGTCTCGGAGTTGCCAAGGTCTGGTCTGGGAGAATGGTCAGTTTGATTTAGCCCCTGGAACTAGGAGACTTGCGTTGAAACCCAGCTTTCCCCAACGAGGTGTCCTCCGGATGTTTTGGAGTGCAATTCACCTTTAAGTGCTGGCCAAGCTAGGCCTACTGGCATCTATAATTCCAAACATCCAAAGAAGCCATGTTGAAGATCTAAAGGTATCCCTTAATTCCAGCAAAGAGAGTTCACACACTTTCCATTTCACTGGTTCTCAGTATTGTTGCAACAAAACTTAATTTGAGGAAGTGAGAATAAAACGGGGGCTTCTTGCCTGGAGGTTCTCTAGCCCCCTCTGGTGGCATCCTGAGACAAGCCAAGGTCTCATGTTGCATTAAACCTATCTGCAGTCTGGCTTAGTCAGCATCTAGCCAGTGTAGGTTGAAACTCAGTGCTTACTCCATGAGTCAAGCCTTTGGGTCAGGATATAAGGAGGCGGAGGACAGCTGAGTGCCTCTAGCAATCTTCAGGCAGGGCATCAAGGCACTGTCATTCCTGTGTCCTTTGTCCCCAACATTAAGTCATGTAAGGTTGACTGCCCCTGCACATGGAGGTTTGATTTTGTGTTTGCAATTGAAGAATCCTGGCTGGAGCACGCCAGCAGCCGTAGGATGTGATGAGGGTGAACAAATGTTTTTGGGAAGCTCACGGGCGTTCCAGTTGCTCCGGAATATAATCGTCCCCTGTAGCTTCTGACAAACAGTTTGATTTTTGCAAAGAAGTAAAAACAATGGATTTATTTCTCCTTCTCTTCTTCTCATCCCCTATTCACCACCGCGCCCCCACCCCCCCATACCTTGCAGACGGTGCCTGGCGAAGTGAGCCCCCAGGACGGTTATGTGTTACTCCTGGTGCTTCTTTCTATCTTCATTGGGGGCACCTTGGTGCTTCTCTTTGGCATCCTGATCATCTGCCGGCGCTGCTGTGAGACGGACCGAAGGCACTCCAGGTAATGCAGGAATGAACAGAAATGGAAGGCTGGGGGACACAGTGGCCTTTGGAGGTCTGTTTTGGGTATGATATGGATCATGGCTTAAATAACTGGCTGATGGTGGCCCTCCCTATCCAGGGACCACCCTGATGAGTTGGGAGCCCCACGCTTAGAATTTGCAGCCATGCTGGCTAGCAATTCTGGGAGTTGCAGACTGAGCACATCCAGGAGGGGCCAGGTTGGAAGAGACCCCCCTAAAACCGTTAAAATTGGATATCTGTCCCTCCCTCCCTATCTGTCATCTACTGTACGTACCTATCTACCTATCTTATAATTTATATCCCACCTTTATTTTTGGTCAACTCCAGGCAGCGTACGTACCTGATGCTCTGGCCTCCTCTTTCGCCCACAACCACAACCCTGTGAGGCGAGTTGGGCTAAGAGAGAGAAACTGCTGTGAAGTCACCCAGCCAACTTGTATGCCTGAGGGAGGACTCCCTTTTCTAGTCCAGCATCTTTGCCATTACACCAAACTGGCTCACGTGATAAATTGACTTTATTCCCAAGTTTCTGATTGGCTGAAGGATTCTCTTAGCTCTGCAAGGTAGTCCACACTTAAGCGCTTGCCAGGATGGACGATGGGGAAGGGGCTGGACTAAGAGGGGGGAGACCTGGGTTCTAGTCCCTCCTCAGCCCCAGAAGCTCATTGGCTGAGTTTGGGCCAGCCCCTCCCTCTCAGCCCAAGAGCCAATCAGGTGTAGTGGGGAAGGGGCTGAAGGGGGAGACCCCAATTCTTAGTCCCTCCTCAGCCATAGAAGCTTGTGGGGGACCCTGGGCCAGTCCTCCCTCTCAGAGTGAAGGTTGTGGGGGGAAAAATGAAAGGGGGGAGTGCTAAATACACTCTAATATCCACTTAATAACTACATCTATTGCCTATGAGATGACCTGCAGACTTGGCAATCTTGGGCCAAGCTAGCTTACCTGGAAGGGTTGTTGTGAGCCAAGGGTAGCACCTAAGAGGCTGGTGGCAATGGTGGTGCAGCCATTTGTGGTGTATCTGGATTCAGACACTTCTAGCTTAGGCTTATTTTTGAGATGTTCAAAGAGGGACCAATTTGTTCTTTTCCATTCCTGCAGAGAGAATGAGAATACGTAAGTGTGTGTGTCTGTGATTATCTATCATCCATCTATCTATATCTATCTATCTATCTAAAATCACAGACACACACACTTACGGGTTATATATATAACCTTTTTCCTATTTTCAGAGCCAGCGATGACCCAGAAAAAACAAACACAACCTATCTGGATGACTCACAGCCAGCGCAAGGTGAGATCGCCCTTTGCTTGATCTGCTCACCTCGCAGCTCTTAAGGGCTTGGGTAGCATTTATGTTGAGCAGGGCCTCCAGACCAGCCCCATGGCCAGCCCACCCTTCCTTCATCTGAAGGAGAAGTGGGTTCTTCAATAACATGTTGCCGTTCTGGGGACCTTCCCCAATGCTCCTTAATGGCTGCTGAAGACATTGTCTTCCGGCAACAGAAGAAAACGGGTTTTCCTGGGCTCTGTTTGGGGGATAGTGGGGAGAGCCCCTTCTGGAAATTTTGGGCTTCCCTTCTCCCCACAGGATCCTCTGTAGATCCTGTCCTTTTGGCCCTGGAAAGATTGGCCCTCAGAACATGAGGACATGCTTAATGTGGAAGAGGGGTTCCCAGGCTGACCTTAACCGTCTCCCTTTCATCTCAATAGATCTTGCTAAAGACAATTCTGTAAGAATCAGTCTTGGTCTGAATTGCGTTCAGTTTAATGCCCAAGTTTCTGATTGGCTAAAGTATGTCTGGCATAAGAGCTGAGTTCACACAACACACTAAAACCTAAATTTGGACTCATGATGCATCGCTGCTTATCTTCACGGGGAGGGCAGTGCCCAGACATGTCAGCCGTTTCATGAACAAGTCATCGCAGCTGGCAAAGTCGGTGGCTGGCTTCCCTGAAAATTCCTTACTGCAAATTCCTCCACTCCATTCCATGTTTAGCCTATTCTAGTTGGTTGTCTGAGCCGACCAGTATTTTGGAGCTGAGCTTTCAAAAGTCTCTCTGCAATTATTTTCTCCAGCATTTATTTTATTTAAAGATGCATAAGGCTGTCCAACTCCTACATGTATATAAAGCTACATATAAACATGTCCACCATTATTCAGTGACTGGTTTTGACCAATTCCCATCTTATACATACCTACAAAAGTTTTGGGGGTCCTTTTGTCTTTTAACTCTCTGGGTTTTTGTACATTTAAAAGTAAGAAAAGGGAAACAGAAAGAGGGGGGAAATGTAGCAAGAGAAAGTGGCAGGGGAAAATAGCTTTTCAAGGGGTTGGGCCTGTGAGTGGCTGTTCTCCAGTCTCTATAGAACCTGCATGCCCAGAGGCAGTCTGTCTTGGAATAGTAATTAGCTATGGGGGTTGGCAAGAAAGGGAGGAAATCTGTTGCCAGCAGACAATGCTTGGGGCTTTCCAGAGACATCTGTTAGGACCTTGTGGGAAGCTGGAATTGTCCAAGTTTGTTTTATTTTAGAAGATTGAAAATACGATGTTCAGAGTGGATCCCAGACTTAGGAATCACAAACTTCGCAAGTTGAAAGGAGCTGCTTGAGCCCCTGCATCTGATTGGCCTGTGATCCTTTTAATTTGGGGGTGCCTCATGCCCCTTCCCGTTCTACCACTGAATCACAGGGATTAGATTTCTAAAAACGGGTGGTCCAATCTTCCAGTATTTTGAGGAGAAGGGAGGAGTCCTTGAGGTCATTAAGACCAACACTCCCTCTCAGTGCAGGAATCTGAATTAAATCGCCCTTGGGGGAAGCTGTCCTGGCTGGGGAATTCTGGGAGTGGAAGTCCATACATCTTCAAGTGGCCAAGGTTGAGAAACACTTCCCTAGAGCAGCAAAGTTTAGGACTGATCCTTTACAGAAGCAGGCTGATGCTGCAACTTCACACACCCACCCTCTGTTTGCCTCCTAGACATCACCATCAAAGTGGATGATCCTGAATGCGCGTCCAGCTCCAGCTATCGAGATGCGGAGAGCGAGCGGTTCCTGTCTTCCAGCAGTGCCACGGGGCGGCGGGTGTCCTTCAACGAAGCCGCTCTCTTTGAGCAGAGCAAGAAAACGCAGGAGAAGGGAAGGAGGTGAGTCTTGGGTTTGACCAGGAATCAGGAGGCTGGGCTGAGAATTGGAGGGTGCACATCTGGAGGGAGGGTGGGTGGGTGGGTGGGGAGCAGGGGTCATGCATCTGGAGTGCAAAAATCTGGAGTGCTGGGGAATTCTGGGAGTTGAAGTCCACAGATCTTGAAGTTGCTAGGATTGAGAAATACTGGATAAGGGAAGAGACACGTGCCAGTTTATTAATTTCTTTCTTGTGGGCATCCCAGAGCCATTGACTGGGTGCTGCAGGAAGAGAAGATAAATCCTTTAATAGATCCGGCACTGGGTTTCCGATGATGATGAACCACAATTCCCAACTTCCCTGCAGCATCCATGGCTATGCTGGTTGGGATTGCTGGGAATTGTAGTTCAGCAGCACCTAGAGGCCTCTACCACCCAAGAGATCCTTTCTTGCCCGTTTTTTAACAGGTACAAGATTCTAGGCCTCATATCTCAAAGGGTAACTGTGAAGGGATTATTTATTCTGCAATGATAAAGAACTTGTGGGATATTTCTGGAGAAGAAATTGGAGGTAGTCCTCATCTTATGATGGCAGTTGGGACCAGAATTGCCATCACTAAGTGATGCGGTCATAAAGCACGACATCACATGGCCACATCGCTTAGCATCAGCAATTCTGGCAGTCTTGGTTGCCATCCTTAAGTGAGGACCATGCAGGTCGTTAAGTGAGGACCTCACATGGCCACAACTTCCAACTTCCTGCCAGCTTCCTGCCAGCTTGGACTTTGCTTGTGGGAAGCCGACAGGGAAAGGCGGAAATCACGATCATGTGACTGCGGCTCACTGTGGCATCGTAATCGCAAGCTGGGCACCAAGTGCCCAGATCGTGATCACATGACCACAGGGACGCTGTGATGCCCCAAACTTCAAGGACTGGTTGTAAGCCCCCATTGTTCAGCATCGTCGTAACTTTGGTCGTTGAATGAATGGATGTAATTCAAAGACTACCTCTACATTTCTAGGTAAGAATCCTCTTTGGAGACTTTCACCGAGGGAATGGGGTGGGGAGAGATGTTCCATTCTCTTCTGCTTGGTCTGAGAAAGTCTCCCTTCCTTCAATAGTGTCCTTCAATATTAAGACACTTTTGGGAAGTAGCATTATTATTAGTAATAGTATTAAGTAGTTGTTGGAGGAGGCTCTTGCGCATCCCTTGGATTGCAAAGGTAGCAAATAAAGAGGCGTTGAAGCGCATAAAACCGGTCATGTCACTAGAAGGAAAAATAACAAAACTTAGACTTAGTTACTTGGGTCATGTCACGAGACCAACATCGTTGGAGAAAGGCGTTATGCTTGGAACGGTCAGTGGCAAAAGACGCCAGAGAAGGCGCTGGTTGGATGTAATCAAAGCAGACACAGGCCAAAATATAAAGCAACCGAAAGAAGCTGTACAAGATCGGAAATCATGGAGAGAGCTGGCTTATGGTATCGCCAAGTGTTGGATACGACTGAATGGATAATTCTATTCGATTCGATTAAGTAGTTGCAGTATTGGTAATAGCAGCAGTAGAAGTTGTAGGTTTATATCCCAGTTCTTCGTCAAGACCTCCAAATAGCCTTCTTTCACATTATCCTCACAAGAACAGCCCTGTAAGGTTGGGCTGGGAGAAAGCCAGAGGCTGAAAAGGACCAGAACCCGGGTCTCCCCCTTCCTAGCCCACCCCATCCCCACTACACCTGATTGGCTCGGGCTGAGGGGGAGGGACTGGCCCAAAGTCAGCCAATGAGCTTCTGTGGCTGAGGGGGGACTAGAACCAGGGTGTCCCCACTCCTGGTCCAGCCCCTTCCCCACTAACCCTGATTGGCTCTTGGGCTGAGAGGGAGGAGCTGGCCCAAAGTCAGCCAATGAGCTTCTGTGGCTGAGGAGGGCCTAGAACCCAGGTCTCCCACTCCTGGTCCAGCCCCTTCCCCACTAACACTGATTGGCTCTTGGGCTGAGAGGGAGGAGCTGGCCCAAAGTCAGCCAATGAGCTTCTGTGGCTGAGGGGAGACTAGAACCAGGGTGTCCCCACTCCTGGTCCAGCCCCTTCCCCACTAACCCTGATTGGCTCTTGGGCTGAGAGGGAGGAGCTGGCCCAAAGTCAGCCAATGAGCTTCTGTGGCTGAGGAGGGCCTAGAACCCAGGTCTCCCACTCCTGGTCCAGCCCCTTCCCCGCCACTCCTGATTGGCTTTTCTCTAGAGACATGCAGTGTTCTGTTCTGCTGATGTTCTCATCCTGTTCTTCCTCCAGATTTTATTTATTTATTATTCAAATTTTGTTACCGCCCATCTCCCCCAAAAGGGGGACTCAAGATCAGATCACACTGATTTGGCCATTCTGGCAATTTTCCGGGTGTAAATCTTCCATAATCCCATGAATTGCTTCCTGTTCTGGAAGATTTTCATCTGGAAAATTGCCGGACCATTCCCAGAAGACTCCCAGCAGGGTCATCCAGAGGAAGGGTGTAACATTTTGCACACTCCTCCTTTTCTCCACCAGTGAAAGATGGAATGTGTGAAGACGCCTTTGTGCTCCTGAGCCTTGTAATGCCCCCTTCTTCTTGTGGCTTTTTCTGCTTTTCCCACAGGTACACCCTGACAGAGGGTGACTTCCACCACTTGAAGAATGCCCGCCTCAGCCATCTGCCCCTGCCACCCTCAGCTGCCCTCAAAATTGTCACCATCCATGAATGCGAATCCAACGAGAACAGCATTATGATGACTCCCCGCCTGCCACCCATCAAGCCTAGCCTTGCCATCTTCCAAGTGAGCCCCCTCATCCTTCAAGGGTTTGGGGGTGGAACAGAACTGGGGAGAGGGGGTCAGTAGGAGTCAGCCTCTCCCAGGGCTTCTAGTTCATTCTATTTCATTTTTTAAAAAATACGAACTTGCTTTTCGAAGAGCAAATAAATCAACAAATGTCTTCACACAACCCTTAACTTGGTTTGTGGGTTAATCTGTTTTCTGGGTTTGCACAATTAAACACACCAAATGGGCTGGATTTGTACCCTACATGAAGCCACAGTAAAGCTAGCCAAGGTTAGCACTAATCAAAATAAGCATGCTGCACAAAGGGGGCTGCTTGGCTTTTCATTAACTCGGCTAAACATATCATCTGTACTTCCAAAACGGAGAATTTAACAGCTGCATTTTCAATTAGTTCCTCCATGCTTTCTATTCTAAGTTTTTTTTAAAATTTAATTTTTGTAAAACATTTTGTAGACTGCCTTTAAGTGCAAAAGCTTTCCAAGGCATCTTACAGAAAGGAGTAATAACGCCAACATTTTCCTTTTTTTGTTTGGGTTATTTTTAAAAATACTGTCTGGGTCGAGAGATCACACTGAACTTTAAACACACAACATGGGATTCACACAACATGGGATGTCCAAACAACTAGCCTAGAGAGTTGTATGCTACATCAATAAATTAGACAGACAGACAGACAGACAGACTGACAAGCAGAGACGGTAGAGGTAGAGTAGAGTAGATACATACGGTGGAGATGATGGATGGATGGATGGATGGAGAGAGAGAGAGAGAGAGAGTACATCAGATGTGATGGCATCACAAGTCCCAAGATTCCCCAGTCAGCTTGGGCATGTTGACCGGGTATTATTGGTATCGTAATCCTCATAGATCTAGGGTAATGTCAGGTTCAGGAAAGCTGTTACAAAACGGTTGATGGCATGTCTAAATTTGTCTTAAAAGTTTGAATCCCATTTTTCATCTCATCTGGAATCTTTGACAGCAGCTAACCATGAATACTGGAAACACATTCAAACTGAGAACGACTGACATTCTCATTTCGGCAGTAACTGATTGCTTTTCGTGTTAATAGGGTGCTTTTTAAAAAGAAGGAATCCACTCTTTGAGTTTCATAGAAGCCCACAGATCAGAATGCTATGTGCCAGGGGAACTAGCCTACAATAAGTGTGTTAGGTCTCGTTATAAATTACGGTAGGTAGGAGATGCTTTTTATTCAATATGGAACCCCTCTGAATCTTCTGCACATCTTACTTCTGTGAAGTGCAGACCCTTGTATATGGATATGTAATTGCAGTCAAAGGGACCACTGCGGGAGAAAATAATGAATGCAGGTCTGTTGTGTTCCCAACGGAGAGTTAGGATAACAGAAATTACCCTCTCAGCTGGATTGGTGGTTCCTGGGCCATCTTTTCCTCCCTCACCCTCCATTTTGTCCCTCTCAACAGCCAACTGGAACCCCCCTACCCAAGACGGCACTGACCAGCCACGGAGGTCTGTGTTCGAGTTCAGCGCTACCAGGGGACACTTTTAACTCCAGCGTCGAAGCCGCATCCTCTGTTTCCTCCGACTCAGGAGAGGGAATTGTGGTAGGTTAACCCAGTGTGGTGCAGGAAGAGGGCTGTCTGAATGCTTTCTGCCCCCCCAACATTTCTCACCAAGCTCTTGGCCCAGGAAGGGAACGATCTTTGGGCGTGGAAAGACAAGGGTCGTTGCGAGGCACGGTACTTGTGTCTTCTGAGGGTGCGTGTTCGTGCGTGAGAGGGGATACCCGTTAGGCGTGGCTGGCCTGGCGTCAGATGCGTCCACCACGCTGGCTGTGTTTGGTCAATACACTGAATCTTAAACTAGCCAGTGGCTGAATTCACACATGCCAAATTCAGTGTCATGTTCCCGTTCCGATGTTTATGGTTCCTCGTAACGTTTCACATGTCATATCTGCAGTTGCGTGCCTGCCTGGCCACGCTGGTAAATTTCCTTTGTGCTGACTGGTGATCTTCTGGAATGTATGTTTGGGTTATCTCTGCTGTTCAAGGTTACTTTCTCAGGCCGATTCTAACGGTTGCTAGCATCTGGGGGGGTGGTTGCTATGCTAGCCTGAGGGGAGGGTTCGCAACGGGAGCAAGGCTTTTTAAGTTTGTATTTGGCGCGCTTTTGCTCATTCTCAGCTTTCTTCGTACTTTGCATACTATTCATTCAATAAATTAGTTTTCTCTAGTAACTACTGATGAGACTCCTTTTATTGGAATAGGCAATCATTACATTCAGGTAAAACATGGTACCGGGAACTTCTCGTTCAGCGTGATGCGGGAAACTCAGCCGTGGGGTGAACTGTCATCTCGCACTGCAGTTGGGTTTATTGAATAATATTGGGTTTATATTAAACCCAAATAAATAAACCCAATTGCCGTGTAAGAGGGCAGTGTTCATGTGGTTGTTGTGTTCTGCTAACCCAGGCTTAGGGGTAGGGGTGTGCTTGCGGGGGGGAGGTCAAGGTGGCAGCCGCGGTCATGAGGTTGAAGTCCCACAATTTTTTTGCGTGTGTCATACATGCAACACATGTGAAAAAGGGCAGGGCTTCAGTTGCACAGACACAGCCGTTATCTTGACTTTTCTGACCCCTCTTAGACACCTCTTCTTGTGAGAACGTAGCCAATTTTTGTGTACATAAAGAGACCAACCAGATCATGGCTTAAGGAGATGTCCTTGTTATACCACTTGCTAGCTATTTTCCAGGTTCACACAACACACAGAACCAGGAACTAAACTATCAGGGTTCTCCCAGAACATAAACAAACCAAGGATAAAACTAAGGAAGCTTAGCAAAACGTGGCAGTGCAGCGGCTAAGTCTGCTGGCTCAGTATATTGGGGTGAATGCAGTGCTGGGCATGACTAACCCTTCCCTGTTCTCCTTTTGCACAGCCTGGCAGTGCAGCGAGGGCCACCTCAGCCAGTGTGAGCGTCGGGGAACCCACCTCAGCACCTGCCCAGGGCACCGTCCTTCATTTCCTCACCCGCCTGCGCCGTCACGCCAGCCTGGAAGGAGCGAGTCCCTATTTCAGAATCAAGAAGTGGAAACTGGAGACCAGCCAGCGGGCGTCCAGTCTGGACACAAGAGGTGGGTGACTCTGCAGGGCAGGGGGTGGGGCTGCTGGAATCACTAAGTCATCTTTCCCCATTCCTGGAGTGTATGTGGGAAAGACCTCAGGAGACTGGGCCACAAGACACTAACAAGGGAATGGCCAGATAAGAGAGGGCATAGCCCGCAGCTGGATAGTGGGCAGGGCAAGAGGCTCAGGAGGGACCCTCCCTAGTTTCTCGGGCTGTGGAGGAGACGGTGGGAGATTTGTACTTTCAGACTTGCAAGATTCTGTTTATTGTAAGGCTCCATTAAGTAGAATTAGCTCATCTGGTCGTGATTCCTATCTGATTTAACCTGAGAGGCCGACATCAATCTTGCAAGTCTGAAAGTACAAATCTCCCCCCGCCCACCGGTCTCCTTTACAGCCTGAGAAACGAGGGAGGGTCCCTTCTGAGCCTCTTGCCCCGCCCACTGTCCAGCTGCAGGCTATGCCCTCTCTTATCTGACCGTTCCCTTGGCAGCGGCCTTTTGCCCACTCTCCCAAGGTCTTTCCCACGTACCATTACATGGAGAGACAGGATGGCTGGAAACCATCCTCCAAACATCTAATAAGTTTGGAGTGAAGGAAAATCTCCTTCAAGTCAAGCCTGACTCCATGTGAAACCACCTGGGGTGGGGTGGGGTTGCAATAAGGTGATGATGAGGATGATCATGTGCCACCAAGTTGTTGCTGACTCTTAGCGGCCGCATAGATAGATTTTCTCCATGACGATCGGTCCCTAACTTGGTCTTTTAGACCTTCCAGTGGTGCACCCATCACTGTTGTATCTCAATGTATCTGGCCACCCTTCTCGCAACAACTCGGGGTGGCTAACATAAAATTAAAACAGAATAGCAAAAACTGCTGAAACCAGTAATGATAATGATAATATACGAATACAAGGTAGTCCCTGCTTACTGATGGTAATTGGGACTGGGAACTCTGGGGCTGAGCAACGTGGTCGTAAGGCACGACGTCACGTGAACTCCCCAACTTATGACAGCAGTTCTGGCAGTCCCGGTTGCCGTCGTTAGGTGAATCTCGCACGGTCACAGTGTTCCGTGGTCACATGGGCGCCATTTGCAACCTCCTGCTGGCTTCCCTGTTGACTTTGCTTGTCGGAAGCCAACAGTGAAGGTCGCACATGGTGATCACGTGACTGTGGGACGCTGCAATGGCCACAATTACGAGGACCTGTTGTAAGTACCTGTCCTAACAGCCAGGAATCACGCTGAGACGAGGAGTAGGTCTCTAGTGTTTTATTACTGCTACATTAGACAGAAATCCTAACAAACTGAAGAAGCGTGGGAAAAACCCAGACAGATAAACCCCAAAAGTCAAGGCGGGTCTGATCTGTGTCTCTTTGAATGGCTGCTTAACTCCTCAGTACTATGCATGCGTTTTCCCCCCTGGATAGGGGCCCCTTCCAGCTTGCCATCAGTACTCATGACAGTACCCATCATTCAGCATGTCGTAACTTCAAACGGTCACTGAACTAGTGGACGTTAAACGAGGACTCCCTGTAGTGGCAGGTGAGGACAACGCAATCATTGCAGTAACATTTGCTGCATAGGCCCTGTCCTAGCCTATCATGCTAAGATTTCCTGGCGGTCTCCTGTCCTAGTACTAACCAGGTGTGATCCTGGTTAGCTTTTTGAGATTGGCCGTGTTCAGCTTGGGACTGCTACCTGCTTTAAGTTAGAAACTTGCCATCCTAGAGCTCAGATTCTTTGTCCTTATGGTCCTGTTTTGAACCCTCTGACAGCAACAGCCTTAGGGTCTCCATCAGAAAAAGGACTTGCCCATCACTGGTTCCCTGGTCCATGAATGACAACAGTGGGGTTGAACGGTGGGCCTTCTGATTGCAAATTGGGTCTGCTATCTCAGAGCTACCTACAACCACAATTGGGACTGGAATTTCCATCGTAAGTCATTGTGGTCGTAAGTCGAGTCACTATGTGACTGGACCTGATTTTATGACCATTTTTACAACAGATGTTAAGTGAATCACTGCAGCTGTTAAGCAAATCATGGGTTGTTAAGTGAATCATAGGTTGTTAAGCGAGTCCAGCTTTCCCAATGGGCGTTTTTTGCTGGAAAACGACAAAAAAAAATCATAAAATGAGATCACATGACTGCTGGACACTGCAATCAGTCGTAAATACGAGCCAAAATGCAATCATGTGACTGTTGGGGGGTGCGACATTTGTGATGTTCAGAAGTACTTTGCAGGCCGTAAAGCACCCATTCCGAGGCCGTCATAACTTCAGACCGTCATTAAACCAGCGGTTATAAGTCGAAGACTACCTGTATGACCTTTCTGAAAACTTCTAATTTTTCCTTTTCCAAACTCTGCCTCTTGGTTTTCTCTATATTTAGTTTTGGTCACCAATTTATTCTTCTTTCATGATGTCCTGCAAACTATTTGGGTGGGTAAACCAAGGAGGCAGCACAAGCTGTTTTGCGAGCAAAGATGGATGATAATGATGCTGTTCCTCTTGAAGGAGTTCAGAATGGTGGTTAAAAAGGACAATGCTCCCCAGCTGCTATAAAATAACAATAAAAAGACAACCATTAAAATCAAATGTTGCCAGTCTGAACTTAGCACGGTTGTTCTTATGCTGGGTGTACTACAGGTAGTCCTCGACTTATGACCGTCTGTTTAACAACAGTCCGAAGTTATGACAGCCTCAGAATGGGTGCTTTACAGCCCGTAAAGCACTTCCAAGTGTCGCAAAACGTCGCACCGCCACCTCCATAGTCACCTGATCGATTTTGGGTGCTTGACAACCAGCTTGCATTTATGACCAGTTGCAGCGTCCTGCAGTCACACGATTGTGTTTTGCAACTTTTTTGCCTTTTCTGGCAAAAAACGCCCATTGGAGAAGCCGGATTCACTTAACAACCGCCATAAAAGTGGTTGTAAAATCAGGTCCAGTCACGTTTTGACTTGACTTATGACCGCAACGACTTACGATGGAAATTCTGGTCCCAATTGTGGTCATAAGTCGAGGACTACCTGTATCTGAGAGAAGATCCCATAGTATCTAGTTGAACTTTCCCCAAGAGGAGGAAATGGGCTCACCACCATTTGTGCATCACTTGACCCTGACAGTTGAGCTGCATTCTGTCTCACTGGGAGGTGGCTGGCTGGGGTACAAATACAGGATGACCAGGGTGTCCTTGGTGGGAATAGCCCAGAGCTGTGGCCTGCAGGGATTTGCTGCCTGCAGCAACTGCCTCATCTGTCTAATGACAGGGCCGGTCCTGTATTGCATCTCATCGTGTTATGAGACTCCAGCTTTTGATTTAGTAAGTTGTCAAGGGAAGCCAAAATATGATTTGTTTGAATTCAGCGGCAACTGCTTTTGGTCAGCATGGTGTGAACCCAGTCTAAGTGTGTCTGTATGTGTGTGTACACAGAGTTGGGCCTCATTTTCAATGGAGTCTGACAGAGCGGGCCATAGAATATCCATAGTAATAATGTAATATATATTTTTAATCCATTCAATCATATCCAATTCTCGGAGACTGCCTGGGCTAGTCCCAGCAGTTTTCTTGGCAAGGTTTTTTGGAAGTGGTTTGCCATTGCCTCCTTCCCAGGGCTGAGAGAGAGGGGCTGGCCCAAGGTCACCCAGCTGGCTTTGTGCCCAAGGCAGGACTAGAACTCATGGTCTCTCAGTTTCTAACCTGGTGCCTTAAACCACTACACCAAACTGCCTCTCATTATTATTATTATTATTATTATTATTTAAATTTGTCTGTCACCCAGCTCTTAACAACACTGGACAGAAGTTAACTAACTTGCTAACTGCTTGTTTAGGTTGGCCAATCAGTGAACCCAGAGCTGTTCCTCCTTCAGCAGCCCAGTTTCTTACTGTTTTGAGATGGAAAACACCGGAAAGCTTTTGGGGGGAAGCTTAAAATAACACAGTTTTGTTTTCCAAACACTTCCTTGATTGATTGATTGATTGATTGATTGATTATGTGCCATCAAGTTGGTGTCAACTTTTAGCAACCACATAGAGAGATTTTCTCCATGGGGATCTGTCTCCAGCCTGGTCCTTCAGATCTTCCAAGGGTGGATCCATCACTACTGTAATTGAATCCATCCCTCTTGCTGCCAGTCGTCCTCTTCTTATCTTTCCTGCCACCTTTCTAATCATTATAGACTTCTCAACAGAGCAAGATATTTATACTGATGGGTTGATTATGTGCCATCAAGTAGGTGGTGATCCTTAGAGGCCACATAGATGGACCTTCTCCAGGATGATCTGTCCCAACTTGGCCCTTCAGGTCTTGCTGTAACTGAGTCCATCTCCCTTCCTGCTAGTCGTCCTCCTCTTCCCTTCCACCTTTCCCAGCATTACGGACTTCTCCCAAGAGCCAGAGAACAGGAGGATTTCAGGGCGGGGAAACACTTCCCTACAGAGCAGAAGAAAGATCCTACGTCTTCCCAATTGTGGGATGTTGTTGCTTACTTCCCATTATATCCCCAGCCACTCCCATCAAACATAGTGGTCCCAAAAGATTGCTGGTTCCCAAATTGAAATCACGGACCAGGAACACTTTGAAGAATACCTCTGCTGCAGGCACAAATGGACTCAGTGATTTCAGTGCTTGACTTGGAGGAATAAAAGTTGTGTGTACCCTGCCCGTGCTTCAGCCCCCATCTTTTCCTTCCCTTGCACCAGGGTCTCCCAAGCGTCACCAGTTCCAGCGACAACGGGCCGCAAGCGAAAGCATGGACCAGGATCGGGATCCTCACCAGACGGACATCATCCAGTACATTGCCCGGACAGACGACATGGTTTTCCGGCCCGTGGCTGGACCGTTCCTGCCTGCGCCGGCCAGTCCAACATTATCTCTCGGCAGGTATTTTTCAGTAGATAAGTGGGAATGGGGGGTGGGATGGAGTGCGTGTGAAACAGGAGGAGGGTTGAGAAGCCTTTGGCAGCTCTGGAGTGGAAAAACCAGATCAGAATGGACGTTACCTCCTTTTGGAGAAGGACCACACAACCTGACTGTGCTGCTATTTAGTTCAAAACTTGAGTTTTCCCAATAAATAAATAAAAGCAGAAGTGCATGTTGGAGCCCTTGGCCATCTGCCTTGGACTGTTGCAGCCTGGGGACGTTGGGGTGTTGAGTGGATGTTGTGAGGGTTCTCACAAAATGGCTGCCTACCAGCTCTGACTAGTAGGGACTATCTTTTTAAGTATGGATGGCAGGAAATCTGTCTTCTTCCTTCACTGTGTATGTTGGGTTTGCTGAGGTCCTTCCTCTCAAGATCAAACAATATTCCAGTCCTCATTGTCCTAAATAATAAATGGACTTCAATGGGAAGCTATTTTAAACCAGACTCTTTGTTCAGCAGCAGCTCTCTAAAATCTTCATCAAATAAGCTTTCTCATCATTGTCTCTTTATTTTTATTATTATTTTTTTAAAATGACTGACAATGCTGGGGTCAAATTGGCTACGTACAGCAGATTTTCTTCCCCTGAGCTGTGCTCCTACACCTTGGGAGCTATGATTTGAATGCTAGGTTGTTTACTGGATAAGAACCTGAATAATGTATGAACGTGGTGACCAGATGCTTTACCTCTTCCTTGCTAATGCACACTTTAAAAAAACTTGTAATTTAAAAATAGATTTGGAAGCAATTATCTACTTCCCACCCCACTCCCTCTCTTAAAACGGAGGCTGAATGGTCTGTCTCAGGACAACAGCTGGTCTCCCGGAAGAACATGAGAATGGAAGAAGAGGCTGGATCAGGCCATCTGCTTATCGTCCAGCCTTCTGGGTCACCCAGTGGGGCACTGAATGCTTTTGGGAAGCTCATCAGCTTGGATATGTCGATGAAGGTTCTCAGTCCCCCAGGTGGAATTGTCTGTAGGTTGAGTCATGGCAACTGGATTTATTTCTTTTTGGCTGAAACGTTTCGCTGCTTGTCCAAGCAGCTTCTTCAGTTTGGGCAAAGGTTGGTGAGAGATCCCATATATGTCTTCCGGGGTGGCTGCATTGTCCCTACACCTGACTGGCTATTAATTGTGCCATGGAGGTGTGGATTGCCTTTGGGATGTCTCACTCCTAAATCCCTTGTTCATCCCCAAGTGGATCCTTAAGAGTGGCCTTCCTGGTGGTCTTAATCTTCCTGGGGACTGATGAAAGAGCAGCATGAAAAGTGGGGGACAAGTTGTGTCTGAGGCCTCTGCCTCTGTTGAGGGAAGGATTTTCCACTTTGGCATGAATGGATTCCTTAACCCCTCTCTCAAACCACCTATCTTCTCTGTCCAAAATGTGAACACTGTTGTCCTCAAAAGGAAGATTAAGACCACCAAGAAGGCCACTCTTAAGGATCCACTTGGGGATGAACAAGGGATTTAGGAGTGAGACATCCCAAAGGCAATCCACACCTCCATGGCACAATTAATAGCCAGTCAGGTATAGGGACAATGCAGCCACCCTGGAAGACATAGTACATGGGGTCCCTCACCAACCTTTGCCCAGACTGAAGAAGCTGCTTGGACAAGCAGCGAAACGTTTCAGCCAAAAAGAAAGAAATCCAGTTGCCATGACTCAACCTACAGTCATCAGCCTGGACTCTTCCACTGTATTTTTGCAACCACATTTGCTGCCTCCCATTCAGGAAGTAGCTGGTAGTCCCCAGCCATCAACATTAGTAGCCATGAAGAGTTTCATCATCCATGAATCTGCCCAATTCCCTTCATTGGCATCCGACTCGGCTGCCATGCTCATGACTGTCAGCAACATGAGCAGGTATTTGCCATGTGCGAGAGGTGAGGACAATCAAGTGGGGTGGGCAGGACTTCAATAGCACTGTTGAGACCACCATCTTGCCTTTTTTGACTCCCCCTGTGGGTGTCGCTGGTCCCGGAGGCTACCCTTTGAAGAGCAAGTGTAGGCCTTGGCCTGAAAAAGACGCACAAACTCGTAAGAACTGGAATCGCTCTGGAGTGCTGGACGTTCTTTCAGCCAGCATTGTTGGACAGGTAGTCCTTGCTTAACGACCACAACTGGGACCAGAATTTTGGTTGCTAAATGAAACAATCATTAGGCAAATATGACCCAATTTTACGACCTTTTTTGCAGTGGTCATTGAGCAAATCACTGCAGGCGTTAAGCGAACCACATGGTTGTTAAGCGAATCACGCAGTTTCCCCGTTAATTTTGCTTGCCAGAAGCTGGCTGGGAAGGTCGAAAATGGCGATCACGTGATCACGGGACACTGTGACAGTCATAAATGTGAACCACTTGCCAAGCACCCAAATAGTGATCATGTGACCGTGGGACTGCTGCGACGGTGGTAACTACGAGGACCGATCACAAGTCGTTTTTCCAGCACCGTCGTAAGTCCGTGCCATCGCTAAACTAATGTTTGTTAAGCAAGGACTTCCTGTAGACATAATCTTCTAAGAGCAGAAGTCCAGCATTTATTTACTTATTTATTTTAGCACATTTTTCCACCGCCCCTCTCAAACACGACTCTGGGCGGCTTACAATATATTAGAACAACAACAATTCATATCAATTAAAAACATAAAATATAAATATACAATATAACAACGTTCTAGAAATATACAAATGTTATAAAATAGATAAGTAACAAGCTAAAACCCAAGATGGTAAGATGTTAAAGTTCCCCAGGGCCGTATTATGGCGCCAGCCACCCCCACAGCGAATTATCTCCTCTTCCGCCCCAGGTGAGGTGGCACAGCCCCGTCTTAAGCCCCTTCCTCAAGGCCGGGAGGGCAGGGGCTTGCCTCATCTCTGCGGGTAGCTTATTCCAAAGGGCGGGAACTCTGGCAGAGAAGGCCCTCCTCCTGGACCCTGCCAAGCGACACTCTCTCGCAGACAAGGTCTGCAACGTGCCCAGTATTGTTCGGTTGATCATTTCTGGCTCCCTGGAGGAAGGCTCTGGACTTGGCATGAGTTCCAGGGTTACAGCGATTCTTTTGCTCGGCTCCAAGCCTGGGATTGCTTCTGTTTTCAGTCTCGGTGGCATGTGGTCATTGAGTTCAGGGTGCGCCAAGAATCTCCTTGCACTCTCTGGTCATTGTTCCAGGTTCTGCCTGCGACGCCAGAAGCCCTGTGTCTTTTTTAAAGGCAAAGTGTATTTGTTTCCCACTGTAGGTTAGAGTCTTCCGAAGCACCCAGCCCCACCCCACCTGAGCCTCTCCCATCGGAACCACAACCCACCCCCCTTTATCACGACATCTGGAGCCTCAGGGCGTCACTAGAAAAGTGCGCTTCGTCAGAGCAGGGCAATGACCGGGACTCGGTGCCTAGTGATGGCGGGGAGAGCGTCTCCTCGAGTGGGGGGCTGCCCAGTTTCTCCTCTTCCCTGGCCGACGAGGCTGAAGGAGGAGATGAGAAGCCCTGGGGGAAACCTAAGCAGGACAGCGTGGAGTTGGAAGCCGGGACACGTAAGCTCTTGCAGATGGATAGCGGCTACGCCTCCATCGAGGCCCCCAGTGGACGGGCAGGAGAGGACCAGACGGCCTCGGAGAAACGCTTCTGCTTCACCAGCGCGGGACGCAAGGCCACCATCTTTGAGAGCTTTGAGGGCCAGGAACCAGAAGAGGAAGAGGAGGAGGAGGAGGAGGAGGAGGAGGAGGAGGAGGAGGAGGAGGAAGCAGCGGGGGCCGTGGGTGGACTTCCCCCCTCCAGTCCACTGCTCTGGGCCCCATATGGGCAGATGTTCCCTGCCCGGGAATCCTTCCCTCGCCGGGACTACAGCATTGATGAAAAAACAGACGCGCTCTTCAACGCCTTTGTCCGCCACGACCCCCAATTCGACGAATCGCCCCTGCGGGCAAAGCACCGGTCCCGGACCCATTTGCGGAAGCAGTGGCAGCGCACCAGGCAGTACAGCGACCCCGGGGTGCACTACCCCCTGGCCCTGGAGAGGCACCGGACCCCTCTGCGCCGGGGCGACAGCGTCAACTACCCCTTGGAAGGGCGCTACCACAGCACCCTGCCCCGCATTGTCAGCGCTGGGGACGAGGAGGTGGCTGTGCCCGCCGCAGAAACTGGGGACAAGATCCAGGTGATTGAGGAAGAGCCGCCGGAGGAGGCCAGAATGGGGCCTGACCCATATGGCAGTGGCTGCCTTGAAGGGGGTCAGTGCCCAGGGCTGGGTGACCTGGGCACGGGACTCATGGACAAGATCGCTGGAGGGCTGGGGGACATGTTTTTCACACCCTTGAAAAAAACAAGAGAGAGTCTTGAGTGTGTGATGGTGGTGGCCCGTGCTTCCCCGGATCACAGCCCCGAATAGTGGCGCGGGGAGGCACCGTGATTACCATCTCTCGAGTGCGCCGGGGGTGCCGGTGCAGGACCCACCCACCAGCCAGCCAGCCAGCCGGGACTTAGGGCGCTTGAGGGGTATGAGGGCGTGGAGCTAGTTCAAGGAACGCCACCCAGCACACCTGCCCTGACAGCGATCCGCTGTGTTCTAGGGAGTCCCACCCGGAGGTACCCTTGCGTGTTGAAGGTCTGGGGCTGAAGACGTTCCCCGTGGACATCCTTGTCTCGCTAGCCAGAAGATGGAGCCCACCAAGGACTGAGGGAAGCTTTGGCGGTACCCATCCATGCCTTGCCAGCGGGGCCCCAAAAGGCAGGGAAGCCCATCCCAAGGGGCAGCCTTCCACTTCCGAGGGTCCAAAGAGCGCAGGGCGTCCATTGGAGCCGAAGGGACTTCCGTTCCCTTCTGGTTGGTGCTGGGGGTGGGGAAGGGGGAAGCCCACCAAGCCTCTCCCTTGTTGCGAAGCAGGTTTGCCAAAGCCGGCGTCTCTCTTGCACAGCCAGGAAGTTAAGTTTTCAGGGGCTCTTTCTTGGTGATAATAAGAAAGAGGAAAGCCCCTGAGCCTAGCGGAGGCCTGACATACCTCACCACCTACGAGCTGGTTGTAGCAGATATTACAGCTCCTTCCACCTTTCCCGAGCACCCCTCTCTCTCTCTCTCTGGTTTTTTACAAGCAATAACCGTGTCCTGTCCTCTCACCCCTGCCAAGCCATCTTTGCTCGAGCATCCTCGCAGCAGGAGGGGGCCAGTGGGGCAGAACCCCACGTCTCGACCGACAGGCATCTCTCCTCCCCGGTCTTTGGCACAGCGGAGTTTGTGGAAGAGTTTACATTTTCTCGGCCGAAGAATCTGCCACTTCTGGGATGGGGCAGGGGGGCGGGTTGGGGTGGGGGCTGGTAGGGGACCCCTGAAACAAAGCACGCTGCTGAAAGGATGAATAGCACAACTCCCTCTATCTTCATTCCCTCCCACCCACCGACCTGCCCCCCCACCTTTTTGGTGGGTCGTTTTCACCTCCCATGGCTGTTCCTTGGTTTTTTCTGTGGTTCCGTTTTTCCATACCCCCTTCCATGGTTCACTCTGCGTCTTCAAGCCATCCTGGGTCTGTTGTTCCACCTTCCTTCCTAGGCCCCGTTCCTACAGCTTACTTTCAGCCAAAATGCCTCAGATTTTCTTGCTGCTCTGACGCAAAGGAAGCAGATTGCATTATTGGGCGATGGAGGCAGCCCAATGGTTGAAGTCAAAATCCATTGACTTCCGTTTCTCATCTTCTGGACCTGGGCTGGAAAAGACATCGACGGCTCTGTTTAGCAACCGGTTTACTCCTGTATGCATGATGGGGGTGGCGGAGAATTTTGTTGTGGCTGTTCTGGGGGGGGGGGGGGAGATGATCACTAGCGTATACCCCTTTCTTTCATCTCAAAGAAACCCACATTCTTTGTTATACCTTATTTTACAAGTTCCCCTCCTCCATCTATACACAAAGCAGGTGTTTTGATGATGATGATGATGATGATGATGATGATGGTTATTTATTTCTGTGTGCTTGTTTTTTCAAGGAAGATCTTATTTTGGTTGCATCCTTTTAGCCGTGCTGGGGAGGATTTCCTTTGTTTGTTTGTTTATTTATTTGCTTTGCTTTTTAATTTAATCCTGCCGGAATGGCAGAGCAAGTGAGGAAGAGGAGGGGGCGGGGGGCACCATCCATCCATCCATCCATCCATCCATTTTCTTTTTGCCCTCCTCTTTCCAATCCTCCTTTTTCACGTGGCAGCCCCAGTAGAGACCGTCCACTTGAAACACGCCGATCCCATTTTTACATTTAAATTTCACTCCTTTTCCTGATGTTGAGCTTCAGGTATTTGCAAGGGTGTTGTTATCACATGTCAAGTAAAAGGGAATGATGATGTGGGCCCGAAGCCGTTCTCCGTGTGTGCGGGGAAGGATGGAAGATAATTTGTTTTTGCAGATTGGCGCTACAGGCGAGGGAGGGCGAGGGTGGAGCGTGTGGGTGTGTTTGCATGCACACAGGCACGCGCCCACAGAGATGTACCATTTCCTTATGTTTTGAATCTGCTTCAGTGGTTCTCCTCCTTTGCCAGGGGCTCAGCTGAAGTAAGCACAAAGCTGCCCATCCACCAACCCGGCTGCCCCATGGCATACAAGAAATGCAAACCACAAATTTCTTTTGAAAACGGACTTGATTAAAAACCATGTGCCAAGAACAGGCGTCGGAGGACATATTGTGTTTGTTGTGAGGGTCTGCAGGTGGCACCTTGGCCAACATCTTAGAGCAGTGTTTCTCAGCCTTGGCCACTTTAAGAGGTGTGGACTTCAACTCCCAGAATCCCCCAGCCAGCATTGCTGGCTGGGGGATTCTGGGAGTTGAAGTCCAGACCTCTTAAAGTGGCCAAGGTTGAGAAGCACTGTCTTAGAGTGTGTCTGCCAATGCAACACGGTCCCCGCAATCCAATTTCCTGGGCATCTGTGGCTTACTGCCCGCCAGACGGGCTCTGGCTTCTGTTTTGGTTTGATTTCCTATGGTTTGAAGATGCTACATGCTGAAGGAGCAAGAGACTCAAATATCTGAGTCATTAATTTGGCTCTGGGCAACCCTTTGGCTTCAAGCCTGAAAAGGTGCTTTGGAGGGGGGACCAGCACTGGAGAAGCTGCGTCTCTTTTGGGGCACTCCGAAGCCCCTTTGGGGGATGCATCCGAGCCACCGCACATATTTCCTTCCTTACTCTATTTCAGCCGAGCCTTTGACCAGAGGCCACAGGTTTCTCTTAGCACGGAAAGGTTTACTTCTAAACGGTACAAACGGGGGTGTTTGTTAGAACTGTACAAACCGGGGCAGAAGCCGTCAGAACTGTACAAACCAGGGAGTCTGTTGGGTGTAGTCAAAAAAGTCAAGATGGCAGCCACAATGGTGGGATTGAAGTTCTGCCTGTTTCTTAGGGACATTGTGACTTTTTGGACCGCCTGGCCTCTCAGGAAAAATGCATGCTTCCAACGAGATGGAAGACCTGATCTTTGTTGGTAGGAACTCTACCATCAGATGCCCTCTTTAAAGTGGGCTGGGAATTCTGGGTCTGGCAGTCCCAGAGTATGTAGAAGGTGCCTGGTAGGGTTAGAAATACAATTACTTTTTTTTCTTTTTATTCGTCTTCCCTCCCGTCTGCCCATTTATTCTGACCAGCTCAGTTCATTTAGGTTTCTTGCCACACCGGGCAACCTTTCTAGTGCCACCTGCAAAGGTTGGATTGAAGTCAAAATCCTGCTGAGTTGCAGCAGCTCCAAAACGGCTTGCCACAGTTTGAAGTAAGAGGGATCACACCTCCCTACAGATTCCCCCAGCAGAATGTTACGTTCAGAGCTTGCATTTGGATTCCAAAGTTCCTGAGCAGACCAAACACACACACTGGTGTGCTGTTTTGTGGAACTCACAGCTGGGGCATCCTAGTCTGTTGGGCTCTAGCGGTGAGGAAGTAAAGGATCACTAGAAAGAAACCTTGGCTGGCTACAGAAATACAGGTAGTCCTCACTTAACGACCACAGTTGGGACTAGAATTTCAGTTGCTGAGTGAAGTGGTCATTAAGTGAATCTGACATGTGAACCAGTTGCCAAGCACCCAAATTGTGATCATGTGACTGCAGGGATGCTGCAATGGTTGTAAGTATGAGGACCAGTCATAAGTTGCTTTTTCCAGCACTGTCGTAAGTCTGAACTGTCACTAAACGAATGCTTGTTAAGCAAGGACTACCTGTAAGCGTAGAAAACAGTGGCATTTAGAGAAAGAGGGCTGCTGTTATGGCCCACCACTAAACATGGATCCCTGAATTGATGGCTGTCCAGCTCACCAACACAGCCATAGCCACCCCCTCTGTGGGATACGGGTTCCCCTAGCAAGCTGCTCTTGCTGATAAGATTTTTTTTTCTAACCTACCCTCAGCATCTCCATTCTTGTAGTTTAAATCCATTGTTTTGCATCCTCTGTGGAGGATGGAGAACAGGTCTCGAGCACCTTCTATGTGAGATCCTGTCAAGGGTTTGAAGAGGGCTATGATATCATTCCCCCTTCCGGCCTTGGATCATCAGGGCGGAGCATTTCCTTCAATTGCTCTTCCAGGACTTGAGTTTCATGAGTTGGGCGCCCAGGACTGAGCAATGTGAGGCCAATTAAAACAGTATCAAGTGAAATCGTAACGGGGGTGTCCACAAAACTTGGCAAAAAAGTCAAGATGGCAGCCATGATGGTGCCATTGAAGCTCTGCCTGTTTATGCACGTCATACACACAAAAACAGGCGGAGCTTTGATCACCCCATCATGGCCGCCATCTTGACTTTTTTGACCACACCCTGCAGACACTCCTGAATAATGACTTCCTCTTATTATTTCTCATTTGGAATTTATACTTCTGTTAATGTAGCCCAAGTCTGTCTGTCCCTTTGTTTGCATCCATATCACCACCAGCTCACACTCCGTTCACAGTCAACTGCTATTCTAAAATCATCTTCACTTATTCCATTACTAAACCGGGCACCCCCCAGCCTCTATCTGTTCACTGGATTTTTGCTTCCTAAGTAATGAACTTTGCCTTTGTGTTACATTTAATTGTTACTTTCAGCCCATTTCAATAAACCCTCAAAATCCTTTTGAATTTTATTTCGGTCTTCTAGTGCATGGGGGATTCCACCCAATTTTGGGTCATCAGCAAAGGTGATCTCTCCATCCAAGTCGTGAGGGACACAGCAGATGACTTGGCTCATCTTTTCAGCAAACATTCTGGTTTTAAAGGGTGCTGGAACGAGAAGATGGTGGGAGGAGAGGATCCAAGCCTCTGTTAAGCTTCACTGCCACATGAAGGCCTCTGAACATTTTGTGCAGCCTTAAGAGATACTGACCAAGCTAACCTGGGTGTTGAAAACACAGAAGCTGGGTGTGTATCACATGCTTAACTATGGTTTGCTCAAAAGTGGGAATTAAGCTCGGGGTAAACTGTAAGGAAACTCTATGGGTGGAGATGGCACAACTCGTTAGACCAAATGTAATTGGCCACTTTGTGGCTCGGGGTGTCGTACCAAAAGCACCACAAGGTCCTCCGTAAGATACAGGCTGGGTCTGCCCTACCTAAAGTCTTGCCACTTACTGTACAGGAGTCACTAGGACAAGGATGCGTTGACTCCCAGGAGGAAAAGAACTAACAGCCTTTGCCAACAGTGGCCATTCACTCAGCTGATGTGATGGCGTGGTGCCAGAACTCAACGGGTACCATAGGATGTTGCTGAGTTGATGTTCACCATCCTTACAATTTGGGACTATAAATTCTGTACATTTCTTAAGCCCCAGTCCCCCTTAAGCATGTGTCCCAAACCTGCTGCTGACATAGCTGGAGAGTTCAAAATTACAGGGAACACAGCCCCCTGTATGAGCGGCTGGGTGCCCACTGCTTCGGAGACGTGTCTTCAGATGACCCCAGGGGTCCCTGTCCTTTGCAAACCGAAGGGCAGGGCAAGACCTAAGAGGTGGAATTGGCAGGGAAGCAGTTACTTACAGCAGAAAGGCCTTCATTTAGGAACTACTCAACAGGGTAGTAGGAACTGAGAGACAGTCTCTGCTTTTTAGAGAAATTCACACCGAGGTTGCACAGCCCTTTGGCAGAGATGCTGAACCTCCAAGATTCCCATGCTGAGAGCAGCCTGGACTTCACCGAGTGGGTGCAAAATCTCGTCCAACTCTGTTGTTTTACAGCTGATGCCTCTGCATAACTGGTTGGTTTTCACTTCTGTGTGCCTAAAGCAAAATGTTGCAATCACTTGTGGCTTGACCCTTTCTATCTGGAGGTGGCCGAGATTGGACCTCTGCAGCAAAGGAGGTGATCTGCAATCCCCCCAGGTGTGAACTTTTTCTGGGTGGGGGGGAAGGTTGGGTTCTCCTAACATGACCCCCCAACGGTCGATCACATTTGCACTGTGTGCGTTGGGTGAGGCTGAGGTTAGTTGGTGAGGGTCTGCATGAACCCAGAAAAGTGTGTCAAACCATGACTAAGTTAATCACTATTGTACAATGACAGCCGACGAATGGTTAGGCTTCACTGACTAGGCCACTTACCTGCCTCTCAAATTTTAGTTAAACATTTAAACCTAATCCCACATTACTAGACCTGGCTCAACTCCATAACTCAAACCACAGTGGTGGCATTTGCAGAGTAGCATAAAAACATACATTGCATTCAACATCCAAAGCCACAAACTCCTATATTCTAGTGTAGCGTATGCTCCAGACCATTGTGCTAAGTTATTTCTTCAGCTTGCTTCGATTTATGTCCAAAGTTAACCATATTTTAGCCAGTAGTGCAGACCCAGCCTATCCAGCATGCATCCTGCTTCCATGTTGTTGTTGATTCGTCCAGTCGCTTCCAACTCTTTGTGACTCCATGGACCAGCCCACGCCAGAGCTTCCTGTCGGTCGTCAACACCCCCAGCTCCCCCAGGGACGAGTCTGTCACCTCTAGAATATCATCCATCCACCTTGCCCTTGGTCGGCCCCTCTTCCTTTTGCCCTCCACTCTCCCCAGCATCAGCACCTTCTCCAGGGTGTCCTGTCTTCTCATTATGGGGCCAAAGTATTTCAGTTTTGCCTTTAATATTCCCTCAGGTGAGCAGTCTGGCTTTATTTCCTGGACCTGCTTCCATACAAATGCAGAAAACTCAACAGTTTATTGAAATCCTTTCCCTGGACTGAAGGTCAAAGAACAGTCCTAAGGCGAAGCAATACGAGAGCAATCTAAACCATAATGTGGTTTGTTTTGACTTAATGCAGGGTGCTAACCATCTTACCAAGCCACCCATAGCTTTTAGTCAGTAAGCCAGTTTACGGCATAATGGAGCATGCTGACCCTGCGAGGGGCACCTTGCTGTGGGGGCTCCAGAGAAGAGCTCAGGTGCCTTAATGTTCCCTGGCAGTGCCACACACACACTCAGAATCATGTTGGGCCCCTTGAATCCAGATCACTGCAGAGATAAAGTGGATGCACACCGGGCTTGAACCTTGTTTTCACTGATGGTTGCTCATCAAGCTGCAGAGAGAGAACTGGGGGGTTCTACAAGATTCATTCCAGGTCCTGGACTTCAGTATCTTGATTATTTGGAAGAAAAGGGAAAGCGAACACTTAGCAGATCTGCAGATGGTGGACAGCTAATTCGAGTTAATTTTTTTTTAAAGTTCCTAATGTAAGAGCTAAATTTGACAGTGGAAACAAGGACCTAGAGAGCTGGTGGGCTTCTCTTCTTGGGATGTCTTCAAATGGAGGTTAAATAGATGCCTGCCAAGGATACTTTAGAGATTCTACACTAAGCAAGGGGTGGTTTTGATGGCCTCAAGGGCCCCTTCCTATTCTGGTACTACGCACTCCCTGTCTCCGAATACCAGAGAACAGGGCCACCAAATTTCAGAAACTGCGTTGCTGCAGTTCAAGGGTGTAGCTTGAAAGAAAACCGGGGACCACCAAGGGAAGTCCACAATTGCCCCCTTCTGCTTTAGCAGCCCATGAAAACCAGGAACAAGCCAGCATTCCCAATTCCCACAACACATTAAACAACTGCAGGGGTCAGCTCTTCACTGCTTGACCTGATCTGCGTGGTCTAAAGGGCTGGCTCCTGAAAGTAACTGTTTTCTGGATGCTCTGGCTTCACCAAACCATCCCTTAACCAGACTGGCTGCATTCTCACAGCATGAAAAGCCACAAAACCCTAAACAAAGCAAGCATGTGCTATGAACACAGCTGAGAGGTTTTTAAGGGACCCGGATGAACCATGTTGTGTGAACCCACCGGCAGTTCAGCAAAAAGAAAAACTTGGCCCCCTTGGTCTTCACCAAGGTTCATGTTGGAACTTGTTGAGATGCCTTCCTCTCAGATCAACTTCCTTGATCAGAGAGAAGACAGTATCTACATTTATTGATGACTGGAAACCCTTTATGGACTTTTTGCGTGAAACAGGAAAAAAACGTGAGATTTATGGTTTTGATGACGAGACAGGATGGATCATGAAAGCAGAGAGTTGTGTTGTAAACCTATAATTGCACTTATAACTGCTGAAAAGAAGATCAGAAGCTACTTCCTTGTATCTTTTTTTCTTTTTTTCCCCTTCCTTGCACTTTTAGCTTTTTCTTTGATTTTTCTCCTCTTTCTTCCTCTATATTTATTTATTTATTTTTCATATTTCTTTACCACCCATCTCTAACAACGAATGTTACTTTGTATTAGTTTTCATCTTCCTTTAAAAAAAATCTTTAATAAACATTATATTAAAACAAAAACAAAAACTGGTCCCCATTTCCCTGATGGAGGCAAAATAACGTGAAGAGAACTGCAGTGTTAAAAGTGACAGAAAAGGAGGTGCCCTCGTTGCAACCCCACAAACCGACTCCGTAGAACCATCTCTCCATGGAATCTTTATTTTCTTTTTAAAAAAGGAAAAGGAAACAAAACAAAAACCAGAAAAGCACTCACTTCCCTTTGCTCCAGCCCTTATAAACAGCATGCAGATTTGTGTGTGTGTGTGTGTGTGTGTGTGTTTGTTCTATTCAGGGGAGGTTGCTGCTCATATTTTATTTTAAAATACCAGTTTGATTCTTATCCCCTGCTCAATTTTTGTACCGCCACCCCTCCCCCACCATTTCAAATGCTTCGTAATGGATAAAGACGTCTCTAGGGATATTGCAAAAGAAAAAAAAGGGGGGGAAGAAAAAAAAGGGGCCAAGAAGGGAAAAATAATATTTCAAATATATATATATATATATATATATATTTATATATATATATATTATATATACACACACGCACACCCACACACACACACATATATATATATAATATAATATATATATTATATATATATATATATATATATATATATATATATATATATATATATATAATAAAACAGTAGTCTACTACATAAAGTGCGTGTCAATGGCTTGCAAGATTCCAAACACACCCAGGAAGGTGAGAAACAGGGTGTTTGCACGAGGAACACCATTCCCTAAAGACCATTCCCTGGCTCTCCCCTGACATGAGTCCGGGCATCTGTTGGCCACACACAGCATCGCAGTCAAAGGGGAGCGCGGACCCCGTCAGAAGAACAACAGTTAGCCTCTTTTGAAAAAGGAAAGACGCGCTGAAGGAGGTCGCAGGTGGGTGCAAGACACCGTCCAATTTTCCCCTTGGGTTTGTCTCATTAAAAAAAAGTTCTTTTTTTCTTTTTTTTTCTGATTGCAAGCTTGTTCTACAGGTCATCTGCTACAGGTGGGTGGGTAGAACGGAGGAGGCCCGGATGGACGTTGGGATGGCTGCTTAGGGCAGCAGGCAATTTGGAACTCTGGCTGCAAAGAAGAAGGGAAAAACAAATTCAAGTTTGTAAGAGCATTTATCTTACACTTCCTGCTTCCCACCCTTCCCAGGGAAAAAACAGCAAGCACAGTAGACTCGATTAACACAAAACTGCATGTTACAAGGATAAATCCAAAGTCATTAACAGGCTCCCAAATCTAAATGGAATTCACTAAGCCTGTATGGCCAGAGAGGAATCCACAAAGGTAGGGACTGCACATTGTAGTTTAGGAACTTGATTTCAGGTAGTCCTCACTTACTGACCATTCGTTTTGTGACTGTTCAGACTTACAACAGTGCTGAAAAAACCGACTTACAACCAGTGCTCACACTTATGGCCATCGCAGCGTCCCCGTGGTCACGTGATCACGATTTGGGCACTTGGCAACTGGTTCGCATTTATGACTGTTGCAGCGTCCCATGGTCACATGATCATCATTTTTTACCTTCCCAGCCAGCTTCTAGCAAGCAAAATCAATGAGGAACTGCATGATTCACTTAACGACCACATGGTTCGCTTAATGACTGCAGTGATTCGCTTAATGACTGGTGCAGAAGTTGTAAAATCAGGTCAGATTTGCTTAATGACTGCTTTGCTTAGCAACCAAAATTCCAGCCCCAATTGTGCTTGTTAAATGAGGACTACCTGTAATCAGCCTTCCCCAACCTGGTGCCCTCCAGCTGTGCTGGTCAATTCAGGAACTGATGTTCACCCTCTGGGAGGTACCACGGTCAGGGCTAGGTCAGCTAAGAGATGCTTAATCAACTTTTTTTTAAAAAAGGGATATCCTGATTCTTCAACCACACCTCGGCCTGTCCTCACCTGGCATTTCCCAGTTTGCCGTGGGGGATGATGGGAGCTGGAGTCAAAGCCGTGGGAGAAAACAAGGATAGAAAAGGCTACAGGAGGTGAATGTACATAAATGCTACTTGCATCAGCATTCAACAAGTCTGGAAGAGGGCAGGTTGGGGGGGCTCTAACTTCCCTGATTCCAAAACCACGTGGATGTTAGCCATGCAACTTGGATAATTATGGAAGATGGAGTCCAACCCAGCTCAGGGGGCATCAGAAGGGGAAGGCGACCTACATGGGCTGCAGGGAATGCAACCTAGCCCACCCATACCACCTTTCTTTAGAAATACTTTCCTAATTTAAGACCAACAGATCAGCAAAAACCTGTGTGATCAAACTGGGGAATAATTGGGCCAAGTATTGTGCAGGGCCCACGGGAGAGACATTTGACCATTACTGCGCAAGAGGAGGGGGCCAGACCCCCCCTTGACCACTGTCCACCCTGGCCAGCTGCAACTTGCAGGCGATGGAGCTGACCACACTCCGATGGTACAAGAATGGAGGGCCAAGACTTTGGGAGGGCCTGGATGGGGGCAGGCTGTGGCAGGCAATACCAAGGAGTCGTAGGGAGGCGGCTTCCCGTTGTCTCCAATTCAAGTGCCATTAAAGGTTACATTCCACAGAAACGGAACAGAACACGGCTGCAGAATTTGCCTTGCTGCAGTGCAGAACTGGGGGTGCCTTCGTTTGCAAAAAGCACCTCCCTCCCCACGCCTAGCATAAGGAACAACTACACCTCTAGCTGCAAGCACAATCAATAGCAAATGAAGGAATGCTCAAAAAGGCCACCCAAGACTCCCAAAGGTGACACATTCCCTCTTGAGTCCTGCAAACAACCCTGCAAGGTAGGCCAGCGCACTTCAAAATGCAAAATGAAAAGCCAATTGTTGGCTTGCTCAGAGGCTTAGCCAGTTCAGCTGGCCTGGCAGAGGGAGAGCAATTTAACCTCTTATTGATTCTGCACTTGGCTGCTTTTGGATATAACTAATGTGACAGGAGTCCACTGCAGATGCACCATGCTTATCTCCATTAAATTCATCCACTCAAAGATCCACGTGCGAGCTATTAAAGATCACAAGCCAGCAGTGTAAAGTAGCTGCAAAAAAGGCCAGCAAGATTCTCGGCCCAGTTACAGGATGATCCAGTCATGGGAAGAAAGATACAGATTCAGTCTGTACTAGAAGACTGCCCTGGTTTGTAACGTTATGCTTTAAGCAATAATAATTTAGAATAAATTTAGGTTCAACTAAGGACAACGAAACCAGGGCTACGGTTGAGCATGTCGAGGTAGCCTGGAGAAAACTGAGCGGGGACATCTCCACACTTCTGAAGGGGAGTCCAAAAAGGCAGAGCAAAACCTTGTTCTCAGTTCTGATCCGCGGGGGCAGGATCATCTTTAAGCAGTTTAAATTACGGGATGACGGATTCTAGTTAAACATTGGGAGGGATTACTAGCAAAAAGAGCGGGTCAGTAGCGGGAAACTGGCCTAGGGGGGCTTCAAACGGCTTTGAATGAGCCCTGAAAAAGGCTGTCTACCTCTAGCCAAGATGAGAAAAGCAGATGAGTTGAACCACTCGCAAAAGCCCATCCGATTTGCCGGGCTACAGAGAGGCTGATCTGGAACACCCATCCAGCCACTGGAGGGATGGAGGCAGGATGAGAAATACAGCCAGAAGCCAAGCTTTGAGTGTGTGAGAGTGTGTGTGTGTGTGTGTAAGGGGGAAAAGCACATCCGGTTGAAGTGTGCCAATGTGACAAGGCCAGAATCCGGGGGCGGAAGAACACAGAAAAAGATGAGTAATTGGGAGTGGGAGGAGAGATGAGTTATGAATCGGGACGGCCAGAGATGGCTTTGAAGCAGCAGCGAGGCAGAATGCCAAGAGGGATCTGTGACCGCAGGATGGAAAAATAAAACGAAGGAGCAGCCGCTGGCAGCGAGGCGAGACCGCCAGCCGGAGCAACGACTCTGCTGGCAAAGGGGGCTCCCCCATCCCCCGTATGCAGCAGGGACGGTGGTCCGCAAGGCAGGGAAGACCTGGGAACCAGAGACTGCCCTGCCCACCCACCCACTCCCACCACCACCACCACCACCACCACCTGGTGCCTCCCCAACCTGTCTGGAATTATCTTTTAAAAAGAAAGAATCCAGGGTGGGGATGGATGGATGAATGCAAAGGCCCTGGAGCAGTGTTTCTTGACCTTGGCCACTTTAAGATGGGTGGACTTCAACTCCCAGAATTCTCCAGCTGGAGAATTCTGGGAGTTGAAGTCCACCCATCTTAAAGTGGCCAAGGTTCAGAAACACTGCCCTGGAGACAAGATAAGCTCATATTCCTGATGCCAGGACTGCATCTGTAGTGGCAAATCAAATTAAATCCAATTATGTGGAGTTTCAGAGGAGAGGTGCCCCCTTTTTTTCACGTTCTATATTAATTTAAAAAAGGGGGGGATGGTTAGGAGGCCAGCTGAATTCTCTGCCTCAAGTGGGGGACTGGAGAGGATGGGAAGGGGCTTAGCCCCGTCTGCCCTGACCCCTTGATCTGGGGCTGGGCGAGTGAAATACCCAGGGAGGGAAATTGTGATGCTGATTCCAGGGCGTACACTCAAGTGCCCCACTGTTTTTTAGCGGGGATGTTGAATCTCAGCCCTGTGGCTTAGAGGGGGGTCATCCTAGATTGATCTCCCTCCTCCAGGCCCCAGGCAGGGGTGGCGTGTCCCAGCTCCCAACCCCAGCAGTGGAGTGTTATTCCTAAATCAGGGTGCTTTGTGCAAAGCCAGGGAAGGAAGCGGCAAAAATGCCCTGGATGGTTTTGGGGTCTCTCCTGCTTCAGCAGAGACGGGGCACCCTGTCAGCCTTATGAGGTAGTCCAGACAAGACGTACACTGAGCTCTAACTTGACCGTAGGGCTACCTTAACAGAATCTTGCAAGTCTGGAAGTACACCTCTCCCCCCTCGCCTCAACAGCCCAAGAAACCAGGGAGAGCCCCTTCTGAGCCGTTTCCCACGTCCCCATTCCTGCTGTGGGCCCAGCCACCTCTTATCTGACTGTTGCCTAGGCTGCGGATCTTCCTCCGGTCTCCCAAGGCCATTCCCATGTACCCTTCCCCCTGCCCCAAATCCCCGCCTCCAGCCCCAAACGGAAGAACGCGGAGTGAGGTCATACCACCTCTGGCGGCAGTCCAGCCTGGGTCACTGCTGCTTGCAGGTGGAGAGTTTGCGGATCTTGCTGCTGGCCGAAGAGGCCTTGCGGGATGGATTGGAAGAGGTGCCTGCCCGCCGCTCGGCTTTTGTCTTGCTGCCCAGCTGCCCGGACTCCGTCCCGTTCATGCAGACTGGTTTGGGCAGCCCCCTGCTGCAGCTCTGCCCGTTCTGCCTCGTCTCATTGGGCACCTGCCCTGGAAGGCACAAGGAAGAACTTCTGTGTCAGTACAAAGCGCTGGCCCCTGTGCGTGTGCAGAAAGCCCTTTCACCTTCCTCCTGAGCTTCCCCCTAACTAGAATTTTTTTAGAGAGCAAGCAGCAAGGCGTGCATTTACGATGGTTGCAGCGCCCTAGGATCACATGATAGTCACTTGCGACCTTCCCAGCTGGCTTCTGACAAGCAAAATCAATGGAAAGCCACATGATTCACTTAATGACCACATGGTTTGCTTGATGACATGATTCACTTAATGATCACAGCAAAAATGTCATAAAATCTGGTGCGGTCACGGGATGCCTCATTTAATGACCAGACCACTTGATAAATGTTCTGGTCCCTATTGTGGTCATAAGTCGAGGACTACCTGTATGTAATAAGAATAGACATCATAATTGTATATAATAATAATTTTAGAGGAAAATTGGGAGGGGAATAAGTCAAGTAGATTAATGGATTATAAACAAAATAACTCCAAAAGCTTTGATCATATAGCTTGAAAGTCGTCTTCGTTGCTCCCTCATGGGCAAGAGAAGTTCAATTCAAATGTCGATAAACTATATAAGCAAAATACTCTTTTCCGCATATCCGGCGAGAATTCTACCAATCCCCACTGTGAAAAATTCAGAGTTCTTGATCTCTTGACAGATTCCAAATAAGGGGGATATTTCCAAGAACAATATATGCATCCATAATGCTCAGCAATTGATCCAAAATCACCTTAACAATTCTACTGAATTGTTGGCCCCAAATGTAACAATAGGACAAGACCAAACCATGTGAATGAACTCCAAATTCCTGAGTTCCATCACCAACAGCAAGACTGTCCCCAAACCTTATTAAACATTCTCCAAGGCAGCAAATATAGACAAAGCAAAATTATTTCTTATGTTAACTTCAGTTTAAACAATCAGACATTGTCTCCTGGAGAAAACGTATCTGCCACGTATCAACAATTGTGGAGTTAGAGTAGCAGCCGCTGAGCAACGTGAAATTGCTCTAGAGAACACCTATTCAGTGCAAATCAAGGTGACTATGCGAGCGATAGTCCTTCCAAGACCGAGGGCTGGAGAGCTGAGAATAAAAGGTGTTGAATCTGATTCTCCTTTGAGCAGCATGAGAGAACATTCATGTGAGAGAGACTATAGTGGTACATGGGAATGACCTTGGGAGACAGGAGGAAGAGCCTCAGACTAGACACTGTTCAGATAAGAGGCAGCTGAGCCCACAGAAGGGTTGTGGGTGGGGCAAGAGGCTCAGAAAGGACCGTCCCTAGTTTTCTTAGGCTATAAAGGTGAAGGAGGAGAAATGTACTTTCAGACTTGCAAGACTGATGTCAGCCTAGCGAGGCAGACCAGACAAGAACCACGACCAGATGGACTAATTCTACTTTATGTAAGGCTACTTTAACAGAATCTTGCAAGTCTGAATGTACATTTCTCCCCCTTCGCCTTTACAGCCTAAGAAACTAGGGACGGTCCCTTCTGAGACATCTGCCACACCCACAATCCTTTTGCGGGCTCAGCTGCCTCTTGTCTGACTGTTCCCCTACTGTGGCTCTTCCGGTCTCCCAGGGCCATTCCCATGTACCATTACAGAGACTCACCTCTGCACAAAAGGTTTTATGTCCAAGTAATCATGCAATCACTCATGCACAATGTTGACAGTGCAACTGTAATTGTTTCATTTTCCTGCAGAGGTTGCACAGCTGGACAATATGGGAAGCCACCCTTCCAGTCTAGGTTTTGGTCCTGCAGTGGTGGTGGGAGAGACCTAGCAGTGTTAGACACTTCCCAACCCGAGAGAACATTAGCCAGAAGTCACATAAAGGGGCTGGAAACTGCCAGCAGGTTCTCTCTCCCCAAACTGAACAGGACGAGACCAAATCTGGCGTGGACAGAGAAGCTGACAGACAAAAGATCAGAACTGAAAATGGGCCAAGTCCAGTAAGGGGCTGCAGATGAAAAAAAAAAAATCCCGAAAAAAATCCCCCAATGCGGGAAGAGGCTGTTGGGCAGTAGCTCAGAACGTTGCTGATTCCTTCATTCTAAGCCCCCTTTGTCATCATGTGACCCAGAGCAGAGCTCAAGATAGAGACCGCTCCCCTCTGCTGCACTGGTCAGTCTGCATCTGGAATACCATGTCCGGTTTTGGTCAACACCATGGGAAAATGGATGTTGAGGAACTGGAGAGCACATAGAGGAGAGCAACCAAGATGGTGAGGGAGATCCTATGAAGAACGGTTAAAAGAACTGGGTCTGTCTCGGCCAGTGTTTCTCAACCTCAGCAATGTGAAGAGGTGTGGACTTTAGCTCCCAGAATTCCCAGCCAGCAGGGGAATCCTGTCCCAGCTGAAGGGGTGGATTTGTTCTCCATGTGCCCAGTGGCAGGACAAGAACTAATGGGTGGAAGTTCTATAGAGCAGGGTTCCTCAACCTTGGCAACTCTAAGCTGTGCGGCTGGGGAATTCTGGGAGTTGAAGTCCGCACAGCTTAGAGTTGCCAAGGCTGAGGAACCCTGCTATAGAGGGAAGGAAACCCAAACTTGAAATAAAGAGGAATTTTCTGACCATGGGAGCTATTAAGCAGAGAAACAGCCTGCTTCCTGGAGCCACAGGGGCTCCATCACTGAAGATTTTCAAGCAAAGGTTGGGTAGCCATTTGTCTGGATAGTTTGAGAATTCCTGCCCTGGGCAGGGGGTTGGACAAGAAGATCTCCAAGGTCCCTTCCATAGCTATGATTCTAAGTATGCAACCTGTCCTTTTTGGGCATTTTAAAGATGCTCCTATGTCTCTCTGGTTATGTCGATGTGGTGAAGGCTCAATAGAAACTCTACTTTGCTGTTCCCTCTGTAACAGGGTTTCTCAACCAGGTTTCCGTGGCACTACAGGGTTCTGCGAGAGGTCACTAGGCGTTTCCTGGGAGATCACGATTCATTTAAAATTTTATTTTAAATTCGGGCAACTTCACATCAAAGAGGTAAATTTCATTCTTTTAGTTTCAGAACAACACTGTTCATGCACAGATACAGGCCTACCCATGAAACGAATATAATAATTTGGTAACTTCTGGCCTATCTTTGAGCCTGAACATGCAGGGGTTCCCCGAGGCCTGAAAAATATTTCAAGGGTTCCTCCAGGGTCAAAAGGTGGAGAAAGGCTGCTCTATAAGGACTCAAGACCGACCTTCATTTATCCGATCTTGAAGAAATTTCCGGGCAGGGAGTGTGATTTCTATTTACTGTTACTTCTTTCAGATAAGGATTCATAAATATCCTCCCAAGTCACCCAGTTTGGGGCCACCATCTGTACAATACATCATACTATTAACTAAGTTTGGATACTTATTTATTCATCACTATTTAAAAACGCTGTATTTTATTATTTTAGATGTCCCTATTTATCTTTAGACATTATTGTTTTTCTGTTATATATATAGATGTATGTAACAGTTCTATTATTGGAGATTTTAAAGATCTGGCCTTATGGATGTAATAAACAATTTGACTTGATTTGAAGTATGCAACCTGCCCTGTGTTTTTAGTACATGGAAACACATACACACCACACAGGGAGAGGAGAAATAGACACACATGTGCATGTAATAAATTATTTCACAGGGAAAGTACCTCCTATGGCTACTGCTGGTAAAGGGGCCAGAAAGAATGTCAGGAATTGGAAGTCCCTGAAGACTTTCCCTCCCCCCCTTTTTTTCCCCAAAGAAGTTACTCCAACTTACCATTCCTACACTACCCCCTGCTGCTATTAACTGCAGCAATCGCCAATTGGTGCACCAACTTGAGACTGTAAAAGAACATCGGCACCAGGGGGAGACCCATGCTGCCTTCCAACTTGATCAGCAAATGAGCTGAAATAATTTGAGATATTAAAACAATGTTTCCTCTACAGAGGAAGCAAGTAAATCCACTCAATTAGTGTCTTTCTCTGATTGACTGAAGTTCGCAATGCTGCTTCAAGTTTTGGAATTGCAGGCTGGCTGAGGAATTCTGGGAGCCAAAGTCCACACATCCTATAATTGCCAAGGTGGAGAAACACGGCTCTAGAAGAAAGGAGATTCTGAAAGCATCACTGCGGCCCAAATGAGGGGGAAAACGCAGGGGGAGAAGAAAGAGGTCAACATCGCTATTGAAAAAAACTGAGCAAAGATGTGAAACAAAAAAAAGAACATGTCTGTTTTATGTATTTATCATCAGATTTATGATCATGTGCCATCAAGTTGGAGTTGACTCTTGGAGACCACATAGATTTTCTCCATGACAATCTGTCCCTAACCTGGCCCTTCGCATCTTCCAAAGGTGCCCCCATTGCCCCTCTGAGTCCATCCTCCTTGCTGCTGGTCCTCCTCTTCTTTTCTTTCCTTCCACCTTTCCCAGCATCAGAGCCTTCTCCAGAGAGCCGGGTCTTTGCATAATGGGTCAAAAGTAGGATAATCTGAGCCTGGTCATTTGTGCCTCGAGTGAGAACTCTGGAGTCTTCTCCAACACCAAGGTTCAAAGGCATCAATCCCCTTCCTATCCTGCTTCTTTGAAGTCCAACTTTTGCTTTAAATTAGGTTTTCCCTATAAATATCCCACCCCTATTTTGTACAACTCAAGATGGCATAGATCATGTTTCTGCCTACTTCCCCCCCCCCCAGCCTTGTGAGGTGGTTTGGACTGAGAGAGAGGGACCAGCCCAAGTCACCCAACCTTCCATGCCTGAGGGAGGACAACCACTCATGGTCCCCTGGTTTCTAGCCCAGCACCTTCTCCACTATACCAAACAGGGATGGGCCATGAAGGTAGCCTACGATGGAGAGATGGTGTCAGGAAAACAAAGACTCAGAAACTATGCCTTCAGATGTGTTCCAAGGAAAAGAATCCACAGATCAATTGCCCAATGAAGATGGCAAAATGCTCACAAGTAACAGAGAGTTGAGCTTCTCAACTCCCTCCTGCTCAGCCTTCAAGAGCATCTGTTTTTCACCAAGTAACTGGGGGCAGAACGGAAGCTGAGATGCATGCTTCAGGAATATCCTTCAACTTTGAATCTTCAGGTCTAGATTAATTGCATTGTTGGGTAACAACAATGACTTGTTGATGGACTTGGCTAACGTTTAACCACTAACCCAGGGAAGAGGGAAATGCCAGACAACTGGAGGAACGCAAGTGTTGATCCTGTCTTCCTAAAAGGGAAAACGATTAAACTGGAGAACTACAGACTAGTCATTACGAAATCAGTATCTGAGAAGATTCTAGAGCAGATCATAGAGAGATTGATCTGTTAGCACACTGAAAACAAAGCAGTAATTACAAGACGACAGTCTGGATTTGTCAAGAAATCTTGGCACAGTAAAATTAACTTGTTTAGATTGTCAGCAGATTGTCAAATGCTTTCCTGAAATCAAGATATATTACATACCCAGCATTCCCTCGAAGAATCCCATTACCTTTTGATATGCCAATTGTCAGATGGATGGTATGGCCGTTAAGATGAAATCTAGCTAGCTTGAAAAATCTTACTCAGAGTTCTCATCAATGGGTTCTGTTAGCCCAACAAGGTAGACCAGACCAGGAAACCAATCCCATATAGTTCAAGACTACCTTTATCGCAACAGAATCTTGCATGTCTGAATGTGCGTGCCTCTTCCCTCACTTTATCTTCATGTGAACTAGGGAGGGGCTTGTCTGAAACACTGTGTGTAATTTTCTTGGCCCAGGATCAAGCCCCTCTTATCTGATTGTTGCCTTGGAAGCAGCTGTTCCTCCTGTCTTTCAAGGCCATTCCTTCTTCCCTCTACGGTTTCTCACCAAACTGGAAGGAGAGATGAGTGGGTGCCACAGGGGTCAGTTCTGGGTCCTCTGCTCTTCAACGTTTTCATTACTGACTTGGAAGAGATCGTTTATCACATTTGGAGATGATACGAAGTTGAGTGGATTAACACTCTGCCAAGACTAGAATAAAATTCGAAATGTCTTGGCAGGTTACAAAAATGTACTGGCAGGGCAAGTGGAGGTTGGTTTTCTTCTTGATCTCCTTGGAGAAAACCACACCTCCACCAACACTGGCAGGGCAAGCTACTGTGTATAAACAGGAAGCAAGCCCCATACTCATTAGCACTGATGGTGTTACTTAGTTGGGTAATGAAACGTCTGCAAGCCAACAACCAAGCTCAGAGAGCACCAAGGACTCCACAGTTCAACCCTGAGCTACAGAAATTCTCTTCTATTGGAGATCTCCATCTATCCAGAGGGACTGTGTCTACTTCCAGGCACGTTTTTGGGACTCAGACCATCTGGAAGAGGTTCAAGAGAAGAGCCACAGTGAGGAAGATCAAGGGACTAGAGACATGGCCTACGACACAAGACTGAAGGAGCTGGAATTGTGGGGGAACCCAATATCCCTCATCAAGCATGTGAAAAGTTGTCACCTAGGAGAAGATCAAGAGCTGTCCTCCATCACTGCAAAGTGCAGGGCATGAATCATGGACTCAAGTTACAGGAAGGCAGGCTCCAACTGAACATTGGAAAAAATGTCCTAACAGTAAGAGGAGTTTGACAGTGAAACCAACTACCTGGAGACATGGTGGGTGCTCCTTCACTCAATGGATTGAAACAGAGGCTGGACTGCCATCTCTCTGGGATGCACCAAGAACATACTGGACTTGAGGGTCTCTTCCAGTTCTCCAGGTCTATGAAAAAAGGCAGTTGCTGATACTGCTGCTGAATTGGTAACCAGCACTATGCTGCAACTTGTACAAATCTTACTTGCATAATATTGTGTTGCTTCTGATAGAGAGATTAACTGTCAGTAAAAGCAAAACACTTCAGCAAAGGATCGTTACCTTGTCGTGGTGCTGGAGCTTGAGCACCTCAATGATGCCATGAGCTAAACCGTGAAGGGCCACCCAAGACAGGAAGGTCATGACAGAGAGGTCAGACTAAATGCGATCCCTGGGGAAGGTAATGGCAACCCACCCCAGTATTCTTGCCATGAAAACTAAATGGATCAGTACAACCAGAGATATGTCGGTATACCATCGGAAGATGAGACCCCCAGGTCGGAAGATGGTCAAAATGCTACTGGGGAGGAACAGAGGATGAGTTCAACTAGCCCCAGACGTGATGACGCAGCTAGCTCAAAGCCGAAAGGACGGCTAGCGGCCGACGGTGCTGGTGGTGAACGGCGAATCCGATGTTCTAAGGATCAACACTCCATTGGAACCTGGAATGTAAGATCTATGAGCCAGGGCAAATTGGATGTGGTTATTGGTGAGATGTCAAGATTAAAGATAGACATTTTGGGCGTCGGTGAACTGAAATGGACTGGAATGGGCCACTTCACATCAAATGACCACCAGATCTACTATTGTGGACAAGAGGACCACAGAAGAAATGGAGTAGCCTTCATAATTCATAGTAAAGTGGCTAAAGCAGTGCTTGGATACAATCCAAAAAACGACAGAATTATCTCAATTCGAATTCAGGGCAAGCCATCTAACATCACAGTGATCCAAATATACGCCCCAACCACAAATGCTGAAGAAGCTGAAGTAGAGCAGTTCTATGAGGATCTGCAGCACCTACTGGACAACACGCCTAAAAGAGATGTTATTTTCATCACAGGAGACTGGAATGCTAAGGTGGGCAGTCAAATGACACCTGGAATTACAGGTAAGTATGGCCTGGGAGAACAAAACGAAGCAGGACATAGGCTGATAGAATTTTGCCAAGACAATTCACTCTGCATAACAAACACTCTCTTCCAACAACCTAAGAGACGGCTTTATACATGGACTTCACCAGATGGACAACACCGAAATCAGATTGATTACATCCTTTGCAGCCAAAGGTGGCGGACATCTGTACAGTCGGTAAAAACAAGACCTGGAGCTGACTGTAGTTCAGATCACGAACTTCTTCTTGCACAATTTAGGATCAGACTAAAGAGATTAGGGAAGACCCACAGATCAGCTAGATATGAGCTCACTAATATTCCTAAGGAATATGCAGTGGAGGTGAAGAATAGATTTAAGGGACTGGACTTAGTAGATAGGGTCCCGGAAGAACTCTGGGCAGAAGTTCACAGCATTGTTCAGGAGGCGGCAACAAAATACATCCCAAAGAAAGAGAAAACCAAGAAGGCAAAATGGTTGTCTGCTGAGACACTAGAAGTAGCCCAAGAAAGAAGGAAAGCAAAAGGCAACAGTGATAGGGGGAGATATGCCCAATTAAATGCAAAATTCCAGAGGTCAGCCAGAAGAGATAAGGAATTATTTTTAAACAAGCAATGCGTGGAAATGGAAGAAGACAACAGAATAGGAAGGACAAGAGACCTCTTCCAGAAAATTAGAAACATCGGAGGTAAATTCCAGGCAAAAATGGGTATGATCAAAAACAAAGATGGCAAGGACCTAACAGAAGAAGAAGAGATCAAGAAAAGGTGGCAAGAATATACAAAAGACCTGTATAGGAAGGATAACAATATCGGGGATAGCTTTGACGGTGTGGTCAGTGAGCTAGAGCCAGACATCCTGAAGAGTGAGGTTGAGTGGGCCTTAAGAAGCATTGCTAATAACAAGGCAGCAGGAGATGATGGCATCCCAGCTGAACTGTTCAAAATCTTACAAGATGATGCTGTCAAGGTAATGCATGCTATATGCCAGCAAATTTGGAAAACACAAGAATGGCCATCAGATTGGAAAAAATCAACTTATATCCCCATACCAAAAAAGGGAAACACTAAAGAATGTTCAAACTATCGAACAGTGGCACTCATTTCACATGCCAGTAAGGTAATGCTCAAGATCCTGCAAGGTAGACTTCAGCAGTTCATGGAGCGAGAATTGCCAGATGTACAAGCTGGCTTTAGAAAAGGCAGAGGAACTAGAGACCAAATTGCCAATATCCGCTGGATAATGGAAAAAGCCAGGGAGTTTCAGAAAAACATCTATTTCTGTTTTATTGACTATTCTAAAGCCTTTGACTGTGTGGACCATAACAAATTGTGGCAAGTTCTTAGCGGTATGGGGATACCAAGTCATCTTGTCTGCCTCCTGAAGAATCTCTATAACCACCAAGTAGCAACAGTAAGAACAGACCACGGAACAACGGACTGGTTTAAGATTGGGAAAGGAGTACGTCAGGGCTGTATACTCTCACCCTACCTATTCAACTTGTACGCAGAACACATCATGCGACATGCTGGCCTTGAGGAATCCAAGGCTGGAGTTAAAATCTCTGGAAGAAACATTAACCATCTCAGATATGCAGATGATACCACTTTGATGGCTGAAAGCGAAGAGGAACTGAGGAGCCTTATGATGAAGGTGAAAGAAGAAAGTGCAAAAGCTGGCTTGCAGCTAAACCTCAAAAAAACCAAGATTATGGCAACCAGCTTGATTGATAACTGGCAAATAGAGGGAGAAAATGTAGAAGCAGTGAAAGACTTTGTATTCCTAGGTGCGAAGATTACTGCAGATGCTGACTGCAGTCAGGAAATCAGAAGACGCTTAATCCTTGGGAGAAGAGCAATGACAAATCTCGATAAAATAGTCAAGAGCAGAGACATCACACTGACAACAAAGGTCCGCATAGTTAAAGCAATGGTGTTCCCCGTAGTAACATATGGCTGCGAGAGCTGGACCATAAGGAAGGCTGAGAGAAGGAAGATTGATGCTTTTGAACTGTGGTGCTGGAGGAAAATTCTGAGAGTGCCTTGGACTGCAAGAAGATCAAACCAGTCCATCCTCCAGGAAATTAAGCCAGACTGCTCACTTGAGGGAATGATATTAAAGGCAAAACTGAAATACTTTGGCCACATAATGAGAAGACAGGACACCCTGGAGAAGATGCTGATGCTAGGGAGAGTGGAGGGCAAAAGGAAGAGGGGCCGACCAAGGGCAAGGTGGATGGATGATATTCTAGAGGTGACGGACTCGTCCCTGGGGGAGCTGGGGGCGTTGACGACCGACAGGAAGCTCTGGCGTGGGCTGGTCCATGAAGTCACAAAGAGTCGGAAGCGACTGAACGAATAAACAACAACAACAAAAAGCAAAACAGAATCTCCCACTGTTTTAAGCATGTTTGCACTGGAAACTTGGTGGTGCTCAGTTGGCTGGCTGTTTTTAAATCTGCATCCCGTTCCAAGTTCCTTACTCCTGCAGGAAAAATACAAGAAGAGGAGCAAGAGGGGATAGATAGAAGGGGAATAAGACTCCCAGCTAAAGTAGCAGAGAAAACAATCAAGAGCATATGGGTTAAAGGAAAGTTGCAAAGAAATAATGCTAAAATTGGAGGGCTTTCTTCCAATAGTTTAACTCAGTGTTTCTCAACCTTGGCAACTTGAAGATGGGTGGACTTCAACTCCCAGAATTCCCCAGCCAGTGAACCAGAACGTCAACTCAGATTATATCAGATGCTACCCGGTCCTTATTTTTAAATGGGTAAAGCTGGGAATTAAAACTGGATCCTCAGTCCTTTTCCTGGGATCTATAATCCCCTAGAGCAGTGTTTCTCAACCATGGCGACTTTCAGATGTGGTTGTTGGCTGGGGAATTCTGGGAGCTGAAGTCCATCTGTCTTCAAGTTGCCAAGGCCGAGAAACACTGGCTTAATTCCTTGCTTGATGGAAGATATCCAGTGAAATCCCTTTTACCTTTGTTACAAGGCGGCTGAAGGATACATTAATCTCTCTTGAAGTCTGTAGGCATCAAGAAGAGTCCAATGGAGTTGGGTGGCTAACAAATTCAAATAAATAATAAGGAATTCCTACAAAGGGGGCATTTTCAGTTGGGGGAGCATGGATGACCAGGGAGGCTTCAGAGTGATGGAAAGATGTACAATAATGTCAGCTGAATAATAATGACAACTAACGTCAACTGAAAAACACCAGAATAAATTTTTAAAAAATCCTGATCATGAATTAGTAAAAAGGAATTCCGTTTCTCGGAATAAAGACTTGAGCATGGTATTACCTAAGACACGTCTGCTATTGATTTGCAGCAGCCTTTTTGCTAGGGCTCAGGGTAACTGAGAAAATGGGCTCTCAAGAAGCCCTGGTTTGTTTGTTCGTTCCTTCTTTATCAATCAGTCAAATTTCTATCACTGCCCAACTGTCCCAAAAAGGAGGCTCTTATCTTTGAAAACAGATGAGACTGCCCAATTCTTCAGAACAATTTGGAAATGTGCTTGAAGATGAAAAAGCCAGACAAGCCATTTCATTAATGTGAAATGAAAGCCAAGACAGGCCCTGTTTGCAACTCTCTGCTCAATTTCTTACTGCTGAAATCCAAGCAGTAATTTCTTAACTGCCACATTTTAGACTTGCAGACATACAGGTGTGTTATTTGTTTAGTCGCTTCCGACTCTTCGTGACTTCATGGACCAGCCCACGCCAGAGCTTCCTGTCGGTCGTCAACACCCCCAGCTCCCCCAGGGACGAGTCCGTCCCCTCTAGAATATCATCCATCCGTCTTGCCCTTGGTCGGCCCCTCTTCCTTTTGCCCTCCACTCTCCCCAGCATCAGCATCTTCTCCAGGCTGTCCTGTCTTCTCATTATGTGGCCAAAGTATTCCAGTTTTGCCTTTAATATCATTCCCTCAAGTGAGCAGTCTGGCTTTATTTCCTGGAGTAGACATACAGGTAGTCCTTCCTTAATGACAATTGGGACTGGAATTTTGGTTGCTAAGTGAAGCAGTCATTAAGCAAATCCAATGCAATTTTACAATTGTTTTTGCAGTTGGCATTAAGTGAATCACCATGGGCATTACGCGAACCATGTGATCATTAAGCAAATCACGCAGTTCCCCATTGATTTTGCTTGCCAGAAGCCAGCCGGGAAGATCAAAAGTGGTGATCATGTGACCATGTGACACTGCAACGGTCATAAATGCGAACTGGTTGCCAAGTGCCCAAATCGTGATCATGTGACCATGGGGATGCTGTGACAGTCTTGTGCGGAAACCATTGGAAGCTGGTTTTTTCAGCACTGTTGTAAGTCCGAACCATCACTAAATCAATGGTCATTACGTGAGGACTACCTGTATGTACTGGAGTTATACCAGTCCACTACAAACCCTGGCTAGTTTCCCCCACACCCAGCCAGCTGGCAGGTAGATTTCTGTGGCCTTATCGTGTTAATTTTTAAAAAGCTTTTCTCTCTCATTTTGCTTTCCATCTTCTTTTTTAACTCTGATTCACTCAGGATGGGTTCCTGTGACAGTGGCTGTGAGCCGGACATGACGACGACGTCTAACTCACAGTGTAAGTGGCAGGGGAGTCATTTGCGTCCTCCAGCAAAATGAGACACAATCACACCATGTCCTTTCCTTTGGGCTGCTAGCACTGAGTCACTGGACTTGAAAAGAGCCAGCATGTCACATTTTCTCCTCTGCATGAAAATTACCTTGGCAAAAGCTGCTCAGTGGGTGGACGAAGGTGCTGGGGTGGGGGCAGGGGGAGGCATCCACCAAACAGGATTTCTGCATCATTCCGGCGTGTGCAGGTTCTCCCCCTTGTTGCTGACCTAGGCGGTTGTCTTTCAGGAGTGCTGGCTCGTAAAACGTTAAAAGCCTTCTGCAGCCAGCACACAGTAAAGCCCTTGTTCAAGATGACAAAAGCAGGTTCATTCGATGGCTTGGGGCTAATCGCGGTGGAAAACAAATGTTATCTTGGATTTTTCAGAACGCAAAAATCAGAACAATGTACTTTTTAACCACAGTGGCCCTGCAGCAGTTGCTGCCCTGAAGTGTCCACTGTCCAAGGTCAGTTGAAGGACATTGCAGGACACTTAAAATGGAGATTCACAAATGCCTGCAGATCAGGTGCAAAGGTCTGTGAACATTGTTGATGGCTGCTGATCTGGTGACTGATGACTGATGTGTCTGTCTGTCTGTCTGTCTGTATCCACCTATCTCTATCTCTATCTCCCTATCCTATCCTATCCTATCCTATCCTATCCATCTATCTATCGTTGTGGGCATCTTTTTGAGCTTCCTAAATGAGGATGAGTTATAAAATAGGTTCTGGTCTAACAAAACCCTAAACTTCATACAAGCAATGCCTTTATTAAGCCGACAGTTTGCAAAATAGCTCTGAATTTTGCAGAGCTCTTCTTCCTCAAGAAAGGCATGCTCTAAGGACTGGAGAAGAAAAAAAGGGGGGCGGGGAAACCAGGGTTCAAATCTTCTGAATCCCCAGCCCCCCAGCCCCAATAAGGCTACGATGAGAATTTGAAAAGGAGGGGTGAGCAACTGTTTTTGATCTCCTTGTTAGAATGGGCAAATAGAATGTAATAAATGCTGTTTTTATCTGAAAGACTAGCCTCCCCCCACCCCAATACTCACTTTTAAAATGGAAGGGATATTTTAGATCTGTTAAGAACACAATAATGATGGCAGAAGATGGTTTTCTATCTAAGCTTCTAGAAAGAAGCGAGTTTGTCTTCCTTTAGGGTAATTATTATAGATAATTGGTAACATTATATAATTTTTTTTTTTTTTAAAAAGCATTAGTTTCTCAACCATTTCATCCTGAACAATTTCCAATTGCTCAAGCATCCCCCCCCCAAATCTCTAATTTATAAAGGGAAGACAGGTGAAGGTTAATCTGACTTTTCCTTGATCCATCTCTGAGGATCAGAGCTGCTCAGTTTTTTCAGAATCAGGGACTTGGACTGACAAGTTGGGGCCACAATGCAAAAAAGGAAAAAAAAAAAGAGAGAGAGAGAGAGAGCAGATTGGGCAAAGAGAAAAAACTAAATTGGACCCGATTTTGATTATTTTCCTCGCATCACAGCCACGCATTCAACGGCCTTCCCTTTCTGCCACATTAAACTTTCCAGCACGACCTTTGGTGAAGCCTCTTGGGGGTCGCACCCCAAGCTTTGAGGGGTGGGGGCTTTGTGCTGCACCTCTCATCAGAGAAGTGGAGAGGGAGTGGTCCTGGAGGAAGACCATCCTCTGCGGATCTCATCCTTCCCATCTAGGATGGTGGGTGGGTGAGGGAGAGAGAAAGTGTGTGTCAGACCTTTAATGCCCATCAGAAAAGGCAAGAATTTGCAGCATTCCATCAAGCAACGTGGGTACATTTTTAAATAACCAGGGGAAGAGAATCCTTAACGGCGCTTCTTCCTCTGATCAATGGGAGGCGTAATGCCTCCCCCGCAGCATCCAGAGTCCACCTCCACTGGTGACTCAACACTCGTTCTTCCCCTTGTTCTCCTCCTCCGCCTTCTCTCCCAGCAGAGGCTGCCTGCGGTATGCGCACTCTGCAGAGAAACGGATCATGCGAGGTGGGGGGGAGGGTGCGGGGAAAGTCTTTTCTTACTGAGTCCCTGATACCCTTCTGTGGGGAGATCTGGGGGTGTGGGGTGGGGAAGGAGAAAGCTTTGCTCCCCTTTGCTCAAAGAAGCCCATCTACAATGACAGCCTTGGAACTGTGCTGCAGTGAGTCTCTCTCCCATTTCCTGCCTCAATATTCTTAATTTTTGCTTAAAACAAGCACATATTCCTAGCTCTCTTGATGATGGAATATTTTAGTGCCTTGGTGCCATTTTCAGGGGACTGCACCGTTCTCCCCTCTGCCCTGACAGTGCGCAACCATCATGCAGGTTCATTCCATATCCCTCACAGTTAAGAGCCAAGTATAAATTTGCCCACCGTTTACTCCAGCTCGGAGTAAGAGATTTTAGAACTTGAACGCCATTTCTGTCTGCAAATGGGCGCCTTATAGCCGAGAGATTTTCTTCCCATAATGGACATCCAAATGGCCAACTGGCTGGCACACCTGGCACCATTCACGGGGTTAGGAATGCCACCTTTTCAGACAGTATCAGCACAAAGGATCCTTGAACCTTGCAGCCAAAGGGGCGTCTTGGCACCTGACCAGATGAGAAGTTGGGAAGGTGAAGATTGGCCAGAACTGTGTGTCTGTGTCTGTACAGCAATGTTTAGCAATGTTACCAAACTTAAGAGGACACATACATGAAATGGTATGTGGGAATGACCTTGGGAGACAGGGAGATGCTGTCTAGGGAACGGTCAGATAAAAGAGGGCATAGTCCTCAGCAAGAATGTGCCTGGGGCAAGAGGCTCAGGAGGGACCCCCGCCCCGGTTCCTCAGGCTGTAGAGGAGACGGCAGGAGAGTTGCACTTTCAGACTTGCACGATTCTGTCAATGTAGCCTTACAATAAAGAAGAATTGGCTCATCTGCTCATGTTTCCCGTCTGGTCTTCCTGGTAAGGCAGACAGTATGCTGCCACCCATAAGAGAGGTTCTCTCTTACGCACCACCACAGTCTGATTCCTCTGGCAAGACTGGGGAACTCTGGTGCAACTTCAAATGATAACTCTTTGCCCTTCTGGGCCTGAGAAAGCCGCATGTTAATTCAGAGTTAATCCTTACAAGTGCCCATGATGAATCTTCCCTCCTGTAAATGCCCTCTTCGTAGGCCCCAACTCCAATGCGATGAGGAGGGCTTTCTGGGCAGAACTGCGGGTGGTAGACGTCAGGTCGGGCATTAAGAGGCGGTGGAGGACAAATTTTTGACTCTCGCCCCCTACAATTACGTGGCTGCAAGGAGCTAGAAATTGCCAGGAGCTAGCAGCTCTTCTTCACCTAAAAGAAAGCAAGGGAAGGCACCAACCTACCTGTCTTCCATGTTAAATCTTGTCACAGTAACATGGTAGCTAGTCTCCCTGGCACAAACAGCACTGAAGCCTCAGCTGGCGGCAGCTTTGGCGTAAGATCTGATATACAGTATTTCCGTATCTCCGCAATCAAAGTGAGTATTTGTAGCTCAGGGCTGAACTGTGGCGTCCTTGGTGCTCTCTGAGCCTGGTTGTTTTCTTGCAGACGTTTCATTCCCAGGCTAGGCAACATCTTCAGTGCGAACTGAAGGTGTTCGCACTGAAGATGTCGCCTAGCCTGGCAATGAAAGGTCTGCAGGAAAACAACCAGGCTCAGAGAGCACCAAGGACGCCACATCTCTGCAATGACCACAGTCGTTCCTACCGTACAGACAAGGGTAGCCAAGCTCCTTCAGGATCAGTCTGCCTACTAGAAGCCATCTAGTACAGTGTTTCCCAAACTTGGAAGCTGAAGTCCACGTATCTTAAGAGTTGCCAAGTTTGAGAAACAGTGATCTAGTGCATCCAAGTTTATTCAAACCTAATTCAAGCCGCACTCATAGACACACAGGCCTGGTCTCGCATGTAGTGTATTTCTGAATTAACGCAAAGCGAGGACGTAGCCACCATATTTTGCAAACCATGCTTGGTAGCAAAGGTTCCCAATCCTTTTTGGGTGAATGGGCACATTTGACATTTTAGCCCGTAACGTAGGGCTGAGCTTCGTCAGTCTGTCATCTGCGGGCTCTTAAAGAAAACTTGGCAATCTACTTGCCATGTGTACAAATCACCAGTTTCCTAGATGGCAAACGGATGGGATTGTTCCTGCCACCCCTTCTAGGATACCTGCAACTGACTCCTACTCTAATGTACTTTTCTGGATAGACGGGCACGTTTACAAATAAGATACTGGGCTGCAGCGTCCTAATACTTTTATTTCCTAAAACACCTCCAAGGCCATGTGAAATACAGCGGCATTCTAAAGGCTGGTACTTTGCATCATGCCAGCTACCTTTTTGCATTTCCTTTAAAACAACCTTTTAAACATTTATAAAGTTGAAAAAGGCAGAGAACCTTTATAAGCTTAATATGTTGAGAACCCAACCAACCGTGTGGTTCATTCAACCAATATTCTAGTATAACGTGTTAACTCAATCACAAGACAGTCTTTCTGAGATCCTTTTTAGCCCGAAGTTCATTGAGTTAAACCCCCTCCCCGCCCCCCAAAAAACTTTTGCAACCTCTCTCTAGCTAGACTCCTGGATCTCTCTGGCAGTACAAGTGGCAACCAACAGCACCGTCTGCTTCCTTTTAGCCGTATCCGCCCCTCAACCCATCCCCATTTTTGTTAAGCCACTGGGTCTTGGCAGGATGAGAGCCACTGTGCTCGGTTTGCCCCAAGCAATTCCCCAGATGACAAAAGTTGATCCCAAGTCACAGCCGAGCGACTAAAATAAAATAAAATAAAATAAAATAAAATAAAATAAAATAAAATAAAATAAAATAAAATAAAATAAAATAAAATAAAATAAAATAAAATAAAATAAAATAAATGAGAGACCTTGGCAGATTCTGTATTACTCTAGTACAGCGCAACAATATTTTACACTGATGAAAGACAAGGGGCCGGAATTACTGTCTATTTTATAAAACCCTGCCCCAGTTAAAGGGGGAAGGAGAACGGAAAGACTCCAACCATCCTTTGTAGTCTCCTGGCCTTCACTGCTAAGTTTTTCTTTCCAAATCTCTTTTTCATATTGTCTGTGGGAGCTTCCCCCACCCACAAAAAAAGGGGGGGGGGCTTGAAATCTAATGGGTAAAAACAGAGCCATTTGTTCAAACCTTCCTGTAAAAAAACAAGTGCTCTCTTCAAAAGAGAATTTACCTTCCAAGTAGAAAGATGCTTCCTACTACTTTTTTATAGGACTGGAACATTCCCCGCTTCGAACGAAACAGACTCTGCCTTTAAGGTCCGATCACACCGCAGACCGCCCCCTTGGCCTGCAAACCTGCACCAGCTCATTCAGCGGACCAAAGCATCTCAGATGTTCTCATCCAGTCCTTCTTGAATGTCAAGAGTCCACCACCCCTTGGATCCCCCTTACCTGCAGGAACATTTTCCTTACACCCAGCTGAAATCCACCCTTCTGTCCTACAAGCCCCTTAGATCTAGGCCTGACTTTCCTTGATGCCGCCCTTCAAGGAACTGGTAAAGATCCACAACACCCCTTGGCTCCCAGAGAAATATGCCCTGTTCCTTCAGTCTTCCTTCATATTTTCCACAGCTGGATCACTTTTGTTGTTTCCCTCTAAATCTGTCCCACTGTGGGCTCTTCTTAAAATGGGATACTAGAACGGGATACCAATGCAGTACTGTACTGATGAGTTCAGTAAAAGTTGCTCCCAATAAATATAAGAAGCTGCCGCCTTAGGTTTCTACTTTGACTACCAGCATCTTTCCAAGGTTTAGCATAGAGATTTCTTCCCTTCTCCTAATTGCAAAGACTTTTTTTTTTTAATGGGGAGCAAAATGTTTCAAGGATTAGCCATCATTCCTAGCTGCCTCCATTAGACTGTGAAAAATGGAGGTGTTTAAGTCCTTTGTTACTCAAGCCAAGCTTCTGGGGAGGGACCAAGGTATTATCATCTAATATAAAATCCCACCACCTGCTATCTCTGGGTGCAGTTTGCAAGATAATTGATCTACGCTCAATTGAAAAGCTTCTACAATGAGAGGCAGGGTTTTAAAAAAAAAAAAAAAAAAGGAAAAGAGAAAGATTTTATTTCGCTATTCAAATCCAAGCTGACTTTACTAGGTCAGGAAAGGTTGAGAAGAACAGCTTTTCTCAAAATCCTTGACAAAACAGGGACACGATAAATGGAAGCATGTGGCTGTGTGGGAGGGGTGGGAGAACTTTTAAGAGCTTGCATTATCCAGGAGAGATGGTGGAAGAGGTTTGCAACCATCTCCCTGTAATTGCACATCAAGCCCACTGACTGACAGTTTTCAACCAGCTCTGAGCAGGGGCTGTCTGCATAAGCAGCAGATAATAGCAACGATTTAATGCTGCGGCGACAATCTGTTGTGCCCACAGAGGGACTGACAGTCCAAGCTCACGTTCCTGTCGCAGGCAGGCCGAGAGGAGGAACAGAAGTGCTGCTGCAGCCCTTCGAAAGGTCAGGAGTGGGTGGGAAAACCGCTCTGAAGTACAGCCTTTCCCGACCAAGGGCCTGCCAGAAGGGTGAGCGAGTTACCCATCTGGCCCTGAATTCTGAGTGACCCAGAGGGCACCAGGTTGGGGGGAAAGGGTGTGGTGATGCCAGCGGGGGTGGAAAGGGCAATCGAGCAATCTTGCTCCTTCCCTACTTAACTCCTAACATCTTCAGATGCCAAATTAAGAAGCAGCAAGGGACCTTGGGGTTGCTTCTGGTGCAAGCCTGGCTAGCTAGCAACCCAACTGGAGCTTCATCTGATCAAGATCTGGTGGCTGTCCCATTTGTTGCAAAGGCACTGACCTAGGTCAGTGTTTCTCAACCTTGGCAATTTTGAGATGTGGACTTCAACTCCTGGGAGTTGAAGTCCACATCTCTTAAAATTGCCAAGGTTGAGAAACACTGAGCTAGAGTAAATGGAGTGGGGGGGGGGAGAGAAGAAAAGAGACAGTAGCTGTTATCTCAGGACCACACATTCCCACGCTCAGGAAAGACTACTCAACCACAGAGCTGCTTGACAGCCCTTTTAACAGGAGGTTTTAAGGACCTCCTTAGAAAACTGAACAAAAAAACTGTGTACATTCTGCATTTTCTCCTCACTGGCCAAGCGAGGGGACTATTTCTGAGTTTCAGGGCTCCCTTCCACCCGTTCTCCTGGCCCCGATTCCCCACCATGTTTAAACAGCAGCCTGAGGTCGAGGATGTGCATCTGCCCTGCCCCTTTGCCACCATACCAAGAAGGGCTTCGTGCCCTCATGTTTCCTGGAATACCAGGCCACTCTTAAAGACAGAGGAGTGGCTGGGCCGAGAGAGAGAGAGAGCAGATAAGGTGGAAACGAGAATCGAAAGTGGCCAGGCACATGCCCCCACAGGAGAGCGGTGATGCACAACTGCAGTTTGGGAAGGCTTTGATGCCTGGCATTGCCACCGCAGCAGATGAGGCAGACTTCTTTGGAATGGGGTGAACTCCCAGTGCAACAAAGCATCACAGCTAGGCTGCCCACCAGGGCCTGGACCCCACCCTGCAACTGTGCCACTGGGGCACTGCCCCCGAGCTGGAAGGCCTGATGCCAGAGTGCAGACATCCCATCTCAAGAAAGCAGCCCAAGTTAGGCTTGGCCGTGCCCCCCACCCCCACCCCACAGCCCCCACGGTTCTAGCTGGAAGAGAAGCAAGCCGTCCGGGGTTCGTCCTGTTCCTCCTGCTCTCTCTGGCCATCTAAGCTAAACTTCTCACTCCTTCCTTCCTCAGCGCCGGGCAGCACGTCGCCTTCTCCGAACAGGAATGCCAGCAATCCTTCCTGATCTGTGCTGTCATCCTCTCTAAGCCCTGCCTCGCTTTCACCTGAGGAGATGCAACGGGGGAGTCATCAGGAGGGAGGGAAGAGGAGACAGGGCAGAACAGACTCAAAGCTCGGGCAGGGCTCACTGGGGGCCCCATGCTACATGCCACGCTCATCAGGGTGGTTTCATCTGTTATCTGGATCAGAGTTTCTCAACCAGGGTTGTGTGCCGCTCTAGGGTTCCACGAGAGGCCACCAGGGGTTCTCTGGGAGATCACAATTCATTTAAAAAATTATTTCAAATTAAAGAAGCAAGTTTATTTTCAGTTTCAGAACACTGTTCATGCATATGTACAGGCCTCCCCATGAAACAAATAGAATCATTTTGTAACTTTTGGCCTATCTTTGAGCCTGAATGTGCAGGGGGTCCCCGAGGCCTGGAAAATATTTCAAGGGTCCCTCCAGGGTCAAAAGGTTGAGAAAGGCTGATCTGGATGGCTCTCATCTGAGGCAGGTATGGGAACACATGGAAATCCAAGGGAAGCAGATGGCATCCTTGGCTTTTGTTTGGTCGAGGAGTTGCTTTGAAAAGCAGTGCATTTCTAGATGCTGTGCCCACTCTCTGTGAGCAATGCCAAAGGAGGTGTCAGGAGCCAGAAGCGAAGGATGATTGAGACGAGGTGTGTGCTTGCAAGTCAATGTTCTGCACAGCTTCTCACCCGCCCAGCGGTAGCCAAAACCATGTTACACAAAAGAGTGGCAATGGCCATCTCTAGTAACATAATGGATGGCTTTTTTCAGACTCAAGATGGTATATGTCATCCAAAATGGAAGTGCATAAATCTGCCCACTGTTTTTTTTTTCTGAGTGAAGACCTTGATTGTTATGAACATTTTATTTTAAAGCATGGAACACACGTTAGGTAGTACTCAGACCATTTAAACCACAAAATACAGACTTCAAGACGTATTTTGAAATGCTCAGAGTCAAGTTCTTCACTGCTTCTGCAACTTGCATTAACACTTAACTCCTTACCTTGGCTGCTAATTTCATGTTTAGAGTTCACCCTTCCAAACTGCCCCCTGTCACTTCTCTCTCTCTCTCTCTCTCTCTCTTTCTTTCTAGTAAAGAAGAGCTTGGTTCCCATTAGCAATTGTGGCAAACAAAGAGGAGCAATTTTCAGTGGGATGGAAAAGTAACCTTAATGGGAGAATTGAAAATCTTCTGAATGTAATGTGAACCCAGCTATTTTAAGAGCTGGCCTCAAAAATAATCTTCAGAAGGGGTAGAGGAGAAAGGAGCTTCAAAAATCTGTTGGGGCTTAAAGAAATGAAGCAATGGAGGAAACTTGAAGCAGTCCTCCTAGTTCAGGTCTTTCTAATCTTATGTCCTCCAAATGGGCTGATACGGCAAATTGGAGAATTCCCCTGCATCTTGTGGACTTGGAGCCGTACAGCAAAGTCTCAACACATCTGGAGGATACCAGATGGGGAGCCTCATCCAAATCCAACCTGCCCTAGCCATCTCCAGCTGAGACAGAGAATCCCGCGATAAAGAAATCTGTCACCCAAAGGCTGCCCAGCCTAAATTCCTTGCAACCAAGGAATATGTCTCCCTTGTCAAACTGTCTGTGCTTCCAGTATGGTCTTCCTAACGTTCAGCCAAAATCTATCCTCCTGTCAACTTAGGAGTGACAGATGTAGTCCCTCCTTCTGCAGAGAAGCGGTTCTGCATCAACAAACCCCAAGTTCAAGGCAAAAAAGCACCATCGATTCACACTGAATTGCAGAGGATTCATCACCAAGATCTTGAGTAATGAAAGAGCACATTAAAATGCAACCACTGTTGGTTCGTTCACAATTCCCAAGCAAGACACCCAACAGCATCTATGCAAAAAGGCCAGAGAAGTAAATGAACTCACTCTTGCCCCTTGCCCATTTTTTTTTGCCCTCCTTTTCTTGTTATCGCATCGAAAGAGGGAAAGGACTTGCAGAGGAGGCCTGATCCAGAAGTGGCTTCCCCTCCTTTCGGAAGCCCGCCTCAGCCAGGGATCCCCTGGATCCTGAATGGACAGCTGGCTTCCCCAAATGCCAAGACTACCACCTCTGCAGCTATGAGCAACCCCTCTTGACTTGTTTCAGAGAGCTATTTAGATGGACAGATCTACCGCCTCCATTTTAAAAATGCAAAGGAACTCAGACTGGGCAGGCTGATATAGTTGTACAGGTAGTCCTCAATTAATGACCACAATAGGGACCAGAAAACTGGTTGTTAAGCGGTGCAGTCATTAAGTGACTCACCATGTGACTGGACCTGATTTTATGACCATTTTACAATGGCCGTTAAGCAAAACATGGGTCGTTAAGGGAATCCAGCTTCTCCAATGGATATTTTTTGCCGGAAACCAGCAAATAAGGTCAAAATCGCGATCACGTGACCGCAGGACACTACAACTGGTCGTAAATGCGAGCCGGATGCCAAGTGCCCGAATTGCAAGCACATGACTGCAGGGGTGGTGCAACGTTTTGCAACGGTCATAAGGGTGAGTACAAGTCGTAAAGCACTTTTCCTGAGGCCGTCATAACTTTGGACCCTGGTCAAACAAATGGTTGTTAAGCGAGGACTACCTGTACCCAAAATGGATTCTTCCTCAGAGGAAGCCTCAGGGTCAGGGGAGGGGGGTCCAAAGAAGAAACCATCAACCACCAAAGGCTGCAAACTAGAGAAGCCACCAAGCTCACTCTGCTCTTGATGTTCCGGAAGGCCACTGGCCCTGCCCTCTTCCAGCAACAGCTGTATTCCTTACCCGGCATTGTGAAGTCCTGAGTGTAAATGATCTCGTCCTCCAAGTAGTCGTCTTTTAAGTCATCCTCCTCCTCCTCATTGTAGCCATGGAGGTCTTCCAGGTAAGGCACCACCGTCATGCTTCTCCACCGATCCTTCGTCTCTGGGCTGGGCGGGATGGCAATGGGAGGCTCACACTGAGTGTGCTTTTTCCGAAACCAGCTAAAGGAAACCAAGATTTTAGAGCTTCAGGTTGGGAGATTTCACACTAGTTTTCTGTAGGCCAGTGTTTCTCAACCCTAGCCACTTTAAGATATGTGGACTTCAACTCCCAGAATTTCCATGGCTGGCTGGGGAATTCTGGGAGTTGAAGTCCACACATCTTAAAGTGGCCAAGGTTCAGAAACCCTGCTGTAGGCCAATGTTCCCCCTCCTGCCCTTCTCCCCAGTTTCACCCCCTTATGTGAGAGTTTGGGTTCATCTTTTTTTTTTTTTTTTTTTTGAACCAAGAGTGCTGATTATGTCTTAGTGTCTCTTGCCATCCTTCGGTGGCCTGTAAGGAACCTTGGCCAGGGCCACTTCTGACCTTGGGAGAAAGAGATGAGACCTGTGGATTCATAGACTTGGAGGCTCATGCTTTGCGCAAAGAGTTTGATGACCCCTTATTTCTCTGAGCACGTTCCCAACGGCCTTGCGGGACTTGTGTGAAGACCTCCCCAAGCTCTGCTTTCTGGCAGAAGAGAAAGTCATTTTCCCTATTTACTCTGACATTGGCCAATAAGGCTCCATTTAGAGGCTGGGGTTCACACACACACTGGTTTTCATGTCCTTGTGCCTCCTGAAGGTAACTGAGCCAGCAGCCTTCAGTGTCCTCTTATTCCAAAGACACACAAAAAAAAACACCACCGGGTAGAAAAGATAACACAGAGAGAAATACATTTCACCCTGTTCTCAGTGACATGGAAGGAAAAGCCATTTAAGGTCCCACCCACCCTCAGCTGCTTCATCATGATGGAACCAGACAGCTGGTCAACCTGTGTTCTGCAAGGAAGATCTGGCCATGCAGCCATCCGCCAAAATGAGAAGGAGCCGAGCTCTTACTCACATCAGCTCTGCCCACTAACTTATATGAGGTCAGCAGCTCCAGAGCTGGAGGCAACGGTCAGTTTCAGCTGTGACCAGGCTTGGTTCTGGGAGTTAAGGATTGCCTAGAAATAATCACTGCTAAGATCTGCCCATAAGCCTCTGATCCATTTGATATAATTTGTTGAACTTTTGCTCTTGACTTCCTTCCAAACCCTGCCAATCTCGAGCTGAGATTCCTTCAAAAGAAGTATAGAGGTCGGAAAGAAATAGGACAGGCACAGTCCAAACTTTTCCACCTTTCTTAAATAAAAGCAGGCCTCAAGTTAGAGAGAGAGATTTCTCTGGGCATTCTCCTCTGTAAAGTTCAGGGTTAGCGGAAGCTGTGGAACTATACTACGCTAAATAAAGCTGATCAGCCATGGATGGTGTCCACCCTGCCTTCTTCAAGGATGCTGGCGGGTTCTCCATCGAGACAACTGCAGCCACGTAGCACATTGCAACATAAAAGGGAAGTGTCGGTCTTGCTTGCCATCTGTTTTTGGACTCTTCTTGAAAAACAAAGGCACTGGAAGCCACACTAAAACGAAATGGACTCTGAGTTCACGCAACATAGTAGGCCATGATGTGGATCTGCCAGATTTTTAAACTCTGGTTTATGATTTAGTATATTGTGTGGATCCAGCCAAAGAGGGTCCCTTCAGCATCCCATTATTATGCAAATGGTTACTTTGCCTGTTATGTTAACAATCCACACTTTGCTGTAAGTCAAGGTTTGCTTCAGCTCTGCTTTTGAAAACAAGCCACAGTGCCCTGGTTCATTCATAATAGGCTTGTGCAGTAATTCAGATTTGCATGTGACTACACAGGTAGCACCTGCTGGCAACTCCTTAAGCAAGCTGTGTTTTTTCCTGGGATTGTGTGGTGCCCCCTGGAGCAGATGCTCGCTTCTGGGAAAAGACAAATTTGGTTTAAGGGGGTACCTACAGATGCTACAAGCATGCCGTTGTCCACTCCCTTTCAATCAGAAGCACTGCAGAGCGCTAAGCTATAAAGCAGAGTTTACAAGCCACAGTGGTTAGGTGCAACTGCTAAGCCCAAATTAAACGACATGGCTTGCTGCAATGTGAAGACCAGGCAGATTTCCATCTGCGCCAGTTCTGCCTACACTGGCAGGCAGCAGCTCCACATAGCCTTCTTATCCCCTTCTAAGTGAGGATATCAGAAACCTGAAACTCACACCTCCTGCAGACAAAACAGGCGCCTACTAGAGCTACAATACCTCCCTTACAAAGACCAATACTTCAATTTCAAAAAAGCCAAATCATTAAAAAAATAACCCTGAGATTGATTGTTAAACCGATCAATTTTATACAAAAGTTATTAGCTGTCATTCTCAAACAATTATTTATTTTCCCACATATGTAGGTTGATACACAGCCCAGTACAAAGGATAAGATGAGCTGTGTGAGGTAGTCAAAACACAGGAGTCTGTATTTGCTCTATTTTAAATGTTGATCTTCCTCTTCCCCTCGTTCTACATATTGAATGAGTAAAAATAGGTTTGGATAAAAGTGGAAACCCGCAGAGTGATATTGATTTTAATACTCTAGGTGATTGCAGTCAAACATTTGCCTATGGATCTTTGTCGGCAAAGACGAGAAGAGAACAGGGAGGGAAACAAAGAGAAACTAATTGTAATTCAGGACAAGCAAGCACAGACAACAACAAAGATTTTTTCTCTCTCCTATGTTTAGAGGAAGCAGCTTAAATCACAGATTTGGCTTTTTCAGAAACACCCCAAATTGTCTGCATTTACAACCACTGCTGGAATTCCTTGGAAGCATTCCTGGGAGATAGTAAAGAATAGATAAACCAGAAAACGCAATGCATCATGACCAGACAGTTTGATTGGAAGCCTCTTACATGACAATAATATTAGTTTATATAACACTTGAAGTGCTTGCCACAGCCATATCTGTTCTGCTATACAACAATCCTGCAAGGTGGCTAGTTTCACCCCCTTATTTCAGGAAGGGAAGAAGTGGGGAAGGGGAGTATATACTAGCTTGCTCAAATTCACATGAAGTTTAAGGTGGTGGCAAATGTCACTGGAGGCTTTGCATCTCTCCCCTGTTTCAGATCTGAAAGCAAGGATATATTACCCATCCCAGTATCTGTCAGAGGGACGCTATACGCTTCTGCATTCGCTAATCACAATCCTTGTCTTTACCTATGGCAGCCTTCCCCAACCTAATGCTTTCCAGATGTTTTGGGGACCCCAACTCCCCAACTTTCCATAAACGTTACAAACCCAACGTATTTGGAGAAAGCTATCCTTATGAGTTTGCCTTCCAGGCCACCCTTCTCCTCTCCATTCAGTCCCTCTGGCATCATCCAGGATTTGCCTTTCACAGATGAAAATGCTCTGCCTTCTGGGGGAGGCAGGTCAGGTGGGTTGCCCTGGATACCAGGGAGAGGGTTCTGCTATAGCAGTGTTCCTCAACCTTGGCAACTTGAAGACAGGTGGACTTCAATTCCCAGAATTCCCCAGCCAGCATGGCTGGCTGGGAAATTCTGGGAGTTGAAGTCCACCCATCTTCAAGCAGTGAAGGTTGAGGAACACTGTTCTGAAGAAACAAAAAAGGGAGGGAGGAATGTAGTAAAGTCTGAAAATCCCCAGGAGGGAGGGTGAATGGTGCAGGGCTGAGGAACTACGGTGGCAGCTGCAGTTCTTGCTTTGAAAGAAAAGGTTGGGGGAGGGCTGGTGGGTCTTATCCTGCCCAGCAACTCCACACCCAGAGGGTGTAAAAGGCCCCAGGAGCAGGCAGAAAAGCCCAATTAAGGGAACCGCGTGACCTTTGCAAAACACTTGATCTCTGCTGCACCAGACGGCCAGCTCTGCAAACAGCTTGTCACAGCTGAACAGTATTGTGGGGCCTCCAGAGGCAGCCCTGATTTTCCAGCTGGATTAGCCTGACCCAAAAGTTGGCAGTACCATTTGGGTGGAAAACAGGAAATCGGCCGAGGGCAGCAGGGCCAGCAGAGGTGGCAATGACTACCCGCTTTGGGACTCCAGAGGGCCAGGGAAGAAATCTCTCTGTATAGAAACAGTCTACCCCTGACATCCAGATACTGAAGGAAATCCATAGGCCAAAGGCAGAGCGCATATCCCAGGTTTCAACCCCAGCATCTCCAGAGATCATAAAGAGAATCAGATACAGGTAGTCCTTGCTTAACAACCATTTGTTTAGTGACAGTTTGGACTTACAACGGTGCTGAAAAAAACCGACTTTATGGCCAGTCCTCACACTTACGACCACAGCAATGTCTCCCCCCCCCAGTCACGTGATCACGATTCGGGCACTTGGCAACAGGTTCGCATTTATGACCGTCGCAGTGTCACGTAGTCATGTGATTACCATTTTCAACCTTCCCGGCCAGCTTCTGGCATGCAAAATCAATGGGCAACTGAGTGATTCACTTAACAACCATGTGGCTTGTTTAATTCACTTAACCACCACCACAAAAAGGTTGTAAATTTGGGTCAGATTTGCTCAAGGACCACTTCACTTAGCAACCAACATTCTGGTTGTTAAGCGAGGACTACCTGTAATAAGAAAGAGCTACAGGGGCAAAGAGAGGGTCAGGTCAATGGCACCTTCCTAATTCCCTTCCTGTCTTATTGTGGGCAGTGGCACTGACAGACCATGCTTGGGCCTAGTTCCGGACGGGCTCTTCTTTCATTCCTAAAAACAGATGAGAGAGAGTGCTGGATCTGCAGTTACAGGGTGAAGCTCCCCCTCCAGCACCAGTGCCTTATTATTTTGGCCAAGATGCCAGAAGAATCAGGGGAGGGGGGGCAGAGGGGCGTGTTCATTTTCCATCACCCCCCCCCATGACATCGGAGGATAAAACTCTCTGATCGCTGTTGCATCTTCCCGCTTCAGCCAACCAGCAAAGATGCAGTTACTTTGGGTAGATGCCTCTAGCCTGTGCTGCCCTAGAAAAGGCAGCCGCTGCCTAAAGCATCTGAACAGGACCAAAGAGGGACTGAACAGACCCTGGTACTCAGGTGGTGATGCAAGGCCACGTAGCCCAGACACAGCGCTGGGGTGGCTGGCGAATGGAAGGCGAGCTCTGTCTCTAGGGTTGGTGAATTGTTTGCAGCTCTTGTTTGCGTGACAGGCTCAACACGGTGCGAGTGTGTGCAGGTGGGAGGGTGTAAGCGTCCTAACTCAGGCCACTCAGCCTCTTAGTTATTCCTGAGGGGATTACTTCATCCTGAAACTGTCCTAGGCTTACCAGAGGGGCAAACTGAGACAGACAGACAGACCTGGGAAGATCCAGTCTCTCTTCTCCTCCTTTTCACTTCATACCAATTCTGTGGCTACCTAGCAGAGGGTCCAACATCAGCAAAACGTGAAGGACGAGTGTGATGTCCCAATTCTGTCCTTGGTGGCCGAGGGGAGGTCAGCGCCAGATTCCACCCCCTCTCCAGTTGGGGAAAACAAGAACAGAAAACGACTGGCTTCCGGCTTCGTTGGTGACAAATGGGCGAATAGAAAATGGCTGAAGCAGGACTGACTCCATCACCCCGGGCTGAGCATTGCTGGCAAATGACGGTACATCAACCAAGCATGAGGGGGGACGACTGAATCAGCTTTGTTGTGCAAACTTGGCCAAAATGTGCTCGGCTCAAGGCCGGACGCAGGGGGTTGTCAGGAGGGGCTTACTCCCTGTGTTGCAAAAGATCTTCCGCCTACGCTGGAAAGAAAGGAAACCACTGTTCTTTCCCAGCCTCTCAGCAGCCATACGGGAGAATCCTGTCAACCATGCAGGGTCCTTGCGAAGGGTTCACGGAAAGCAGGCAATGAACGGCACAGAGGAGAACTAGAGCTGAAGACTGTGAGAAAGTTGGAAGCTGGAATGGAGGGTCATCCCACCCCAAACTTATTTTGCTCAAAAAGAACACCCCTGGCACTCAGCTACATTCTTACAGAAATTTTAAATGGCCCGATTCAGCCTTGAGAGCCCTCACACAGCGTTTCCCCAACCCTCAAATCAGTTTGACTCCCATCCTCCTTTGGATGATGCCAGGCTTGGCAGAGCCGCCTTAGTCGTTTGGGCCCCGAATGCCCCAGAAGAGCATGTGCCAAGACAAGCCTCCCCGAGGGCTACGTTCTTGGAGAGTTAGGGGTGGCTGGGTTACTGATCAGAGAAGTCGACTGGGAGGGAGGAGACCCAGGTTCAGGCACTGCATTCAATCCCAGAAAGCACAAAGTGATCTCGGGCCAGACTGCAACGGGGAAGGAGAGAAGGGAGCCCACAGGAGTCACAGCTTCAGCTCTTCCGGCAGTGCTTCTCAACCTGGGCAACTTTAAGATGTGTGGACTTCCAACTCCCAGGTTGAGAAATGCCGCTTAGAGAAACGACAGGATTAGTAAAGTGTGGAAAAAATGAATCAGTGTTGAACTTCTCTCCCAAGAATCATTTGAAACACGAACAGAAATTAAGGCTTTGCAAATAGAAGCTGTTAACAAAAGGTGCTCAGGGTATCTATTGTCCCACCCTGACTGGCCCATTTCCCCCATCAATGCTCTGCCCAAGATCTCACCCTCAGATCTCACTGTCCTGTTTGGGGAGTCCACCCCCAACTTATTACAAACCCTGGGGTCCCCCAAGCCTGTGTCCCCCAAGCCTGCTGGAGGGTGCTCCTTTGGCCAGGTGGAAATCCATATTCCTGGAATAAGTTTGATATTAATCTCTAGAATTTCAAGCCTACGATGCTTACTGGGGAAAACACTGGTGGCCGCAGTGGTTTTAACGATCGCGCAAGTTTTTCTTCCTCATCAAGGTAAGCTATTTATCAATGTAATTGTACATTTATCGATCAAGTGTGAAACATCAACTACTCAGAGGCTTTTTGAAGAAGCAAACTGTGATAATAAATAAGATTTGTTCACTAGCCATCATCTGCTTTTGTTTTAATAGTTGAGGGGGGGAGGAGTTGCTTGTACTTTGCTCCCTTCCAGAAAGTGGCGAATTGGCACAGGAATGGCACACAGCTTCACAAAATCAAACGGAAGGGCGTTTGGGGAGCGGGGGGACAACATAAATGAGGACTCACTTGTGGTGCCTTATCTGCTGTATTGAAAACCTCTTGGCTGGGTCGTATTCAAGCATTCCTGGAAAGGAAGAAAAACAAGGGAGGAACTATGTCAGCTGGGGACCAAGGCACAAGCAACTGGTAGGGAAGGGGCTTCAAGTCCTTCCCCTCCAAGAAACACGGAAGAGAGACTGGGGTTGGAATTCTGGGAGCCGTAGTCCTATCTGGGGGGTACCAGGCTGGGGAGGGCTGCTTTACAGGCGGGAGCTTCACCTGACAGCAGGAAGGAATGATCTTCAAAAAGTGCCCAGGATCATTTCAAAGCATTCTGTGGGGAAGGAGGGAGGCACGCACGCACCACAGGCTTCAACAACCTTTGCTCTTCCCGTCCCCGGACACAACCCTTTGGACCAAACCAATCTCCCACGGGGGCTGTTCTTCAGCAACTGGTATCTGGTGGCACGCTGCTCCTGAGCATGGGGGCTCCATAACGCTACTTGGGTGAGGAGTCACCACAGACTTCTCCTCCTGTGCGAATCTGCTTCATCCCTTGACAAAGCATCTGAGCCAGTGGCCATCGCCCAGCCAGAAAACTGAGTATTAGTTCAGATGCCTCCTCTGATTTTTCAGGTTCTGGAACGAGCCCCCTAGAGAGGGGATCAGGCCAGCTGGGGCATTCAGCAGGTAAGTTGCAAAAGAAAAAGTCTGACACACAAAGAAACGGGTTATTGAGAGTACTGCTGCTTTAAATGGCCTTGCACAATCAGAACCAAGAACGAGGAAAATTGTTTTCGACCCCCAGCAGGCCCAAAGTGCATCCCAGGGCCAGCCAGTAGGTGCACACTCATTCCATTAGCTCCCTTTTTTTTTTCTGCAGCACTTCAACTGCACAATAGGCTTGACTGCAGGCGATGGTGGGACACAGTAAATGAGTTGCTTAAGTGCTGTGTGAAGCCCCCCCCCCCGATTCTTAGCTGTCACCACCTTTCTGCCCAGGAAGCAATGCATTCTGCTCAACAAGGAAGGTGCCTATCACGCGGAAAACGTCGGGGCTTGATTGCTTCAGTTTCCTAGCCCACCAGAGGCAAATATATTTTCTGGGTCTGGTAAGCACGCTGTGCACTCCCACATCACCTCCAAGGCACCAAGAAAGGACTTCCCATTTAAAAGCTACACGAGCCTGCTTTGTGCAGCAACCTTCCCCGATCTGGGCATTCTCCAGATGGAATGACTCAACCCCCTACCTTCTCACTGAGGGCCATGCTGCCTGGGGGATTTTGAGAGTGGCAGTCCACACCTCTGAATGAAAGCTCAACCTCCTGGGGGTCCTCTGCAAAGATTTATGGTCACTTTTTTTTAAAAAAGAGAGAAGCCTGAATGACCAACTCTGTTACTGGTCTCTTAATGAACACAAGCAGCCGCCCTACGATGGGGATCCGGATTCAACCAATCCACTTTTTCCAATACTCTACATCTGCCTGATCTGTTCTCAGGCCTTCAGCAGAAAAAGGATCTTTTGGTCAGTCGATTCTATAAGAGAGGGTGTCAGGAAATGAACCAAGATTCAAAACAAGAGCTCTGCCACTGAGCCAAGGACCCTCACCTAGAAATACAGAATCCTACCTGATACCTATTTATCTGCCTAGTTAGCTACTTAGCCTAGCAGTCTTAGTCTATCCAAGTAAGTATTTCCCCAGCATATCTAAAATCAGGTTGACTCACACACACACACACCTCTTCATTTGGAAGCAATTACTGCTTACTCTGCTACTTTCCATAGACAGTTCTGGCCTCTCCCTTCTCAGTTAATTTTTACGGGCTATGCATAAATGCCTTTAAATAGTCACTTGGGGAGCAGAATTGTGTTTTAGAATGGAAACTTTTTTTTAAAAAAAGAAGTGCCATCACTGCAGGAGGTCACCAGGACTTTATTAAGAAACAGCACCCAGTTTTCTCCAGGACAGTTAATGCTTTTAGAAAATACCAGATTTGATCTTTGGCTAGCAAAGTGGCCAAATATTTACCACATAGGGTAGAAACGCTGCCAGTTCTTGCCTGTGGCGTCAGGAGCTTCCCACACACCAATCTGCCTGGGGAGAGCACTTTGATCTCCAGCTTTATTTCCACTTGACACACCTTTCATTACTGCAGTTTGTGCTACCTGAGGGACTTTGGGAGAGCAAGTGAGAGCACTGAGTCTTCCCGAAACCCAAGTGCAGATGGCTGGATGGCTCAGTTCTGTTCCCTTTGCTCCAGGCCAAGCAAGGGAGGGCCACAGATTGAACAAAATGCATCAGGCTTGGAGCTGGGGGAGGGGGAAAGGGAGGAGGAGGAGGAAAGATGCTGACAAGGGACCGAGAGTCTGGTAGGCAAGGCAAGGCCAGGCCCCCTGATGCACCAGGCAGCTGTCGGAAACCTTCAGGCAGCCACTTGCCTTTCCAGGGCATGCAAAATGTTGAAGTTCAGATAGGAAAAAAGAAATCAAGGCTTCACTTTTTGTTGGCCGCCTCTTCCCTTTAAGAGAAAACGAAGTACTAACCTGCAATTCCCTTGAGAAAAGAAATCAGCTGTCTGACCCCTTCCTCTCACTGGCAAACTCAGCTTCTGGGTTGGGACCAGCTGAGGCCCAGATGTGCTGCCCTGAGGAGACCCTGGTCGCTCACTGCTCACTGCTGTTAGTGCTTGTTCACAGGCCACGGCTTAGCATGAAAGTCATGGCAAGCATGAGGAGGAAGAGGCCTCGCTTGCTTCGGCTTCTCCTTCTAGCTGGACGGATCAGGCCCAGAGGGAGAAGGCGACTGGGCAGTGGCACTCTCTGGGGCAAGAAGGAAGTGGGCCCTCTCAGTGCATCTTATCCAGGAGCCTGCCCTCAGTGCGGACCCAGTTTTGCCTAAAAGACAAGAAGGCATCTAAATCCCCGAAGGACTTCCACGGTTGTACAGTTACAGGTGAGTATATGTGTATACTGAACCTGCTCTATAAATAGTATGCACCACACTTCTTACTATTCTCTCTGATGGTAGAGCCTGAGCCAAGTTGGAAGTCCAAAATGTGGTCTTCTCCAACTCACTTCTTCAAGGCAAGGCCTGAGGGAGATTCATAGGAATGCTCGGCATGTCCGGAGGGCTGGACAAAGCCATGAAGGAAGCAAAGCTGTGGGGAAACACATCCGCTGTTGGACAGCTGAAAGTGAAAGATACCATTGTCCCCTGGGCGAAAGGAATGATAGACCTTGAGATTTAGGAACAGCCATTGCAATGGTTTTCCATGTGACCCTCTATGGAAGCAAAAGTTGGAATTTGGAGAAGCAGGATAGAAAGAGTTACTGATGCTGTTGAATTTTGGTGTTGGAGAAGACTCCTGGGAATCCCATGGATAGCGAAGGAATAGATATAGTTTTATGACCTATTTGCCTGAATAGAGCACTGAACAAATCAACCCAGAGTTCTCACTTGAGGCATAAATGACCAGGCTCAAATTATCATATTTCGGGCACATTGTATGTGAAGCCCCAGATCCACCGAGAGTCCATAATGCTGGGAAAAGAAGAGGATGACTAGCAGCAAGATGGATATAGTAGTGAGTGAAGATTATAGTAGTGAGAGGTTCACACTTGGGAGACATGAAGGGCCAGGTTGGGGACAGCTTATCCTGGTGAAAATTTGTCAGTGTGATTGCTAAGAGTCGACACTGACTTGATAGCACATAACCAATCATTCAACTGGGAAATGGAGTAATAGGGGCCAACATCACAAGGGATCCCTTGCTTCAGCATTACAAGAGGATCTCTTTTTAGCCAGAGGCAAGAGAGAGAGAGAGAGATACATATATACATATATACAACAGTAACATTTCTATCCCTGCTTTTCCCCCAAAATGTATTTTATTTGACTTTCTTCCCCCTTTTCTCATCATAACGTAAGAGATACATCAAGCTGAGGCTTGGTGGCTGTACTAAAGTCTCCTTCTGGGCTTCCTGACAAGGCAGGAATTTGAACCTGGATCTTCCCAGTTCTCACTGAGACACTCTACTCCATCCTGGCTTAGTCCTACAGCAAGACTAAATTTAAAAACAATCCATGCTTTTCTTTGGATCAAAAGTGGAGCGAGGCTCTCCTCATCCCTGCAGCTGGAAAGGTTAAATTCTAAGTGAGAGAGAATATGTTGACCAGCTCTCAAAAGAAATTCATTCCTGGGTATCTGGACAAATGTGGAGCAACCAGTTCAGCACCGTGGGTTATTCACAGATCATGCAGAAGCAGCCCTCGCCCCCAACACTCACAGAAAGATGAGCAGCTCATCTGCCTCTGGAAGGGTATGAATTATCCATCTCACCACTGGAAGCTGACTAGAGAAGGGAGTTAAGTCAGAGTAGTGGCTCACAAAGAAAATCTGGTGGGCAGCCTCTTCCCTTGGTGATTCTGTAAGGCTACAGCTGTCTTCCCCAACATGGTCTGGCCAACAACTCCCATCATCTCAGGCTGAGCTGATAAAGAGGCAGGGACCAAAATGACGGGAAGGCACAAAGTTGGGGAAGGCTGGCTTTGAGTGTCAAGACCGCTCCCCAAAAGAGGGTTCAAGGCCCATGGCCCATGGATCAGGGTTTCTCAGCCTTGGCCACTTGAAGATGTGTGGACTTCAACTCCCAGAATTCCCTAGCCAGCAGGAAGTTGGAGTCCACACATCTTAAAGTGGCCAAGGCTGAGAAACACTGCCCCAGATAATTGCAAGCTGGTTATTCTGTCTCAGCCTAACTGAACTTACACAATTGTTATAAAGCTAAAGCTAAAGCAGGAGAGGAGAGAGCAGAGAGAGTCCTGAGCTCCTTGGCTTGAAATGACAGGCTATTAACTGCACTTAATATATAACTTAACATTCAATAAACTCAGATTCGTGTGGCACGCCTGGTTTAAAAAGGACTGCCAAAGCTCAACCGTGGTGGTCACACTTACAGGGGAAACTGTCAAAGACTGACTTGCAGCACTAAAGGGGCTGATGAAAGCTCACGGTTCAGCTCGGCAAGAGTTGTCATCTCCCAATTTCAGTGAAACTGCAAAGCTGCCCATCCCAGAGAACGATGGGAACTTGTGTGCTTGACAGCCTCACCCAAAGCTCAAGGCAAAGTCTCCCACAGAAGCAGGGCAAGACCTTCCTGTCTGAGCTGGTTTTTAATCAGAGGGCGTGTTGGGGAAGAACTGCTGGGGGGTGGGGCTCTCTTTCAGCCTGTGCTTTTATTCTGTTAGGAACCGGGGTGAGCAAGGGGGACAGGTTTACGTTTTAACAAGCTATGGACTACCCCAGGCCCTTCAGGAGAGGTGGCTTTTTGAGAGCGCTCAGAATAAGCCCAGTCTGTCGAGCAAGAGACCACCAGAAAAGAGCTCCGAGCACAGCCTCATAAACCCATCTCAGCACAAGATGGTCACACCGAGAGGAAAAAAAAACCACAGGAAATATATGCAGAATCAAAAATATCTGTAAGATGACTCGGATGGCGTGGTGGTGAAGGAAAAGAGATCAGGGAGATCAGAGAGGGAGGGAGGGAGAGGAAATAAGCTGGCTCCTAGCAAGATCTGCTTGAAATGTGCAACATTTGGGGTTTTAGTGCCTGAAGCATTTCAAATAGCCCATCGTGCAGCGCCATCTACAGCTACTCTTTAGGGAGTGCAGCTTTTGGACAGAGCCACAGCCTTGATGCTCAGGAGGACGGAGCAAAAGGCAAGCTATTCCTGGGTGTCCAGAACTATGTATCTTTGCTTCCTGGGAATCTCTGCAAATCCCCCTTTTTAAATCAGGGAGAGGTGCCTGTATCCCAAAGAGCTTTGTTCTTAATTCAGATCTTGGTATGCCAGCCCCTTTGAAAATCCCAAAAAGGTGGCGGGGGGGTGGGGAGTTGCAAATCCCTAATACCCAATGGGACTGAAAGAGCTGAAATCCATCCAGAATCAATCACCATTCCTCCCCGGAGACCAGCCCGGTTTCTTTCTAATCTGCCATTAGACACAGGCCTGGTCCCTTCATCGTTTTCATTGGCCTCCGTATCGCCATCACCACCGCCTTCCTCAGCCTTGGACTCATTGGTTAGGTCTGGTCCAGGTCAGGTCTCCTCCCAAGCACAGCGGGATTTCCAAGCGCTGCAATCTTCGTGAACAGCTTGTCGCTGCTTCTCGCTTTTTCCCTGCCTACCCAGTTGACATCTTGGGGTGGCTGTGGGAGCTGAAATGCGTCAGGCTAAGCAGAGAGGAGCATTTTCAGAAGCCTTCTGCTACCCCAACCAATCCCCAAATTAACCTCCGGCATAATACCTGACTCTGCTCGATGGGGCAAGCGCACTGAACACCAAACCGAGCATCCTTCAATTTAAATGAAAGAAAAGGCTGGCAGGTGGCATCCCAAGTGCTAAAAAGGGAGCATTCGCAGAGCCCTACAATTTCTGGCTTGTGTCTTCCCCTTATGTAGAGGCTCTGATGAACGCTTGACAACAGTCTTCGTTGATTAAAAAACAAATTCTGCTCCTAGATGTTGATGCCATTCCCTCAGTAAGATAAAACTATCTTAGAACTGCCCTGACAGATCAGAGCAAGGATTGCCGAGCTCAGTGTTCTGGTACCAACAGCAGATGGCTGTTCTTAGGGCTCTTGACGTAAAAGTCACAAATCAACCCTTTCCAGTGCCTTCACGGCTAGCTCTTTACTACTACTGTTTCTTCGCCCTAAAATCTGCCAGTTCCCAGAGACTGCAGAGCTGGAAAGCAGCCTCAACCTGCCTCTTCCCACTCCTAGAGCAAGGGGGTGTGGCGTGTGGTACCCAACTCTCCTTTCTGTGGCCTTTAGAGCTCCTCTGATTGTGATGGTGAAAACTAGAAGCAGTCCCCTGCCATTTGTAGGAAGTCAGTCTCACAAGTGGCATACCACAGTTAACAAAGAACACACCACAACTCCTCCCCAAACTCACATCACATGTGTGATGCGGCCCCAGTAACTCCTTTGGGATCAGTGCAACCCTTAAAGCACTGTTTCTCAACCCTGGGAACTTTAAGATGTGTGGACTTCAACTCCCAGAATTCCCCAGCCAGCCATGCTGGCTGGGGAATTCTGGGAGTTGAAGTCCACACATCTTAAAGTTCCCAAGGGACTGCCCTTAGACACTAAAAATTGCTCACTAGAGCAAAGGGGGAATTGACTGATCTCCTTGCTCTGGCCAAGGAAAGAACAGCACCTTTCTCTGCCAGAGCAAGCCACTGGCCCCAGCTGTCCTTGAAGTATAAGGCAGAAAGGAAGGGCATTCTGCCCTGCCAGCCAAGACAAAAGGACTGCCGGGGCTGTGTGCACGTATGGCTGCAATGCTAACACTTTGTAAACCACCCAGAGTCCCTCCTTGGGGGGAGATGGGCAGTGATAAAATTTGATTAATTAATAAATAAATAAATAAAAAATTTCCACATCATTATTTGTTGTTTCTAACCCTCTTTGCAAATTGCCTGACTCTGGGAAGCAAATACTTGACATCAGTGTGCTAACGGAGTAACAACAACTTGTGATCATGCAGAAGCCTGGAAGACAGGCCACAGCAATTAAACGCAGGCACTCTTTTTCAGACTATCTTTGCCAAGATCCCATATTATAGTATTTATTATTAGCTCATCTGTTCCAATATGAAAAGTCTCCGGGCAGATTAAAAAATTACTTAAAAGGATTACACACCAAAAAACAAAACAAAACGAAGACATAAAATACATTAATAAGGTTTATACAACAGCCTATTGGGACAGCTGGATTTTTTCCCCAAGTTTAATTATTTTTAAGGTTCTTTTACTGTACTGTAAGGGGGGGCAGAAGCGAATCGTTGAAGTAATAGGAAAGGCAATGGCTACTATCCCCGACACATGCTAGTATCCCAGTCTGGCCTCAGCCTGGATCTCTCAAGGTATTTTAAAATACCACTAGCTTTACTCATTGGGGCTGATGGGAGGAGTAGCTGAGACTCACACTGTGACTGAGTTGTGAATATATTATCCATCTCTTGACAAAGCAGCACTTACCTCTAAGCAAATCTGAAAGCGGAGGACCACAATCCTCAGGAATTACAAAGTCCCCTTTTCCAATGTTTTCAAATAACTTATAAATATTATCTCCCTCAAAGGGATAAAGGCCTGTTGTAATGTTGTACCTGCAAGAGGGTAGGGAGGGCAGAGAGAGAGGAAAGGGGAAAGGATTAGGAGCATTTAAGCGGCCTTCCTTCCCTTGTTTGCAGGCTCTGTGTCCTCTTGGATGAGCAGAGGGCGTAGGCCTAGGAAAAAGAGGGGCCACACCCTTTGCCATATGAAGCCCAGAGCCTGCTCCTGACGCCAAGCTGAAGAAATGGAGATCACGACAGCACAATGCAAGTTCTGTTATTCTGTACTCGTGCAACCTACACAAGGGGTGGAGGCTGCATTACAATGCACGTGTTGCCCCAGCCCCCAGATACACAGGAGCCTGCCACTGCCTACTCTGGCAGGCAGCCCTCTTTATGACCCAAATCCACACTCACTGCTTCACCTTCCCTCAGCCGATTATGCTTTATTCAGAGCAGAAGGGGGAGACGACAGCTCCAGATATGAGAGGCAAAAGATCACCCCGTCGGTGCTGCGTACCCCCATTTCAGTGGGTGGCCTGCAGCTGGCAGTCCCTTCCTACAGTATTTCTGTAAGACAGAGGTGAGTGGGAGGCAGCCTGTTCAAGATGGAGGAAGAGGGTCCACAGAGTCCTATCCTTATCAGACTGCTCCCACTGTACTGGGCAGGAGCAGAAAGTTTCATACAATTCTGAGACTGTTCACAGCAGTGAATGGGTAAACATGAGCAGGGCACCGTTCTGGAGCACAGTGAATATCTACCAGTGGACTGCCCCTTGTAAACTATTACCCCTAATTAGTGGCTCAAGGAGGCCCATTGCTGACATCTTCACAACTGTCACGATCCCTCTGCTGCTGGCATTGAGTGTTTGGGTCCTGCTTTGCATTCCCATTTACTTACAGTGTGACACCTGCTGACCAAATATCCACTTTGAAGCCAGAAAAGGTATCAAGGCCATTGGCAATTTCTGGAGGCTGGAAAGCGGGGGATCCCTGGCTTGTTCGGCACATGTCGTCCTCAGCAAATGGATGCAAGGCCTGTTGCAAGCAGACAACAAAGGGGCATGGCTTTGCAGGTTGAAGGCATAAGTCTTCAGCAGCAACTGGCAAACTTTGGGCAGCTGCAGGCTGTTTTTTTAATGATTATTTCAGCAGGGGCCATGACATCACTCAACTGGGCAATATCAAACTGTTTCCTTTTTTAAAAAAAATATGGTAAAGGGGAGGTTAGCATTTTAAGGGTAGCAAGCCTATCCAAAGAATAAACACATTTTATTTGTTACTGGAAATCAGTGGGAAATTGCACTGCCATTGTCCTGCAATTGGCCACTGTCATTCAGTTGTCCTATCTAGAGTGTTCTGAGGGCCCCATGCAGCCCCACTGCCTGCCCCAGTCTTCACTTTGTGGACTGGGAGTGAATCTGGGTTTCCACCTTACCCAGTAAAAAATGCTCCGGAGAAATAATTAACTTGTAGATACTTGAAAGTAATCACCACCCGACAACAAAACAACCTTAGAAAAAATAAATTGCCTCTGTTTGGCCAAGTTTCTTGGGTTCTGGCTCTCAAAACAAACTGCTTGAGGACTGAAGACAGCTGTCAGTTGAAAAGCTTCAGAAGTTTAAGAACAGAACATTGCCAGCTTTGTTCTGTAATTTTGTAGTTTTCAGGGGCACTGCAATTCCCTAGCTTGCTCCCATCTCAGTCCTACAATGGGCTAGGTGCTCTGCACTGTATACAGAGGAATAAGTGTATAAAAGATGAGCCAGATTCAGCCAAGAACCAGCCAAGCCCGTTTCTGAAGAACCTTGGGCCAAGCAGTTTGATCCAGCCCACAGCATGACAAAGGCCCACTACTGTGGTCTACCTCAAAGTTCCAAAGCAGGAACTCTAGACAAATACTGACTTTAACCAAAAGGAAAAGCTCCTGAATTTAAGATTATTTTCCCCCTCTACCGCTATCACCATAATTTTAGTGGACCTAAGATGGCCTCCCATTTTAAATATTGGTGGGAAACTAGTCTTCTTTTCAGGTAAACACAAGAAGGGGGTACTGTAGTCATATTGCAGCGAGCATCCTCTAAACCTGCATGAAATCCAATCACCCCTCTAGGTGGCACTGTGTCTTCCAAAAGAGCCAATCAGATGCCTCCAGGAAGCCCTCATGCAGAGCATGAAATACTGCCCTTTCCTGCTCTAGTTCCCCAGCAACTAGCAATTTTGAGGCTTCCTGATCCTAGAGAAAGTAGTATAACTCTGATGACCAGTAGCCAAAGATAGTCTTATCCACCATAAATTTGCCCAATCCCATCTTAAAGCCATCTGACTTGACAACTATAGTAATTCACAGACAATATGGAAGTTCAAAAGCATACCTCTGCCACACCTAGATCTGATATCTTTAGCGTCCCATTGGTGGTTAGCAGGAGATTTCCTGGTTTGATATCTTTGTGTACAATCCCCTGGCTGTGCAGATATTCCAAGCCATCTATAAGTTGGCAAAAGTACCTGCATGGGATAGGAGGGTGAGGCAAAGGGAAAACGAGGTGGGAAAATTGAGTTTCTGGAGAGCAAGGACAGGGGTAACTAAGTCTATGTTACTAAGCAGGGAATTCACAGAACGATGCTTGCTTTGTGTCATGACCTGCCATAATATAATCTCAGGGCATCTGATGCAACCACCTTGCTGAAGCGAAGATGGCCTGGACACTAAACTGGCTTAGATCCAGCCGATGCTTGAATCCAAGACTGCCTGGGAAGTGTGTGGATTTTTCTTTCACTTCAACAAGGGTAGAAAGTAAAAACTGAACTGCAAGTATTAGTTAAGTCCCCCTTCTCATGATTGCCAGGGAAGGGCATTAACCCACTAGTCCAGTTTCCCCATCACCACAGTGCGGCTTCCTCAGCCCACAGGGCCACTGAGAGATGAGAACTGGAAAGCATCTCCTTGCCTACTTACCCATGTGCTTGAAAGACTGGAAACTTTTTGTCAGGAACACTGTCCAACATCTCTTGCATGCCACAGACACAATACTCCATCACCATATACGTGAGAAGCAGTTAAGGAAGTTCCTGGGATGAGGCTTAATACAGAAACTTGCCCTCCGCCATCTCACATTATTTCAGCATCTAATGCTACTCAAGCCTGCACAAACTGATCTCAGCTCATAGGCAGAGGAGCATCTGTTGAACACGACACCTCCCCGCTGATCCATTTTTAACTGAAGTTGTTGTGACCGAATCGAGAGACCTTCTGTACGCAAAGGAGGTACTGAACTCTGTAACTGAAATATGGACATTCCCAAAATAGCCAGCCCAGGCCAAAGGAAGGGAAATAATCTTACAAATATGTAAAGACTGCAAAAAATAAAATAAAAAATGACTTATCAAGGAGAAGGCACGTATGACAGCCTGGCTGGGAACTGTAATCTTAACATATCTGAAGGTGACAGGTTAGAGAAAGCCAAGCTAAACAGTGCTAAGACCTACATTATAATTATCACAGCTAATGCGCTCTTAGCTGTGAGGAGGGAGAGAAGGCGTAGAATTCTTATTTCTTTATAAATCAGAGGCAAAGCATTTTAAGGTGTCAACTGGGTAGAAGAAACTCATGCCTTCAGCAAATGAGAGGTTACACCCCCTCATTTAGCAACTGTGTTCTGTTCCAACGACCTGGTAGTTAAGTGAAATGGCCGCTAAGTGAACATGTAACTGGGGGAGATGCTGTGAAGATCGCTGCTTGCTGCTGTCTCATTCAGATAAAGTTCTCTCGTACAGTGTCCTGTGTCTGACCTGTTTTTCCCCCCTTTTTTGACCCCTCACAGGGCAGAGCAGTTGCTTAAACAAGCTCTCTCTTCCTGGGCTGCTTTTCTCCAAAGCACAGTGCTTTCCTAAAAAGTGCTAACCACAAGTTAACAAGGTCAGCTCTGGGACCTTAATTAGTTCATTAGAACCCTCCTAAACTGACCAGACCTTAATCTGTTTCAAACTGAAGGCTTTTGTTGCCAGGTGCACGAAATTTGGTTGTAAATGTGCGCATTAGTCAGAAAATGGATTTTTTATTACTATTACCGTCATATTTGTGAATGGTATAATGGACTGGGAGTGGCTGTGTTTGGAAGTTAAGCAGATGTTAATTCCAATGCTTTTGTCATCTTGCCTGGTCCAATGAAAGATGGCCTTTCAGTCACTACTGACCATAACTGTCTTCCTTGGAGGGATTTACACAGCCACTAGCAAAGCATCAAGTAGGAAATCTGAAAGTACAGCTATTTCAAAGCAAGACCAAGATAAACCACCTCAAATCATGCTGGCCATTGCCCTGCACTTGAAAGTCACTTTGCTCAAAAGCAGTGAGCAAGACTCATTATAAGTAGTCTTTCAATGCATCATCAGTATTCTCATAGTAAGGCAACTGGCAAGTCAACTAGCTCTCTTCCAAGTCAAGGGCTGCCCAAATATGACCAGGGCAAAACTTCCAGCAACTTCCAGTACAGCATCCCAGCAATGGGCAGGCCACTGCTTTTCTCACCCTGACAGCTGGTCAGACACCTAGTTTCAGGAACTATGCTCCAGAAGTTTGACATCACTTGTAGAGGGTTGTGTGAAATCAGGGCCACTGTCTAGCTAACCTTGCTTTAGGATCTGTAAGGCAAAAGAAAAGGGTAGGGAGAAAAGAAGATTACATGTAACACGGGTTCTGGGTTCACTGGGTCTTTATGGCTTAAAACACTGTTTCCCAACCTCGGCAACTTTAAGCGGTGTGGACTTCAACTCTGGCTGGCTGGGGAATTCCGGGAGTTGAAGTCCACACTTCTTAAAGTTGCCGAGGTTGGGAAACATGGGCTTAGAAGGACACTGCTGGGTTTTACAGAGATTTGGAGAAGGTCCATCATCGCGCGGAGAATGCCTGCTTTGCGTGCAGAAGCTTAAGATTTAGTTCTGGACATCTGCTGTTAAGAGGATCTTGGATAGCAGAGATGGAGAAAATCCCTGCTCTTGGAAAATGACCATTCATAAAAAATACTGGGCCCCATAAGCCTAAGGTTTGTCTCTTCAGAAGGCACCTAACTGTGGAAAGATGGAACATCGTTAGAAAGCAGATAGGGACATGAGGAAATAAGGAAGACGAAAAACCATGGAATCCAGATCTTCATAGGAAGAATACAGCAGGAGAGCACAAAGGAAGGATATATTTTTTGCTTCTCTTCGTTGTACAACACGTCAACTAGTTGGATTACATTTTTGTGCCGTAACCGCCGTAGGAGTTGTATTTCCCTGGAAGGAAAAAAAGAGGAAAATGTATTGGAGAGGAGACAAGATTAGCAGTAAATTATAGTAAAGTTCTTCTTGCTCTAGGAATGAATTTGCTATTATACAGAGAAACATATACTGTGCAGTTGTTTTATTGCTGGAACACCAAAGTGCTTTCTCCTGTCCGAATATCAAATGCCTACCTCCAAAACCCAGCGCTGCATCTCCTACCCTCCAAATTCATCTTCCAGAACAACCAGTTTCAACACCCTGTGCAAATAACCCAGTTTTATTTCACAGCCATTTTCATAGAAAGAAAAAAGATGGAAGAAGTAGTGGAATAATGTGGGACGATCATAAGAACATTCCCCCACCATAGTCCGTGAGCGGGAAAGAATGCTGTGGGAAAGGAGCCTCACTTGAAAGTACCCATAATTATTTACTGTCTGACTGCAGTCCAAAGTTCCAAGAAGGCTACTGTGCAGATTGCAGCTCTGCTTTTTAATACCATTACACAGTCATTATCAAGGCAGAGGAAAGGATCTAATCCCTTAGCCCTGCAGCCATCTGCTTAGGGACAACTCCAGACAGGAACATCAGCAGCCACATTTAGTCCAGACATGTGCAAAAGCCTGTGCTGGACCCGGACTGAAGAAATCTGGGTTTTCAAATACTTCATCAACCAGGAAGTTTGCTGGGTGACTGACTGTGGTCTTGTCATATGCACCCAGCCTCACTTGACAGAATCGTTTTTACAATACAGGAGGCAGAGGGCGGTGTGTGAATTTCTATGAAGAAAGACAGCACAAAAAAACTATCAAATATTTATTCTTTTTTGTTGTTACTCTCATACCATAAACAGTTTAAAAGCAGCTAACTATACACAAAAAGAGAAGGAAGATCGATGCTTTTGAACTGTGGTGTTGGAGGAAAATTCTGAGAGTGCCTCGGACTGCAAGAAGATCAAACCAGTCCATCCTCCAGGAAATAAAGCCAGACTGCTCACTTGAGGGAATGATACTAAAGGCAAAACTGAAATACTTTGGCCACATAATGAGAAGACAGGACACCCTGGAGAAGGTGCTGATGCTAGGGAGAGTGGAAGGCAAAAGGAAGAGGGGCCGACCAAGGGCAAGGTGGATGGATGACATTCTAGAGGGGACGGACTCGTCCCTGGGGGAGCTGGGGGTGTTGACGACCGACAGGAAGCTCTGGCGTGGGCTGGTCCATGAAGTCACGAAGAGTCGGAAGCGACTGGACGAATAAACAACAATGGGTACCAATAGTGGGTAGCAATTAATAGCAATTAATCCTCCAGGAAATAAAGCCAGACTGCTCACTTGAGGGAACGATATTAAAGGCCAAACTGAAATACTTTGGCCACGTAATGAGAAGACAGGACACCCTGGAGAAGATGCTGATGCTGGGGAGAGTGGAGGGCAAAAGGAAGAGGGGCCGACCAAGGGCAAGGTGGACGGATGATATTCTAGAGGGGACGGACTCGTCCCTGGGGGAGCTGGGGGTGTTGACGACCGACAGGAAGCTCTGGCATGGGCTGGTCCATGAAGTCACGAAGAGTCGGAAGCGACTGGACGAATAAACAACAACATACACAATTGGCCAAATCTATTTTAGCTGATCAATTACCAATTCCCTTTTCTGCGTCTATCACTTAGATGCTCCAAACAGTTGGCCCTAGTTCTGAGTCCCAAATTATAATCCAGCAGAGCTGTGAGGCAACCACGCACACATACGTTATGAGTGGACAGATTAGCACGGCTGAAGAAACACTTTCAGATTCGAACCCCTTGGCTTATCCACAGGGTTCACGGAACAGCCTTCGCCAAGCTGCATATTTTTCAGCTTAGCTGATCTTACGTGGGTGTTATGAAGGTAACACAACCTCATTCACAAAGTAACAGAGTTGGAAGAGGCTGTTTAGGTCACTGAGTCTACCCTTCTCAATGTAGGAACCCGACTACCAGCCTTTGCTACAACAAATCCAATGAAGGAGAACCTACGGGTTTCTTGATCATTGGTTTCACTTTCGAACTGCTCTTACTATAAGAACTTTTTTCAAATATTCAGAAATCTCCCTTCCAGTAACTTAAATCTGTTATTTTATGTCCTTCACTCTATAACGATGGAGAACAGGGTCTTGAGCTTCTTCTGTGTGACATCCTTTCAGGTATTTGAAGAGGACTGTTACAGCTCCTGCCCCCAGCCTTTGCTTTTTCAAAGACAGGGATAACATCTGTTCTCCACCAGTCATCTGGCACTTCACTGGTTCTCAAGGGTTTCTCAGAGATGGTACACAAAGGTTCAGCCAGACCAATTAGTTCATTCACTAGCCTGGGATGCAATTCATCTGGCCGTGGGAATTTAAATTCATTCATTTCTTGATCATATTTCTATCCATCTCAACAATCACTCTTCTCTTGGCTGTTGTTGTTCATTCGTTCAGTCGCTTCCGACTCTTCGTGGCTTCATGGACCAGCCCACGCCAGAGCTTCCTGTCGGTCGTCAACACCCCCAGCTCCCCCAGGGACGAGTCCGTCACCTCTAGAATATCGTCCATCCGCCTTGCCCTTGGTCGGCCCCTCTTCCTTTTGCCCTCCACTCTCCCCAGCATCAGCGTCTTCTCCAGGGTGTCCTGTCTTCTCATTAGGTGGCCAAAGTATTTCAGTTTTGCCTTTAATATCATTCCCTCAAGTGAGCAGTCTGGCTTTATTTCCTGGAGGATGGACTGGTTTGATCTTCTTGCAGTCCAAGGCACTCTCAGAATTTTCCTCCAACATCTTTCATCATATGAAATAGAAAATTGACAGCATAACAAGACAGCATAACAATTTCCTGGAAGGACTGTACTTGCAAAAGTTTGTCTCCTAATAGATGCTGGGATTGTTAAAAGTTTCCCATGAAGCTGCCTCTTTGAAAGATTTGCAATTTGCTTTTGGGAGGCATCATCCACACCTTAATCCTGGTTAGGAGACACCAAGAACAGAGTTGCTTCTATTTGTTTCTCTTAACACAGATGCTGCTTACAAATTAATTTGTCTGGATTCCTGAGTCAGAAGGGATATTTTTAACATATCGTAGAATTCCTTTCTTTTGCTCTGGTTTCTTTTGAACAAACATCCTTCAACTAATATATTCCAGTCATGGGAATTATTCCACTAGGTCTCTGCTGTAGCTGTTCAATAATATTTGCCCTCCTGTACCAAGAGCTGAAGCTCATTTATTTCCCATTCTTGGAGCACTGGGGTATAGACAATGAAGACCATGAATTTTATGAGCCAATGCTCATTTTTATTTTTCCTTGAGTAGCTTAAGAGGCCCCATTACAGCAAACGCTACCATTTCCCATAAATCTTTATCAAAGTCGGCTGAGACTGCTGTCTCTCATCCCAAGAAAACTGTTCTAAGCACCTAATTCCTTTGGTTGTCCTCTTCTCCACTGTTTCCAACTCTGCAATATTTTAGGGGGGGGGGCAGAAGCCACACCTGGACACAGATTTCCTGGTACAGTCGCAACAAAGACTTGTATGAGGCTACTTTGGTGTTAATAGTTCTCCCCCACTCCTGACTATGCTAACCTAGAGAAATGTTTCACCACAGACACTGTAGATCCTCTGTAGCTGCACTTGCAAAAATTTATAGTTGTTGCAGGTCGTGACTTTTTTGCGCCGATGTTCTTCTTGACTTTTGGGGGGGGCTTTAATTAAAGTAACATTCCTCAATTTGTTCTGAAATGTCCTTTCAATTTGTTCTGAAATGTCCTTTCAATTTGTTCTGAAATGTCCTTTCTCCATCTTCCTGGCAGACAGCATATTTCACAAGCTGATGGATCTGGTTGTTTAATTCCTCATAGCAGTGAATCACCGAATCTTCTCTTTATATTATTTAGAGGGCACAGTTGCATCTCCCTGCCCTTAAGCGTCCATGTCTTTTGCAATGTCCCTTCTTCTCTCCTTAGAGCCTGTTTCATTACCTTGAATACTGTAGCTGAATTCCACCAGTGAGGAGTATCCTCACATCCTCTAACTGTGGCATAAAGGTGCCTTGGTAACCAGTGTTACAGAATGTGGCTTATGATGTCTCCTTGGTTTCACCTCCAGCCCACCACAAAGGCACCATACACCCAAATTTGGCTGTTCCCTCTTCGTCAAACACAAGTCTTACAAGTATGAACAATCTATGACAGCTCCTCAGAGATTCTGGTGATGATGCAGCTGGGTTGAAATCGGCTCAGCTCCCATTGGCTGCTTGAGGCTGCTCTAGGCACAGCTCCTTCATGCCATTCATGGGGACCACCCTTCATGACCATTCTTCCTCGAGCTACACGACAGGTTGAACACCCAGCTTCCGAAAGCAGCTGGGGGGAGAGGAAAAGCAGCCTTGGAAGGTCTACTAATGAAAAAGCTCCTCTTGCTCAGTTTACTCCTTTACATGGTCCATGGTAGAAAGAGAGCTTGCCTTCCCACGTTGGAAATCTTCAGGCTGGGACATGTTTCTACTGCTAAAGCCCATCCTGCATAGATTTTAAAGGGGTTCACTCCCCAATAAGGGCTAGTTTGGATGCCAACCGTGGGGAACTATCTGGGAACAGGGAGGAACTGGCTGTTTATCCACCACAAACACAACAAACAAACAGGTCCATGTTTTATGTAAATGTGTTCCAGAACATGGCAGAATAGCTTTTTCTGGAATAGCACTCACCCATGCCTCTTTGAATACACCTACACAAAATACTTGGTGCAAAACCAGAGGAAGGTCTAACAGATGGCTAAATCTGCCACTTGAGCCAGAAATACCTCCGCACACTTTTCTGCTGCTTCATGGATGAAAGAAAATGGCCATGAGGAAGAGCCTAGGGTCTCCTGCTTCTGGTGGTTAGCCTCATGCACATTTTGTCTTTCTTCTTTATGAAGAGTTGCTTCAGCTGTCACTTTCTGTTATCAGCCCTTACAACTGTAAAGCTCCCTTTCTTTGAATGGCTAAATCCTCATTTTTTTCCCATCAGTGGAAGCAAATTGACGTGCTGCTCTGGCTGCTTCTTCAAGGACCACCATGGACTTGAATTTGCTGCAATATGCGCCAGAATGTTTCTCAGGCGGGAAGACAAACGTGCCACAAGTACCGCAGGTCACAACGGCAGACACTTATCCATTCATCTTCACTTTTGCTTCTTAGGCCACCACCAGCCGGAAGGTTTTTTTAAAAATTTCTTCTTGTTCTCTTCTTAGGCTCTCACATTAGCCAAGTACCAACTCTTGATTTAGAGGAAAAATTTGTTAGGGGCTCTTTTTAAATCCCTCTGACAACCTCCTGCAACTGTCCTTGTTTGCTCCCTCAGTAAGTCAACGGACTGTTTCAGTTCCTTGGCAGGAAAGGGAGGCTACATCAATTACAGACGTTCCTTCCCTGCACAGCTGCGGCCACTTGCCTTAGAAAAGAATGGGCAATTGGCGGCTGGTACGTAGTAGGCGGCTTTCTCAGCACAACATCCCCCCACAAGCCCCCCAAAGTGGGCAGGGCAGCAAGGCAAAATGTGGTTTTTATGGGAGGGAGTTAGGAATGAAGTGGGTGCCTTAAGATGGGTCCCCATCTTAAATGGACTGACTTGCTCTACAGGTGCTGGTGCTCCCCACTTCACTGTATTATACTCTGATTATTTAGCAAGAAGTTTGAAGGTTTGAAAGAAGAGGACTGCTCACAGTACAGTGTTCGTGAGAAAGTCTGTTTCCAAAAGGGCTAGCGCAGTGTTTCTCAACCTTGGCAATCTTAAGATGTCTGGACTTCAACTCCCAGAATCCTCCAGCCAGCCTTGCAATATGTGGGTGTCATCCCATACCGTGTCACCATCCTAGGCCAAGCCAGAGACACTGTACATTGACTAACTGGTCTCTGGAGGCTGTAAGGATCTGGATGAAGCAAAACAGCTCAAGCTTAACCTTATCGAGACTTGCTATGCATCAATAAACACCTGGAAATATAAATTCCAATAGCATCTCTTGAAGGAGTCATGCTTCCTTTGAAGGTGGCTTGTGACTTGGAGATCCTCCTGGATCTGTACATATTGCTCAGGCAGCAGTACCAGGCTGTAGCGAGGGGCCATTTTTGGCCAGTGCACTAGATATCACCTTTTGTGGACCAGGATGCCCTTGGTGACAGTAAGTCATACCTTAACCACAATTCAGATGGATTACTGGAATGCACTGTATATGATTCTGCCTTTGGAGAGAACCCGGAAGCTGCATTTCGTACACAATGATAATCCTAGCAGGGCAATCCACCAATCTAGAATAACACCAATTTTGAAGCCACTGCATTGGTTACTGGTAGGCTTCTGGGTCCATTTCAAAGTGCTGGTTACATCCTTTATGGTGCAGCACGAGGATGCATCATGCAGTGCCTTGTCAGAGTAGAATCTACCTGTTCAGTCATCTAGAGCAGGGTTCCTCAACCTTGGCAACTGTAAGCTGTGCGGACTTCAACTCCCAGAATTCCCCCGACAGCAAGGCAAAGCGGGAACCCTGCTCTAGAGAAAACCTGCTGAGGTATATGGCGAGTGGGTCAGACAGCTGGCTTTCTCAAGGTGTCCCGCAACCTTTAGAATACCCCCACAGAGGAACAATGACTCCAATCATCCTTACATTTCATAAGCAAGTGAGAGCTATAGTATCCCAATGCACGTTTGGCCCTTAAACGGTTTGGGCACCTTATGTACTTGCTTGCTTGCTTGATTTATTGCATTTGTATGGCTGCCCATCTCACATAAGGTGACTCTGGGTGGCATACAACAATTAAATAAAAACAGCAAATAAGTAAAATAAAAAGATAGAAGTAATAATTAAAATAACAATATTATCAAAACATTTTAAAATATATACCAACCCCATGGAGAGAGCAAGAATGTCAATCATAATTGAGCCATCTAAGAATGCCTCTCGTTCCCAAAGATCCCTAGGGGTCTTGAGGGACTTCCTAAACAATAGCAGGGGAGGAACAAGCCTAATTTCAGTGGGAGGGGGGAATGTTCCACAAGGAGGGAGCCATGGCAGAGAAGGATAATCCTTTTTAAAGGATGATGCTTTCAATATTTATCGTTCCTTTTGCTGGTCCCTGCTCAGAATCCTTCTGGAATGGGACAGGCTATAAATGTTGGGAAAAAACCTGAATAGGAGGAATGACACACAGTTTGTCCAAACAGGGAGAGCTCCTGCTTTCCAGAGACAGCCCCCTCTGGTTAGGAGGGCCTGCCAAAACTGCGGTGGCGCATGATGCCAGCCCTTGGCAATTCTTCCTGCCTCCTCCTTTTTTCTGACACACACAGCACCTCTCCCTGTACTGTTCCACAAATTCAAAACAGGAAGAATCGCTCAAGGGCTGTGTTAGCCAGGGAAGCAGAATGGTTGATCGGAGGACTCCAGGGGCACAGAAGAAGAGAGATGGAAGGCAAGCCCACTGTTCCACCTGCCAGAAGAAAGAGGGCCATACAGCAACACCAGGGACAGATGGTTCCTCTTGGCTTGTTCTCTTTCTAGGACAGGTCCTCCCACCTCCTCAACACCCCTGCTTTGCCTCCCAGGACATGGCAATCCTGGGTCTCTTCCCGGCAATACCACCAGAATTAATGCTGTAGGACTGCTAATGCCATTGACTGCAGCCAACAGTATTCATTTGAACAAGATCACAAGGCTCACAGTTTACCAGCAACTAGGTAGCATCAAAGCTTTGGCATACACCCTAGAATCAGACCAAGATGGTCAAGCCTCTGTGGCTTGAGCCAAACCAATCTATTCACTAGTTTTCCTACAATACAGAGCACAAAATAGCATAGAAGAGAGTGGGTGGGCACCTGCAGCAGAAAGGGACTCAAAGGCACACTGCCAAGGTGACTCTAGAAAATAAGCCAAGCCTCATGCTTCGAGGGGAAAAAACAAAATTAAAAGAGAGCACAGCACCCAGATCACTCTCTGATCTGGGTTTCTGCCTCAAAGAATCAGTTTAAACTTTTAAATACAACAATCACACCCCAGAAAAATTAAAACCAACACTTGCCCAACATCCTACTGGCTACCACTGAGTTTCAATGCTTTCTAATGCATAAAAATATAATCTGTATTTGTTAGTTGCCGTCTCATTCCAATGAAACACTCCCTCTACTAGAAACAAACCTGAAACCAGGATATAAATAAAATGAATACAACTGGGCTTCAGAGTCTACTTCTAGGTTGCAGAGATCCATGTCAGGGAATAGAGAAAACTCTGAAAGGATTAATTAAAAATCTTACCTCTCATCATGAAACTCAAGATGCATTAATGAGGAACCATTTAACCTCCCATACAAACTGACTTCTGTAAAGTTGCTACCACACTGGCTTCTACCCCATGTCCCTGTGCAACCTTTTTTGCCCTAATACCCTCCAGCTGCACTAGACTCCAACTCCAGTAATAAAACTGGTTAGAATTCACGTTGGTCCAACGCATCTAGAGTTTATGGTAACAATGTTATCCTAGCCATATAACTCTGTTCTGCCTCCATATGATCTCGGGTTCAATACTGGACCTTAGTTTGAGGACAATAAAAAGTTTGGCCTCTATTTGAGATATGAGAGACTTCTTAATCAGAGCAGACAATGATCAGCCTTTCTTAACCTGGTGTCCTTCATACTGACTGGGGAACTGTGATCTCAGTACATCTAGATAAAGTTAGGTTAAGGAAGGCTGGACCTTGTGGATTCACCATCTGACCTAGTAAAGCTTTTAAGAGGTTTTTAAGGGTCTGGGTTATGTCAGAGATGCAAGCATCCCAGACTTACACTGCTGTCTTTGAAATGGATGACTCAGTTTGTCAAAGCATTATCCGAGGATGATTCTCAAAGGAAAAAGTGTAGATGTAGGTGTAAGAATGCATGAATTGACTACAGATGTATGTTATGCTCCCATGAATGGGGTTAATAGAAGAACCAAATATGAATTTGGGGACAAACTGTGCAATGTTTTGAATGAGTGTGATTCAGTAGGAAAAAAGTATTCTTCTGGGTGATTGAATGAATGGGAGGGAATGAGACAAGAGAGTTTATAAAAAGTGACTGGGCTGTTTGGAAACCAAGAATGAATGAGAATGGTGACTGGCTGGTGAGCATCTGTATAGAAAAAGGGTTGCTAGTTTCTAAAATGTGATTTATGCAGAAGTCTAGTCGTAAGTACAAAAGGCAACTGAGTGCAGATAAATCTAAAACCCTAAGTGATTTGATTTTTTAAAAACTGAGAAAAATCACTGAAAGGTAGAAGAGAGACAAGAGGTTCTGAATGAGGGACCTATCATTTGCTGGTAGTGGATTCTGAGAAAAAAATGGAAGAAAAGGAAAGAAGTAAAACAAAAGTGAAAACAGAATGACTGCTGGAAGAGAAATCACGAAAAACTATTAGAGAATAGACTGCTGTTCCACGAGAATGACTGGGAAGTGGTCAAAAGGAAAGAGGATGTGGGAGTTACGTGGAACGGAGTGAAAAAATTATATTGCAGAGAACCAAAGTAGCGTTACATTAAAAAGATGCTTACTGGAATGATGAAACAAAGAGGGCTATGAATGAGTAAGAATGCATATAATGGCTGCTGCAAAAAATAAGCAGAGGAAGACACTGTTTAATACGTAGGGAGAGAAAAAGGCAGTTGCAGAGAATATAGTCAAAGAGAGTAAGGAAGGATAAAACTAAAAGAGGCAGAGAAAAGCAGAGTAATTTGAAGGAAATGGGAAATTGCTTTGGAAATGGGTGAAGAGGGTTAAACAAGGAGCCTTCAGCAGAGTGAATGAATTAAAAATAAAAGTGACAAAATTATTTGGAGCGAAACTGAAGTGAGAGAATGCTGGAAGGACTATTTTAGTGATTCCGACCAGAAATATAGCAGTAAGAGTGGAACTGAAACCGAATGCTCTAAATATATCCAAGTAAAAAATCATGAAAAGTCATAAATGCTGTGAGAATGTTAAAAATAGTAACAGTGGTGCAGGTTAGAAAGTATAACTAGAGAATCGGGATAGAAATGTGTAAAGTAAATAAAGAAAATATGGATGTGCCTTACCGAGTGGCTTGTTTAATGTGTCTGTAAAGACCGTCTGATGATTTCAAGAATGCCTTTATGGTCCCACTACACCAAGCTTCCCTAAGTCAATACTGACCCCCAAGGGCCAGTGGGACTATCCAAGGCCAGTGTCATTACTACTGTTGTTTTTGTTGTTATTGTTCATAGTATTATTAAAGTAGTATGAGTTCGATGAACAATCTGAAACTTCACAAAGTTGATGAGCTGAAGAGTTTGGGGACACCTGCCCTATACAAAGGGGAACCCCCAAATTTTGTTCTGCCTCACTGTGTCAGAGGTGTGGGATGTTCCTGGGAGGGACGAGTGAAGAAAGCCAGGATGGTATGCCAAGAGTATATACTTCCTGGAGAGTCACCCAAAACATGAAGATCATGCCAACTGCCCAACTTAAAGCAAGCAGGCACCAATATTGGTCAGCAGTGATGCAGGAAGGTACTGGAGACAGATGATTCCTTTAGTGGCAACAGCAAGGGCACCATTTCAAACTGCATAGGAGAAGGCAACGGAAAACCGCTCCTGTTATTTCACCTAGAAAAACCACACGGACAGACACTATAAAGTCGATCAATCATACAATGCCGGAGGATGGGCCTCTCAGGTTAGGCTGATATTCAACACGGTACTGAGGAAAAGCTGAGGTTCTCTTGGAAAACAAATGGTGTTTATGAACCAGCTGGATTAAAGTATTTCAGTTGTCTAGTTGCTGATGCGGTCACATAGGAAAATAATATCCAAAGCTGCAAAGACAGTATTGCAGTGGGATCATGGAGCACGGGAAAGCTCAACAGACTGGAAGATATAATGAATGAACAACAGACTGACATCTTAGGCATAAGCTAATCTAGAAAGATTGGAATCGGACAGTCAGACGATCATGCTGTTTACTGCTTAGGCCATGAAAAACAGTGAAGCGACAGTGTTAACTTCATAGTCAGGACAGCTACACAAAAGCAGTACTTGAGTACAAAGCAGTCAATGGTCAAGTAGTATCAGTCAGATTTCACGCACAACCCTTTCATGTGATGGTTATTCAAGTTTCTTGCAGAAGAGGAAGTTAATGAGTTTTACGCTCAGGTTCAATCTGAAACTGGCAGACTATGCAAGCAAAAGGTGCTGCCTGTGGCTGGAGACTGGGATGCCAAAGATGGAAATAGTGAGGAAAATGTAATTGGACTGTATGGCCTAGGAAAGAGAAATTAAGCAGGGTTTATCAGTTTTTTGCTACCCAGTAAGTTCTTCATTGCTAACACATTCTTCAGACAATCAAAACAATGCCAACCTACATGGACGTCACCAAATGACATACAGATAAATCAAGCTGGCTATATTATTGGTACAAGAATACGGAAGAACTCAAGTTATAACAGCAAAGATGTGACCAGGGGCTAATTGTGGAACAGATCGCAAACCGCTCACGTGCAACATCCAAGTCAAACTAAAGTGGAAGTACAAAGCTAACCAGTTTCCGCACTATGAATCTGAGCATATATCCACCATTTTCAAGGTCAGGAACAGTTTTGAAATCCTGAACCTCGTTGTTAGGAAACGAGAGGAACTGTGGAATGAAACAACCTTATCAACCATTGTTACAGTTGTTTCATTCCACAGTCCCTCTCATTTCCTAACAATTCTTTGAATGTCAAAAGAGGTTGTCCAAGACGGAGAAACAGAAGAAAGCAAGACTGGATGTTGTCACGTTCACTGTTTCAATGTGCGCTGTACATCGTAACGTTTCACACGCCATGGCGCTGACACGCGTTTCTGTTTGGGAGGGAGCTGCTGTGAGACCTTGTGCCGAGCTCTGTATCTATGTTCATTTCAATGGAACGTGTTTGGGTTATGTGCTCTGTTCAAGGACGTTTCCCGCAGACCATCAGGAGCCGTTGGGAGCACCTGGGGTTGTGAGCCTGGGAGGATTCTACGGGGGGAGGGATCTCATTTGCAACGAGGGTTTTTAGTTTGCATTTGGCGCGCTTTCATCATTCTCAGCTTTCTCTGTCATCCTGCACACTATTCTTTAATAAATCAGATGTCAAAACAAACAATGGAAATTGCCAAGAAGAAAAAAAGAAGCCAAGAGCAAGAAAGTCAAAGAGCTCAGGAAGGAACCGAATAAAGAATCTCAGAGACCTGTAGGAACAGACATCTAAGACAGAAACAAAGAAGAACAAGGAAAATATTCCAAAAGATCTCCAAACTCTGGTGAGATTCCAATCTTGAACTGGCATGTTAAAAGACCTCAATGGACAGACTGTAACTGATTCAAAGAAGATTAAACAAAGATGGAAGAAGTACACTGAAATTCTGTACAGTAGGGACATCAGCATCCAAAATACTGTAGATACTTATCTGTGGTAAGTAGGTATTCCCTACTTACAAGAACCTCTGTCCTAACAGCCAGGAACCACGCTGAGACGAGGAGTAGGTCTCTAGTGTTTTATTACTGCTGCATTAGACAGAAAATCCTAACAAACTGAAGAAGCGTGGGAAAAACCCATACAGATAAACCCCAAAAGTCAAGGCGGGTCTGTTCTGTGTCTCTCTGAATGGCTGCTCAACTCCTCACTACTATGCATGCGTTTTCCCCCCTGGACAGGGGCCCCCTCCTGCTCGCCTTCAGTGCTCATGACAGGTAGGAGGAAAGAAAAGGACATTGTCACTCCAGTGGCCCAGAGATACTGTCATGAGTAAGGATGGCCAGCAGGGGGCTCCCATCCAGACTGTTAAGCGCATGCGTAGCACTGAGGAATTGGGCAGCCATTCAAAGAGACACCGATCGGGACCGCCTTAACCTTTGGGGTTTATAGGTCTGGGTTTTCCCACGCTTCTTCAGTTTGTTAGGATTCCTGTTATGTACTAGCAATAAAGCATTAGAGACCAGTTCCTTGTCTCAGCGTGTTTCCTGGTTGTTAGGACATCAATCCTAACAAACTGAAGAAGCGTGGGAAAACTCAGACAGATAAACCCCAAAAGTCAAGGCGGGTCTGATCTGGGTCTCTTTGAATGGCTGCTTAACTCCTCAGTACTACGCATGCGTTTTCCCCCCTGGATAGGGGCCCCCTCCTGCTCGCCATCAGTACTCATGACAACCTGTAGTACTAGAACATGAAGTTAGATCCGAACCCTGGTCATTACCAAGTTGGAAGGCTACAGGAATTGATGGAAAAATCTATAGAAATGTGGCAAACAATGGAAGAACCAATAAAGATTTTAACCAAACTAAACCAGCAAATCTGGAGGAGGACATAGTGGCCAACAGATTGGAAAAGATCAGTCTACATGCCAATACCAAGTAAGGAGACGTAGCAGACTGTGAAAACTACTGCACATTATATTTCACTTCACTTATTAGTAAAATAATGCTCAGGATCATCTAACACAGATACCCCTGTATGGGAAAAATATGCCAGATGTGCAAGCTGTTTTAGAAAAGCCCAAGGAACAAGAGACATTATTGCTGATGCATGCTGGATAATTTAAAAAAACCCAAATAATATCAAAAAGAAGTCCATAAGTGCTTTATTTACTTCAGTTGTGTTGACCATATCAAGTTGCAGAATGTCCTTCGGAAAAAAGGAATTCCAGACCATCTCATTGTCCTCATGTGAAGCCTCTACCCAGGATAAGAAGCCACAGCCCAGAAGGAACTTGGCGAAAGAAACTGGCTCCAGGTTGGCAATGGAATGAGAACATGTTATATATTCCTTATTTATTCAATTTATATGCTAACTATAATATTTGAGGGAGACTGGACTAAAAGAAGATGAGTGTGGCTTCAAAACTGAAGGAATAAACATCTAATGATCTGCGCTATGCTGATGACACTACTCTGATAGCTGAAAATGCACATGATCTGGAAGCTCGAGTAATGAAAGTCAAAAAGCACAATGAAAAATGGGACTGAAGTTAAACATAAAGGTCAAACTAATGACAAAGACAGTAACCAACCTTAGAACTGACAATGAAGACGCTAAATTGGTGGATAGCTAATGTGTTTTAGGATTTACTACCAATAATAAGGAACCAACAGTCAAGAAATATGCTGCAGCAGCAATGAAGGCTGTGAAAAAGATATGCAGATCACAGATCAGAATCAAGCAGACCATGGTTCTCCTTGTGAAACTCTATGGATGTGAAGGTTGATCTCTGAAGCAGCAGCACAGAAAGAACATTGATGCTTCTGAACTTCCTGAGAATTCCATGGATAACCAGGAAAACAAATAAATGGATTACAAAACAAATCTAGAGTTCTTACTCAAGGCCCAGATTATGTTTTAGTTATGTGATGTGAAAGCTACTGTGACGGGCCTATAATGCTGGAAAAAGTGGAAGGAAAGAGACGAGGATAACCAGCAGCAACATAGTTGGATTCAGTTACAACAACAATGAATGTACACTGAAAGGCTAAGCTGAGGACAGATCATCCAGGAGAAAGTTTATCTATGTGGTTGCTAAGAGTCAACACTGACTTGACAACACCTGATCAATCAAAGGGAATGTAACCAGAGTGAATGAGGAAACTATCCCGCTGTTACTTTGAGTCTGCTGGGGAAAATACCTAGCAGAATACTGACTGTCCAGTAATAATGCACAAAATATGGCAGGCACAATGTAGCTTTATGCAAACTAGGTTTTTGCTCTTCAGAGAGTCACTAAGAAATCTATGAATGTGAGAAAGCTTACTGTACATTTTTTTTATTTAGATAAAGCATATGGGAAAGTGAATAGGGTTGAATTATGAAATGCTTTATGTGAATTTTGAATCGAAAGCTGGTTACTGAACATGCTTAAGAGTGGCATATGATGACAGTAAATGGAATGCGTAATGAATGGCACAACACTAAGCAGATTGTAAAACAAAGATGTGCAATGTTCCCTTGCTTGCTTAATGTGTTTATAAGTAATGCTTGTGCTAATGTTAAAGGTGTGTTGGTTGGAGACATGAATGTACGTGTAATTTTGTGGTTGGATAGTGCTATGTTTTGGCTGAAAACCTGAATGATTTGCAGCAAATGTTAACCTGCATGATAAGTTATGACTATGGATCTGAAATATAATGTATCAAAAGATCAGGGTAGTTGTGTTTGACAGGGAAAATGGAGCCAACAACTGCAAGTTATATATAAGTGGTGAAAAATGAGAGCAAATAGATAAATTTGGCCACCTTGTAGAATATTTAGCAAACATGGGGAAAATAGATGGAGAAATTGTAAGATGTGCAAATGCTGATAGAAAGGTAGTGAATATATGGTTTGTTGTGAGGCATGCTTGTTGAAACAAAAAGAGCTGAGTATAAGAGCATATTTCTGCCTACTTTGTAGGGAGAGTTGTCTGTGTCAGGAGAAATATGTAGTAAAATAAGAATGTATGGGTAAATGAATGAATGCGGATTGAATACAAAAGTGAGTGGCCACTAGGAAAGTAGTACTTGGAGATGATTTGATCATTTAGTAGGCAAGATCAGAAGAAAAACAGGAGGAGACAGGCAGAAACTATCCTTCCCACCCAAAAGGGAGCAACCTCAAGTCAGTTACTGTATGCAGGCATGAAAAACAGGTGCAATAAGCTTGATTTCCCTATAAATAGGGCTTGCCTTTGAAACCCAGAAGTCACTAGAATCCCTTCGCAATGGCTTCATTAGCTTTTCTACAATAAAACTACCTGTCGGAAGCCCTTGTGTCTTTGCATGCCTACTGTATCTGTTTCTTGCTGGAAAAAAATCTTAAAGCTTGTTGAAAAATATCAAAGATAGAATGAATAAGGATCGAGTGCCAACTCAACTATACAAAAGAAAAGGGGACAGAACAAGAAGTGGTGGAAGTCCAAGGAAGATTTGATTGTATGGAGTTGATGGATCCTCAAAAAGAGAGAGGAGAAAAGTTTTCAGAACAAAAGGCAATGGGTGAAGGGTTAGATACAAGAGGTCAAGCAAGTCATGGTAGTTTGCAAGGACAGAAAGATATGGAGAGACAGCGTGAATGGTATTGGTATAAACTAGTTTCAACAATGTTTCCTTTTCCTTTTTTAATCCCATGCCTTTCCTTTCTTTGGCTATTTTTACACCTTTTCTGTGCCCTGATAGCACTGTTTGCTCCAAAACAAAATAGCACAATGGGAGTGTGTGAGTTTGTATGGAAAAATGTGAGTCAGGTGACTCCATTGAGCTCTCTGCACCAATTGAGCCTATCACAGGAGCTGAACCAGAATCATTCACAATCCCCTAGGATCCTTAGCTTATACCAATCTAACCCAAACTCATCAGTGCAGCCATCTGGTCCATGTGAGCGGTGCCAGCACCAAGTGGAATATAAGATGACAAAGAGCTCTCGTGCAAAGAGCTTGCTTGTAAGAGTGTAGTTTGGGAATGAAAATACCTAGAAAAGGTTGCCCAAGCATGACCTGAGTAAAGAGCAGCTATGTATGTATGTATGTATGTATGTATGTATGTATGTATGTATGTATGTGAATATAAAGGTTCTCTGCTTGCAAGCAGCTCCATGGTGCAAGCATTATCCAGTGCCTGGGAGTTTGTGCATCCCTAACAGATTATCTCTTAAAATGACTCCTCAGTGCACAAACCCTGAGCTTCCCTTTCTTAGCTTGCCCTCTGGAGATCTAGGACTTTGACATTTGACTTTTGGACTGCCATTATGACTCTGTTCCATATGCCTCTTTGACCACAACTAACCCTTTCTGGAATGTGATCTCTGACCATATACACTTCGGCCTCTCCAAAACCTTAATCCCAAATTAGGAGCATACACAACAATAGGCAAAGCTGTTTGTTGGCTTATATATTAATATACAGGACCTGTAGATACACATATTAAAGTTTAGGGACCTTACTAATCAAATGGAAGAAGACAAGCTGGACCAGCTCTGCATAAAAAGACAATGCAGGGCAAATTGTAGTTCTTTTTAAAGTCTGGAAACTAGGTACAATACAGGCATTCAAAAGAAAACTTATGGAACATTTAAAAACATTTAAATACAACAGAGGGGAAAAAGGGGAAAGAAAAGACATTGACCATAGTCAGCGCAACAGCCACCAAATCACAAACCACAGAAATCAGCCCATCTCTCATTGCTCCGTGACCATGCCGAGCTGCCAGGGAAATCATACTTATAGAATCCATCATGCATTCTATGCATGAAAGGCGTTTCACATCTTGAGAAAGTTGCTCACCTAGAAACCAGCAACATTTCCTTCAACAGACCTCATTAGAGGGACAAGACAGCAGCACCACAAAGACACTCAATTTGCTGCACACATTTCACCTTCGCTTCTCTCCTCCATCTCCCCATTGAGATTCTGCGAATGACAAGTAACTCAGCCATAACGGCAAGACTGGCTGTGTGGTAAGCCAAGTCCTGTGCTGAAGCGGAACAACTTAGAATTGGCCCCCAAAGGGAAGCCAAACCCACTGATCTGCAGTGACTGTCAAAAGAGCAATGTATCACCTTTTTAAATGCAGCCACGCTGCAAGGAACAGAGCGCACTATAAGCACCAGAGAGAGGAGGGAGAAAGAGTCTCAGTGTATCACTGCGCCCAGCTATGCCTCCCTTTACCCTCCCGCTAACAGAATCAAGCATATAGAGGTAGCTGGATGGGATTTATGCTACTGGTTTGCACAGGAACAACCTTCTTTGTGAATTTTACCCCTTACCTTCAGGGATGAATATAAAAAGCAACCGGAGCCCTGCTTGTATCAGATTAACAGTCCTTCTAGTCCAGCTTTCTCGATTGCAAAATGGCCAACCTGCCGTATTCGGAAAGGCCGTAAGCATGGAGTGTGCAGTCATCTTTCGCTGTCTCTTCCCAACAGTTGGTATTTAAAGTACACTGCTTTTACTATGCAAACAGGCAGTTCAATTCAGTTTACGTCTGAGGTATGAACGACAGACAGACTAAGTTAGCGTTCCTCATCCTTGGCAACTTGAAGATGTGCAGACTTAAGATGTGTGGCCTTGCTGGCTGGGGAATTCTGGGAGTTGGAGTCCACACATCTTCAAGTCGCCAAGGTTGAGAAACACTGGACTTAGTAGTAGATTAAGGCAGAGAGGTTAGCTAGGCCAGTTCTCTGAGACTTGTTACCTCCAAACGGCAGAATAATCACATTATTTTTACCCATGTTAACCTCCTGTTTAATAAATCCCTCTTCTCACCTCTATTTATCTGCTATACACGCTTCACTCGCTTGCCACAAACACTGTGGTCAGCTTCGCACGCTATGCCACGGGGCAATGTGTTTCTCGGGCTGCTGACAGTGGCAGAAATACAGGAAGTCTGAAGGAAAGGAGATGCTCAAAATACACAATTTGGGGGAAATCTATTTCTGCAAAGTTAGGACACCCAACTTTTAGCTAGACCCTACAAATGCTCAGGTGTTTTTCAGCCATTAACATTGATTAATTAACATTAACAGCCTGTTTTAAAAAATACAAATTGGCCAAAACGATGGTGTCTGCTTGTAAAAATCTGCAAGGTTTTTTTTTTTAAAATATTTTTATTCAGCAACAGCTGGACAGCAAGAAGATGAGCGGCGCACCTTCTGGCTCTAGCTAAAAAATAGTACAATAAAAGAAAGAGGTCTGCTGTTACCGAGACAGCAGCATTCTTAGGACCCGAGGACAGCTGAAATTATGGGCCACTTCCATACATCCCTAATCCACCTGCCGCTTTACAGAACTGCTTTCCCATTCTCTCTTCCCCATTTCCCATGCCTCGCTCCCCAAAACGATTCCTGTACGAGTCAAGCTTTGGTTCAAGAACTTAAAAAAACAGCTCACGAAATTGTGTGGGTCCCCTGAGCAAAGCAAGGCATGGATGCTCATCAAAACAAAAAAGGGGCCCCCGCCTTCATAGAAATTAGGCAATATTCCCCGCAAAGGAAATAAGCAGCAATTCTTGAGAAATCCGAGTCAACGCCAAGGGGAGGAGGGTATTCAACAAGTGGCCCAAGCTATTTATGTTAAACTGTATTGGGGGTTGGAAAACCAGGGACTGCAAGCGAGAAGGAAAGTCCTTCTGAGGTATTTCCCCAACATCCAATGGTTTCTATAATCCAGATTTTTTTCCTTCTTTTTTCTGTTTTAATCCTAACCTTGCCAAAATTGCCAGCTCCCAATTTCAAAAGTAAAGGGACAATATGAAGTTACTGGAGGGCACAGGTTTTCACAGCTGGGAGGAATGATCAATAAGAGCATTCAATGTAATCCTAAAAACCTCTGGTTCTGCTAATCACCCGTCCCCCCTGAAAGAACAGGAGGAGTCTTGTAGCACCTTTTCTGACTAACCAATTTTATTAAAAGGCTCAGGCGTTCAGGGGCTGCAGAGATAAGTGAGTCGATGCATACAGTGAATCTGATGAAGTAAGCTACAGCCCACAAAGCTTTTAATAAAACTGGTTGGTCAGAAAAGGTACAAGACTCCTCCTGACCTTTTGCCACCATAGATTAACTCTCCTCCCACAATCCCTCAAAGAACAGGAATACAGGATGGCACTTTACACTGAGATCAAGCCACATCGCGTTGTCGAGTCTTCATTGCCCCAGATCTCCCAGTTGAAGAATACACTGCCTTCCAAGGTTAACTATGTTTTCAATCCTGCCGTGATTGTCCTTCTTAAGCCCCCAACAAATACTAAATCAGATTATACTGTTTAAATTCTTCTGAAATGGCAACCAACCAACCAACCCCCCCCCCCCACTTTTCCTCCCATCCACCCCCTGCACCCACACTGGAAGGTTTGCTTCCTATTTGTTCACTGCAGACGCCCCCCCAAAAAACCAGTGTCCCTGCTTCAGGAAGGCCTAAGGTGAAACAAGGCTGCCATGCTCACATCCTTTCCTCACCTCCAGGAAAGGAAAGGACAGCACAGGACAGGAAAGGGAAAGGGGCAGCCACTAATTGAGGCACCCTGCTGGAGTGCTGACAAGTTGCTGAACAGCAGTACTTTATGGAATGCTGGGGCGGGGGGAGAGAAGGGAGGGTTGAGGGGAAAAAAGGTGGTGGTGCGCATCAGCGTGATGGGATAAGGACGAGAGTTTGAAGGTTCAAAGTCTGGATGCATGGGGAAGGGAGAATCCGTCATCCCCCCCATCTTCTCTTAGGTCAACAGAAGGAAATCTCTTTCAAACAGTTGTAAGAGAAGATTTTGCAGGGCACCATGATTCTGGGCACAATGTTGGTATAAAAAGGCCACTTCACTGAATACCACCCGGCGTCGTGTGGCATTTTCCCCCTCTGTAAGGGGGAGCAACGTTCTCCTCTGCATCCCGCAGTGTAAGTTAAGCACAGGGAGACCTAAGTTCAAATTCCTACTTGATCACAGGGGCTGGATGACCCTGAGCCAACAAACAAGGTCCACCTTCAACTGCCCCGGGGGATCACTGGGGGGATACGATGGGCAGGGAACGCTGGCCTCCTCAGAGAAAAGGCAACGTAACAAAATAACATCAGTTGCCTGGCGCAATTAGATTTTGTTATGCTGTAGCCGGTCAAGTGGGGCATTTTTACAGGGCAGGGGAGAAGCATTCTCAGATCTTCTCTCTCCAAACTCTAGCCTCTTTTTAAGATTTCCTTTTGAGTCCTGTTAGGGCACTGCCAGCGCTTCCTAAAGAGGGACTTCTAGACAAGGAACGGCCCTTTTGCTGGCCTGTTATTATTGCCGAGAGGTTCATGCAAGGATCCTTTCGTCTGTTTACTGTCACCATGACAAAGCAGGATGTAAGAATTTGGATCGCTGCCAACTGCAGCCAGATGGCCAAGTCAGCAAGATAGGGCGGAAGAAAAGGAAAAATAAAACCTCTCTCGTGCAGTGATAAGTGTCTACAAGCTAGCCGGAAAGCTACGTTCACCCTAGTTGACCTTGGCCGCTCGTACACACATCCAGCTTCAGGGCACAGCAAAGTACTGAATCTTCGCTTTGCTGGGCATAGTTATATCTTGATTTTGTTCCATTAAGCACCCATCCGAACAGCGAACAGATCTATTTAGCTTCATGTGCTCTCAGACAACGCCCGGGGATCTTGAAGCATTATTAGGAGTGACTTGAAAATGTACGGGTTCCTCAATCAGTTCCCTCTGCGCTAAACTGGCAACAGCAGGGACGCAATTCCAAAGGAGGCAAGTCTTTTCATTGTACACCATTCACAGACAACGTATTAGAACAGGGTTCCTCTTTTGGACAGACTGCTTATTCTAAGACGGGGACGATCACCTGCAGCTTTGTAAGCATTTGTGTCGTAAAATCCATTCTTTAAAAGAAACACCAACTAATTAACTGAAGGTGGGTTCACTCCAATTTTTAAAATGTTTGAAGCTGCTTAACTGAAAAGACTAATTAGCGAAAATGCTGGAGCCCTGATGTAACAGAAGGGCACCGGTCTTTTTGCAAACAGATCTACGGAAAGCAAGGGGCGTGCACTGAACTTGCATGCTTGTGTTAGTTGACACTGATAGTTGTGTTGATACTTCAGCGTGGAGTGCAAGGAGCCAGGCTCATCTTGGAAGTAAGCTAGGCCAGCTTTGGTTAGATGGGGGCATGCAGGAATTCCAGGACCGCTGGCTAGACTGAGAAACTGAAAAATATCCCAGGAGGAGGCAAGGGCAAGTGTCTTTTCATAATGCTGCCAAAAACCCCTTCATGGACGTGTTCATGAAATCATCAGGAGCCAAGCTTATCTCGAGGACCTCCCACATGCTGTTTTTATGCTTTATACCAGGGTTTCTCAGCCTGGGCCACTTTAAGATGTGTGGACTGCAACTCCCAGAACTCCCCAGCCAGCGATGCTGGCTGGGGAGTTCTGGGAGTTGCAGTCCACACATCTTAAAGTGGCCCAGGCTGAGAAACCCTGTTTATACTGCCAATTCACAGAACCCTCCTGGGTGATTATAAAGATAAATACATTTGAGAAATCAATCAATCCCAGAGGGCAGAAAACAACAACAACACATTTCTAGTTTGGAAGCACTTCCTGACCAGCAACCAGGAGGGAGTTTTCTGCACCAAAAGGAACGCCAGTTGTCAGCTGGACAGGTCCAGTCGGCCCAAAATGTATGCATCTGTAAGACTGGAGGATTTTTAAAGCCGCTATACCCAACCTGGTGTCCTCCAAGAATGCTGATGAAGTAGTTGGAATTTTAGGCACTTGAATCCCTTGTAACAGCATGAGGGCACCAGGTTAGGGAGGCTACTCATACGCAGCCCAGAGGCACAAATGAAACAAACAGGATGAAGCAAGTGGCACCAACAACTCTCCTTTGGGCTGTTTCATTCCATTCCCCTTTGCTGACCTCCCCCCCAGCACAACTCATACTTCCTTCTCCATCCTCCTGAGTTGTTTCTTTCCCTTCCTCGACATTTTTCTCCTTGAACATTTCCTTTGGCTAGGAAACTAACTGCGCTCGCAGCCAACCCTTGAAAGAAAAGGATCTGAGGAGGTAACGTGCGAAGGCTACCCTTTCAAATACTCCCTTCATCAGACATTTCTCAATGTGCAAAAAAACCAATGCAGCAGGGAGACGCAGAGACTAGTATATTTTTACGCAATGCAAACTTTGCCTAGTGAATGACAGCAAACACAGTGTGCGCACAGAAACCACAGCATTTCGTAACTGCTAGAAATAAGCACATTCTCTCCCCACATTGATCTGCCAGCTTGGTTCAACTCTGAGCTTGGCAAACTCCTACTTGGATAGAGATTGGTAGGGGAAAGGGCAGAAAAGGGTTGTTGTTTTTTTTTGCACTGAGTTGCAGAATCTGCTCCAAAAGAGCAAGGGTGCCAAGCTAGAAGAATTCAGAATCCACAAACATCCAGGAAGCACTTCTCAGAACAGAGAAAAGGGCACGGCGAGGCTGGATGGGAAACAACAGATGCAATGGCCTAAACTTAGCTTGTCAGCAAGTCACTTAAATTAGACTCTCCCCAACACTTCCTCCCCCGCCCTTCCCTGGAAACTATGTCTTTCACTTTACCCGTAAATAGAGCATAAATAAATTTACTTAACTGATCAACCACCCCATTAATTTGACAAAATGGTCAGCTTCTTAGGGAGGGCAAAAAAGTCCGAAATAATTTGCTGAGCAGAAACACCCTAGAAAATGCCCACTCCCGCAAAAATAGACACTTTTTCCCTATAAGCTTTCTTAGTCAAGACTGTAACATACACTTCACTATTTTGACAGAACCTATGAAATCAAAGCCTGAACAGGTGGCCTAAAATTATCCAAGAAACAGCCCACACTCTGTATGTAATGAATAAGGATGTGCAAAATGTTTTGAGAGCAAAAATGCTTGTTTGAAATGGTCTGTTTTGATCCAACTGGAAGTTTTAGGACCTCAAGCATTATTACCTCCCAGTCTTGGCCTAATGCACCAAATGACAACTGCCATCACTAACACCTTACAGATGAGCATCACTTCCCTGTTCCCTGCCAGACACAAGTTAAAGCCAGGAACCAAGCTACAGGCAAGCAAGAAGTTGCTGCTTCAATCCCCACCATTGCTAAGGGACAGATTAGCCAACAGGTAATGGGAGAGAACTCTAGCCCACCCGAGAGATGCTGCCAGAGTAGATTACATTGGACCACGTGGACAAAACAGGACGCTGTCTTATTTGTTCATCTAACCTACTTATGACGGACAGCAACTGCCTAAAGGTTTACAGAGGAAGTTCATTTCTGTCACCTTCCATTTTTCCTTTTAATTGGACATACCAGGCTCCAAATTGAGGCCCATCCACGAGGAAACCTCCTCTAAGTTATAGGTCCTCCTCCAAAGCACATAATCTGAGGCTGGGGTGATGCAACTGTTTTTGATGCTGAATGGCCCCAATTTAGACTGAAGCATCTCTAGTTGATAAAGGTTCAGGGAGTGACTGGGAAATCCAGTGCTGAAAGGCAGCATACAAAACTAGCTAGACTGGAATTTAAAAAAACAAAAACAAAACCCAAGCCAGAACATAACGGCAAATCATTTCTGCACGTTGCCAAGAAAACTGTGAAATGGTATAGTGGTTAAGATACAGGACTAGGGACACCCAAGTTGAAGCATCCTCAATCATGTAGGTTTACTGGGTAACTTTGGGCCAGTCATTTTTTCTCAGCCCAGGGTTGTTTGGTTGTTTGTTGTTTATTCAATTTATATAGCCGCCCATCTCAAACCAGTGACTCTGGGCAGCCAACAATCATAAAAAACAGTCAAACAAATTGTTGTGGGGAAAATGGAAGAGGAACTGCTGTGTATGCTACTTTGAGCTCCCAGAGAAAAGGGGAGATACAGCAAGTAAACAGATAAAAATAAATTAACTGTATGGATGTGTCAGTGAAGTCATCAAGAGTCAAGATCAACCTGAAGCATATTTTACTTTTCATACACATTTTTAAAATAAAGTAACTGATGGAAAATCCTATCTTCTGCTGAAGATCATACAGTGTCCAAGGACTTAGAGAGACCAGTAATCACTGTCTTAAGCCTATTAAATCCTAAATGGCCTTGGTTCACCATATCTTAGAGATCAACATGTGGCCTGTTTGGCTTCCCAGGGCCTCAGGCTGTTCCAGTTTATGTATTAGTCAGTGAATTTTCAGGATAAGTTAAGCCATACTGAGACATCAAGGGAACTGAGAACAGATTTTCTTAGCACCCCTTCCCTTCTGGAGTCCATGGTGCTCTCTGAGCCTTGTTGTTTTCTTGCAGAGAGCACGGAGAACTCCACAGTTCAACCCTGAGCTACAAATATTCCCTTCGATTGGTACCCCTTCCTTTTCTTATTGCTAAAGGTAAAGGTAAAGGTTTCCCTTGACGTAAAGTCCAGTCGTGTCCGACTCTAGGGGGCGGTGCTCATCTCCGTTTCTAAGCCGTTAGAGCCGGCATTGTCCGTAGACATTTTCCGGGTCATGTGGCCGGCATGACTCACGGAACGCCGTTACCTTCCCGCCGAAGCGGTACCTATTGATCTACTCACATTTGCATGTTTTCGAACTGCTTGGTGTGCAGAAGCTGGGACGAGCAACGGGAGCTCACCCCGCCGCGCGGTTTCGAACCGCCGACCTTCCGATCGGCAGCTCAGCGGTTTAACCCGCAGCACCACCGCATCCCTTAACCCTTTCTTATTGCTACAGACCCATTAATGCTTTGGTCACAATGTTTCAAAAGTCACATTTCAGGGACCAACGTTAAACCGACAAAGGATGAAGATACAGCAATATCTTGATTTGACAACTAACTGTTGCCTAGGCCTGGGGTAGTGGTGGGGTGTGACAGAGGAGGAAAGAAACCCAAATGAGATTATGAATGTTTTTATTGAAACTGGGCAAAACAACAGCCATGAACCCCCAGTAATGAAGACGTCTCTCACGAGACTAGACTCACTAATCCCATACCACTTAAATCTGCACTGGCATAGTACAGCAGTACTTCGAGGACCCCGCATTCCCATGCAGGGCTCAGTTTTGCTACTAATGTGCCAAAACAGCCCCAGATTTGCTGTTCGTTTTCTTGCACAGAAAAGCAAACATAAAACCACCCTCTTCTGAAATTATCTACAACATGCTTTATGTGAGAAAAAAAAATCAAGCATCCAAGTAGCCCTAAAGCATCTCTCTGTGAAACACATACCACTCTTTATGCCAGGAAACTGAAATTTTGGAAGACAGATATAGTTCAAGGTACCTAGGGACTTCCAACTAGCATTTAATCAAGAAAAATCCTATTAATAGCTTACTTCTATCACATATATTTTATCCAGAAGCAGAAGAATTCCACTCACTAAGACTTACACAAATTAAGGCCACATTCAGCTGAAGAGGCAAAATTTAGCAAACACGTTTTAAGTTCTGTAACTATCCTCAGTTAAAAAAGAAAAGGAGTTTGAAACAGCAGCTTTCCCTTACAGAAAACTGAGCCGAATACGCTAACTAGATTCTTGATTTTGGAAGCAGAAAGAATGTCTTCTCAAGACAGAAGCAAGTCCTTGATTTAATCTTAAGATTATTCTCCTTTCAGAGAGCTGGGCTTCAAAAACATGCATTAAGGATGCCTGTAAGGCAGGCAAAACTCTCCCCAGTAAGAATACCCACTGTTTTTGTTTCAAGCAAGAAGAGTTCACCAGAATTAAATGTTGGTAAAGAAGGAAAAATTCCACTGGACTCAATTTAGCAACGCCCTAAGGTGAAATGGAAATGGCAAAGAAGGTGAATCCCAGAACATTCAGCACTGGTGCCTTACTTAGAGCTTTCCTCAGCTCTACCCAAACTTAGAACTGCTGTTCTAGAACTATTTGCTGATTATCAGAGAGCTGCTTGCAATCTTTTCCCTGATTTGCCCACAAGGTTTACTTTCAAGTGGAAACAGACTGTTCTGTTCAGGCCTGCATAAAACTAAAGCAAAGAAGCTTCTTGAACAGCATCCACCATTCCCAGAAAAAATAAGCAGGGAAGACTGGCATACTCTATCACACAACAATTTACCCCACATTTTTGGAAGCAGCAGAAAGTGCGCAGGCTTGACACTCAGCAGCTGTGCAAATAACCACTGAAAACCACTGGCTTGAGGGAGAACTGGTTTGTAGATATACTACAAAAAGTTATGTCGTGCTTCCTGACAGAACTCTAGAAAGCAAAATTATCCTGCAAGCATAAAAACTCTCCAATATGCAATTATTGCCTCAATATTTAGATCCAGCTTTAAGGCTTCCTGTAGGCACCTACTTGACCATTTTAAAATAGAATGCTGACTTAGACAGGCATTTGGTCTGATCCAACATGGATATCATTCTAGTCTTAAGACTTGGGGTGTCATGAGTACTGATGGTGAGCAGGAGGGGGCCTCTATCCAGGGGGAAAAACACATGTGTAGTTTAGAAGCTTTGAACTTCCCTTCGAAGAAACTCAGAGCAGACCTGCCTCGATTTTGGGGTTTAGTCTGTGAGGGTTTTCCCACGGCCTTTCAGTTTGGCAGGATTTTCTGTCTAGTAGAGCAGAACAATAAACACTAGAGACTCAAGCTACCGTCTCAGTGTGGTGTGTGGTTCTTTGCTCTAAGGTGGGACATGGTGTTGTTGCAGATAGACACAACAGGGTTGCCAGCAGCTGAGACAAGGTTGGGGAAGCACCCCCTAAAAAGCTCTGGGAAGCTTCGGCTGGTTGAGAACACTTCAGCCGGGGTATTGTGAGAGGTGACAATTACAGGGAACGTGTGATTCCCACATTAAATCACTGGCCACAGGTCTCTTTCCGAGGACAATGGGAGTCTACAACAATTGGTCATGATCTATAAAACTATCCGGAAGATGGTATTTCTTCCTAGGGAGCCTATAGACTCTAGGCCTTTCAGGAGCCACTCTTCTCTCAGTCTTGCTATCCTCAGTGTGTCATCAGTCTGGGGGGAATGCAAGAAAAAGTATTTGAAGACCAGGTTAGCTTCCTTTTTTATTCTCCCACCAAAGAAGGGGGAAAAAAATTAAGGCAGGCCACTAAGTACTGAGTGGGGTGGTGGTGGTGACGGTTCTTAAATTCATTGTATTTTAAGGTGCTTTAATCACATTTTTAGTTACTTCTCTTATTACTCATGCCTTCCACTCCATTCATTGGTGGAAAAGCAGGATACAAAGGTAACAGAAGTACAGTTCTACTTTCCCACGAGGCTAGGGGGACAGAAGTGCAGGATGTAATTAGGCCTTCATAGTAACAATGACAGTAGTACTAACATCACTGGAGACAGACAGTGATTATCATACAGACATTTGGTCAAAATCCAACCATTCACTTTTCAGACCTGCCAGAGTTCTTTTTCAAACTAATATCTAATTAATGGAAACACAGCCCTTTGTCACACTTTACAGGGGAGCCCTTGACACAACTAGAAAATACTAGCATGAGCAATGTGAATACCACAATTTTATTGTGCATGGAAGAACCAAGCACAATGAAATTTAGTATATATGGGCCAGGGTTTTTTTCCCCAACTTATATGTGCAAATCAATTGCACAGGTCAAAGGGAACAAACTCATTACCTCTCTCTCTGATTTTATTTTCATGCTGTGTTATATTACAAGGGTATGAAAAACAGTTCAAATTCAACTCCTTTTGATTCTAAAACATGGCTGTTTGGAGGGTGACAAAACTGCCTCAAGCATGAAATGGGGTCTATTTTGATGAGTTGGGAGTGTTCTGAGCTTTAAAAACTTCCAAAATGAAAGAGCCGTATTTTGTACTTAGAACAGCTGTTTTGCACTTAAAACATGAAAAAAAAAACTGAATTCAAGATGTTTTGCACACCCCTGTACATTACCAACTACTGTCATTGCATATCTATGAGTTACCCGCATTACGGAAGATAGGGTTAATGCCCCCTCACCTATCCACCATACAAACACAGGAAACAGCCAAGATTCTGCATTATCTATCTGTAATACACGTCTGAAGGTCATCGCCCTTTGCTCAGCAGAATCAACATGATACAGCCAGGAAAATTTCACCCTCCACACCGAAGTGGTAAGCAGCTCCCCAAATGATTTTAGTTAGCAGTAGGAATTACAGTTTGCAAAGCTGTGCCGTTTATTTAGAGAAAGGATCAGCAAAAGGAGGGACAAAGTATTCTTCTGCACAGAGGCGTGGATTCTTCACCTTGTGCTTAGTTGCACAGCAAGACACAAGCCTGTGGTTTTATCCTAGTACTCTGACAGCAGGAGCAAGCAATCAGAGTGGCGTAAGTCCAAAGTAAAAACACTGCCTTTAATTATGCTTCAAGAGCATCCTAGCAGGTTGGTCGGTCCTAATTTAGAGAAACACATTATAAGGTTTGAAAACCAGCCCAGTTATTTATTCAAAAATATTAGCATCTACTTTCCTGCTGGGAGTCAACAGGGAAGCTGTGTGATGATAGGAAAAACACTGGCATTTACCCACAGTTAATTTTGGTAAGGGAAAAAAGAGCCTAATCAAAGTTAAAAGAACCAAGTTTTTGTCAGTCTGTACAGATCAGACTTCTCCAACCTCTGCTGGGGCAACTATGCCCGGACTTCTTTTGGCAGCGCTGGCTGGGATTTCTGGGAGTTCCAGATCAATTCACCTGGATGGCTGTCCTATAGGGCAAAGTTACCCCCAGTAGTAGGTATCTCTACTTGGAAGTTCATATTGCAGATTTCCATGCTGAAAAGGAAGAAGATCTGGAAGTTAAGCATAAGGTCTTCTGTGATCTCCCCAATGAGCAAGCTAAGCAATGGCATGTCAATTTTAGATTGAGAAAGCACAAAATCTGTGGAGTTCAGTTCCTAACCCAAGATTATCACCCTATCAAACCTCTGCAGACCAGCATAATGCATTCCAAACATATGATTCTGTGTATGGTGATGACCCTCACAAAACAGTTACGGTAGGTGAGGTTTTTCATCAGGCAGGCAGGGAGAAACGGCAGTGGCAGCAAGCGCAGTCGTAAACCCCTGAGCTTGCAGCCGGCCATCAGTCAACTCGCGGTCTTGCTTTTAAACAATTAGAGATCAGTAAGCGTTATCAGACTGTGTAAACGGAGGCCATGAGTACCATTCACAAAGGGCACCTTGCTCAAGACAGCTAAAGCCACGGACAGGTTAGTGGCTCTTCAGCACAGGGACAATGAACTTCCTTAGCTCAGGAATATGCAGAAATGCTAGGAGCTGCAACGAGAGGACTTGGGAGGATGGAAACAGCCTTCGGTTAGCAACGGTAATCAGGACTGGGAACTCCATCGCTAAGCGATGCGGTTGTAAAGCGCAATGTCAACTGACCATGCCGACTTATGGCAGTGCTGGCAGTTTTGGTTGTGGTTGTTAGGCGTGACGTCATGTGATCACCATTTGCAACCTCCTGCCAGCTTCCCTATTGCTTTTGCTTGTCAGAAGCAGGCAGTGAAGGCCACAAATGGCAACTGCGTGTCCGCAGGATGCCGCAACTGTCGTAACTGCGAGCCGGTTGCCAAGCACCCAAATCGTGATTACGTAACTGTGGGCATGCTGCAACGGCCACAACTTTGAGGACTGGCCCTAAGTCTCCTCATTCAGTGCCGTTGTAACTCTGAACGGTGGCTGAACGAATGGTTGTTAACGGAGGACTACCTATAATCGAGTTTCATTTGTAGGCAGGAGGATAAATGCAGCAGGGAACGTATGAGCTTTCAGGTTTTACAAGAAAAGGCAATCAGAGAAGCCTACTGGGAGTCCAGCAGTGTGTGTGTGTGTGTGTGTGTGTATTATTATTATTATTATTATTATTATTATTATTATTATTGGCCTTGCCTGTGGGGACCCTTTCCAGCAACCTCATGTATCCTCTTGTAAAGCCAAACCCTTCTGGAGTTCTTCCATCTCTCTGCAGGGCTTGTACTTTCAGTCACTCTTCACTGCAAGTAAATCTCACAATCTCCCTTCTCCATCACAAAAAAGCCGCTGTGCTACTCCAACTATTTTGCTATCCGTTTAAAGCCAGAGAAATAACTCTAGGGCCTTCCGAGTCTCAAGAATGGTGGCACTGCAGCAGCAACAGCAGTGTTCTATGCATCAAACTCTCCAGGTTGCGCGGACCCCTAATGGCACCGCACAAAGGGCAGGAAGAACAGGGCATGCCTCATTCCAGCTGCGTTTCCCAGATTGAAAAAAACTAGGGTCAGGCTACAACCGGAGGCTGCTGTATCAAAACAGCTGCTCTCCAACTCAAGTCCCGGAGGCCAACTCTTGGAGATGGGAACTTGCAAAGAAGTTACAAAGGTGCTCATGGTATTTATATAACAAGCATAGCCAGCAGGTTTCAGAGTGCCTGGCCAATCAGATGTTGTAGGAGAGCTGTGTTAGTCTATGGTGGCAAAAATTGGGAGTCTCGTAGCACCTTTTCCAACTCACAACTTTGATCAAAAGGCGTATTCTTTCATGAGCTGCAACTCACTTCAGCAGAAGTACAAAGTGGGTAAGCTTGAGTTTATTAAAGCTTACACTAAAAAAAAAGCTTATGCCCTTTAATAAAAATTGGTAGCCAGAAAAGGTCCTACCAGACTGATTTTTTTTTTTTTTTTGGACAATTAGAGTGAGCTATGTTACACAAAATGTTTCTGAATGAAGGGTATTCCAAACTGAGTGTTTAACTTCTGGATGGCAACACAGGGACCTCTGAGAGGATCCAGTGTATTGCTTGGGAAATATTGCTGCGAATAATAACTCAGCAACGCAGTTAAATCAAGCCCCACAGATTTGTCTGAGATTCTAGTCAACCACAGAGAGCAATTCCTAGAAAGGAGACCTTCACCCAGCTCTGGCTGGTGCCCAGACTGCGCCCACCTGGAGCAAGAACCCTGGCAACAGTGCTCTTACCATCCCAGGATTAGACAATGTATTTTACATGGACTGTCCTTAGAGAACATTCAGAAACTGCAATTGGTGCAAACCACAACAGCTTACATGCTGGTAAGTACCACTACAGTGACATTATACTTGTATTTTGGGCACAGCACGGGCTTCCCTTAGGTTTCAAGTGATGACTTTAGCCTAAAAAGCCTTATAGTGCTTGGTTGCTTCATACCAAGACTGCCTCCTCCGAGTGGCCTATCTGTGCATTCATTCAGGATGGGGATATTCACCCTTCTCTACAGATGTAAGAGGGCTGCCAGCCCAGAGACAATGGCTCCCTATGATAGCCACCACCCTGTAAAAAGGCCTTCTGAGAGACCCAGCTGGCATCTATCCTGGCATCCTTTTGGGAAGCAGTTAAAATAGAGTTCAGCTGGGGAGCCTTTGAGTTATAATTTGCTACCAAATAGGCTAAGGTTGGTGCCTCAGTTATCATTTTTATCACTTTATTATGCTATTAATGTTATGTTTGAATTGGATTTTATCTGTTCATTTGTACTATTTACTGCCGTGAGTCAGTTCAACAAAACGGTCATATGGGCTTCCGGTGAGAATGACGGACTGAACGGCTGTGCCCGCTGGTTCAGCAGGCAGAGCTGACAACGCGGTAATTTTTTCTGAAGCCCAGGAGTGTTTTTCCAGACAAAGGAAAACACCTGGAATCAACCCATCTGTCCTCTGGACAGATACTTGCAGCCAGAAGATTGCAAACAGTGTTTCGCTTTTGACTGTTAAGAGCCAGCTGGGAGGCAGGGATTTCATCACTTTCCAGCCGCGCTGTAGGGACACTAAGACCAGCCACCCCATTTCTAAATCACCAATTTGTACCTTTTTTTAAGTATATGTACCCCAAGAGAGGCTTTCTACAGCAAGGAGAAGCTGGTTCTCTTGCTGCTGAACATTATTTTTGGGATTGCTCTAAAAAAAAAAATCTTTGGATTTTTGGATTTCATTTTCCTTCCAAAGGAAAGATTGAGAGTAAACCATTGTCTTCCTATTATTTTTGTATTAAATTTGAAAATATTAGCATTTTCCTACACGTTGAATCGGCTGATTTGAACCTTCAGCTTTCTCTTTTCACTTTCCCTTGAGAACTGTCTGCTATCTCACTCTCACTTTGTGTAAACGCACTTTGGAACTCTTCCCTATCTTCGACTTTTTGCTGGTTAAGCTCCTGGGGGCGCCATAATCTACTGCGTGAGACATGGAGGATTTCAAACAGATCCTTTCTGGCTTTCACCAGGATTTTAAACAGATTTCTTCTGACTTCTATCAAGCTTTTATGCAAGTTATCCAGGACATTGTGGAAAATACGAGATCTAAAATGCACCATCAGGTTGGGGATGTGGTGGATGAAACTGAGGAATTTAAGAGCGATAGAAAGGGTTTTTTTAAGACTGAGATTTTTATTGAGATGCTGGATGAAGATTGGATAATGGAGTTGGAGAAAACTAAGGGAGAGGGTGAACCGCAAGCCGTAAGTAAAATCGATCTCCTGGTGGAATGCCATGAAAAGAACCTGGAATCTTTCAGGGGGGCAGTTGGGCTGTTTGATTCAAGAGGAAAGCTCTGTGCACATTGTGGGGATATGTAACTGCTCTGGTTTATTTTGAAGTGGGATAAGGGATGAAGGGTGTTCATCTGGTTTGCTTTCAGGATTTGATTGATGTTATTCCCTTTTGAAGATATGGAATTACTATTTTGAATTGGCTTTTTTGGGGTTTATTAAGATTGAGATTACGAAAATTGTTGTACTATTAAGTATAATAGCAGACAACTTATGTGCTTTTTAATTTGATTCTTATAGTAGACAGAAATGTATAGAATGGTGGTAGGAAGGGAATAATGAAATATGTTCTATCTTTTGGAGGGGAGAAAGATGTTTAGGAGGCTTATATGAATTTTTTTTATTTTAATATAAGGGAGAGGAGTAACTGTACTTAGCGATTTTTATTATGCGTTAGAGTGGAATGACTTATGGAAATAATGTTGTGTTTTGGTCTAATATAGAATAAGAGATTGATTATGGAAATTTTTGTATATCCTTGCTGATAAAAGTCGGAAGCCACATCTTCTTGTAAATTTGAAAAATGTTTCTCTTGTGTTCCCGCATTTTTTGGTTTAGTTTTTTTCCTTTCTTTGTAGTTTCTTGGGGGGGTTTTTTGTAGTTTTTATTCTCTTGAAACCTAATAAAATTTACTATAAAAAAAACCAAAATGGTTGTATCACCACTAAATCAAGTCCAACAAAAAGCAGTGATTGTAAAACAATTTTAAATTGAGCTGGTTTGATACGCTAAACAAATCCACACTTTCATTTCTTTTGTTTCCTTCTGTCATTTCTGGTTATCACTGGAAGGGCCAGATCTCTCGTTTATTCAGGACATACCAAACAAATAACATCAGAAAGTAAAAGTGGAAAAAGATGTTGGCAATCACTATTCCATAATCAAACAACACTTCTGGTCCAGAAAAGTTAACCTACAGTTGTAAGTGTTGGTGTCGGTGATAAAAACTGCCTTTTTTTAAGGGACAAACATAGCAATAGAGAAACATTTCTCTTTTTAAATTTTGATTTGGAATCTGGATAACCTGGTATCTATGGCTCTAGCAGCTTTAAGGAACTGCATATATGCAACCCAAGGGGGATGCAGCATCGGCCAAATCCTCATTCAACTGTTTCTGAAATGCTATTTGATAAAAGTGTTTTCTGGCATCCCTCTCTTGTTCATAATCCCTCCTCCCATTTTAGAGACTAACAAGGTGTGACTGACAGATGTTAATATTTAACATCACTCAGAAGCCTCTTTCTGAACAAAAAATCTTAACCTAGCAGCCACAAAATGATTACTGCTCCCACCCAACCACTAGCTCTAACAGCTATTTCACAGGGACCGTTGTAAATGTTTATAATATTCCCCAACAACCGCTTTTTCTTCTTCACACTACACCCCTGTAGGTAAAGACATTATCTTGCATACGTAACATACTAAGACATCCTCAGAAAGCATTGGTAAGTGTAGTTTCCAACTACCCCCGAACACTCACTTTTTAACATTAGCCTCTCCATTGGGGATCCGACGCAGTTTCTTCTTCTTAAGGATTTTGACAGCTCTCCTACAGAGGGTTTCAGAGTCCAGCATCTCCTTGACCTTGCCATAAGACCCTTCCCCAAGCAAGTCCCCCATCAGGTATTTGCCTATGAGCTTGGCCCTCTTCCGCCGAGGCTGGTAGATCACTTCTGTAGAGTCAATACGGTGGATGAATGTGTCCATGCCCACTGACATCAATTCACCTTCAACAAACATGCCCAGCTGCTGGGGCTCCTCTTCATCCATCTTGTTTTCTCCCCCCGAGCAAAATTATTTTATAAATCCAGTTCCTGATATATCCAATGCTCTTTTGTGCCCAAAGTCTTTGACTGGAAAAAATGGGTTAAGTGGAGGCAAGTAAGAATTTTCCAAAAGACTGTACAGTTTTAACTTAAAAAATAAAAACCTATGAGAACTTTTCCATCAACTTAGGAGGGTCCTACAGAGATCCAGCACCTCATTCCAATTTACAGTGCCTCTTTTTGAAGAGCGTGCTTATGGGGGAAGAAGTCAATGCAGTTGTTTGCTCAATTTACAATTAGCTTTAACTTTTTGATCTTGTTCTGCTACTCCAAGTCTCTGAAATCAGTTTGTCTTCCTTAGTGAGTCCAAACTATTCTTTTCCTTGAGACCTAAGTCATCTTTGAAAGACTTTCCACATTTGAAATCAAAACGTCAAACTGCTATTTTTTAAGGGTGTGCCATTGCTTAACAGGGAATGACAGCTCCTGTTTCCAAAGTGTGACGTGAAAAATCGAGGCACGATTTCCGCTGTTCTCACCGCCCAGGTACCACTCGTGTCAAGGATCCTCTCAGCCGTTGGGAAGCTGAAACCAAGTCTCTTTAAAGGAATTTTCAATACTGATCTTAACTGCTTCTTTTTCACCCTTGACAAAGGTTCGAGGCCTTCTGTATCTAGTAAGGGGCATCCTTCAACCACCTGGGGTCTACCTGACACATGATGTGTCACCCCACTGCTTCAGGTATCAAGGCAGGCAGGCAAGCAGCGCAAACCTTACTCAACTTTCCCAGAATTAGGGACCCACCATAAATGGGGCTGGTTGTGATTAAGATCTCTTGAACAATACTCCTCCAGATTAAGTAACTATCCTGGAAAAGGGAAAGAGCTTCTAAGCTTTTTAATTTGGCGAAAACCTCTATTTTAAACCATCAATTCAGAAATCCAACTTTAGTAAGCACATCTCAGAACAGGCTGATTATTTATTAATGCCCTGGCCCAGGCCTTCCCTGCCACTGAAAATAATAATTCCCCTCTCATGCACACACTTTCATTTCTTTTCAAGTGAAATACTGAAAAATGATGTCAATAGGACTTGAGCATCAAGAAAAAACTATTCCTAGCACGTGGAAAGGAAACAATAAAAGGAAACTAGCTCCAACACTCACAACTGTACTGTTCCCATCAACTGACACTCAAGATAGCAAGGCACCTGTCAAACACCTGGGAAAATTGTGAGTAAGGAAATTGACCCTGTCTTCTTTCTTCAGTGTTTTTTTTCAGAGCCTTAATACTCCAAGCCAATCAGATCAATACTACCACTAAAAGACACCCTTAAACAGGGTTTCCTTTCCCCAAGTTTAAGGCTGGGCGATATCCCCTTTTCTTAGTAAGACTTTCTTATAACTCAGCTTAGCAGGAGATATAACTGCCCTCTGAAAAAATCACTCAATGAGTGAGTTGCTTCCTTTACAACTGGATGGATACAGAGGAAATCAGCAGCACAAAGTTCTTTACACCCACCACGCACACTTACCCCAAAGCCCCCTCAAAAGGGAGAATGCCCAACTTTTCCCAAGCAGAAAGAGGAAAAACTTGAGAAAAGGAGAATACTTCTATCTGTCTGCAAAAGAGAGGTCCAATGAAGGAATTCTTAAAACTGAAGAATGTAAAAATGATGATTTTGTTTTCCTTAAAAATGATTGCTAGCTGCCGTCTGTCCCCTTCAGAAAGAGGCCAATTAAGGGACTTCCCATTACAATTTTCTAATTCCAGTGAAAGGTTTGTCTTATTCAAGGAGGGTCATTAGTAGGCATCTCCCACAAAAAAGAAATGGGGGATAATTGTAGGTTTCCTCCCCTCCCCGTGTGTGCGCATGCACACACACACAGAGTATCTACAACATATGAAATTGGAGGGCAAGTAAAAATATTTCCTTCCTGAGAAGGGTCCCCTTTCCCCCAAATCAAGGGGAGCCAATTCACAGACCACACGTAGAGAGGTCCAACAGATAACTATCCTTCTAAGCACACCTTCATACTCAGTCTGGAGCAAAGAAACGGACAGCACATCTTTCCCGCCTCCAAGCAATAACCAGAAAGCCTTTTTTTCCTTTTCTGCTTCCACCCCTCTCCTCAGCACACACACAAACACACACACACGTACACACCGCCCACCTTCCCCCCACGGAGAAGCCCCCCGACCTCCCTGTCACATACACACCCGCCTGAACTCAACGACAAGGACAGGCTTCTCTCTAATGTGGGACCTTCCCTAAAGGCTCCCCCTGCGCGCCCCCCTTCGAGAAAGGCAAGGCCGCGGTGCCTCACTCAGCTGGGAGGGAGGCTGGCAGGCAGGCTGGCAGGCAGACCCGGGAGAGGGAGCTGCTCTTCTCGCATCCCTCCCCCCCGAGGCCACGGAGGAAACCGGGGTCGCTCTCCACCCAGGGGCAGCGGCGGGGGGCTACCTGCTCCCCTCCTCTCCCAACGCCAAAACCGCTCGCCCTCTGCTTGCCTTCCTGCCGCCGCAGCTAACACGCCACCGCCATTTTGTTTACCTCCCCCTCTTCCCCCGCGCCCTCATTGACGCTCAACCGGCTCCTCCTTCGCGCATGCGCGCGCGGAAAAAAGGGGCGGAGCGGCAGCGGCAAGCCGGCTCCGGGACTCCCCTCCCCTGCCCGCTCGTTCTTTTTCTTTCACCATGCCTTCGTCTCCCTCCTTCTCTGATTGGCTCAAACATTCCTCTTAGGCGGTCCTCCGTGAGGAGGAGAGGGCGGTGACTGGAGGAAAGCCGGAAGGGGACGGGCTTGACGGAGGAGGGAGGCGGGGCGCGGGAGAATACCGGTCGGGAGGTGGGGGTAGAATGCAGTGGATGGAGGGGTTGTCATGGCGACGGAGGAGGCCGCCGCTCCGTAGATCCCTTCTCCAACCCGGTGCCCTCTGGATTAACCCCCGTGGGCACGAGGGCTGGCAATATGGGGTGTGGTTGATCAAGTCGTCGGGACGGCAATACATTTGGCGAGGCTGCTCCAGGGACACGAGGGCTGTGTTCACACCACATGTGGAACCATAGTTTATCAAACTAGCCACCATTACTTAGGTTCACACAATATGCTAAGCCAAAGCCAAACCACCATCATTACGGCTCAGCATGTTGTATCAGCCCAATCGACAGGGTGGATTGAGATGGGAAAGAAACCATTATCCTGTTCAACATCATGGGAATCCTTAACCATGGTTTATGGAATAAATGACAGTTAACTGTGTCTACACAATACACTAAACCACAGATGGTTTCCCAAACCCAGTGGTTGAGATCACACAAAATGCTAAACAAAATTCGGATTATATTAGATGTTCACAGAATGTGTGAGCGCAGTCAGAGGGCATACCCAGATTCTTATCGATTTATTTGATAAAGTTATAGAGCCGCCCATCTCACATATAGTACATGACTCTGAGCAGCATAAAAAGTTGAAAACACAAAAGCAATACAACAAATTGTAGTTAAATTGTTTTTGGTGGGATTTTATTAGAATTTTATTGTATATTTATTGGAATTTTATTGTATATTTATTGTTCTGTATTGTAAACCGCCCAGAGTCCCTCCAGTAGGAGGAGATGGGCGGTGACAAATCTGATAGATAGATAAATAAATAAATAAATAAATAACAATAACAACAAAAATCATTAAAAACAATAAAAAACATTAGACTAATATTAATGGCAGCACAATTATGAGCAACCTTCTCCAATTTGCTTTGGGCAAAATTAAGTCTCCAAGTCACACTTCCATACAATATTTGGGGGGCGGGGGCAACAGCATTGAAATAGTTTGTGATTCAGGAATGCTTTTTGGATCCCAGTCTAGCCTAAACCCTGCAGTTTCCTAGATGAGGGTCTCCCTATCACGACTCCATGGGAAGGAATAATTCCCAAGCCTAACCTTTGATTTAGTCTGCACCACTTGTTTGGCTAAACCGTGGCTGGCTAGCTCTGCTTCAACCCAGGTTGTGAAGATAGTTTATGGTTTAATGGGTTGCAACACCAGAAGCAACACCAGAGTTGGTTGGAGTTGGGCAGCATCCAAATGGAATAATATAAATAAAAATAAGCAACATAAATGGAAAAATAAAGGTGAAAGGTCCCCTGTGCAAGCACCGAGTCATGTCTGACCCTTGGGGGGACACCACTTTTGTGACGTTTTCTTGGCAGACTATACGGGTTGGTTTGCCATTGCCTTCCCCAGTTGTAACATAAATAAATTGGGTTTATTGTGCAAATGTGTTATATTCATTATAAGTAAATGTGGTGTTCAGACACTTTGTTTCTTTGTTTGTTTGTCAGATTTGTCACCGCCCATCTCCTCCGACCAGAGGGACTCTGGGCAGTTTACAATATAGAACAATAAATATATAATAAAATTCCAATAAAATACACTCTAAAACAATTTCTCAACTACCAAATATTATGGTTTATTGCTTGTGTGAAACCAAGTACTGAAATCAGTATGATGTAAGTACTTCGTGATTATGTTTAACCATGAGTTCAACTGATTCATGAAAATAAACTCACTTGATTTTAATGTCTTTACAGATAATTAAGGCTGGATGCACCCCTATCTACAGTGACTATATTTTCTTGCAAAAATAAAGGACAAACTTGAAAAGGAGCCAAATCTGAAAGAGTTTCATAAGGATAAAGAAAATCTTTATGTTTATAACTGCTTTACAAAGGAAAATTCAAGAACAAAACCAAGAAAAATAATTGAATTAAATCTAAAGGACAGCTTTCTGAAATAAAGGACTGTCCTTTATAACAAAGGATATATGATCACTGGTACCTATGTCCATAATATGTAATAGGAATGCACGTTTCATGAATTAGGAGTGGCTGCAGTTGATTCACTCTCAATCCTAAACATGATTTCTTAGAAATGATCATCAAGATTATTTTTAAGCAAACTACAGATTCTATTGTAATTTATACTGCATTATAAAATATAATCTGTATTATACTGTAATTTCTTTGATGGTTGTGAGAGCCACCCAGAGTCATTGAGAGTTGGGTGGCATACAAGTTTAATATATTATTATTATTATTATTATTATTATTATTATTATTATTATTTACAACAATGTGAAATCACAGCTGCCAGTTCTTTCGCTGGTGTTGGCCTTCATTCACATCAAGGTCTTCCCAAGAACCCAGGAGGTCATAATGTATCGGCGCGGTATATGTGCAGGATCCGAGCCATGTGGCCTTTTGTTATTGACAGATGGAAATTTTCTCAATGCGCAGATTTTCCAAGTGCTTTCCAAGGCTTTTTGGAATGGCACCCAGTGTGCCGATGATCACTGGGACCACCACGGCCAGTTCATGCCATAATCTTCCAACTTTGATTTTCAGGTCTTGATACTCTGTGATCTTCTCCAGGTCTTTGTCTTCTCTTCTACCGTCCCCTGGTAGTGCCACATCAATTATCCACACTTTCTTCTTTTCAACCACAGTTAAATCTGGTTATGTTACAAAGTGCTATTACTATTATTATTGGTGCCTGAAAAAGATGTTTAGCAGAAAAGCAACTTGACGTCAATTGCAGGGTGCCAGTTTGCCTGTGGAAAGTCTTCCGTTCAATCCTCAGCATCACCAGTTCAAAAAGTCAGGGAATAGGGGAAGAAGAACTTTCTCTACTTGTGATGCTGAAAGCCACTGTCAGCCATAACACACCCTAACCCCTTCCTTCTTCTCCTTCCTCTGCCCTGTTTTCCTGATCTGTCACCCTGGACACTAAATTTAGCAGGTGTGAAACCTCAGCAATGCACCCAGGCCACCCGTTGCTATGCTTCAGCCTGGCTTTTCGAAGAGGCTTTCCTTGGAAAAAAAAAACCTTCTCATGGCTTTTTCAGAAGGTCCAGGACTGGTGGGCTAAACTGGGTTGTTTTCTCCCCTGTTGACTTGAACAGCCATATTTGGTTTGGAAACAGCGAGAAAGAACTTTGCCTATTAGGGTGAACGCCGGCTCTTGCTGCCAAGGGCTGCATCGATCGGCGGGGATGCACAATCTGATCTGCTTATTCACACAAACTGTACAGATGTGACCATGTGTGCATTCATCCCCTTCCTGTGATTTAAAGCAGAGTTGAAAACAGAGGAAGAAAAGATCCTGGATTGGAAGACACAGGTTACACTGACCACCAGAAGGCAATATGTAACCAGGTTCATCTTTCCTTGGATGCATCAGATGTCCAAAGCCAGATCTATTTGTACAGGGAAATCAAATGAAGATGGAAAATCCCACCCAGAATGTGGCCTGTCATTTTATAAACTCTGTATACCATTTTACACATTATACAAAAATAGAGAAATTTACCCTCTCAATGTTGGAAGTCCTGGCAAATCCAGCATGCCTTATTAGCATGTGAATTAGCATGTAAACTGAGTTGTCCCACAATGCAACTCTGAGGAAGCGGTTTGTTGCCACCCCCACTTCCTCTTTCTCTCTTTCCTCTCTTCCACCCAGGGAGAAGCAAGCATGCTGCTCTGCTCTTCATTCATCAGGGCCATGTGCTCTGGTCTTGATGAAGAATTCAGCCCCTTTCTTCCACGCAGCTCTTGGCAGCTGTAGGGCTGAGAGTTTAGGGCAAATTAAATTTAGAAAGAAAAGAAGAACAAAGGAACTTCATCTTTTCCACCAAGATGGATGTAACAGAAGCAACAATAAAGTCAGTAAGAAATTATTTTACTTATCTTAACCTAATCTGTCTAAGCATGTGATTCTTTATGCTTGGGAGGGCTGAGTGTGTAAGATCCATAACCTGTGTGTCTCTGACATGCTCACTGAAGCTATCTAAGATAATTTTCTTTTTCTGTGCCAGCTTCTCAGCTGTGTTATAAGCTCTGCTCCATTTCAGTGGTTCTAGCAGGCCCCTAAATTGGCTTCACTCAAGAAGGGGGTTGGGAGTCATATAAAATCTTGTGCATGAGGACATGATATAAATTAATACCTGTATTTCTTTCCTTTGAGAGTTTAAGGAAAGATAGACTGTCTATTTCAGATTCAGGCTGGATTCACAAACATATTGTTTGTTTGGATTAACATTCTGTTGGCATCTAGCCATTGAGGTTAGAGAATCATGGTTTAAAATTTAACTTGAATGGGCAAACTCAGTGAATGGAGGTTTATTCAATAAACAGTGGTGATTTGTGAACTTAATCATATTTCTAACTTTAAAGGATAAAGTGTCCTTTGACTCTACCTGCTAACTGTATGGATGCATCCTTGTTGTTTTCTTAGCCACAATCCAGAACAGATCTGACACTGTTTTATTCCAGGATGCATTTTCATGTCTAACAAACAACCCTGGGATTGTTTGGCTCAGGGTTGCCCCCTGCTGGGGACACTTTTAATCTACTGACCAAAGTTTAGATAGTTGTTCAAACTTGCTGACTGGGTTCACCCAACTTAACTCATGATTCAGTTAATGTCATGTCCAGAGTCATTGAGAATCAGGCAGCATACAAGTTTAATAGGTTATTACTACTAATTATTATTATTATTATTATTATTATTATTTATTTTTATTTTTATTATTTGCAAATTGTTTGCCATTGCCTTTTTCCAGAATGGTTTTTCACTTCTGTGTAGCCCTTCCTCCCTGCACTCCTCCATGTCCAGGTTCTTATCTATTTCTGTCTCCATTTACTCTCCCCATGTGCTGTAGAGCAGTGTTTCTCAACCTCGGCAAGTTTAAGATGTGTGGACTTCAACTCCCAGAATCCCCCAGCCACCCAGAATTCTGGGAGCTGAAGTCCACGCATCTTAAACTTGCTGAGGTTGAGAAACACTGCTCCAGCTGACACTGCCACCTTTTTTCTTAACAACTACAGTGAAAATAATATCATCCGTAAAGAAAGGAAAGAGGGAATTGCTCCACAATGCCAAAGGAGGCAGAAAGGGGCAGGTTTTCTGTTTGGTAATGTTTTTGCTTTCTGTCCCCTTTGGATTGTTTTGCAGATAAGTTGGGTGATCAAAAAAGAAAGAAAAAAGCCCCGGAATATGATGCCTCCTTTTGCATCCTGCTTGTAACAGGCATATACCACTAAGAGGCACTCAAGGCATGCAAGGCCAAGAATCACTCCAGTTCTCTGGACATCCCTCTTACAGCGTAGAGGAGAGAGGAGGACAGGGACCCCATCTTGGCATTCTCATTTTTCTTCTGCACATGCTGTCCCTTGCCCTTGTTGCGATCCCTCCGTCCTTCCCCCCCGTAGTTTTCAAAAGTCTGTTTCCAAACTGTCACTAAGGTTTTTATCTGAGGCTTATTCAACTGGCTAGGCCGTATCTCAGAAAGCTTTGGGATCAGAGTGGCTTGGAAGCCCAAGCGAGCAAGTTAATTGATAAATTGACATTAATAAATAGACAGATTCTGCCTTTTCCTTGCAGCAGTCCCAGTTTACCTTTCAGGCTCGTGGAAATAGTTAACATCCTGAAGGACAGTCTTGTTGTGAAGAACCAGACCGTCTTATTTATTTGTTAGTCTATTCTACAAGGGCTACATGCCCCTCCCAACATGCCTATTTTGGCATCCCAAAGATAGAGCTGCAGATGGTGAGCGTAGAGCTAAATATGCGTAGGGTTGATTGTGTGTCATGATGTTCTTGTTGACTGCTAACAGACACATCGATTTTGTCCAGGATGGTCTGTCTCCAGCCTGGTTCTTCAGATCTTCCAATGGTGCACCCATCTCCCTGGCTGCTGGTCCTCCTCTTCTTCTCTTTCCTTCCACCTTTCCCAGCATTAAGAGCCTTTCCCAGAGAGCTGGGTCTTCACATCATGTGTCTGAAGGAGGATAATTTGAGCCTGGTCATCTGGGCCATCTGAAGTCAGAACTCTGGGTTGATTTGTTTGATGATCCATCAGTTTGTTTTCTTGGCTATCAGTGGCATTTTCAGGGATTTTCTCCTACACCAAAGTTGAAAAGCATCAATGCTCTTTCTGTCCTTCTTCAAAGTCCAACTTTCATTCCATGGATTGTCACAGGAAAAACCATTGCCTGCATGATTCTGATCTTTGTGGGTATATACCAAGTGTTTCTTAACTGCTGGTTCCTTTACTGCTGACAGTTGATGTTCAAAGGCAGAAGCTACCCACTATTTCCATATATTCATTGCCAGTTCTGAGGCTGGTGGTTCTACCTGTTGTCCTTAGTTTGGTCTTCTTTATATTCAATTTGAGTCCCGTTTTTTTCACCATGCTCCTTGACTGTCTATAGTAGAGCATGCAGAACATTTCCATTCAGTATTCAGCCGTCTGAATAGGGTCCTCAGCATAGCACAGGTTATTGATATGTCTTCCTCCAGTCTTACAACCACCCTCATCTTCTTCCAGTCCAGTCTCCCCCACTATACAAATTGAATAAAGAAGGAGAGAGTATATAGTGTGGTCTCGTTCCATTGCCAACCTGGAACCAGTCTCTTTCAGCAACTTCTGTCTGGACGGTGGCTTCCTGACCTTTTATAGGTTTTGTGTGAGGACAAAAGAATTCCCCAGATGGTCTCTCTTGGGCAGCTCCTGTCTTGCTCCCTCCCTAGGGTGCCCTGCAGCGTGGCCGTGATGCGAGGAAATTGCTTGATTGGTACATAGTGCCCAACTGTGCCACAGTTTAACCTTGGTTTGTTGAAGAAATCACAGCTGGCTACAATGAGAGCTAAGCTAAAATAAAAAAAAGATGCTCATTTATGACTCAGGACAGAGGTGTCATGTTCACCGTTGCAATGTCTGATTTACATCGTAACGGTTCGCATGACATGGTGCAGACGCGCGTTCAGTTGGGTGGGAGCTGCTGGGAAGACCTTGTACCAGGCTGTATGTCTGTTTTCTTACCGGAGGAATGTGGTGGGGTTATCGTTGGTGTCCATGGTGTTTTACCCATTGATTAGCTGAACTCATTAGGGGCACCTGGGATGGGGAGCTTGAAACGGTTGAATGGGGGGCAGGCTTACTTTTGCACCAAGGGTTTTTATTGTGTGTTCGGCACGCTTCTGCTCATTCTCAGCTTTCTTTGTACTTGCATACTATTCCTAAATAAACCAGATCTATTCCAAGCCACTGCTTGTGAGTCTGAGTACATTTGGGATAGGCAACCATTACATAAAGCTGAGAATGACTTGTAATTCCGTTAGCTCCTTCCAAGGGTACTCCTTGCGAGGAAACCAGCTAGCGATGACCGAATCAAAACCAACATCTGAGGGGCTGGAGCCGCAAGCTGGTCCGGCACTGAAAGGCCCCAGTCCCACTCCCCCCAACTTGTCCTTCTACCAGAGGGGCTCCAGCTCAAGCCCTGACCTGGGGGCCTCCAGCGATGGAGAAGACTCCGCGGAGAAGGCAGCTGGGACTTCTTGGAAGTATCGGTTCCCCTTGACCCCCAAGGGGGAATCGACCAAAGTGGGCACAGAACAGCGGCCGCACACCGAACGAGGAGAGGAATCACTGACTCCCGAGAGGGTGAGAAGGTTGGAGGCAAAGATGGAGTTGGTGGAAGATCTGCTGAAAACCCTGTCAATGGCGTTAATTGATCAGGGAAGCCGCGACGGGAGCACTCGCTCTCCACGGCCCTCCTCCCCTCCTCCTAGCGGGTCGCCGCCGGTGCGGGGTCGGAGAGGACATCGCGACGGGACTTCACCCCAAAGAGGGTCCCTCGGGGTATCCTGGGCCCCTCCGGTTCAACCCGTGATTGGTGCCCCTCCAGCCGGGCAGGTGGTAAGGGACTTTACAGTCAAATTTGACGGGGACCCCACCAAACTCTCCTTTTTCCTGACCAATGCGAAAAACTACATGAAGCAATATGAGTCATGCTTCACCTCGGAAGAGGCTAAGATATCAGCCATCACCCCTAAGCTGAAGGGCCGAGCAGCAGACTGGTATGTCCAACTGACTGAAGCAGATGCCCCAGAGCTCGGGTCGTTCGACGATTTCATGTCCACTTTGAAGCTCTTCTTTGAAGATCCCTTAGCGAAAGCCAGAGCTAAGGAGGCACTCAAGGAGATCACCCAAGGACCCAGGTCGGTAGCCGATTATGCCCTTGAGTTCAAAGCTCTAGCGGGCAAAGTTCCCGACTGGTCACAATTGACCCTCATCGAGAAATTCAAGGAGGGACTCAACCGCGACGTCCTCAGATGGGCCCTGGGCAGAGATGATCCGGAGTCCCTATACGAGTGGATCTGTCTAGCCGGAAAAGCGGAGCATGCTCAGCGCACCTACATGCAGACCTGTCAAACCGAGAAGGCAACAGCCTGGTCACGGGGACCCCAGAGCGGAGCAACAGCTGCACCACCGAGCCACCGACCCAGAGACAAGGAGAAAGACTGTCGCTACGCGCGAGGGCAATGCCTCCTTTGCGGGATGGGGGGGCATAGAGCCGCTGATTGCCTGAAGCTCAAAGCAGGCGAGCAAACGCCGAGCCTTGGCTAAATCACCCTGGCCGTCATGCCGGTCGACCGTCACCAAAGGAGCCACAGATCTAGAAGAAGTCCCGTATCTTTTCGCAGAGGGGGAAGAAGTACCAAAAGAGCTGGCGGGAAATGCCAGCCACCTGCCCTGAACAGTGCCCTCGGGCAGGTGGAGGAAGATGGGTGTGAGGATGAGATGGTGAGTGTCGATTGCCCCACCTTAGCAGTGAAAATCAAAATTGGTTCCCGCACATGAACCACAGAGGTTTGGGCTCTGGTTGACTCTGGGTGTTCGAAATGCCTCATTCACCCAGATCTGGTAACTGCCTTAGACCTGCCCAGTTTCCCTCTACAGCAGTCTCTACTCTTTACCCAGTTAGATGGCTCAACAGCGGGAGGGGGTCCAGCAACTCTTTTTACTGGGACTGTAGCAATGCAAATGGGAAGCCACAGGGAGGCTTTAAAATTCATCATCGCCCCAGTGGGCGACCCCAAGGTAATTCTAGGGATCCCATGGCTTACCAGGCACAACCCCTATATAAACTGGCAACAACGGACCATCACCTTTCATGATGGGTTTTATCAAGCCCCTCCAGTGGGGAGGCCCTCTTGCGGGGGGGGGGGGGAGCCAGGGCTGCAATTGCAGTGCCACGCCCCATTGCACCGCAACTCGAAGGGCTGCCGAAACGCTATCAGGACTTTGCAGATGTTTTTGGGGAAATGGAGGCTGACCAATTACCACCCCATTGTAAAACTGACTGTGCAATTGAAATTCTCCCCAACACGCAGCTGCCTAAGCCTAAAATCTACCCGATGACCAAAAAGGAACTAGAGGCGTTGCGTGAATTCATTGACAAAAACCTAGCTCGCAGGTTCATTGAGACTGCCAATTCCCCAGTGGGCGCGCCTGTCCTCTTTTGAGAGAAGAAGGACAGCACCCTCAGACTCTGTACAGACTATCAGGGGTTAAATTCAGTCTCCCTATGTAATAAATATCCTTTACCGTTAATGACAGATATGTTAGCCCATCTGTCAAAAGGGAAAATTTTCTCTAAGCTCGATCTCCAAGAAGCCTACTTTCACATTCGCATAAGGGCTGGGGACGAGTGGAAAACTGCCTTCAATTGCCCATTGGGCTCCTTCCAGTACAAAGTCCTTCCCTTCGGCTTAGCCGGCGCGCCCGGAGTTTTCATGCAACTCATTAATAAGGTGTTACATGATCACCTATTCAAAGGGGTGTTAGTCTATTTAGACGATGTACTAATCTACACTGAAACCGAGGAGGACCATGAATGCCTCCTTAAACAAGTTTTGGAGAAACTGAGGGCAGCCAAGCTCTATGCCAAACTGTCCAAATGTGAATTTCACAAAACCCAACTTGACTATCTGGGCTACCGGGTCTCTGACAAGGGAATTGAAATGGACCCTGAAAAAATCAAGGCTATCCTAAATTGGGAACGCCCTCGTACCCGACGCCAACTGCAAAGTTTCCTGGGGTTCACCAACTATTACCGCCAGTTCATCCGGGGGTTCGCTGAACTTGCACTGCCCCTCACCGATCTACTTCACACGAAGGGGTTGGGGAAAACATGCAAGGTTAAACACCCTGGGGCAGTCTTAAACTGGACTCCAGAATGCCAGGCTGCCTTCGATAAACTAAAGACTTTCTTTACTGCGGAACCAATTCTGCACCACCCTGATCCTGAACGCCCCTTTGTTGTCCAAGTTGATGCCTCTGACTTTTCTATTGGAGCTACATTGCTGCAAAGAGACTCTGACGACATCCTGAAACCCTGCGCTTATCTGTCCAGAAAGTTTCTGAGACTGAGCGCCAGTGGCATGTTTGGGAGAAGGAGGCTTTTGCTGTCAAAGCTGCTTTGGAAGCTTGGTGCCACCTCCTTGAGGGGGCCACCTTCCCATTCGAGGTTTGGACAGACCACAGAAACCTAGAGGCTCTTCGCACCCTGCGCCGCCTCAGCCCTAAACAGATTCGCTGGGCTCAATTCTTCAGCAGGTTTAATTTCCAACTGAAGTTTATACCCGGCAGGGAAAACTTTCTTGCAGACGCTTTGTTCCGCTTGCCACAAGACTCTGACCACACCCCTCAGGTGGTTGGTACTGTTCTCTCATCACCACAATTGGGACTGTCTGTCCTAACTGCCAGGAAACATGCTGAGACAAGGAACTGGTCTGCGCTCCTGTTCAAGGTTACTTTCCCAGGCGCGTCTAACGGCTTTCAGCACCTGGGAGGGGGAGCGTCCTGACGGGCGACGGGGCGGGATCTGCCCACAAGCAAGGCTTTTAAGTTTGTATTTGGCGCGCTTTTGCTCATTCTCAGCTTTCTCTGTATTTGCATACTATTCCTTTAATAAATCAGTTATCTTTAAGCCCGAGCTTGTGAGACTGAGTATTTGGGTTTAGGCAATCGTTACATTTATTGCTTGTACATAACAGGAATCCTAACAAACTGAAGAAGCATGGGAAAAACCCAGCCATATAAACCCCAAAGGTTAAGGCGGTCCCGATCTGTGTCTCTTTGAATGGCTACCTAATTCCTCAGTGCTACGCATGCGCTTAACAGTCTGGATGGGAGCCCCCTGCTCGCCATCCTTACTCATGACGTGTCTGCTGTCACCCGGAGCCAAGCCCATGCTCCGCCTGCGCAGAGCACCGCCCCTGCGCTGCGCCGCAAGCAACCACTCCCTTGTCAATTGCAATCAGACTTTCTCCATGCAATGAAACACTTGGTTGCTGGCTAATCGAGACAAAGTATCCCTTAAGGATGATCTCACCTGGGTCGGCCAACACCTTTATGTGCCTGAAACTTTACGGGCTTCAGTGTTGCGACAATCCCACGATGACAAATTGGCGGGTCATTTTGGGTTTGTCAAGACCCTGCAATTGATCCGCCGCCAATTTTGGTGGCCCTCGTTGCGTCGGGATGTCAAAGACTATGTTGCCTCTTGTTCTGTCTGTGCCATGTCTAAACGAAAAGTGGGTAAGCCGCAGGGTCTTCTCCAGCCTGTGGCTCACCCCACGCGTCCCTGGGCTGAAATTTCTATGGACTTTGTCACTGACCTCCCCCCCAGCCAAAAGAAGACTGTGATTTGGGTGGTCAAAGACTTTTTCTCCAAACAGGCACATTTCATTCCATGTGCCTCCTTGCCATCCGCTCAACAGCTAGCTCGCCTCTTTCTCTGCCACATCTACCGGCTCCACGGCTGCCCCTCCCGTTTGGTGACCGACCGTGGGACACAATTTACCTCACAGTTTTGGCGGGCTTTTTTAAAACTGATTGGCACCGAACAGGCGTTGTCAATGGCGTCGCATCCGGAGACAGACGGATCTACTGAGACTCTTAATTCTACCCTAGAGCAATTTCTTTGCTCCTACACCAACTACCATCAGGACAATTGGGTTGAACTCCTACCCTTTGGAGAGGTTGCTTACAACAATTCCGTTCACCAGAGCACGGGACAAACCCCGTTTCGTGTTGTTTCTGGCCAGGACTTTGTTCCCATCCCTGAACTACCTCAGCGCCTCCCCATGTCCTGCTCTGCCTATGATGGGGCTTCACAACTGGCTGACTCCTGGCCGGTCATCCGGCAGGCTCTGGACGATGCCCAGGCAGCCTACACACATCACGCTGACCGCCACCGTTCTCCCCAGCACACCTTCCGGGTTGGGGATCTGGTTTACCTATCCACAAAGTTCATTAAGTCCCCTCAACCTTCAAAGAAGCTAGCCCCTAAGTTTATTGGACCATTCCCCATTGTGGCTCTTATCAACCCTGTAACTGTCAAACTCGATCTCCCTCACAATTTAAAATGTTTGCACCCAGTTTTCCATTGCAGCTTGTTGAAGCCAGCTCACTCCTCCACTTGCTGGCATCCCCAGCCTCCTCCGCCTCCTCCCATCATGATTGATGGTCACCAACACTTTGAAATCAAGGAGGTCATCGACTCCCGTAAGCTTCGCAACACGCTGCAGTACCTAGTTCGCTGGAAGCACTTCCCCCACCCTGAGTGGGTGCCTGCTTGGCACGTCGATGCTCCTGATTTAGTTCGCCGCTTTCACCTCGCTTATCCTCTCAAGCCTGCGGCTTGACAGTTATGTTAACCATTGTTGCTTTTGCTTTGCTTTCTTTTGGGGGGCGGTATGTCATGTTCACCGTTGCAATGTCTGATTTACATCGTAACGGCTCGCATGACATGGTGCAGACGCGCGTTCAGTTGGGTGGGAGCTGCTGAGAAGAACTTGTACCAGGCTGTATGTCTGTTTTCTTACCGGAGGAATGTGATGGGGTTATCGTTGGTGTCCAAGGTGTTTTACCCATTGATTAGCTGAACTCGTTAGGGGCACCTGGGATGGGGAGCTTGAAACGGTTGAACGGGGGGCGGGCTTACTTTCACACCAAGGGTTTTTATTATGTGTTCGGCACACTTCTGCTCATTCTCAGTTTTCTTTGTACTTGCATACTATTCCTAAATAAACCAGATCTATTCCAAGCCACTGCTTGTGAGTCTGAGTACATTTGGGATAGGCAACCATTACAAGAGGTAAATAAATGTATGCAGTTTCTCAAAAAGCTTTTGGTGGCTCCTTTGGAATGGGTGGGGTTGATGGCTACAGCCCATTGGAGAGTAGAGGTATTTTCATATTAAAAATTGCTCAATTTTTTCCCATGGAGGGGTGTTAGTATGTACAATGGATGCCTCAAGCCTTTTTAAGACTAAAGATCCTTTACAGGTAGTCCTCATTTAACAACCACAATTGGGATTGGAATTTCAGTTGCTAAGCAAAGTGGTCATTAAGCGGATCCAACCCAATTTTTCAACCTTTTTGCGGTGGTCATTAAGCAAATCACCATGGTCGTTAAGCAAACCACATGGTCGTTGAAGGAATAACGCAGTTCCCCATAGATTTTGCTTGTCAAAGCTGGCTGGGAAGGTCCAAAATGGTGATCACATGACCACAGGACGCTGCGAATCTTTTACTGGCTGCAAGGCTAAAAGAAAACTAAAAAAGTCCTGCAAGCTGCCTTCCCCTCAGGCAATGCAACTATTAACACCTAAACTGAGGACAATTAAATTCAACCTCTTCACCCAGCCAGAATGATTTGTTACCATAGTAACCTTAATTTCTGTAGCAGAAAACAATATACCAACAAGGACTACCTGTATCTGGCCCAAATGTCCATCCCTCCCCCAGCACAAATTTAGCTCCACTCTATTCCAGCATGGTCATATCATCAGTAGCAATGCTGTGGACTACGGCAGACCCCAGAAAAGAAAAGAAAAAAATGAAAATACTGCAAGAAAATTGCTCAGCCTGCCTTGATGTGGTGCAGAAACCCCATCAACACTGTTCTGTGGTGGCTTAATGAAAAGTGTAACAGCACTAAAAGACACCAAACAGTGATGCGAACAAATTAGCCACCATAGCCTGGTAGGCCAGCTGAAATGTGACTGCACAGTTTGGAGTCCAACACGTTCCATGAGCGGGCCATATTGTTCAGCTACGATGCTAATCCTTTATTTGGGCAAGGCACATTATGTGAACATAGCAATTATGTTTTGTCACCTACAAGCTCAGACTTGTATATGGCCCAACTCGAGTTAATTTCACCACCTCACCGGCCACTTTCTGCAAATATTTCTGTTAATTCATTCACAGTCTTTGGATTCTGCCTTGTCTCTGATGGTCTGCCCTTGCTCCTTGTATTTGACCTGCACAGCCACTCTGTGGGGTAGGCAGCTCAAAGTTTCTCCCAGGTTTACTTTGAAGCCAGGAGCCATAGGAGGACTTGAACCTGGATCTCTTAAATTGCCTGTTATTCAAGATGGGGAGTTTGTAACGAAGGCAGAGATGCTTCTTCTCCGGGTTGGCTAAACACGAATCGTTGTATAATTCTGCAACACTCATGGCTCTCAGTCCCAATCTCCCCAGCCACATTTTTGCCTGTGATGATATCTTATTTATTTATTTATTTGTCAAATTTATATAGCCGCCTATCTCACAAAAAGTGACTCTGGGCGGTGTACAACCATAACTTAAAAACGAGAAATCCCAGGTGTTATGTTCCTTCCTGGGATCTTTGTCTTTCTTGACTTCAGCTTCTCTTTCTGGCATTTATTTATTTTATTTATTAAATTTGTACACTGCCGTTGCCTGGCATCATGGCCAGGCTGCAGGGCACCCTCGGGAGGGAGCCACACAGCAGCTGCCCTAGACAGACCGCCTGGGAAATTCTCTTACATCCTGAAATCCGCTGGGATACATCAAAAGCAATGTGCAGGTCCCCTCAAAAGTCTCCTACATCTCTTCTGGTGCCAAGGTAGCCACTGGTGACTTGGGTGATCCATTTTTGGCCTCTGATTTAGAGTTCTGGAAACTGCTAGTCAGCTGCTGGGAAGAGGTACCTTGCAGGGCAAGCTGGTTCCCAGAAGTGGGAAGGGCTGGATTAATTGGACTGGCCACAGAGGGGAAGAAATGCAAACAGCCAGGAGGCAGGGCTGAGGTGGGAGCCCGGCTGCAGCAGCCTGCATCAGCCGCAGTTGAACAAGACACCGCCCCCCCCCCACCCCCAGAGCCAGCCTGTCTGTCTCTCTCAGCGGAATACGGAGCTCGGGCAAAAAATATCTTGTCAAGCAGCTGTCTGCAAAAGCTAAAGCCGGCTTGTAGGACGATCTAACCTTGTAGCTGTTTTGGGAGGAGCAAGAAATGGAAGCAGCTGATGAGTTCCTACGGGGACACCCCCCCCCCCCAATAGGATCAGGGTTGGATTAACAATGAAGCCCAATTTCCAGATGCATTTTGCATTTGTTTAACCAATGCAGCTGCTGAATGCCAGGGCTGCCTGGAAAGAAGCTTGCCTCATTCAGGGTCTTACAAAGAGGAGAAGGCAGAGCTGGCTTGTATTATCAAAACCTGGGGGGAAGGTGGAGGGGGGGCTTCCCCTCTCAGAAATGTGCCCTTCTGTGTTTCAGGTCTTGAACCAGCCCTTAAGAGGTGTGGAGTGGCAGTTGCCACCTAGGAGTAGTGGTCAGCGTCAAGGGAACCCCTTCTGCAAATCATTCGGTGTGAGACTGTACTGGGAAAGTTGGGCTCGAGGAACAAGGTGGGAATTCTGCTGGTGTGCCAACTTTACTGCTGCTGGGCAGCTGTAATGGTATGTGGGAATGACCTTGGGAGACTGGGCCCAGGGAAGCTGACTAGGGAATGGCCAGATAAGAGGCAGCAGAGCCCGCAGGTGGACAGTGGGAAGGGCAAGAGACTCAGAAGGGACCTTCCCTAGTTTCTCAGGGTGTAAAGGAGACGGGGAGAATTGTACTTTCAGACTTGCAAGGTTCTGTCAACATAGCCTTACAATAAAGTAGAATTAGCTCATCTGGTTGTGTTTCCTGTTTGGTCCATCTAGTAAGGTTGACATCAGTCTTGCAAGACTGAAAGTACAATCCCGCCCCCTTACAGCCCAAGAACCTAGGGAGGGTCCCTTCTGAGCCGTTTGCCCTGCCCACTATCCAGTTGCAGACTATTTTATTTTATTTATTTATTTATTTATTTATTTATTTATTAATTACATTTATATCACCCCCCATCTCCCCCAATGCCGCCTCTTATCTGACCATTCCCTATGCAGCGTCTCTGGGCCCAGTCTTCCAAGGTCATTCCCACATACCGTAACAGTAGCTTCCCTACTTAAGCTGCTAGACCTCATTGTGGAGTTGGTGATAGAGTTCCTAAGGCTCAATGTTCTCAGGGACGTCAATGTGCCAGCCCTGGGAGAAGAATCAGAGGTGGCTGAAGAATCCATGCCCATTGGCTTCCGGATGCAATTCAAAGTACTGGTTAAAAACCTTCATGGTGCAAGGCCTGGGTACAAGACCACCTTCTTCTGTAACATCTGCCTGCCGATAAGATCCAGTAATGCAGACTTACTCCATGTCACCTTGATTAGAGGCTGCCTCCTTCCAGGGCACATACATATTTATTTTTTACTTATTTATCAAACTTTATCACTGCCCATCTCCCCCCTCAAAGGAGATGGGCGGTGATAAAGTTTGATAAATAAATAAAAAATATGCCTTTCAGACACCACCCACTCTTCTAGAATTGCATGACGTATGATGGGCCCCTTCCCTTCTGGCTTTTAGGAAACTGGTGAAAAACGGGTTGTTCCACCAAGCTGAAAGTCCTCACTCAAGGCACAAATGACCAGGCTCAAATTATCCTACTTTGGACATATTATACGAAGATCTGGCTCTCTGAAGAAGGATTTAAAGCTGGGAAAGATGGAAAGAAAGAGAAGATGACAATGCCCAGCAGCAAGGTGGATGGACTCAGTTACAGCTGTGATGGGGCGACTGTTGGAAGGCCTGAAGGACCAGGCTGGAGACAGATCATCCTGCAGAAAATCAACCTATATGGTTGCTAATAGTCAATGCTGATATGGTGACATATAATCAATTAACATGAAGACGCAGCTCTCTGAAGATGTCCATAATGCTGGGAAAGGTAGAAGGAAAGAGAAGACGAGGAGGACCAGCAGCCAGGGGGATGGACTCAGTTACAGGGGTGATGGGTGCACTGTTGGGAGAACGGGTTAGGGCAGTGTTTCTCCACCTTAGCAACTTTAAGATGTGTGGATGTCAACTCCCAGAATTCCCCAGCCCAGCATGGCTGGCTGGGGAATTCTAGGAGTTGAAGTCCACATATCTTAAAGTTGCTAAGGTGGAGAAACACTGGGTTAGGGAGAGATCGTCATGGAAAAGATCTATCTACGTGGTCACTAGGAGTCAAAAACAACTTGATGGCACATAATCAATCAATCAATCCACCAAGCTGGTAGGGTTGGGGTCTTAGAGTGTTGCAAATGTCTTTTGGCGGTGAGAGTGGATGAAAAACAGGGAGCTTCAATTGCATTGTCATGGCTGACACCTGGACTTTTTCGACTCCATTTTGTGGACTCCTGGATCCCAGCAGAGAACATCTGCCAGCAGATTATTCCCTGGGTTGAGTTTTTGAATAAGAATTGCTGTATGCTGCCGAGGGGTTCCCTGAGAGGGGGGGACTGCAATTTTGGGAAGCAGCTGCCCTTTGTCATCCCTAAAATAGCCATGCTAGTCTGCTAAATTAGACCAAAGCATTTTTCTGTCCCCCCTCCCCCCACCTGCAAAAAGTACCTTCCAAAACCTCCCATATTTGTGTAAATACTGTAGTTCTGTTCTTAGTGAGAGAGGGAGGGGGAGAAAAAAACACCAACTGTGAAACCAGCAAAACTGGTTGAAGAGGCCTCCTGCCTCTCCTCTCCTTCCCCTCCCCCCATGCTTCCAGTATGCAGCCCTCCCCCCATTTTTGGCATTTGCAGCTCAAGGAAAATGCTCCCTCCCTTCCCACCCTTCTCAGCAAAGGGAACCTAGGCTGCCTTGCACAACATCGTGAACCCCAAACTAGCCGATGATGTTTCACACTGGTGCAAACTTAGCAGCGGTGCTTGGTTTGTATTTCAGTATTTTGTGCAAAGCCGGAGAAAGGGATTAACTGAGTCAGCTATAGGCAAAACATGTTACAACTACATCCAAGAGGAGGCGAAGTCTCCCTTGCATGCATCTTGACTCCTTCTGAGTCCATGAGCAGATCCTTACTGCTTTCTTGACAACAGTGTCCAAAGGCTTTGTCCCTGCCTTCTTCTATTTTTTTAATAGTCTAGCCTGCATTCGAGGGATTTCCTGGTGATCTCCCATCCAACTGTTAACCTGGCTTATCTTTTCAAGGTTAGCTAGGTGACAATCACCAAGGAGTCTCCTTTAGCTTTGTCTTCAGCATAGCACGTATGTAGTTACATTGAACCATAAAAAAACCCTCCTTTGGGGGAGATGGGCGGTGATACAAATTTAATAAATAAAGACATAAACCAAACAAAGCTAGTTTTGGGAAATATGATTGATTGGTTGATTGATATCAAGTTGGTGATTACTCCTAGCAACCGCATAGATTTTCTCCATGACGATCTGTCCCTAACCTGGTCCGTCAGGTCTTCCAATGGTGGATCCATTGCTACTGTAACTGAGTCCATCTCCCTGGCTGCTGGTCCTCCTCCTCTTCTCTTTCCTCCCACCTTTCCCACCATCAGAGCCTCCTCTAGACAGCTGTGTCTTCGCATCATGTGTCCAAAGTAGGATAATTTGAGCCTGGTCATTGATGCCCCCTTGAGTGAGAACTCTACAATTGTTCTGTGTTTTCTTGCTTGTCCATGGGATTCTGTAATGGTATGTGGGAAAGACCTTGGGAGACTGGGCCCAGACAGGCCCGCAACTAGCGTCTGTGTCACCCAGGGCAAACATGGATTCCACCCCCGTTTTGGCACCCCCCCCAGCGCTCATTTTGACACCCCCCCAGCATGGCACCCGGGGCACATGCCCTGCTTGCCCCCCACTAGTTGTGGCCCTGGGCCCAGAGATACTGCCAAGGGAACAGTCAGATAAGAGAGGGCATAGCCCGCAGCTGGATAGTGGGCAGGACAAGAGGCTCAGGAGGGATCCTCCCTAGTTTCTCAGGCTGTAAAGGAGACGGTGGGAGATTGGTACTTGCAGACTTGCAAGATTCTGTTAATGTAGCTTTACAATAAGGTAGAATTAGCTTATCTGGTTGTGTTTCCTGTCTGGTCTACCTACTAAGGCTGACAGCTTCTCCAGTGTCTTCTCCAACACCAAAGTTCAAAAGCATCACTACTCTTCCTATCCTGCTTCTTCAAAGTCCAGCTTTCACTTCCATAGAGGGTCATAGGGAAGACCAGTGCCTGCACGATTCAGACCTTACATGCATAATTGCTGCTACTTCCACTGAGGATATGCAGAGCACAGAAAAGCAATAAGAAATAGTAAGCCAAAGAAACTGAATGCGTGAGAAATGAAAAGGAACTAAACTGGCGCTTAATTTCTTCTGAGGCCCACTATTTTTTCCACCCCTTTCTCTTCTTGCAAACCATCATTCCTTCCACATCCTCCATAACCCATTTTTACTTTGCATTGTTTGTTTATTTCTCAATTCTTTTGAAGGAGCTCATCAAAGCCACAGCTTCGATTATTCCTTTGGTCCTCTCCTTCCTTCCCTTCCCCCTTTATTTATTTCTTTATTTAAAGAGTTTATATGGCTGCCCAACTCAAACGCTGGGACTCCATTCAGTGTACGATAAACACCCCCACGTGCAAAAGAAGACAACCATTTCAATTAAAGTCCAGCCAAACATTCATAGGTGACCAGAATCTCATGTTCATGCACCACTCCAGATAGGAACTCCAATCGTCCTGGTTCCTAAAGGAAAAACCCCAGTTTTTACTGCCTTTCTGAAGGAGCCAACCATATCTCAGGGAGGTGGGGTTGGCTGATGGTTCCAGAGAACAGGCCCTGCAACTTCCCTTTTGCTCCATCTTTTTGTTTCGTGATTCAGTCCTCATTCATTCTCTCTGTATGACTAAACTGCTCCGGTAGTTTAGACATACAGTCTATTTCTGCCCTGCTGGCAGCTCCCTTTTATATTCAATCCACATTGATTCAGCTCTCATTCATTCTTGGCTGATCTCTCCTTGTTCTGTCATCCACGGATCGTATCTACCCCTTTTCCACTGCATGCAGCTGACTTGCCTATTGTTTTCTGATCTATCCAACTCTCATTCCAATATAACGAAGTGGGCAGATGCGCACTCTTATGTTCACCCATTTTTGTTTATTTCAACAAACATTTGTTCCTCACAACAGATCATACATTGCCCATTCCCTTTCTATAAGCCTTCACTTCTCTTGAAAATTCTCCATCCATTTTTCTACCTTTTGTAAACATTTATTAATAAAAAAAAAATATTAAACATTTAGGTACACAGATTCATAGGGACGCGGTGGCGCTGCGGGTTAAACCGCTGAGCTGTCGATCGGAAGGTCGGCGGTTCGAAACCGTGCGGCGGGGTGAGCTCCCGTTGCTCGTCCCAGCTCCTGCACACCAAGCAGTTCGAAAACATGCAAATGTGAGTAGATTAATTGGTACCGCTTCGGCGGGAAGGTAACGGCGTTCCGTGTCGTCATGCCGGCCACATGACCCGGAAGTGTCTCCGGACAATGCCGGCTCTAAGGCTTAGAAACGGAGATGAGCACCGCCCCCTAGAGTCGGACATGACTGGACTTTACGTCAAGGGAAACCTTTACCTTTACCTTACACAGATTCATCTACTTGCTCTGCTTTTTCACCATTATATGTAAGTTGCATAATCATTCATTTTCTCTGTCAAATTCAACTATCTTGGTCTCTGACACTTTAATTTTCCGATGCATATTCCTTGCTGCATTACTCAATCTATCCAGTATCTGCTGCAAACCATTCAGGTCCTCAGCCAACAGCATGGCATCATCTGCATTCAAATGTACTGTAGATGTATCTTCACGACCCCAGCCATCATCACAAGCAGTTCTTTTTCATTTAACCACGACAGCTACATCTCCCACCAGATCATGGTCACTTTTAGAATTAAGCCTAGGGTTGCCTACTCTGAAGATGGTTCTGAGAAAAACTGATCTAACCAACCATAATTTAGAGTACAGGTTGTCCTCATCTTATGACCACAATTGGGACTGGAACTTTCATCGCTAAGTGAGGCGGTCTTTAAGTGAGTCACACCTGATTTTACCTTTTTTCCACGGCCGTTAAGTGAATCACCATGGTCATTAAGTAAACCACGTGGTCATTAAGCGAATCTGGCTTCCCCCATTGATTTTGTTGTTGGAAGCCAGCTGGGAAGGTTGCAAATGGCAATCATGTGATCCCGGGGTGCTGCAACTATCATAAATACATGCCATTGTCAAGCATCTAAATTTTGATCACATGACTGCAGGGATGCTGCGATGTTCGTGTGAGGGCTGGTTGCAAAACACTTTTTTCAGCACCTTCGTAACTTCAAGCAGTCACTAAATGGATGGTCGTAAGTCGAGGACTACCTGTATGTAGAAATGTGGTTTTGTTTGTCATGGTGCAAGCATGAATATACCCAGTCTATGTGAGAGCAACTGAAGTCCAGTCATTATATGGTCTCTTCCGCATGCCTCCCTGATTTCTTTCATCATCTCCACACTGTCCTTGATGTTTTGTTCAGGAGGTCAGTAATATATCCCTAGATCTTATTTATGTTTGTGGCCAGATATTGCCACATCCCATGCTTCTATGGAGGCCTCAGGACTTCCTCTGTTTTCTAGCATGCTGGATTTCATGCCCTCCTTGATATCAAGAACATCTTCAGATCATCTAAGCATCTCCAGTTCAACCGCCTTGATGTTACAGGAGCAGCCAACCAGGACATGATTTCACCAAGCCCAACCCACAATTTAGGCTCAACCAATAAAGAGTTGTACTTTGACACCTGATGCAATAAACTGGAAAGCACCTTTTCCCTGGTCACCTTCTATTTTCATAGTTGATATTGTTGGTGGCTTCCTTTTTTTTGCTTTAGAACTGTATGGCCCCAAAGATGTGCCCCTGTGTTGTAGTTTTATAGAGACTGGGGCCTTGGCTTCCTCATCTGGTTCCTAAAACATAGGCAGCAAAAGATCCAGATCTTGCTAAGCTGTTAGGAAATTGGAGGCCCCGCAGTGCTCAGAAGCCTTAGACAGTGTATGCCAATATTTGTTAAGCTTGCCAACTTTAAGATGTGTGGACTTCAACTCCCAGAATTCTGGCTGGCTAGGGGATTCTGGGAGTTGAAGTCCACACATCTTAAACTTGCCGAGGTTGAGAAATACTGCTTTACAGCACACAGGGAGAGTAAATGGAGACAGAAATAGATAAGAACCTGGACAACTCCCAGAATTCCCCAGTCAGCATTCTTTAAGATGTGAGAACTACAACTCCCAGAATTCTGGGAGTCGAAGTCCACACATCTTAAAGTTGCCACGGTTGAGAAATACTGCCAAATAACAAAGAATTCCCAGCAGAATGGTCCTGCCATGGGCTGGAGTCTAATTTTTTAAATCCATGTATTTTAACTGTGTTCGGGGGAGTTTGCAGGGGGAGGTCAGGCAAGTCAAAATGGCGGCCACAGCCATGCAATCAAAGCCCTGCCACTTTTAAGGAGTGCCGTGTATGCCATCTTGACCTTTTTGACCCCCTACAGACACCTCTGACTATTTCCCTCTCTTTTCTGTAACGTTTTTGAATTACTGCATATGTTTATGATAATTAGTTGCCTGAGCGCTCTTTTTGATGAAAAGTGGGATGTGACTTTAATAAAGCCTAAATAGTCTCCACTCTCATAGAGAGTTCAGTAAGTCCCTTTTTAGTATCCATCTGTGATGCTCTTTCAGATTGGGTTAAAAAAAAGAAAACGATCTGGTAATCGTGTGCATATCTCAGCAACAAGACAGGAATGCAGGTTTAAAAGTACAGTCTGTATGGTTAATCACAGCTGCATAATACATTTCTTGGGGGCATATCCTTTCACTTTCTGCCTGAGGTCAAAAGGAGAGGAAGGGAAAAAATATTGGAAGACTGGCTCCACAATTCAAAATCCCTCTACCAGTATGGAATTATTGTTGCAATTTTCTGGAACTTGGCAGAGTTGGAACACTTGCAATTGCTGGGGAAAAAAAACTATTATAGAAACCGCTTAGACATGGGGAGGAATCAGAACTTAGCAAGAGAAAGAATTCCAGGGGATATGTGATTTCAGAACACGCTGCATGCCATGTGAGTGGGGCAGACATCACAGTAAGGTAAAGGTAAAGGTTTCCCTTGACGTAGAGTCCAGTCGTGTCCGACTCTAGGGGGCGGTGCTCATCTCCGTTTCTGAGCCTTAGAGCTGGCGTTGTCCGTGGACACTTCCGGGTCATGTGGCCGGCATGACGACTCGGAACGCCGTTACCTTCCCGCCGAAGCGGTACCTATTGATCTACTCACATTTTGCATGTTTTCAAACTGCTAGGTGAGCAGGAGCTGGGACTAGCAACGGGAGCTCACCCCGCCGCGCGGTTTCGAACCGCCGACCTTCCAATCGGCAGCTCAGCGGTTTAACCCGCAGCGCCACCGCATCCCTCAGACATCACAGTATCAGGATTAAATGTTCTTCCATTAGAGATGGAACTATACACTAGGTTGGCCTTGAATTTGCTAGGGGGCAGTTCCTGGATGACCCTGGATGGGAGACCACCAAAAAACCCTAGGACCGAAAACCAGAACACATCCTGTTAAGGAATGGTCTGCCTTCCCATGTGGACCAGATAGCAAACACAACCAGATGAGCTAATTCTGCTTTATTGTGAGGCTACATGAACCAAATCTTGCAAGTCTGAAAGTTCAGATCTCCCGCCGTCTCCTTTGCAATCTGAGAAGTTAAGGAGGGTCCCTGAGCCTCTTTCCCCACCCATTATGCAGCTGTGGGCTCCTCCCTCTCTTTATCTGACCATTCCCTAGGCAGCATCTCTTTGCCCAGTCTCCCAAGGTCTTTCCCACATACCATCACAGGAATGGATTCAAGAAATCTGTTACCATTTTCGAACTGACTTTATATTCTAAAAATGAAAAGATGGAGCAGGATGCTTTTACATGATCTAGATTTAATAACAAGTTTAAGGACTGAATGACTGATGTCGTATGGACCTTATTTTTTCTCTTTTTCCCCTCTTACGTTTAGTTTACAGTGTTTTCATTGCCGTGACGTGTACAGTTTCTCACTGCATTATCGCTGATGTATTATTCTTTTCTTGTTTGTTCCATGTCATATATATATAGTCACCAGTTGAACTCAGAGACTTTATTTTTTTACCGAAGCAAACTGCTGTTTGTCAGCCTCTTGTAATAGGATGGATTACCTTATTAGTGTATATGGAATGATTTGGCAGGGCTGCATATGTATCTAATACTAACTTGTCACCCGGGATATGGATGACCCCAATGCACTCTTCCAATGGGTCATGTTCACTTTGAGCGCTCTATTCCATCACTCCCTCTTTTGCTTTTTAATTTTTTCCCATAATAATCAGCATTCCCCAGTTGTTTCTGCCCATAAGGGATGGTCCCGCAGAGTGGACATGCTCTGGGTCCCGTCGGTTAAGTAATGTCATCTCATGGGACCTAGGAAACGTGCCTACTCCGTTGCAATTCCGATCCTCTGGAATGATCGCCCCCCAGAGATTGGTGTGGCTCCCTTCTTTCTCTCCTTCCTTCTCTCCTCCCTCCCTCCCTCCCTTCGATTTATATAGCTGCCCATCTCACTTTTACGTGACTCTAGGCAGGTCACAATACATAAAATACACAATATTAAAAAAAAATAAAAATAAAACACAGGCAGCCAGGCATTATCCAACCAGTCATCCATACAGCCAGGAGACAGGCTCAATCCCGTGCCCAGGGCTCCAGACTCCGGCACAAAACCAAGTTTTCAAGGCCTTATGAAAGGCCAACAGGGATGGGGCCAACCTAATCTCAGGGGGGAAGCTGTTCCAAAAGGTGGGTGCTACGGCAGAAAAGGCTCTCCTTCTGGGCCCCGCTAGCCAATGCTCCTTAGCCAATGGTACCTGGAGCATGCCCCTTTTGGCAGATCAGGCAGGACAAGTAGAGACAAATGACTCTTTACATCATTCAGGAAACCACTAAAGACCTGGTTGTTCTCCTAGGCTTTGGGGACAGGTGATTGTGGACCCCCCCCACCACTTTCGTTCTTTTGCTTCCTTTATATGGAAAGGAAGCAAAATATTTATATTTGTTTGTATTTTGATTACTTTGCTCTTCTGGTAAGCTGTATCTTTTGTATGTATGTATGCATGTATGCAGATAGATAGATAGATAGATAGATAGATAGATAGATAGATAGATAGATAGATAGATAGATAGATTCCTAATTGCAAGCTGCCCAGAGTTGTATGGAAGCCGGGGGGCCTATAAGGTAAATGAAATAAACAAACAAACAAACCCTGGATCATGACTGAGCTGCTTCTGAGCCCTCACATTTTTTTCTGTTGGTTGATTTTGTCCTATTGCAAAGTTTAGAGCCCTTTCTAAACTATCAGTAGCTTCTTCTTGTGTATAGATGGGACTGCTTTGGGTTGGTGAGTATTGGACGCTGGACATTATGATTAGAAATTAGTTCCCTAAGCAGGAACATTGAAACAAGGCCTTTTTTAAAAAAAACATAGGAGCCCTGCCAAACAGCAAAGAAGAAAGTGAAACCCAGCGGGCGATGACATGATGCTGAAAGAGAAAGAAGAGCGACTTGGCAGCCTTTCTCTGGAGAGCAGGAAACGGCAGCAAAATCAGCTGAAGAATTTATGTTCTCAGGTAAGCCCATAAATTAAATCTGGGATGATTAAGAGGCACCTCAAATCAGAGCGGGTAGGAAGTGGGTCTGGGTGCACAGTTTGACTTTGAAAGAGTTTCATTCTCTGTGGTTTCATAACAGCTTGTAGAAAGTATTTTTCCACCACCGGTGTTTTCTAAAATCAGATACTGAAAAGGAGGTGGGAGGAAGAATGGCAATGAAGTTGTGTGTTAAAAGATCGTGAGATCTGTTCTTGGACTGAGTCTGTCCTCAGCTTACAAACACATGGATTCTTATTTTTTTTTGCCTGTAAACCCAGCTTTCGTCCACTAAGCTAGGTTATCTTTAGACTTAACGCATGATCTCAGACCTTGGTTCAAGCTGTGGCTAAGGCAAAGTGCCTTAACAACAAATCTGACTCAAGATTTGTTATAAGTGAACCGGACCCAGAAAGGGTTATTTGGAATTAGCCTTCCTGTTTCCTCCTCCAGACTCAGAGATGCTGGCTGAGGAATTCTGGGAGTTGAAGTCCACACATCTTCAAGTTGTCAAGGCTGAGAAACTCTGCACTATATGTGTAAGCATTAACATGATCTCTGTGAAAACTCAGCTTAACCTGTTGTGAGCAAATGCAGCCCTTTAACCTGGTTAAATGTGTTATGCAAACACTGCCTATCAGCCTGCAATATATTTATTTATTGGTTAGATTCATATCCTGGCTTTCAATCAAGGTGGGATTCATAGCACTTCTTCCTTTGGTTGTCCCCACAACTATTAAGGGTTGGCCCAACGCCCCCCCCCCCCAGGGAGCTTCTGTGGCTCAAGGGGGACTAGAACTGAGTCTCCCCACTCCTAGCCCAGCACATTCCCCACTACACGACAAGAAGAGATGGCTCTTGGTTTGTAGGAGTGAATCTTGGTTTCCAGTAAAATGCCTCTTGAGAGAGATTTTGCTCTCTAGTAAGGAAAGAAGTTTCTCTTTTCTGAGCTGGCACTGAATGAACCTGAAGCTTTCTTGCAGGTGATGCACTTGGTATCCGGTTTCTCAATTTAGCTGCTGTCAAACGATGCTTCTGTTTTATTCATGTACCCCTGGCCGCTCTTCCCACCCACCGGGAAGTGCATTAGATGCCGATAGTTCCAACAACCAAGCCAGCAATGGTGGTTCCTGGGGCGGTTACCGGAAAGGCAGCTCACAAGGTCAACAAATGATCAGCAACAGCCCAGCTGGGTAGGGATTTAGAATCTGTTGTGCTGGTCCTTATTTCTCTCCCAGCCTCCCTTGCTATTGACAGCTCCCAAAAGAGGGGAAACACAACCTGGGCCCAAAACTACAGTAGAAACGGTTTCAAAAGGGCTTCCTGATCTTGCAATTGGCAATTTATACGAATAGATGCTAATTTAGAGATACGAACTGTACGAGGCAAAATGAGACCCAGATGTGCTGCCTACCTCTGGTTCAACTACAGTCCAGGCACAGCTCACTCTGAATGACTCACATGTGAGGCTAGGTTCAAAGGTTGTTGGAAGGCACCCCTTGGCTTAACATTTGCGTGAGCCAAGCCGTCATGTTAAGCCATCACTGAGTTTATCAGGCTGAGCACAGCATGTTATATGAACACATTTTGTATAACACATGTTATATAAACAATTGGGTTTAGTGTGCTGTGTGAATGCAACTTGAGAGGTAGCCTCAAGACTTTGTTCTTAAACCCTCCTCCTCCCCTTAGGTCTATTTTTAGTCCTAATTTGGAACTGGATAGCCTCTTAGACAAAGGATACTAAAGGAATGGTTTTATTTTCCTAACAATCCCGTGTGACAGATCACACCAAGAAAGTTGGCGTGCTTGAAGCCTCTCTATAGCGTTCCTGGGGTCCCACACTGTGCTAAACCTGAAATGGGTCCCTTGCCTGCAGCTGAATACGACAAGGAAACCCTGCTATTATGGTTTGTGGTGAGTCAAGTAGGTATACCCAACAGCAGAGCTTTGTCCAAGGCCTGGATCGAGCTCATGTGTTGGTGACGGAGAGAAATTGGCCATGAAGTTACAGAACGAGACAATCAGTGGGGGGATGAATCGGCTAGGGCAGTGTGTCTCAACCTTAGCCACTTTAAGATGTGTGGACTTCAACTCCCAGAATTCCTCAGCCAGTATGAAGTCCACACACCTTAAAGTTGCTAAGGTTGAGAAACACTGGGTTAGAGTGTTTTGCAACTGCATGAAACCACAGTGGTTTCTTTATCCCCAGTTCCTAGACTGGGTGGCATAATCATAGAGTCCATGGTCATGCAAGTCTTGGTGGGAAAAAAATGTGACTTATGAAGCTTCAGGGAACTCTGTCCACCTAATTTCTCCTGCACCTTATATAATGCTGCTTTCCTAAGATTATTGTTATGTGGAGTCCTTGGTGCTCTCTGAGCCTTGTTTTCTTGCAGACATTTCATTGCCAGACTAGGCAACATCTTTGTTCGTACTTAAGATGTTGCCTAGCCTGGCAATGAAACTTCTGCAAGAAAACAACCAGGCTCAGAGAGCACCAAGGACACCACAGTTCAACCCTGAGCTACAAATATTCTCTTCGGTTCATTATTGTTATGCCAATTCCCAAACTCCATCTGTCTTTGAACACCCAGGTCCTTGGGCATGGCGGTAGTGGAGTTGATTGCAAGAGAAGCAGAAAGGCTTCCTTATGCACTTTCTACCTCTATGAGAGTTAGTGGAGCCTCCTCATTTAGAGGCAGTCTAGCTGCAAGACACAAAGTGTAGAGAGCAGGAAGAAAACAGTGGTTCTCTCCTGGCTTTCTCCCCTGGCTTCTGAAAGCATTTGACTGGCCAAGGTAAAGAAGAGCACCATGCTGGATGTGATGGAGTTCTGACTGGATCCGCAGGTTCTTCTGATGTGACTATCAATTCCCTTGTTGGTATCAATATATAGGTGGCTCAGAACAGAAGATTGTGAGAGAACAGCATTAAAAACCCATGTTCTGGAAGTGACAGTAAGCTCATTATGGTTAACTGCTGTCCCATCACTGTCCTCTGTTGAAAAAGCAAGGGTGGAAATATTTTTTTTTAAAAAGCCTTTCTGGAAAATCTAGCACAGTGGTTAACAGTGCAGTCCTAGATGGGTCTGCTCAAACACCAGTCCAGTGGTTTTTGATAAGGCTTACTACTTTCTGCAGGGCTGTCAATTAATCCCATTCACCTTTATCACTCAAAAAGAAGTTCAGGGAGAGTAGTGTGTTTGGATTGCTGAAGCCATTAGTGGACCGCTGAATGGAGCAGAGCTTAACACAGTGGAGAAGCTGTGCACAGAAAAAGAATATTATCTTAAATAGCTTTAATGAGCATGTCAGGTAGGCTAGGCTGAAAGATACATTCACACAACATATGGCTGGCTGGGGAATTCTGGGAGTTGAAGTCCATGCATCTTAAAGTTGCCAAGTTTGAAAAACACTGCATTACACCATCTCTTTTCTCATTTTCTTCCCCTTCCCCATGATACGCAGCCATCTGGTAAAACAGAGGATGAGGGAAGCAAAGCTATACTGTATCTCCTTTTGTTACCTGCCTGTGGGGGGAGGAATGAAATAAAACATGAATGTTAGTTTGATGTTTTTTAAAATTGAATGTTTGGTGGCTAGCCATGCCAAACATGACTGGAATTCTGGCCAAGACGGCTGCTTCTAACCCAATTAACTTACTTAATTGAGCTATCTGGCATCAGATCCAGGAATAACAATATCAGATAGTGATCATCAGGATATTTGATCCTGAATTTTTCCTGCCCTCATGTGTTTGACTGGATAGTGGGGAACTGAAGGGCAATAATTTTGCCTCTGCAGATCACTCCTGGCTGTGTTCAAGCTGCTTCTACATTTTCTCCCTCTATTTATAAAATTGATTGACTGATTATGTGCCATCAAGTCAAGGGTCAGTTCTTAGTGACCAGGCAGATCAATGTTTCTCAAACTTGTCAACTTTAAGATCCATGGTTAACTGGACATGGTTTATGCAGTCCCCTTTTGGGCCTTGCACAACACACTGAGCCATAAATGAACTCAAGATAGTGGATTTACACAAGACCCTAGGTTAAGTTTTGGTTGTCAGGGTGTGGAGCAAATCCAAGCTCTCTCTTAGTCCCACTCACCAATTTTCAACCCAAGGCTCCAAAAAACCCTAATCTTAGGTCATATTTTATTTTATATATTTATATCCCGCCTTTATTATTTTCACAAATAACTCAAGGCGGTGAAGATACCTAATACTCCTTCCTCCTCCTATTTTCCCCACAACAACAACCCTGTGAGGTGGGTTGGGCTGAGAGAGGGAGACTGGCCCAAGGTCACCCAGCCGGCTTTCATGCCTAAGGCGGGACTAGAACTCTCCTACGACGCCTGATTGGCTCTTGGGCTGAGAGGGAGGGACTGGCCCAAGGTCACCCAGCCAGCTTTCGTGCCTAAGGCAGGACTAGAACTCTCAGTCTCCTGGTTTCTAGCCCAGCACCTTAACCACTAGACCATCATTACAATAGGAACCATTTTGTCTGCTTAAGAAATTTAACCTTTAAGAAAAAAGGTTGTTATTCTAATTATTTCAAGGTGCCATTTTTAAGCTTACATAAAGGAATGCTCATTTATACAAAGGAATGCAAGCTGTTACTGCATTGTGGCATTCCCAACCTGGTGCCCTCCAGATGTCTTGGACTTCTGCTCCTCACATTCTGAAAAGTGGAGGCCTAACACATCTGGAGACACACCTGCCCCATTAAAGGAGGTTGACTTACTGTGTATAGAGGAAACACTGACCCCACAAGCCAATACAGATCATGTGGTTAGTTTACAGTTTGTTGTTGTTTATTTGTTCAGTCGCTTCCGACTCTTCGTGACTTCATGGACCAGCCCATGCCAGAGCTTTCTGTCGGTCGTTGACACCCCCAGCTCCCCCAGGGACGAGTCCGTCACCTCTAGAATATCATCCATCCACCTTGCCCTTGGTCGGCCCCTCTTCCTTTTGCCTTCCACTCTCCCCAGCATCAGCATCTTCTCCAGGGTGTCCTGTCTTCTCATCATGTGGCCAAAGTATTTCAGTTTGGCCTTGAATATCATTCCCTCCAGTGAGCAGTCTGGCTTTATGTCCTGGAGGATGGACTGGTTTGATTTTCTTGCAGTCCAAGGCACTCTCAGAATTTTCCTCCACCACAGTTCAAAAGCATCGATCTTCCTTCTCTCAGCCTTCCTTATGGTCCAGCTCTCGCAGCCATATATTACTACGGGGAACACCATTGCTTTAACTATGCGGACCTTTGTTGTCAGTGTGATGTCTCTGCTCTTAACTATTTTATCGAGATTGGTCATTGCTCTTCTCCCAAGGATTAAGCATCTTCTGATTTCCTGACTGCAGTGAGCGTCTGCAGTAATCTTCACACCTAGAAATACAAAGTCTTTCACTGCTTCTACATTTTCTCTCTCTATTTATAAAATTGATTGACTGATTATGTGCCATCAAGTCAAGGGTCAGTTCTTAGTGACCAGGCAGATCAATGTTTCTCAAACTTGTCAACTTTAAGATGGGTGGACTTCAACTCCCAGAATTCTGGGAGTTGAAGTCCACCCATCTTAAAGTTGATGGGTTTGAAGAACACTGACATGAATAGATCTTCTGCAGGACAATCTGCCTCCAGCTTGGTCCTTCAAGTCTTCCAATGGTTCTCCCATGAGTCCCATCGCCACTATAACTGAGTCCATCCCCCTTGCTGCTGGTCATCCTTTCCTTTTGTTTTCCCCAACATTATGGACTTCTCATTATGGACGCGGTGGTGCTGCGGGTTAAACCGCTGAGCTGTCGATCGGAAGGTCGGCGGTTCGAAACCGCGCAGCGGGGTGAGCTCCCGTTGCTAGTCCCAGCTCCTGCTCACCTAGCAGTTCGAAAACATGCCAATGTGAGTAGATCAATAGGTACCGCTTCGGCGGGAAGGTAACGGCGTTCCGAGTCGTCATGCTGGCCACATGACCCGGAAGTGTCTATGACAACGCCGGCTCTAAGGCTTAGAAACGGAGATGAGCACCGCCCCCTAGAGTCGGACACGACTGGACTTTACGTCAAGGGAAACCTTTACCTTTACCCTATGGACTTCTCAAGGGAGCTGGTTCTCTGCATTGATTGATTGATTGATTGAGTGCCATCAAGTTGCTGTCGACTTTTAGTGACTACATAGATAGATCTGCACTGAAGATGTTGCTTAGTCTGGCAATGAAACGTCTGCAAGAAAACAACAAGGCTCAGAGAGCACCAAGGACTCCATAGATAGATCTTCTCCATGATGATCTATCCCCAACCTGGTCTTTCAGATCTTCCAATGGTGCATCCTCCGCTGCTATAACTGAGTCCCTCCCCCTTGCTGCTGATTGTCCTCTAATTCTCTTTCCTTCCACCTTTCCCAGCATTATGGCCTTCTCCAGAGAGCCGGGTCTTCACATCATGTGTCTGAAGCAGGATGATTTGAGCCTGGTCATTTGTGTCCCCTTGAGTGAAAGCTCTAGAATTGTTCTTTGTTTTCCTGGCTGTCCACAGTGTTTTCTGAAGTCTTCTCGAACACCAAAGTTCAAAAGCATCAATACTCTTTCTATCTTGCTTCAAAGTCCAACTTTCACTTCCATAGAAGGTCACTGAGAAGACCATTGCCTATGATTCTGACCTTTGTAGATATAGACACATCCCATCATCTGAATAGCTTTTCCAAGGGCCTTCATGGCTGCTTTACCAAGTGCCAGTTTCTTGACTGCTAGTTCTTTTACGGTTGAGGGTTGATCCTAAAAGGCAGAAGCTCTCTACCACTTTGATATCTTCACTGGCAATTCTAAGGATGGTTGTTCCACCTGTTGTCATTAGTTTGGTCTTCTTTATATTTAATTTTAGTCTCATTTTTTAACTGTTCTCCTTGATTCTTTGCATTTTCAGCTATCCAGATAGGGTCATCAACATAGTGTAGATGTTTCTTCAGTTTTAAAACCACCCTCATCTTCTTCCAATCCAAGCTCCCTCGGTATGATTTCAGCATATAAATAATGGGAGAGCATGCAGGCAATAATACTTCCAATATTTTGTGTTGGACATGTTTTATATTGCATTTCCTATGTGTTGTTTTGACTGTGGCAACATAGAAATATGTTTAATAAATACATACTGTAAACTACTTCAGCAAAGGATCGTTACCTTGTCATGGTGCTGGAGCTTGAGCACCTCAATGATGCCATGAGCTAAACCCTGAAGGGCCACCCAAGACGGGAAGGTCATGACAGAGAGGTCAGACTAAATGCGATCCCCGGGGAAGGTAATGGCAACCCACCCCAGTATTCTTGCCGTGAAAACTAAATGGATCAGAACAACCAGAGATATGTCGGTATACCATCGGAAGATGAGACCCCCAGGTCGGAAGATGGTCTGGACTTAGTAGATAGGGTCCCGGAAGAACTCTGGACAGAAGTTCGCAACATTGTTCAGGAGGCGGCAACAAAATACATCCCAAAGAAAGAGGAAACCAAGAAGGCAAAATGGCTGTCTGCTGAGACACTAGAAGTAGCCCAAGAAAGAAGGAAAGCAAAAGGCAACAACGATAGGGGGAGATATGCCCAATTAAATGCAAAATTCCAGAGGTTAGCCAGAAGAGATAAGGAATTATTTTTAAACAAGCAATGCGTGGAAGTGGAAGAAGACAATAGAATAGGAAGGACAAGAGACCTCTTCCAGAAAATTAGAAACATCGGAGGTAAATTCCAGGCAAAAATGGGTATGATCAAAAACAAAGACGGCAAGGACCTAACAGAAGAAGAAGAGATCAAGAAAAGGTGGCAAGAATATACGGAAGACCTGTATAGGAAGGATAACAATATCGGGGATAGCTTTGACGGTGTGGTCAGTGAGCTAGAGCCAGACATCCTGAAGAGTGAGATTAAATGGGCCTTAAGAAGCATTGCTAATAACAAGGCAGCAGGAGACGACGGCATCCCAGCTGAACTGTTCAAAATCTTGCAAGATGATGCTGTCAAGGTAATGCATGCTATATGCCAGCAAATTTGGAAAACACAAGAATGGCCATCGGATTGGAAAAAATCAACTTATATCCCCATACCAAAAAAGGGAAACACTAAAGAATGTTCAAACTATCGAACAGTGGCACTCATTTCACATGCCAGTAAGGTAATGCTCAAGATCCTGCAAGGTAGACTTCAGCAATTCATGGAGTGGGAATTGCCAGATGTACAAGCTGGCTTTAGAAAAGGCAGAGGAACTAGGGACCAAATTGCCAATATCCGATGGATCATGGAAAAAGCCAGGGAGTTTCAGAAAACATCTATTTCTGTTTTATTGACTATTCTAAAGCCTTTGACTGTGTGGACCATAACAAATTGTGGCAAGTTCTTAGCGGTATGGGGATACCAAGTCATCTTGTATGCCTCCTGAAGAATCTGTATAACGACCAAGTAGCAACAGTAAGAACAGACCACGGAACAACGGACTGGTTTAAGATTGGGAAAGGAGTACGGTAGGGCTGTATACTCTCACCCTACCTATTCAACTTGTACGCAGAACACATCATGCGACAAGCTGGGCTTGAGGAATCCAAGGCTGGAGTTAAAATCTCTGGAAGAAACATTAACAATCTCAGATATGCAGATGATACCACTTTGATGGCTGAAAGCGAAGAGGAACTGAGGAGCCTTATGATGAAGGTGAAAGAAGAAAGTGCAAAAGCTGGCTTGCAGCTAAACCTCAAAAAAACCAAGATTATGGCAACCAGCTTGATTGATAACTGGCAAATAGAGGGAGAAAATGTAGAAGCAGTGAAAGACTTTGTATTCCTAGGTGCGAAGATTACTGCAGATGCTGACTGCAGTCAGGAAATCAGAAGACGCTTAATCCTTGGGAGAAGAGCAATGACCAATCTCGATAAAATAGTTAAGAGCAGAGACATCACACAGACAACAAAGGTCCGCATAGTCAAAGCAATGGTGTTCCCCGTAGTAACATATGGCTGCGAGAGCTGGACCATAAGGAAGGCTGAGAGAAGGAAGATCGATGCTTTGGAACTGTGGCGTTGGAGGAAAATTCTGAGAGTGCCTCGGACTGCAAGAAGATCAAACCAGTCCATCCTCCAGGAAATAAAGCCAGACTGCTCACTTGAGGGAATGATATTAAAGGCAAAACTGAAATACTTTGGCCACATAATGAGAAGACAGGAGACCCTGGAGAAGATGCTGATGCTAGGGAGAGTGGAGGGCAAAAGGAAGAGGGGCCGACCAAGGGCAAGGTGGACGGATGACATTCTAGAGGTGACAAACTCGTCCCTGGGGGAGCTGGGGGTGTTGACGACCGACAGGAAGCTCTGGCGTGGGCTGGTCCATGAAGTCACGAAGAGTCGGAAGCGACTGAACGAATGAACAACAACTTTCTCTCGGTGGAGTCTATGCCCCGTCTTTTCCCTCTAGACCCCCGTACCGCTCCAGGCATTGAATATCCTTGCTATACCCCGGGAGCAAAAAGAGTTTTCTCCATTGGAGGGTTGAGGGGGCTTCCGCTCCTCCTTTCGATTGGGTACCGGAAGTGTGGGTTGCGCTTGTATCAGCTGGACTTACATCTTGGGCGGGCGCGCTTCTCAGTTTTCCTTTGAGAACCCGAGGTTACGTCTCCGCGCCCGCAGCACAGCGCTCAGGGGAGAACCGGAAGTTTCGTCATAGTTTTCGGGCTTTCCCCTTTTCCTCTCCCTGGGCCGGAAATCCGCGTTCGCCTCCAAGATGGCGGCTGCAAACCCGGAAGTTGGCCAAGGCCGGAGGTGCCGCCGCCGAGCCCGAAGCCGGCAGCCTTGAGTCCGCCGCCGCTGCCTCGCGGCCCGTCGTTCTCCCCCCGGAGGGTCCCTGTTCGTATGCTGGGGGAGAGCGCGAAGACCAGGTGAGAGGGACCCCTCCCTTCGGCGAAGCCACTCCCCTTCTGTGACCTCACGAGCCCCCTCCCAGCGGAGCCCCCCGCCCCCTTCAAGGAGGAGAGGGGGTCCCTTGCCTCAGGCGAAGCCCCTCCTCCTAAGAGACCCCCCTCTAATTGAGCCCCCCCTTTCTGAGTTTCGGGAAGGCGGGAGGCCCTCCTTTTGGGCCGCCGAGAGGAAATTGGGGGGTTAGCCCTGCGCCCCAAGCCGCCTCCGGCTCCCCGCTCGCCCCTTTCTCTCGGCTGCTCCCCCGCGAGGGCCCTGCCGGCAGGATCCCAGGACCCCTTCTCCTGGTGGGGGCCACCCGGCGCCTCCTGTCTCGCCCAGTAAACTCCCGGCAAACTCCCAGCTGAGGAAAGCGAGGTTCGGTTGGCCCCAGCCAGTCTGGGGCGGACAAGAGTCGGTCCCCTTTGGTCCAGCCTGTAGGGCGCCTTCCCTCCCCTGCTCAGCGCCTGTACTGTACTACAGTTCCCATCATCCCCACCCAGCATGTTAGTCCAATCCCGCCAGGTGGATGGGAGGGGATCATGTCCTGTTTAGTGGGGAGGCAAGCCTCTTTTTCCAGTGGATGGGAGAGTTTTGTTCACTGCCCCCCCCACTTCGACTCCCACTTCCAGTGAGGATGATCCGGTTCTTTGGGGCTGGGCCAGGAGGAGAAGGGGGGCTCTTAGAGAGTGAGATTGGGAGCGTCTGCCCTTCTTTGCCTGTGGTTGACTCTCCCTCTCACCCCCTGCAAGAATCAGGTAGGGGGAAGCAGACTCCCCCTTTCCCCTGCCGCTTTCCTTCCTTCCTGCTGTCCCTCCTGACGGACAGTGCTGAAAGCAAGTGGCAGAAGAAACACCGCTTCAAAGCTAGACACACAGCTTTAATAAGATCATAAGATCGTAAGAAGAGCAAAATGCTGGATCAGACTGATCTGTTCCCAAATCCTCTGGCAAGGCCACCTTCCTGTTCCAGCTCTTAGCAACTGGAATGTAGAGTATGTTGGCCGTGATGTTGGGGTTAATGGAAAGCCAAAGTGATTAGGAGCCACCGGTAGCCTGCCCACGTCAGTGTCCGTCACTAAGTTCATTGTGCAATAGCAAATTCTGCGGGTTAAGACATTCTCTCTGAAGAAAGACCTCTTTTTCTCTCACTCTTGACTCTCTTACCATACAGTGTGTTGGACAGCCCCACTAGATTCTAGTTGGCTGAGACAGGAGTGGTGCTTTCTCTTTCTCTCCTCATTACTAGTCCTACTTTTTCACCTTCCTGCTGCCGACTTCTGGGACCTTAAGGGTACATATGCTTCTTTATTCTTTCTTCCCTTTTAGGTAAGCTTAAGGGAAGGATTTAGGGAAGCAGAACCTTCTGTTCCTCCTAGCCTGGCACAGTCTCAGTGTGTTGGACTGAGTTCCCAGGATCCCCCTGACCTTGGTTGCTGGGACATTCTGGGAGTTGTCCCATTGTATCCAGAGGCTGCCTGATTGGGCTGTTCTGCCTCTTTACGGTGTCAAAATAAGTTGATTTGACCTTCTTAGGGTTGCCCTCTCTAGAATTTGCAATACCATAGCTTCTGTGGGATCTCCCTTATCTTCCCTGAGGATAATATGGTTCTTTGTTGTCAGTTTCATTTACTGTTTAGTCTATAACTTTTTTTGCATTCTCTATCTAGAGGGCTGATGGTGATAAGAGTCCTCTTCTTCCTCAGCTCTCTTGGGAAGGTGATAATCGTTCTGTGTCGCTCAGTCCCACCTCAGGGGATGCTTGCTGGGACAAATTTTTTTGTGCTAGGAGGAGAGGCAGCATTTTCCCATTCCTGAACAGAGATCTTTGCTCCACCTGATTGAAGGGATAAGGAAGTGAGTGAAGTCATAGAGAATAGCTCCTTGTCTTTCCTAATTTCTCTTTTGTCTGTAAATCTTGAGGCTTATCTGTCCCCTCCTAATTCCCAGAAAAGGGGTTTCTTGGGATGGATTATGTAGCCAAGTTTCCAGGTCTGAAAAAAGTTTCTTCCAGCTTTTCCAAGTATAGCTCTATTTGGAAACCAAAGAGAACAGTTGGCTTTGCTTCTCAAGCCTTTTACTGCAGGACTGGTGGCCTCCAGATGTTGCTGAATTACAGCTTCCAGCAGACCTGGTTGGTGCGACTAATGGCAAAGTATGCCAGGAATTGTAGTGCAGTGACAGTTAAAAGGCCATCAGTTGTTAATGTATGGGATGGAAACTTTTGCCTCTCTTTCTGAGGTATTCTTCTGCTCTCCTACCTGATTACTGATTAAATAGGAGACCATTTCTGATTGAAGACAATCATGGCCACATCTTTTTCCAAATGAAAGCACTGTTTCAGGAGGCACTGAAAAAGTCTTCACTGCATTCTTCCTTGGCCTTGTTTTATGGGCCTGATAGGTCGAAATGAAAAAGTTCTCCCTGCTTCCTTTTCCAGCACCTTCTAATTCATTTTTGTTGATACCCTCTTGCAGACTATGAAAGGTGGATGTTTTACTTGGTTAATTTCTGTAGGTAGCCAAATAATGTGGCCATGTTTCAGTTTGTGCTGAGCAATAAGCGCACTTAAGCTGGGAAGTCAGTGAGATTCCCATGTTTATATGGCAGAGCATGGATCTAACAATGTGCCTAACCAGCATGGTCTTGTGTTTTGAATGCCTCAGAAATCTTTATATTAGTGAATCCCATTTTTCCCCTTTCCTGTTGCTTATTGGGGACCAAAAAGGGGCAGATCATGTTTATAGATCTCCAAGAGGATTGTGTCACATTGCTAACAGGGTGGAACCTGGATGAGGAAACAAGGCTTTTGACACTTCTCTGCTCTGTACTATTTGTCTGGCTATGTATTCCCTAGCTTAGGATCCTTTTGTTTCTGTTTGCTCCCTTTCCCCTTTTCAAAAAAAAAAAAAAGCATTGATGGGTGCCATTGAAAATCTCTAGGGAATACCCAGAAGGAGTACCAATTCTGAGTCACTTCCTGAAGTCATGCTGAGGCCGCCTAGGGCCAAGGATGTGATTTGAGCTCCCTCTGATATCTCACCTATCTCTTACAGGAATCTTAGGTGGGGCAGTTGGCTTGTTTGCATGGGTAATGTCAAGACATTGGATCTTAGGGCTGTGAGAAGGTGTGCCCTGGATGCTGACCTGTTCCTCAGTTGCAATGGCACGCTTTGGTATGGGTAGCCCAGTTTTATTTATTAGCAAGTGAGAGAAACAGATGCTGCTCCAGTTTCGCCTCTCAATCTGGAAGTTCCCAGCGTAACAGGCCAGAGTGTATTATGGTTCAGTCCACAAATTTGTGTTAAGAGCATAAATCAGGCCTTGGTGGATTAAACCAGGTGTTACGTATCATGCTGTGTTTCCAGCAGTGGCCAGCCCACATGCCTCTTGAATGGATCCAGAAGATATCTAGCATCTTTTTTCTTTTTAATTTTGCACCAGCTGTGTTGTTTGGTGCTTCATAAGAATTGGCAGACCTTGTCTATGCTCAGAAGCTAAATAGGGTCCAGCCTGGTTGGTGCTTGGATGGGAGGCCACCAGAAAATGCTTGGATGGGAGGCCACTAGGCTAGACTGGGAAGTCAGGAAAAACCCCACATCTTAGAAGAAGATGGGTACCAAGAAAACAACATGAAATCACTAGGAGTTGGACTTAACAAAAAAGAAAAGACGGCCCATAATCTACTAATCTAGAGCTAATCCTGAGGTTTTGTCTAGCTGTTCAGCCTTCCCCTCCTTAATGGGTTTTTGGATGGTAAGGAACAAAGTGGAAGAAGCTGTGGGAGAACACATGAGGGCCAGAAATGGAAAACGGTCTGCTTTGGACATCCCATAAGATGTTTTGAAGGAGACAGTGCAATTGCATGATAAAAAGTACTACCTCACCTGGAAGTAGCTGGAGACACCTTAATTGGCTTCAACCACTGAGCAGGTTGTTAGAGTCAACAGCGTGATGGTCCCCTTCCAGTTCTGTGGCTGTATTCCTGTGACACCCTGAAGCACCAGCTAGGTTACCATATTTTAGCCGAATGTGTTGTATGAACCCGAACGGTCACTTCACATTTCAGTACATTGTGCGAATCAAGAAAATTGGATTGACTGAACCATGATTAATTTAAACTTGGGCAAATGACTCATTCTGTTACTGTATTTACATCATACACTTAGCGGTGTTTGGTTTGGGTTATTCAATTAACTCAAAATTCTGAGTTCACACTACACACTGAAGCGGAGGCCAACCACATGACCTTCATTTTTGCTTGCTTGCTTGCTTGCTTGCTTGCTGAGAAACAGTTGTTACCACATCTTGAGAGGGAAAGTTACCCAAACCAGTTTTCTGTTTTTTCCTCTTTTCTTCTATATCAAAATCCTGGCATATGTTTTTAGTTCATATGCCCCAACACAAGTCAGCACCTGGCCAACTGTGTCTGGATCCAGAAGCTAAGCAGGGCTGGGCTTGGTTAGTGCTTGGATGGGAGACAACTAGGGAATATCAGGGCTAGAAGCTAGACTGGGGAGTCAAAAAACATGCCTAAAGGTGGCAACAGCAAATCATTTCCATGCCAAGAAAATGTGGTTTTGTCCAACAAATCATGAGAAGTCAAGTCTGACTTGAGGGCATGTGTAGCTTTACTGTACCCTAAATGTAGTATCCTCAGAGCAGTTTTGCAAGATGATGTAAGCTGCCTATGAGAAGCAAAAAATGGCTCACACACCATCAAGGACTAAGTTGTCTCCCACATCAAAAATACATTTCGAATGTGGTGTCTTTTCCTGGAGTTGGACTACAAGTCCCAAGACTTGCAAGCATGGCTGTGCTTTTTTTTTTTTAATCGTATGGCATAGCAGTTCGGTGTGCATGCTGCTTTTTTTTTCTTGCTGGGAAAGCCTTGTGAGCTCCAGCAGCCAGATGTGTAGATGGCTGTGCTGACTGGAAACAAAGGAATTGTATTCCATCGTTTTAAGATGGAGATGTCTGGTTTAAACACTGTGTCCTGTAGCATAGCCTGAGCCAGCCTTTCTCAACGGTTTAACTCTGGAGGAACCCTTGAAATATTTCCCAGGCCTCGGGGAACCCCTGCACATTCAGGCTCAAATATAGGCCAGAAGCTACAAAATTATTATATTTGTTTCAAGGGTAAGCCTGTATAGATGCATCAAAACAGTGTTCTTAAACTAAAGAAGCTTACCTCTTTAATGTGAAATTGCCCGAATTGGAAATAATTTTTTAAATAAATCATGATCTCCCAGGGAACCCCTAGTGACCTCTGGTTAAGAAACCCTGGCTTAAGTCTATGAATTCTTATTAAAGGCAAGAGGTGTTCTTGGCATTCTCGGAGAACCATTCTTCAGCCACAAGCAATTGCAGCCAACCCCTCTGGGACAGAGATGAGCTGAGGGCAGGGCCTACACTTCATGTTGGCTTGAACCTCTGCACCTCTTTTAGCAGCCAAATCATCACTCCTGTTATTCTTGCTCCAAGCGTGCAATGACAGCAGAACCGGTGAATCTTGCTTTGTTTAGCCACAGGGCAGGGCACGGAGGCAAAGACAGATCAGCAAAGTTTGGCATGGATTATTTGGCCTGGGGGGGGGGGTCTTCTCTGCATGACTGAGAATTGAATTTATGAGAGATTTTCCAAATATTTCCCCTCTGTCCCATGGGGCAAGGATTTAAATAGGGGCAAGGCAATGCTCATAGGCTACTTCCCAGAAGGTTTCGTTGCACAATCATTGCATACGTATGAGGTTGGCCGAGTCTGGAAAAATTCCAGGCTGTTGTTGAAATGGGGATTGGTAGTGGATTCGGTGGGGGGGAGGATTGGTAGGGGCGTGTACTTTCAGCAGAAGAGGATTCAGAAGGGGAGGCTGCATATGCGCCCTTTCCTGGACACTCATGCCTTAGTCACTTCTCAGTTGGATTACTGCAATGTGCTTTACATGGGACTGCCCTTGAAGACCACTCAGAAGTTACAACTGGTCCAGAATGCAGCGGTGTGCACAGTATTGGGTTCTCATAGTTACACCTTTATTGGCCAAGCTGTACTGGCTCCCAGTTTCCTTCCAGGTGCAATTCAAGGTGCTGGTTATCACCTTTAAAGACCTACAAGGCACGGGACCTGGTTATTTGCAGGACTGCCTCTCCCTAAGAATATCTGCCTGTCCCAATAGATCAGGATGTAGGGTAGGCACACTCCAGGTCCCTTCCCTGAAATCCTGCCACCTCATGGGACTTCTGAAGCGTGCCTTTTCTGTGGCTGCCCCTACCTTGTGGAACAACCCCCCCCCCCACCGCCACAGTTCAGCAGGCTCCCACCCTTTTGGCCATCAAGGCCTGACTTTTTACCAAGGCACTGGGAGAGGACTGAATAGATAAAAAGCATGGAATGGGGGCAACTGGCGTTCGCTGTGGGGCATCCCAAGGGGACAATTAAGTAAGGCGCAGGCGTTTTTCTCTTTATTGTTTTACAATTGTTTTTCAGTTATGGGTTTTATTGCTGTGGTGAGCCGCCCAGAGTTGCTTAAGATGGGGGGCCACGTAAAGCTTTTAAATAAATAAATAAATAAAATATTCTGGAGAGCCCTGCCAACAGACTCTCTGAACCTGGAGGTGGATTCCCATGCAACTTATAAAAACTTTTTCTTGCATGTCTCTTGAGGCAGCAGGTAGGTCAGAGGTAGGCGGGAGGGCTGGGTGACAGGGCCCATTCTGAATGTTGAGAGCATGTTGTGGGTGTTCTCACAGAATGCCTGCGATTGTGGGCAGGGTAGGTCACACCCCCAAACTCATGAGGTGTTGCCCCACTGCTTTCTATCCTCCATCAGCTGAGCTTTGTCTTTTTTTTTTTTTCCGGAAGAAGGTAGACACACTTCCAAGCAAAGCTGTCCTTCGCCGGGATTTATATTGGTTAGGGATACCCAAGTGGGTTAAGGCACCTGATAAACGCAAAAGCAAACATTCATAAACGTGTTGTTGTTTGTGGGCGCCCCCTTGCCTCCCCCTGAACGACACACAACCTTTGGCAAATAGATTTGTGACCCCCTAGGCCAGTGATGGCGAACCTACGACATGCGTGTCACAGGTGACATGCCGTGATAGTTTGGGTGACACACCAACGTTCACCAACACCCGGCCACAACTATTCTCCCTGTTTGAGGTATCAAAGAAACAGAATGAACCAAAGGTCCTACGACCACCCACCCACCTATCTCCCCCCCATCTCTGCCCTTTTGGCCTCCCAAATTTGGATTGTATTTCTTTTAAATAAATGAATATGTAAAGGATTGTTTCCCTTTTGTCTGGTGTGTGTGTGTGTGTGTGTGTGACATGCCAGCAGAGTCCAGTCAGGCATTTTCCGAATTTTTGACATGCCGAGCCCAAAAGGTTCACCAGCATGGACTAGGCAAGGTGTGGAAACACCGCGTTCCATCCCACCTTCAGAACGCGGAAGTGTCTTTCTGGGATTTGATTCATATATTGAATTTATGTAGCCTGTAAAACGTAGGCAGCAAAATATCCAGATCTTGCTAAGCTTTTAGGAAAGTGGAGGCCCTGCAGTGCTCAGAAGCCTTAGACAGTGTATGCCAATATTTCTCAAGCTTGCCCACTTTAAGATGTGTGGACTTCAACTCCCAGAATTCCCCAGCCAGTAGGGCTGGCTGGGGAATTCTGGGAGTTGAAGTCCACATATCTTTAAGTTGCCAGGGTTGAGAAACACTGATGTATGGAATGGTCAGAGATGAAGGGAACTCTCGTCCTTTTGTTCAGACGCTCAAGGTTGAATTGTGCACTGTTTCTGTGCAAACAGCTGCCCTGTCGTTGAAGGGAGATCCTTCCTCAGAAAGCTGCTCTGGCACTTTGCAGAGGGTCATCTTAGCTGCAGCAAGGCCACACACAGGGCAGGGAACCCATCACTTTGCCTGGGTTCAGTTACCATTTTCTTCTTTCCTGAGAGAGAATGAGCAATCTCTCTTCATTCCAGCCAGTAAGTCAGCAACCTCATCGCTTCAGAAGTGCCAGAAAGTTTGCAATTGGTCAGCCCTTTCCTCATCCCCTTTTCCTGTTGTGACTGGAAGCTTGCAGAGCAGAGACTGTTCTGCAGTTATTTAAAAAAAAAAGTATCCATGAGCTGCTTTATATATTACAGTGAATTACTAGGGGACATTGTACCTATCCAAAAAGTTATAATCTAAAATAGACAATGAGGAAAGCAAGGGAGGTAGGCAGATCCTGTGGCATAGTTTGGTTGGGACATTATATTAATTTCTCAGCACCAACTCCCTTTGGGAAAGGGGGGGGACTAGAACCTGGGTCTCCCCACTCATCCAGCCCCTTTCCCACTACTCCTGATTGGCTCTTGGGCTGAGAGGGAGGGACTGGCCCAGAGTCAGCCAATGAGCTGCTGTGGCTGAGGGGGGACTAGAACCCAGGTCCTCCTACTTAGCATCTTCCCCACTACGCTTGATTGGCTCTTGGGCTGAGAGGGAGGGACTGTCCCAAACTCAGCCAATCAGTTTCTGTGGCTGAAGAGGGACTAGCACCCGGGTCTCCCCACTGCTGCTCCAGCACCTGAAACATGAATTGTAAGTTATTTAATAAACTGAACTGGTTCTTAAAAATTCAGCTTGTAAACCCTCCCTGTTGCCCTAAAAAGACTTCCTCCAGAGTCTTCCTGCATCTAACCTGGATCCCAGGTGAGCCAAGCAGTACTCAACTATTAGGCACAAATTTGCAGAACAGGCTGAGTTAAGGTAAAATCGGGTTGGCAAGTTTGGGGTTCCAGGTATTGTTGAAACCCAGCCATCGTTTCAGCATGTTGAGTGAACTAGCTCAACACATTACGCCATAATTGTAAACCGCCCAGAGTCCCTTTTGGGAGATGGGCAGTGATAAATGTGATGGATGGATGGATGGATGGATGGATGGATGGATGGATAGATAATGTGATTTGCTTGCTTGAGTGTGGCGTGTGAGCAGTTGCGTTTCTCCAGTCCTAGATCTCTGCGTTGTGTGAACCTAGTCTGAATATCCTGCAAAGGATAGGAGAGGATTATGAGGAGTCTGGGAGTGCTGATGGGAGAAGAGTTTGTTAATCATTTATCTTATAAATGGCAGCTTAATCTGGCCTGCAAAAAAAATGCGGGAAAAAGAGATTCAAACGGTTCAGAGAGGCTCCACCTTAACGAACTTGCCAATAAAAGAAGGTTTGAAGTCCCTAGCACAGTTCCTAACATTATGTACTTTACCCTAATTCAGTGGTTCTTAAAAGTGTGGTCTGTGGACCCCTGCGGGTCCCTGAGACCCTTTCAGGGGATCTTTGACGTCAAATAAAGTTAAAATTTCTCAATTTTAATTTCTAATACACTAAATATTGATAAAAATAACCCACATAAACCAAAGCTCTTTGGGGTCATCAGTCATTTTTAAGAATGTAAAGGGGTCCTTTGACCAAAATGTTTGAGAACCACTGCCCTAATTACTGCATTACAACTCCTCACTGAAGTCTGGGTGTGATAGGGTGACAATTCAAGTTATGGTACAAACCACAGACCAGGAGGCTGAATGCTTTTCCTTTGATATTTACTTGAGGTAGTTTATTATACAAAATACACCCTTCTAATTCTAAATCTAATATATGCGACTTATCTCCATATCTGTGCCTAATGATATATCTATAAGTGACAGTGTTGTAAGTGACAAGCAAAGATATTCAACAAAGAGACAAGTTTCCCTTTTATCCTGTGCTCTTAATTGCCCACCTTTTCCAGCTACAGGGCAGTGTTACCGCCTGTTCTTTCCCTCACCTTTAAAGAGAGGGAATTTTGTTCCTTTTATCCAGGGCTTAATATTCTTTTACCTTACCCATAGCCCTATATTATCCTCCACCCTCCAGCCCTTATTCTTCAGGAGGTCCTGCTGGAGGTTGAAGGACCCTCATAATTTCTCCCTTTTACTGAGCTGCTTCTCCCTCACTCAGTCCTTCTCAGTATGCTCATGGGAGAAATCAGTGACTTGTTTCTGGCTGGTCTGCATCTTATAAGGCTCTGCTGCTCCTTTCTCAGCTGCAATAACTTCAGTCTCATTGTTCGCGCCACCACTGTCCGTTTTGCCTCCTGCACACACAGCCAGCTTCTTCTGTAGTTCTCCAACCCAATCTCATTTCCCTCCTGCACCCGCCCCATGGGCCTTCTGTGTTTCTCTTTTATCTCCCTGCAGCACAGGTGTGGCCGTTGACTCTCTTAAAGTCCCAGGGAGCACAAAACCATAAGGAAGGAAAATCCCTAGCCTTGAATCTTCCCTTCCGCAGTGTGATTCTTGCTTCCTTGATGGTGCTTTGCCATCCAGGACTCAATAACAGTGTGCAATATAATTCTAACCCTTCTATCCCTCTGATGGGAGTCCAGCATCCTATTCTTTTGGTTTACCTTTCCTCCAAATTCTCTGTCTCCCCTTTCGGAGGCTGCCCTGGCCCTGCTGAATGGATCAGCGCCTTCTCTTGCTCTGCTTCGTGGGCTGCCCTAAAGCAGAACAGAGCACCCCAATCCCTTGACTTTGGGAATTCGGCAGCTCTGGGAAGGAGGTACGGAGGTGGTGGCAAAAACACCTTTTCTCAGCACAGTTGCCACCTAGGTTTGGTGCAATGACCAGAGTCTTTCTTCTGTCGCGAGCATGGTGTTTGGAGTTGACATTTATCTGGAAGGGTTAGAACAGTGTTTCTCAAATTGACAACTTTAAGATGTGTGGACTTCAACTCCCAGAATTCCCCAGCCACTGGCTGGGGAATTCTGGGAGTTGAAGTCCACACATCTTAAAGTTGCCAGCATCTTAAAGTTGCCAAGGTTGAGAAACACTGGATTAGAGATTGCCTGAAGCTGGGCAAAGTGACAAATGCCCAGTGTCAAGCATCCCGTGGCAGTGAGCAACCAGAGGAACAAGTTTCATGCAGAGCCTCATGAATCCATTTAATGCCAGGAACAGGGGCATTAGACAAGAATATGGGAAACTATGTCAGAAAGCTGTAGGGCTTATATTAAGATGGGGGTCTCTGTGGGTTGTTTGAATATATTTCTTCTAGGTTTCCTAATGGATGGACTGAGGCCTGTTTTTAGACATGCGGTGGAAATGTCCATCTGTCCTTCATGTGCCACATTTCAAACTGCTGCCTTTTCTTTCCAGATTCTGAAAATACCCCTACGAACTGTATGACCAGAAAGTCCCATTCACAGGAGAATTATTTCTATGAGCTATATTATTTTAAATATCCAGTATAAACAGGGTGAGAGCCAGTTATGTATACAGGTAGTCCTCAACTTACGACCGTTCGTTTAACAACATTCCGAAGTTACGACAGCCTTGGAATGGGTGTTTGACGGCCTGTAAAGCACTTCTGAGCGTCGCAAAATGTCGCAGCCCCACCCCCCATGGTCACATGATGGCATTTCAGGCGCTTGGCAACCAGCTCACATTTACGACCAGTTGCAGCGTCCTGCAGTCACGTGATCGTGTTTTGTGACTTTTTTGCCATTCTCCAGCAAAACACACCCATTGGAGAAGTTGGATTTGCTTAATGACCCATGATTCACTTAATGACCACTGTAAAATGGTCATAAAACCCAGGGGTCTGGTCATATGGTGACTTGATTTACAACCACAACTACTTACGATGGAAATTCCGGTCCCAATTGTGGTCATAAGTTAAGGACTACCTGTAGTGATTTCAGGCACCAGGTAATAAATGGGAGGCCGTGAATTCTAGTCCTCCCTTAAGCGTGAAGACTGGCTGGGTGATTTGGGCCAGGGCCTCTCTCTCAGCCCAACCCACCTCACAGGGTTGTTGTGGGGAAAATGGAATGCAGAAGCATTAATGTACATTGTCTTGAATTGTGCAGACTAAAGATGGGAAATAAATCCAATAATAAATAAAAATATAAATAAATAAGTGAACTGTGGGTGTGTATAGGGGCATTTTCAAAAAAGGCATACTGATCTTGGCACAGATGTCAGTGCAAATTTCCTTCCCCACTTTCTGATGTCACCCAGACACTTAGGATATTGCAGAGTTCCTAGTCAACTCCCCCCCACCAAAAAAAACACATCAGGAGGGTTCTGCTTGGGAAAGCCAACAGAGGCCACATGGATATCCCAGTGAGACTTGCTGGATTGCAGGAGTGGGAGAAAACCAAGGTCTGTTTTCCCCATAGGTGGGTTTCCCAGAGGCATTTGGTCAGTCAGTGTGAGATGCTGGATATCACAGATTGTGGGTCTGCTTTCTTACTTTGAACTTTACCTGATGCAGGCCATCCTATCGAATGAGAACCCAGCTCCTTGGAATAACTCAAAAAGCTTGCTAGTAGAGCTGACCCCTCTGAAAGGCATCAACCTTGCTTCTTGCTTCTTTTTCCTTGCAAAAAAAGGGATAGGTGTCAGCATTCTGGCCAGGGTGTCCACAAAAGGGAGGACACAGATAAAAAGGGGGTCAGGGTCTGCTCACATGGTTGTGGCTGCCATCTTGACTTTTTGACTCCATCCGGAGTGGGGGGAAGCTCAAACAGCCTGGGTGTGCTTCACTTCTGCTGATTGGGGAGCAAGAGGGAGTGTGGTAGATGAAGCATCTCGGTGTCTTTTGGGCTCTGCAAGTCAGACTTGTGAAAAATTAGCTTGGAGATGGGAAGGTGCCGGCTGGTCATAAAGCCTAAACGTCTGGCTTTCAGAATTGCTCATTCGCCACAACTTTTTAATGTCTGGTGTATTGGCTTATGTGTTAATTAGGTGGGGAAATTCTCTTGGATTAATGCTGCCGATAAAAGGTGGGTATCTATTATTGCAATGCATGTTAATTCTCTTAGGATATTTGTGAGTTTTTCTGGAAATGGAGCAGTTTTCGTTTAAACTCCGTAGCCTTCTGAGTAGGAAAGTGTAACTTAAGATCAATGATAGGATGTGTGGGTTCAAAAGTGGAGAAGGGCCTGGCTTGAGAGAAGTTGCCTTTCAGGAAGATAACCTAGGTTATATCAATAAACTGGTTCCATATGAAACTTACCTAATGAATGGGTTTTCATATTCTTCCCAGCCATAACTAGCTTAACCGTGGTTTGTTAAGTAAGCCAAAAGGCTGGGGTTAGACATGACATGGCTCATATACCATGCTGATTTCATGCAATATGCTCAACCAGAAATGAACAAGACACAGGACAGTTGAGGTGGATGGGCGAACCCTGTGCATATTTTTTTTAAAGAAAAAACCTTCAATGCTTGTTCGTCAATGGAAGTCCAAAGCATGTAGAGTCCCAGGCTTGAAAATGGCTGTTTTCCTCTTTGTGGATTAGGAATCAGTTGCAGACAACCCAGTGGGGAAGTTGGGCTTCTCTTCTTTTAGGCCTCAAAAGACAGACAGACAGACAGACAGACAGACTGTGAGTAGATAGATAGATAGATAGATAGATAGATAGATAAGGTAGGTAGGTAGGTAGGTAGGTAGGTAGGTAGGTAGGGGGAGAGAGAGAGAGAGAGAGAGAGAGATTCGTGCCTGCAGGCCTTCAGATCAGCATGAACTTCTGGTCACTGCCTGGACAAGTCCCTGCAGTTTTCTTGGCAAGGTTTTTAGAAGTGGTTTGCCACATTGCCTGCTTCCTCGGGCTGCGAGAGAGGGACTGGCCCAACGTCACCCAGCTGGCTTTGTGCCTAAGGCAGGACTAGAACTCACAGTCTGCCGGTTCAGCTGTTATGCCATGTTGCTTGTTAATTTGGAGGTAAGAGTGTTAAGTGAACTAGGGTTTTGTGCATTGTACAGATCCAGCCATTGTGGCATGTTCAGTAAATCATGGTTGAGCAAACCGTGTTGTTGTTTATTTGTTTAGTCGCTTCCGACTCTTCGTGACTTCATGGACCAGCCCACGCCAGAGCTTCCTGTCGGTCGTCAACACCCCCAGCTCCCCCAGGGACGAGTCCGTCCCCTCTAGAATATCATCCATCCATCTTGCCCTTGGTCGGCCCCTCTTCCTTTTGCCCCCACTCTCCCTAGCATCAGCATCTTCTCCAGGGTGTCCTGTCTTCTCATTATGTGGCCAAAGTATTTCAGTTTGGCCTTGAATATCGTTCCCTCAAGTGAGCAGTCTGGCTGTATTTCCTGGAGGATGGACTGGTTTGATCTTCTGGCAGTCCGAGGCACTCTCAGAATTTTCCTCCAACACCACAGTTCAAAAGCATCGATCTTCCTTCGCTCAGCCTTCCTTATGGTCCAGCTCTCGCAGCCATATGTTACTATGGGGAACACCATTGCTTTAACTATGCGGACCTTTGTTGTCAGTGTGATGTCTCTGCTCTTTTATCGAGATTTGTCATTGCTCTTCTCCCAGGGATTAAGCGTCTTCTGATTTCCTGACTGCAGTCAGCATCTGCAGTAATCTTCGCACCTAGAAATACAAAGGAGCAAACCGTATGTTGGTGTATTATATCCACCCACAGAGGAGGAAAAGCTTCTGGCGCCCTTTTTCCAAGCCATGGATTGTTTTATTTGTTTAACTGCAGTTTACTGAATAAACCATACATTTTTAGGTTTCCATTGCAATCGGCAGTAAAGCATGATGTCCACCAAGCTACAAACCAGCAAGTCATTGTTTGGCTTAGTACGTAGGTGAACCCAGCCATCCTGTGGTGGTGGAGGTTGAGTCTTTTAGCATTCAAAGAGATTTTCCCATTTTTCTGTGCTACCGCTGCCCTACAGCTCCCTTAGGAGACCGCCTTAGGTTCCAGAATTGTGTGGAAGGGCTTTGTTTCACACACTGAGCTAAGTTGTGGTGTGTGTGCTTCTATGCTGGCTTTGGGTACCTTGTGAAGCCCACTGTTGTGGTTTGTTCATCATGCTTTATGGCTTGGTGCGCAAGAAGCAGAGGAGAGATGTGGGGGAAGTAAGTGAAATTTGCAAGCATAGAACAGTAAGGAGAGGTATCATGAATGGCACTAGGCTTAACTCAATTTGGGTAGATGACTTTCTCTTTCCTCTTAACTCCTGCCTCCAGTTTCTTTGGCATGCTCCTTATTACTGTACTTGATTACTACTTTTTGTGTGTTTGTGCCTTCAAGTCCGTGTGGATTCCTGGCGACAGCCTGGATGAGTCCCTGCAATTTACTTGGCAACATTTTTTGCAAGTGGGCTGAGAGGAAGAACTGATCCGAAGTCATCCAGCTGGCTCTGTGCCTGCAGAAGGATTAGAACTCCCAGTTTCTAATCCCAGAGTCTCCCAGTTTCTAGCCTGGTGCCTTAACCTCTGTACCAAACTGGCTCTCTGCTTACTACTTACTACTTGTCATACAGTACTTTTTCTGCCTTTGCATGGTGTTTTTGAAACAGAAGACTGCCACAGATAGGTGTATATGCACCCTACGGACACGCTGATTCAGTAAGCTGTGGGCCTGAGCACTGAGCACAGGGCGTGAACCAAGTCAGAATAAAGTGGCCCTCCGGAGTTTAGGGAAAGAGGCTTTGGTCAAAGGGAGCTCTCAGATGGAGCAAGGATATGCATTCCTGTCTTATAATACTGCACTAGAACTTTTGGGCCACATCATGAAATGGGCTGATTGGCAGCCAGCTCAGAGTAGACGGGAGGAACTTCCATCTTCAAGTAATCAGCAATTAAGGCGTAATGCTGCAGTCTTTTATCGTTGGCGCCGTCTTCGCTTGGGTTTCAAAAAATGCAGGCAAATCCCTGGAGGCCCTGTTTGGCGGTAGCTGGGTCTCCGTAACACAGCCAGCTGGAGTGTTTCTGGGGCTGTGAAGTGAAAAGTTGGTGGTTGCCTCTCCAGGGACATAGCCTGAAGCTTTGAGAGGAAGTCAGATGCTAGGGCCTGAAGCATCTGCATGCAACCCAAGTCAGATTCTTACTTATTTCTCAGGGGAGGGACCTCAGCCAAGCAGGGAGTTAGTTCCCCAGCCTCGTGAAATAAAAAAGGAGCCAGCAGTGAGAAAGAGGCTTCTCTGTCTGAAACCCCAAAGAATAGGTACCATCTGAATAGACCGCATTCAGCTACATCAGTATCTCCCGGCATTGGCAGCTTTGAGATGGGTGGACTTCAACTCCTAGAATTCTTAGCAATGGCCATTCTGGCTGGGGAATTCTGGGAGTTGAAGTCCACCCATCTTAAGGTTGCCAAGGTTGGGGGACACTGGGTAAGATGATGATGGAGATGATTTTGACTTACGTCATGTCTTCAGCGGGAAGGTAATGGCGTTCCGTGTAGTCATGCTGGCCACATGACTCGGAAAATGTCTACGGACAACGCCGGCTCTAAGGCTTAGAAACAGAGATGAGCACCGCCCCTAGAGCCGGACACGACTGGACTTTACGTCAAGGGAAATCTTTACCTTTACCTTTACCATGTCTTCAGAACCCAGTCAGAGATGGACCAATGGGCTGATTTATCTCAGCAAGGGAATGGTTCAGAAGTAGGGCATTATTTAATGGTGTGGGGGGGTCATTTTACAGTATATCCCAAGCATTCGGCATTATGTCCTCTGTTGAAAGCAGAGTGCTCAGCTAGAGATGGAGGCTTGGTCTCCAGAACCAGGTGGCTCTTTCATGAACCTGGCAAGCTGGTGAAGGAGTAAGTCATGACTTCCATATCTGAGAAAGTTTTTTTTCCTTTGGAGTGGTACCTTTTTTGGGTTTGCACGCAGCCTCTGGCCTTAGTTTTGCTGATAATGTCTGTTTCTTGCACACCTGGTTCTACAAAGGCACGGGCATTCCTTGACTGGGCAGAGACGAGGCATGCCTCTGATGTAATGTGACACCTTGTGTAATGTCCCTGTTGGAGCCCCTGCTTGGGGCCAGTGGCTTTTGGACAGCAGGTGAAGAAAAGCACCTTGGCAAGGCAGATGTAGTCATAAATTAAACAAGGAGGCAGGTGTTGAGTGAAAACGGTCAGGTGGCTGATGATGGGGAGACTGTGCCAGGAAAAGTCTACCTATCCGATGGACAAATTGTCTGCGTGGTAAGGATTTCAGCTCAGGAATCTAGTGGGCACTTTGCAATACTGTGGAAGTGTTCCCATACAATCTCTGGCAGAAACAATTGACAGGAAAATCATCCGTGCCCTTAATATCCTAGATGGACAGCTGTGGCTGGGCAGGGGGAGATTGCCGGTCGAGACTGACAGTGAATCACGCTTGGTCTGGAGCGGTTGCTTGCCGTCCCGTGTCTTGAATTCAGAGCCTCAGAATTCAGATTAAGTTCCCGCAGTTTGGACAGAGAGGGTCTGTATCCACCCTTGTGTTTTCTGGTGAAGAAAACTGAAATTCCACCTGAAATGATGTGGTGCTAAGAAAAGCTCGGTGCTTGGAAGATATGTCAGGGATGCAATTTTGCAACCCTGGTTGATGTTGTTATTCTTCTGGTTTTGCAGCCATAAGGAAGAGGGCAGAGCTGTTCAGCTGCTTCTTTGGATCTGGAAGTGTTTGTGGTTCTTGGGGGATGACTCAGATGCTACAGCTTGTGTAAAATTGAGCAATCTGATGGTCGTGGGCACCAGCCGGAATTCAGGTAACCCTGGATCTAAAAAACTGCTGCCAGTGTATTTTGGCCTGAGTTCAGGCCAGGACATTTAAAATCTTGAATCTGGAAACGCACAACTTTGTTGTGCTGAGCTGTTTGTGGTGTCTGGATGCTCTGCTGCAACTGCCATCCCAGGATGAGGCAGGGCCAGGACAGGCCAATAGGCTGAGCCAAGACAAAAAGTTAAGTTTCATTTACTTTAGCCTATATTTACATGTAAAGCAAGTCACATGAATCCGGTACATGATTATTCCCACTAGTGTCATGATTTTATTTCATGTTGGAATTATTATTTGGTACCCGTTTTAGAGGTCTCAGGTACAATTAGATGCCCATGCCTTAGGTGAATTGGGACCTTGAGATTTGAAAGCCCAATTATCCTTGCATATTGTATCTAGATATTAAAGTTCATTTTAGGAAATCTCCTCATCACTTTCTGGGAATTGACTATCCTGCAGGACTGCTTTTCTTAATCATGGCACCCTTAATTTAGAGTGCCCTCTTCTACTGCTCGTATACTGTGTTTAGGTTAGAATGGATTTAATTTTAGGGCCTGGCTATTTATGCAAACATTTGGGACACTTCAAGTTTTGCCTAACGTATTCTAGTGTAATTTTGTAATGGTCGTTTTATTGATCGGAGCCCACCTTGGAAATCTAGGACATAAAGTGGTGAAGATGTATTTGAAGCAAGTAAACAATTATGAAGGCTAGATTATTATTTTTTTCAAGAAGGAAGTTTGAATTTCTAGGAAGCTGGATTTCCTAATTTTGCACTGCGTTTTGCAAGGCTTCTGTCCTCCCATTCTCATGCCATTGCACAGCGCTGGTCAGAAGTACAACCAGCAAGAAGAACTGACAGCTTGAAGGGAGTGACACACTACCTCTTCCTTCCAGCTCTGGTGGCCTGTAAGATTCTGTCTCGCTTGTGATTATCACGCTAGCCCTTAAATACAAGCCTGGCTTCTGCTCGCTTGGCTACCTTGAAAAAAAGCCGTGGTGAATTGGACAAGCCATGGTTGCTCTGTTGGCTTTCTAGTCCCCAACCACTAAGAGCTGTTTCTGCATTTTGCTCTGCCACATTGGAAACAGAGAAACATGGAAGAGGAAGTTAGAATTGAAAGGCTGCAGGACTGAAAAGTGTGCTTTATTAGGAGTTTGTGAGTAGTTGCTTCCTCCTGCGGTGGGTGGGTGAGCAAACAGGTTGGGTTCGTGGGAATTTGGGTGCTACTTTTGACTCTCAGTATATGGGCTGGCAGCGTTCATTGAAACATGGCAAGCTTGAGAGAATCGTGACTGGTAGGCTTCAGATCTCTTATGGAGCCCTTGGCCACCACCCTGAGGGTGTTCACCGGTTGAAGAGGGAGCTTATCAAAATCCAGAAGCTCTGTGATCTTCCTTTTCAGCCAGTTTGGGACCCAGTCGTAAACTTGCTTTGTGCCAAATTGGCACACTGACTTATGAGTGTGCATGTAGGGTCTCTGCCAGGATTTCAAACTTGGGGAATGCCAAGAATTGAACCTGGCACCTGCCACTGTCAGCTGTTCAACAGCCACTGGGTTACAGCCTTTATTCAAGAGAAGCCTTGAGTAGCCTTTGAAATCCCACTCTGGAATCCTTTTACAAAGTACGTTAGTTCCTTGGAAAAGATACTTAACTGCCGTGATGAGTGTTCCTAAATATTGTAAGCCATGGTATTCCCCATGACACTTTCTGGAAGCAAATGTTGGGTTTTGAAGACGCCAGATAGATACAGTATTGATGCTTTTAAAGTTTCTTTAGTGCTGGAGAAGACTCCTGAGAGTCCCATGGACAGCCAAGAAAGTGGATCATCAAACAAATCAACCCAAAGTTCTCAAGGCGCAAATGACTAGGCTCCAATTATCATATTTTGGACACATATTGGACAAACATTTTGGACTTAGTTCTCTAGGGAAGTTCATAATACTGGGAAAGATGGAAGGAAAAGGAGGAAGAGCATTACCAGCAGCAAGGAAGTTGGACTTGTCTACAGCAGTAATAGGTGCACCATTCAAAGACCTGAAGGACCTGACACGTTAGGGACAGATCATTCTGGTGAAGGTTGCTAAGAGTCAACACTGACTTGATAGCACACGACGCCACACAGTGCCACTTTTTTGCTGCATTTGCAGAAGTGTAAAGATGTGGTCCGTAGAGTAATTCACTTCTTAAAGGTAGTCTTAAAGTCACTCTAAACCAGCCTTTCTCCATCTTTTGACCCTGGAGGAACCCTTGAAATATTTCCCAGGCCTCAGGGAACCCCTGCACATTCAGGCTCAGATACAGGCCAGAAGTTACCAAATTATTCTATTCGTTTCCTGGGTAGGCCGTCTATACGCATAAACAGTGTTCTTAGACTGAAGATAAAGAAACTTGCCTCTTTAATGTGAAGTTGCCTGAACTGGAAATAACTTTTTAAATAAATCGTGCTCCCCCAGGGAACCCCTAGTGACCTCTCGCAGAACCCGAGGATTGAGAAATCCTGCTCTAAAATCTAACATGGCTGGTTCTCTGGAAGATGAAAAATAGAGTTTCCCACCTTCCACTCTCAGAAATTGTACCTTCCCATGAGGACGACTGTGCCCCATGCCTTGATGGGGTAAATTACTGGCAGTGAGCATGTCTTTCTCCCTCCCTCCCCCCTCCCTCCCTCCCCCTCCCCTCTCCCTCTCCCTCTCCCTCTCCCTCCGGGCCATGTGCTGGGCTCTGTGCAGCAATACCTCTATGGCCATTTGTCAGAGTCAGCCAAAAGCTTATCAATGCAAATAATTAAATGCTGCCTCTTCAGGAACCACTTGCGCCTGTTAAATGTGCCCTGGGTAATTGGATATTGCCCCACAGGGATCGTATTTCGGTGGCATAATGGAAACATTCCGCGGGGAAGCGTTGGTTAATGGTTAGAACGGCGGGTCAGCAGAGTGCCTGCCGCCGGGCTCCGAAGTTCCTGAGCGGATGTGAATCCGGTCTCCTTTGGAGCAGCGTCTCGGAGAGTTTAGCAGCCAGCCTTGGTGGGGGTGTTCTCAGGGACTTCATGCCACTTTGTTCTCCTCGAATCTGTCAATGTGGGCAAAATTATTATAGGGAGGAGGGATAATATTTAGTTATTTGTCTTTGGTGAAAAGCTGTGTCTGAGAGTTTCTTCTTTATCTTTTTCAGTGGGGGAAGAATTGTGTTAGGTGGGAATGTTATATTGCAAGTTGAAATAGACTGCAGGCAGTCCTCTCTTAACAGCCTTTTGTTTAGTGACGGTTCAGACAACAGTGCTGAAAAACCGACTTACGACTGATCCTCGCACTTACAACCATTACAGCGTCCCTGCGGTCATGTGATCATGATTTGGATGCTTAGCAGCCAGTTTGCATTTATGACCGTCACAGTGTCCTGTGGTCACATGATTACCTTTTTCGACCTTTCTGACCGGCTCCCGGCAAGCAAAATCAATGGGGAACCATGTGATTCGCTTAACAACCAAGTGATTCACTTAACGCCTGTAGTGATTCGCTTAATGACCACTGCAAAAAAGATCATAAACTCTGGTCAGATTCACTTAATGACCATTTTGCTTAGCAACCAAAATTCCAGTTCCAACTGTGGTTGTTAAGTGAGGACTATCTGTATGGAAATAATGTTTACCATAGTTAAAATTGGAGTAAGAGATTGATGTTTGTTTTATGTATATCTTTGCTGTAGAAAGTCAAAAGTCACTCTTCATGTATTCTTTTCTATTTATTTCTACACCTTTTTAGTTTTCTGCTATCTTAGTTTCCTATTTCAGTCTTTTTATCTTTTATCTATATCTGGAAAATATAATAAAGTTGTTTTTAAAAAAATATGGGCAATGCAGCCTTCCCTGATCTGGTGATATGCAGATGTATTGATATTATTGAAAATTCTGGTTTACAGTCCGAGCACATCTGGGGATATATCTTCCTTTGCTCTTGAGATAATCTGCATTACAAGCAGTTCTCTTCCTGCTGCAGACTTCAGAGTTCCAAGACCTTGGTTTTTATTGGGGACTGGAGTTTACAAAATAAGCCAGGTTTTGGCCTTAAGAGAGCAAACTTAGGCTTAAAAATAGCTCAGAAACTCTTGGTTGCAGGTTGTAAGTCGGGGGCTGTCAGTAGTCATGGGCACATGGCGAGTGAGAATATTTCAGGGCTACCAGACTTTGTAGTACTGGAAGGAAATGGGCTCTTTTTTATTTTCAGAGCATTGTTCTGCTGTACAAACCAGTAAACAGGGGTGCTGATTTACAGTGGTCATAATCTGCAAGAGCTGAATAAACTGCAGATCTGTAAGTTCGGCAGGGTGCAGCAGAATCCAGCTTGAATTTGGGGTGACTTTGTGCTGAGACCTGCCAAATCTTCCCAGGTGTTGCCCACGGATTGTCTTTGCAGCTTGAGGACTGGAAACTGGTTTCAAGTTCTTACTTTGTATCCCAACACCTTCTCTACTACCCCACAACAGCTCTTGGGCTGGGAGGGAGGGTCTGGCCCAAAGTCTGAGGGGGGACTAGAAGCTGGTTCTCCCCACTCCAGGTTCAGCCCCTTCCCCACTGCACCTGATTGGCTCTTGGGCTGAGAGGGAGGGACTGGCCCAAAGTCAGCCAATGAGCTTCTGTGGATGAGGGGGACTAGAACCCGGGTCTCCCTCCTCCTAGTCCAGCCCTTTCCCCACTCCACCTGATTGGCTCTTGGGCTGAGGGGGAGGGACTGGCCCAGAATCCCCAGGGAGCTAAGGTGGACTTGAACCCGGGTCTCCCTCCTCCTGGTCTAGGACCCTCACCACTATCCAACCTATACTTTGGGCTGAGAGGGAGGGACTGTCCCAGAGTCAGCCAATAAGCTTCTGTGGCTAAGGGGAGATTAGAACCCGGGTCTCCCCACTCCTGGCCCAGCATCTTCCCTGCTACACCCGATTGGCTGTTGAACTGGGAGGGAGGGCCTGTCCCAAAGTCGGCCAATGAGCTTCTGTGGCTGAGGAAAGACTAGAACCTGGGTCCTCCGTTCCTAGTCCATTCCTTTAACCCCTCCGGCACGGTGGCTCTGCCCCCCACGACAAATGTCGCTTCTGGAGTTGATCCAAATGGCCTTTTCTTGCTGGCCGAAGAGGAAATCGACCCTTTGAGGCAGATCGCTCTCCAGTGAAATCTAACTCCTCCAAGCTCAGTGGCAGCAAGCGAGGCAGGCGAGGAGGTTTCTCTTCCTCTGCCTTATTGATTTTATACCCTTCATAATAAGTTGCCCTTCGCGAAACCATAAGTAAGAGGGAGGCTCATCTACTGCAGCTCTTACGGGAATCGTCGGCTCTAGATTTCCTATCAAATGCGGTTACAAACTTGGGGAGAGGAGGGGGGGGGAGAGCCGCCCCTCCTACTTGAGAAGTAGAAATCGTGCAGAAGCTTCCAACGATGTGCCAACGGCTTAACGTCACTTTTCGGCCTCCCCGCGCAGAAGGCATCCCACTCCTCCCTCGTTTTTTTGTTTCTGGCATCTCGCACGCTTTCCCGCAAGCTACCGCTAATTTTAAATTTGTTGTGATAAATAAAGGACGACTGCAGGAAGATGTTCGGTCTTTTTTATTGCTGCCGTATCATGATTTTTAATAGCCTAATTATGCCTCCCAGCAGGAGGTGAAGAGGGGACGCTTCTCGCTCTGATTGGTTTCCACAGGATTGTGTGTTGGAGAATTTAGATTTCTTTTTCTGGTGTGTTTTTTTTTAGATTCTTTATCCTGACTTTATTATTTTTATAAATAACTCAAGGCGGCGAATGTACCTCATACTCCTGTCAGGCCCAGCCCAAGAACGACCAAGAATCAGTCCAGCCAAACTTCAGTTCTTTATTTGCTAACGTCGTACAGGCAGAATCTTGCCAGACTAAAGCAACTTGAGCTAATCTAAGGGGAAATAACCTGGGAAAGCTCTAGGGTGGGGCTATTCTGAACCTCTTAATTTTCCCACAACTGCCCCCTGGACTCTTGTCCCCCTTCTTGCAATCTGCTCCCTTCTTCCTGAGAACCGGTGGCACTACCAAAATCCACAACATCTCCTTCTTCCTTCTGTTTTCCCCACAACAACAGCCCTGTGAGGTGAATTGGGCTGAGAAAGAGAGATCGACTGGCCCAAGGTCACCCAGCCGGCTTCCCTGCCTAAGGCAGGATTAGAACTCACAGCTTCCTGTTTTCTAGCCGGGTGCCTTAACCATTAGACCAGCCTTTCTCCATCTTTTGACCCTGGAGGAACCCTTGAAATATTTCCCAGGCCTCAGGGAACCCCTGCACATTCAGGCTCAGATATGGGCCAGAGGGTACAAAACTATTAAATTTGTTTCATGGGTAGGCCTGTATAGATGCACTAACAGTGTTCTTAAACTAAAAGTAATGACATTTACCTCTTTAATGTGAAAGAGGGCTGTCATGATCTTGGTTGTTTTCACACCAGCCTTTAAGAGCTTCGGGGGGGGGGGTGTTATTCACTGAGGCTCTGCTATTGTTTCATAGCCCACCTGTCGTCCTCCTCACAGTTCTCTCTTGAATATGAGTTGTCCCCGGAGTTGGTCTTCTTGTATAGGTTTTCCAGTAGTCTTCCCATCTTTTTCCACATTCAGTTTCATCATTAACTCCTTATCATGCTGCGGGATTCCAGCTGATGGTGGTTTGTTCAGCAAACAAGGGTTGAACAAGCCAAAATTTAATGGCTTGTTGAACATGCTCTCCATGTTCTCAGAGCCCCTTCCTCGGTGGTAACTTAGTATGGACATTCAGGCCGTTAACCATAGCATAATTAGAAGAGAATATCTGTAGCTCAGGGTTGAATGGAGTCCTTGGTGCTCTCTGAGCTTGGTTGTTGGCTTGCAATGAAACGTCTGCAAGCAGACAACCAACCTCAGAGAGCACCAAGGACTCCATAGCATAATTCTCAATGGGTGGCTGACCTTGTCTGGGCTTATGTGTGGCCAGTGCTTGGATGGGAGACCACCAGAAAATCTAGAGCTGTAGACCAGATTGAGAAGTTGGAAAATATCTGGGGAGAAGGCAATGGGAAGCTACTTACATGTTGTTGCCAAGAAAGCATCAAGAATTTTATTTTTATCTTTTAAATAACACTATCACTGAAAGCAATTGTGTGAATATTTGAGGCATATAATTGGGATCAATTTTCTCTTGTTATTTCCAGTAGAGGAGACTGCAGTTATGTTGGACTTCTTGGAAGTTTTTCCAGTGCCTTTAATGGTCTAGAATCTAAACATTATTGACGCTTGTTTTAGTAGAATAACTTAAAAATTACCCGAGATTAATTTTGCATGTTGTACAAATATCTCAGCTCTTCTTCCTGTAGCCCAAAGCATTTCTAAGAGTACTGAATATTTTCTATTCAAATCAGATGAAATGCACTTAATGAGTTTCAAATAGTACAGCAAATCAAGATTTATTTGGAAATTGTAGTGATTCCAACGTATTATTTAGGTAAAAAATGCTATCTTGAAAAGTTGCCAAATTTGTAATTTCCCTTCTTTACATACTTTAGACAAGAGAGAATGATGCTTTGAAAATGAAGCCATATGAATCTCAGCATATCCAAAATGCAAAGAACTAGCAATGCAATTCAGAAGTTCTAGTTGCTCTCTTGGCATGAGACATGTGCCCACGGTTAATATCATCTTGGTTTATTCAATTAATCCAATACTTTGCAGTGACCAATAACCTAATCACATGGCCTGGGTTTGCGCAGTCCGCGAGGCTAAAATGTGGAATGGGGACATCGCAGGAACAGAGCCTTGAAGTTCTACAGAGGAATTACTTCTGTGGAGTAATGTGCTATATTTAGGTTGATTCTGCACTTCTTGTTTATTTACTTACTTACTCATGTGCTGTTGTTTATTAACTTAATTATTTATTAACTTGATCTAAGTAGCTGCCCAGTCCCATGCAATTCAGGGCAGCGGACAAGATTAAAACAAAACAGTGACATCAAAAAATGGAAAACCGTTAAGAAACCGCCATCTCCCCCCAATAAAACACGAGGCAGCTTCACACAGCCTGGCCAAAAGAACCAGGACTGGCACTCAGCACCTCCTGACCCAGTGCCCCGGGGGAAAAGCCAGGCTTTAAGAGCTTCTGAAAGGCAAGCAGGGCCAGGGCCAGGGCCATCCCATCTTCGTGGGCAAGGCTCTTCCATTGGGCAGACACAGCCACGGTGACAGAGGAGGCGTGTCTCCTGGGTCTCACCAGATGACACTGTTTAAGGTACAGGAGTAAGCAAGTCTGGTGTGGTGGTTAAGACATCAGGCTAGAAACCGGGAGGCCATGAGTTCTAGTCCTACCTTAGGCGCAAATCCAGCTGGGTGACCTTAGGCTGGTCACTCAGCCCTAAGAAGGAAGCAATGGCAGACCACTTCCAAAATCTTGCCAAGAAAACTGCAGGGACTTGTCCAGGCAGTCTCCAGGAGTCAACACTGACCCAAAGGCAAATAATAATAATAATAATAATAATAATAATAATATCATCATCATTATCATCATCATCATGCTCTTAACTCTTTCATTGCCACACTCAACTTTACAGGTAGCCTTATTTAATGACCACTCGTTCAGCAACTGTTCAAAGTTACGACAGCGCTGAACAAGTGAGACTTAGAACTGGTCCTCAAAGTTCCAGCTGTCACAGTGTCCCCGCGGTCACGTGATTGCGATTTGGGTGCCTGGCTAGGGAATTCTGGGAGTTGAAGCCCACACATCTTAAAGTTGCTGAGGTTGAGAAACACTGGTCTAACTGACTGGATGCCCTTCAGGTGGTACCATTTTCAGCATCCCTTACGAAAATTTTTCCATTTTCTTTGGATGGGAAAGGGGAGGCTAGTACATCCCTGGGTATCTCTGAGTTCACGGTATTCCAAGCAGCCCCTGAAGCTGCATTACCTTTTCCCTTTGGGCTAGGGGAAGGCCTGAAACGTCGTCCCTCAGAGTTGGCCACCTTTTGTAAAGAAGGATCAAAGTAATGGTTTTCCCTTGTTCGCTTGAAAGCCACACCCCTCCGGCGGTCCAAGACTTATTGCTCTCTTTCATTGAGGAGGTGGGGTTGTTGTGTGTGTGTGTGTGTGTGTTTTGTGTATGTTTGTTTTAATCCTCCAAATCTTATCAGTGGTCTCGGTTCCTTGATCTTAGCGAATTGTTGCCAGACCAGATCCTCAGGGCAGGGTCTCTGTGGGGCCTGCTGGCTTGGTCCACTGAGCCTGCCTTCCCCTCCCTGAATTTTGGATGGAGCAGAAGGGAAGGGCAGGTAACAACCTTCTTTGCTTCCCCTCCTTCTTGCTAACTTTGCCATTGTCCAGTAATCTCCCCTTGTCTGCCCTCAGTGCAACAGCCACATCTCCCCACTTTTCTCCTGGGGTTGGGGAAGACTGAGCTAGAGGGTCGAGCCACCTTGTCGGCCAGCTCCAGTGTTCTCCATCAGTGGTATTGGATGGGAGGTTTCACAAAACCCCATCTGAAGAGAGAAATTGCCCCTGTGGCCAGAACGAACCTGAGAGCTTAGCCCGCATATTTCCTGCACTGTTCCTTTTACGAGAACTCGTGCGCAGATACACCTAGACCTCCTCATTGTAGAGATCAAGCTTCTAATGGGGGTGGGTGGGCTGAGTTCCTACTCTCGGGTCAGGGCCCCATTATCGCGAACGGAGTTGCCAAGTTTCTTGTTGGCAGCGGTCGCTGTAAGAAGGCTTAAGATGTCCTAGTCTTGAAACAATGTAACGAGGAAGTTCTTTCATCCTTTTATTTTAAATGCGTTGCTATTTCCTTTCTCTTGCTCTGCTTTACAGTATTTGCTTACTTTCTAGACGTGTACATTTTAACTGGCAGGATTTTATTGCTTTTATTGCATTTGAGCCTGCCTTTAGTGGTTGTTTCATTTAGCGTTGTACAGGTAGTCCTCGACTTACGACTGCAACAACTTACGATGGAAATTCCAGTCCCAATTGTGGTCGTAAGTCGAGGACTACCTGTAACTACTTTGCTGGTTGTTGACTGTAAATAAATGAATAAAAAGACGGACCATTAATCTGACTCCATATAATGCCATTTTGCTGTGTTCCTAACCTTTCTTATCCCCTTTCTTTTCCTCAGGACATGTTGCAGAAGGAAGGGCCTAGATAAAGGCTCTCCCTGCACCTCCGGAGACCTGCTGGCTTCTGATTCCTCCATGAAGCAGCACAAAGCCTGATGCCCACTTTGCCCCTCACCATGGACAGGGGGAGGAGTTACCACCCACCATGTACGCACCAGCAGCCAGGCAATACACTGTATAGAATGCCCACCCTTCAGACCCAACTTGGCTTGCCCACCACAGAGGTGAGTGCCCCTGGAAGAGGAGTCCTTGACTATAATGGGGAAGCTTTGTGGAAATCCTAGACTGGCCCGTTGTCATTGACACGAAGGATCAAGCTGGTTGATCTCAGGAGTGTAGATACAGCATTACAAGAAGGTGACGTTGACAGAATTCACATTGCACTGAGCAGAGTATCCTTTCTGGGTTAGCGTAAATGTGTGAACCTGATGCTTGGGGCTTGTAAATCATGGTTTATGGTTCAGAGTAACATGTGCACCCAGCTAAATCAAGACTAAGCAAATTAGGACTTAGTGCAATACAGGTAGTCCTTGCTTAACAACCACAATCGAGACCCGAATTTCTAGTTTCAGTTGCTAAGCAAAGTGGTCATTAAGTGAATCTGGCCCAGTTTCACAACGTTTTTGCAGCAGTTGTTAAGTGAATCACCGCAGGGGCTAAGCGAACCACGTGGTTGTTAAGCGAATCACAAGGTTCCCCATTGATTTTGCTTGCCAGAAGCCATCCGGGAAGGTTGAAAATGGCAATCGCGTGACCGCGGGACGCTGCAACGGTCATAAATGCAAACTGGTTGCCAAGCGTCCAAATCGTGGTCACGTGACCGTGGGGACACTGCAGTGGTCGTAAGTGTGAGTACTGGTTGTAACTCGGTTTTTTCAGCATCGTCGTTACTCCGAACTGTCACTAAACAAATGGTTGTTAAGTGAGGACTACCTGTATATGAACCAAATCTTGTGGTGAGTGGTAGTCTGAAAAAGCTTGACAAGGTGAGAGAAGGAAGCCTCTCTACTCAGTCTGACCAAAATTAACCGTGGTTTGGTTATTTTCCTCCTAGTTCTCCCTCGAGGACCCCCATTCCTCCAGGGGTCATCAGAAGGCACCATCAGGTTGGTTACAGCCAAGCTGCCATCTTTTCTCCATCAGCAGCCTCTCTTAGCTGGCTGCGCCTCTGGCGGAGGCTCAATATGCAAGGTCCCCTTGTTCTGGTTATCCCTTTTTCCCCCACTCCTGACTGTTGTCAGCATTGTAGGAGGAGAGACGTGACAGTCTACGGTGGCCCAAAAAATTGGCAGGAGTCTGGGGCCACCTTTTCCGACTAACACATTTTACGAAAAGACATCGTTTTCACGAGCTGCAGCTTACGCATGGAAGCGTATGCCTTTAATAAAACGTGTTAGTCCCAAAAGATGCTACCAGGCCCCTCCTGATTTTTTACTGCGATCGAGTCTCTGGGATTGTAAACCAGTATTCTTCCAACGATAAACTTCAGGTTGAGACCACCTGCAGAAGGCCTTCCAAATGCAGCCTCAGCCAACAGAGAGGCCCGTATCTAGTCAAGCAGTTCAGTAATGTTGGACTCTGGACTTACCAGCCCAGAGAGGCAACGGGGGCCCTCTTCAGATCACTGGAGGACATGCCTTTAGAATGCAGCAATCAAGATTACTCTCTCTGGGGTTAACTACATGACCTGGAGAAAGGCACAGCTGGTTTAAAATGTTGCAGGCAGGTGCTACAGTTGTTCCTCAGCCTGCTCCAAAATACCTTTTGCCTTGGAGCAACACGCAGCCCCAGTACTTGTGCCCCAGGCACTTTAGGGCTTGGAAAGCTTAAATCAGCAGCTTAAGCTTTTTATTTAATCAACACGAGCAAGATTGGATTGATTTGGGAGTTCCGCTTGACTACAATTTACTAGAATTCTAAGCCACTAACTGAAACCAGATGCCAGAGAGGAAATTAAAAAAAGCAAGGGAATGTGCTGCTTCCCATATTTCCTGTCTCTGTTTCCATGTTTGGGGGAAGCAGTACTAAGTCTGCATCCCATAATGCTGGCCTTCATTTGTGTACTGGCTTGTTTACGAGATGTATAGGCTGCCCCAATCTGCCACGACCCTGGGCGGCGTACAAAATACGATCGAAGCAGAGTGAAAGGGCAGGATTTCATAATCAAAGCAGGAGAGTTTGGAGAAAAATCAATGATTGTTTAAAGGATCAGACCATCGCACGAGGGGTCCATCACTCACTCTAACCCAGGGCCTTGGCACAGAGCCAGATTTTAAGGGCTCATTTAAATAGGGCCAAGGTGGTATCCATACAGATTGGGGGGGGGGGCTGTTTGGTATTTCAGAGGGCAGATCAGCTCTGTGTTTGCTTGAAATCAGGGATTCTAGAACTCCCCCCTCCTAAAACAGGCCTGTGGATTGGCATAAGAGCTTGGCAAAGGGCATCCTGATTCCTATTTTATGGAGATGGACACAGAGGCTGAAAAGATGATTTGTAAAAGCTGGGGCATCATTTAGATCAGCCTTCCTCAACCTTTTGACCCTGGAGGAACCCTTGAATTATTTTTCAGGTGTCAGGGAACCCCTGCACATTCAGGCTCAGATATGGGCCAGAAGTTACAAAATTCTGATATTCGTTTCATGGGTAGGCCTGTACATACAGTATGCAGTGTTCTTAAATTAAAAATAAAGAATGAAACTTACCTCTTTAATGTCAAGTTGCCTGAATTTGAAATATTTCCCAGGGAACCCCTCATGACCTCTCGTGGAATCCTAGGGTGCCATGGAACCCTGGTTGAGAACCTTAGGCAGGGTAAGCAGGGCTTGTGTGACACACACGCCAAGCCAGGGTTTCTCATCCTCGGGGACTTTAAGATGTGTGGACTTCAACTCCCATGGGTGCTGGCTGGAGAATTCTGGGAGCTGAAGTCCACACATCTTAAAGTCCCCGAGGATGAGAAACCCTGCGCTAGGCTGATCCATGCTGATAGAACGATGTAAGGCTGCTTTCAGCCTGTGACAGTGCCTACACGGGAGTGGAAGCAAATTAAAAAGTAGCTGTCTAGGTAGAACGCATGTGCCCTTCTTGGTAGGTGTGTTAAAAACTGCCTTTTTCACAAGGGTGGGAATGACAGACTGTCAGCCCTTCGAGGTAGTCCAGACAAGAAGCCAAATCCATAAGTGCTGACGCGACCTTTAATGTAAGCTTACAGTAACAGAATCTTGCAAGTCTGAAAGCCCTTCTCCCCTCCCTCTCCTTTACTTTCCGGAGAACCAGGGAGGGTCCCTTCTGAGACGCTTTCCACGTCCCATTCCTTCTGTGGGCTCAGCCGCCTCTTATCTAACGGTTGCCTAGGCGGTGGCTTGTCCTCCTCCCCCTCCCGTCTCCCAAGGTTATTCTCACAGACCATCACACAAACTTCCAGCATTAGACTTGCACACATGGCAGCCAGAAGCAAGAGGAGGGAGTTGTGGATTCGATTCCTGTCTCCTGTACAGGCTGCTTCCTTAGCTCTAATCCTATGTTTATAATACAAGAGATAATCCTGCCAAGTTAGGAGGAGCTGAGTAGGTTCTGTCTCAAGAAGAGGAGACGAGGGGGGATATGACAGCCCCCTTCCAATACCTGCAAGACTGTCACATGGTAGATCAAGGCCTGCTGTTTCGTTCCAGAGGTTGGGACAGAAAATACAGGTAGTCCTTGCTTAACAACCTCAACTGGGACTGGAATATTGGTCACTAAGTGATGTTGTTAAATGAATCTGACCTGATTTTACGACCATTTTTGCGGCGGCCTTTAAGCGAATTGCATGGTCATTAAGTGAGCCATGCCGTCATTAAACAAATCACGTGGTTCCCCATTGATTTTGCTTGCTGGAAGCTGGCTAGGAAGGTCGAAAATGGTGATCACATGACTGTGGAACACTGCAATGGTCGTAAATGCGAACCGGTTGCCGAGCATCCGAAGCACGATCACATGACCACAGAGACACTGCGACAGTCATAAGTGCGAGGACTGATCATAAGTTGGGTTTTAGCACGATTGTAAGTCCAAACTGTTGCTAAATGAATGGTCATTAAGCGAGGACTACCTGTAAGGAATTTAAGTTACAATATGGCAGATTTTGACTAAACATTAGGAAACTCTTCCTAACCAGTAAGAGCAGTCTGATGATGGAATCCGGAATCCAGAGAAGTGGTGGGCTTCTCTTCCTCACTTATATTCAAGCAGAAGCTAGAGAGCCATTTGTCCTAAAGCAGCGTACCTGTAAGGTAGTGTTTCTCAACCTTGGCCACTTTAAGATGGGTGGACTTCAACTCCCAGAATCCCCTGAGGTCCACCCATCTTAAAGTGGCCAAGGTTGAGAAACACTGATCGAGATTCCAGCATGGAGCAGCAGGCTGGTCGTCTCAGGTGCTCCCCCCAGTTCTCTGCTTCTGTTTGCTTGTTCTGAAGGATTTGCTCAGGTGCTCTTGAGGAGTTCTGAACAACGCTGGCGAGCAGCCGTGATGATCACTACGCTTGTGAAATAAAGTGGGATTTCCTGTACCTTCTGCTGTGCTGTTTCAGTCACTCTGCACACCCTGTTTTCTAACCCTTGCAAGCAGATACTCATTTTTCGCCGTTTTCTTCTCCCCAAAGTTGTTGTTGTTGTTGTTTTTAAATATTTCTGCAAACTGCTGCCTTCTCTGAAGCTCCTTGCTTCTTAGAGGCGTTGCTCCAGCATTCCATTGCCCTTGAATTGTCAATCATGGATACAGTAATAGGACTCTGAAAGCAGCTTTGAATGCTCCTGAACAAACCACACGTACTTTGAAACCTGTTTTGTTGTTCTGCAGAATCCTACTTCCAGTTGCTGGAGCTCATCCCTGTTTTCATCTGCTTCATACTCAGCACCGTTTTTCCTGAACGACAACCAGTAAGTGCTTTTGTGTAAGGCCTTGGCTGATCTCAGAAAGCTAAGCAGGATTGATCCTGGGATGGGAGATCATTGGGCAATCACCAGGGCTGCAGGCTAGCCTGGGAAATAATAATAGTTTAAAAAACCCGGAACAGTCCCAGAAGGAAGCAGCGTCAAAATCTACTTTGATATCCAGAGGTCAAAACGGTTTAGGAACATTTTGGATGATGCAAATAAAAACAGACATATAGATAAGCAAATATATATTTATAGAAAGGTTCTGTTGCAGGAATCTTAGATAAGAGTCGTCGCTATACGAGATGGGCGGTGAAGGAGTTTGAGAGATAAATAAATAAGTAGATATAATCCACTAATAAATATACTGTATTGTTATATAGGAAGATACAATCCGTGTGAGTGCGCGTATAGGTACTCCTTGACCTACGACCGTTCGTTCAGTGACTATTCGAAGTTACGACGGCACTGAACGAATGGTGGTTGTGACGGGTCCTCAGAGTTCTGGCCATCCTAGCACACCCATGGTCACATGATCGCAATCTGGGTGCTTGGCAACCAGCTCTCACTTAGTCAACGGGGAAGCTGACAGGGAAGGTCACAAGTTGCTCGGGTAAGTCTCCCCTCCGCATGCACCTTCCCCCAGCCCCTCTGTGCTCACGCTGCGCTGGCCACTCGTGCATCCCTATGCACCCTCCCTGACCACTCCCGTGCACCCCCTCGCTCCTTCCCCCACCTGCAGGCCCAGGACTTGCAACTTTCTGCCAGTTTCCCCACTGACTTTGGTTGTGGGAAGCTGGCAGGAAGTTGCCTTGCCTAATGACCGTGGGATTCAGTTAATGACAGCAACTGGGACCGCAGGGATTGTCGTCGCTAAGCCAGGTGGTTCCGCTTTACAGCCGCATTGCTTAGCAACAGAAATTCCAGGCCCAATTGCCGTCGTAAGTCAAGGACTGCCTGTAATGTTATATATTATATTTATTTATTTCATTAACATTATTATAGCTGCTCACTCCAGCAGACTCTGGACAGCTCACAAAATTAATACTAAGTTCAAACAATTGAAAACATAGACAAAACAGTCTGGACTAAAAACTGCTATTAAAACACAGTGCAACAGAAATCTCTTCCCCACAACACATTAACCCCATGCCTGGGAGCAAAGCCAGGTTTTTAAGGGCTTTTTGGAACCCCAGGAGACTAGGCACCATCTGTATCTTGAGGGGGCATGCTGTTCCATAGGGCAAATGCTGAGAAAGAGAAAATATGCTTCCTCAGTCCCACAAGTTAGCAATATTTAATAGAAGGAACCTGAAGCACACCCACTGTGCCTGAATGTACCAGGCAGGCAGAAACAGTGGGAGAGAAATAATAGGATTATACAGATAGTCCTTGCTTAACAATCACAATTGGGACTGGAATTTTGGTTGCTAAGTGAAGCAGTCATTAAGCGAATCTGACCTGATTTTATGACCTTTTTTGCAGCAGTTGTTAAGTGAATCACCATAAGCGTTAAGTGAACCACGTGGTTGTTAAGTGAATCACATGGTTCCACACTGATTTTGCTTGCCAGAAGTTGGCTGGGAAGGTCGAAAATGGCGATCGTGACCACGGGGCACTGCGACAGTCATAAATGCGAACCAGTTGCCAAGCACCCAAATCATGATCATGTGACTGTGGGGACACTGTAACGGTTGTAAGTGTGAGGATTGGTTATAAGTTGGTTTTTTCAGCACCGCTAGAAGTCCGAACCGTCACTAAACAAATGGTTGTTCAGCGAGGACTACCTGTAATGCAATCCACTAACAAAGTGGATAGAGTTAACGTCTTTTTCCCAAGGGGGGAAAAAAGGAAAGGAATAAAACAAAAGAAGGTAAAAAGAGACTGGGTTGGATGCTTGATTAAAATGCGTTCTCTCTACCCGTGACTTTAGCTTTACGTAAACAACCTTTTTTGCTATGTCTCTGAATATCAGTTGTTGGGAACAAATCACCAGGCAAGGAATAGGGATGCGAAGAGCTTCTGCCTGAAAAGGCCTCTGTGGTTTGGTTTAGGAACAGCCTTCACTGATTTTTGGTTCTGATCCTGCAAGCCAATGTACAGATGTGAGTTTCAGCTGAACTTCTATAATGGAAGTATTTATTTCCTAATTTAGGAACACAGAGCCCTTCCTCTTAAGACTTCTTTTTGCTAAGGATGTTCATCCAATGCTGGGTCATAGTTGACCGTATCTTGCATTTTCTTGCCTGTACTTCTCTGTCCAGTCCCATCAACAAGGATTGAAGCCCTTTTTCACAAGTGTTTGATCTGCCACAGGGAACTATGCTTTGAATGTTGTGGTTCCCTGCTCAACAAGCATCCAGAGATGAGTCCAGCTCTCTGTGGCCAAACTTGGCCAGGACTAGTTGCAAGAAGATGCTTGTCACTCCTGCTTCATTTCTAAGCCCTACCTTAGAGCTATGTTTTTCGATTTTGGCAACTTTAAGGTGTGTGGACTTCAACTCCCAGAATTCCCCAGCCAGCATGGTCTATTGCAACCTTCCCTAGAGGCCTGTTTGGCTGATCCCAATTTATATTTCGGTGCATCCATGCACAAAAGCATTTGGTAGTCCAGCTAGCTGATACAAGGCCAGCAACTGAAGGCTCTCCTGTCTTTCAAACTCAGGACCACTTTGAAAGAGCTTGTGAGAGGTGTTTTTCTATCTAGGTTTGGGAAGGTGGGGGAGAGAGAAAAGGCAAATGCTTTAGTGCCGCAGCCCCAGCTGTACTTGCAGCTGGACAGCTGCAGCTGACGCCGCTGCCTTTGCTTGGAACAGGGTGTGCATCTTTTTTTCCATGAGTATTACTGTAAACGGTACTTTCTGAACCCTCCTGGGAGATGCTAACTGAGGTTCCTCTTCTACTACTACTACTTCTGTTTGCTGCATATTGAACAGCAGATGGTGGATGAAGTTTATTGATTAGAATCCCCCCACCCTTTTCTCCCCATGGCTGTTCTCACCCAGCCTTGCACAATGCCAGCAGCGGGGCTTCACGTAATACAGGTACTCCTCGACTTATGACCATTTGTTTAACGAACATTCAAAGTTACAACGGTGCTGAAAAAAGCAATTTATGACCAATCCTTGCACTTAACGACCATCGCAGTGTCCCCGCAGTCACATGATCAAAATTCAGGCACTTGGCAACCAACGTGCATTTACAACAGTTGCAGCATCCCAGGGTCATGTGATCGCCATTTGCGACCTTCCGGAGGGGCTTCCAATGAGCAAAGAATGAGGGAAGCCAGATTTGCCTAGCAACTGTGGTGATCTGCTTAATGACCACAGCAAAAAGGGTAATAAAATCGGGCATGACTCACCAAAGCGGTGAGCGACCAAAGTTCCGGTCTCAATTGTGGTCATAAGTCAAGGACTACCTGTACCAGGTTCCTTTTGTGCAGGTCAGTGTTTTGAAACTCTGCACTAAATGTTCCTCTGATTTTGAATTTGCTCTGTCTTCCAAGCTACTCTGCGCAGCCATTCAGGTACAGGTGGGAAAAGCGGTGCTGTGTCTGCACCAATTCCCCCCCAGGGTTCTTTGGGTACTTCAACCTGGAAACTTCACTTTAGTTCTCACCAGCAGCGTGAATAGCCAGATATGATTTTGGCTTGCTATTTGCCAACTACAGGCCTGTTGCTGAACCAGTTTCAACCAAGAACTGGTGGGGAGGGAGAGACCTACAGCCAGAGGGCACCAAGTTGCAACTTAGGGCTCCTGAAACTCATCCGGATGGGGAAAGACTCTGTCGAGGACAACTTTCTGTGCCTTGTTCTCCTTCAGATTCCTTCCAGATCTTTCTTTTTATATATAAAAAATTCCCTTCTCACCCCTATGGGTGGTGTGTGTCTTTCCCAACCTCGGGTCCTCCAACAGAGGCCTGGGAGTTTGAGGGTTCTGCGCAGGATCTCAGCCGTTCCTAGCACTGCACTCATCTGGACAGAGAGCTCTGAGGTTGCTCCTGGGATCTGCTGGAGCCCCTCTCCCCACTTGGGAGTCACCACCCCAAGTGCCCCTTCCACCACCGGGACCCCTTTGGCCTTCCTGTTCTACATCCTCTCCAGTTCCTCCTCCAGGCCCTGGGACTTCTCCAGCTTCTCAACTCCTTCTTCCTGATGTTGCTGTCACTTGGCACGGCTGCATCAATCACCACCGTGGTCTTCTGGTCCTTGTTTACCACCACGATGTCTGGTTGATCGGCCAGGACCTGCCTGTCCGTCTGAATCTGGAAGTCCCACAGGATCTTAGCCCTGTCATTCTCCACGACCTTCTGTGGAGTCTCCCATCTGGACTTGGGAGGGTCCAGCCCATATGCTGTGCAGATGTTCCTGTACACAATGCCAGCTACTTGGTTGGGCCGTTCAGCGTCTGCTGTTCCTGCCTGCATCTTACACCCTGCCACTGTGTGTTGGACTGTCTCTGAGGCCTCTCTGCACAGTCTGCCCCTCAGGTCCTGTCTAGTGTGGTAGACCCCTGCTTCTGTGGATCTGGTGCTTAGGGCCTGTTCTTGTGCTGCTATGATCAGTGCCTCAGTGCTGTCTTTTAGTCCAGCCCTTTCCAGCCATTGGTAGGATTTCCCAATGTCAGCCACCTCAGCTATCTGTCGATGGTCCATCCCATGCAGGGTCTTGTCTTGCCGTGGAAACAAGAGAACCTGGAGTTTATGTATATGTATATGAGTATGTATGTGTGTATAAACATTATTAAGTTATTTAAAACAGAGAGATAAAATCTAACAGAAACTATAATCAAGAAAAAGAAATAAAAGAGGAGAAAGAGAACAGAAGTGCAGAAAGAAAAAGAAAAGGAAAAAAACCAGACATACAAAAAAGGAATGACATCTGACTTCTTTTACAATAAATATAGATAGAACTTACATTAAACTCTTACTCTAAGGTTACAACATAACACCCCTTCTTTCTATTGTCAACTAATATTACTAATCGTCAAATCCATACATCGTAATTTCATTCTTTTCTGTTTCACGCCAAAAGTCCAAAAGGGGCTTCCAATGCACCATAAAATTAGTCAGTGTCTTTTCTCTAATCAAAGCTGTCAATTTCACCCTCTCAGCCGACTCCATCAACTTTACCATCCCTTCTTCCACTGCAGGTAAGATCGAGTCTTTCCGCCTTTGAGCACACAGAAGTCTTTCTGACCACTTTCCATTTGGTCCTCCTGTGCTCCCAGCTGTGTTTGGAAGCCCTTCCTGCTCGCGAGGGAGTTAAACAGGCGTTCACAGAGTGGCCGGCCCTGGTTCGGGGCCCCTTCCCTTGGGCGTGGCACTTTGGGCATGCTAGAGCAGAAAGGATGGTGTTCTCCCACAGACCAGCCTCAGGGATCTCCCAGGCTTCCTGCAGGGGTCCCCATGTGCTCTCAGCCACGCTGGAGAACATCAACATTGGCACTCTGCCCGGCCCGGGTGGCTGAGTCTGTCACATACCAGTGTGTCCTTGTTTTACTGGAAGGATGATGTAGCCGTTCTCTGAAGACAAAGGGGAGGTTCCTGCAGGCCAGGCTTTGATAGTAAAACCAAAACTAGGTGGCGTGTGCCAAGTTCTGTGGGCTGAGATTTCACAAAGCAGGCTTGCTGTTTTGACCTAGAGTTTTTAAAGGGTGGAAAGCTGGTGTCGGCATCCTTTCCCTTATCAGTCCAGCCCCCATCTCCAGGATGTAAACTGGCCACTGTTTGTTCTGGTTTGCCTAAGCTGAAATGGTGTATTTCTGTCTCTCCTATTGAAGGAGGCTCATGAAGTGGCTGGTCCTCACCCCTGCGGGGGGAACCTATGAGTATTCTTAGGCGACAGATGTGTGGGCAGGAGCATTTAAAGATAACCTGGGAGGCTTAAAGCAATCTTGGTTGGTCTGACCAAACCCATCTTAGCCCCCAGCCTCTGAGATGCCAACCAGATGTAACACTGAATTTTAAGACTGGTAGCCCCCAGTGGCTTCATCAAAGGATCGTTATCTTGTCGTGGTACTGGAGCTTGAGCACCTCAATGATGCCATGAGCTAAACCATGAAGGGCCACCCAAGACGGGAAGATCATGACAGAGAGGTCAGACTAAATGCGATCCCTGGGGAAGGTAATGGCAACCCACCCCAGTATTCTTGCCGTGAAAACTCAATGGATCAGAACAACCAGAGATATGTTGGTATGCCATCGGAAGATGAGACCCCCCAGGTCGGAAGATGGTCAAAATGCTACTGGGGAGGAACAGAGGATGAGTTCAACTAGCCCCAGACGTGATGACGCAGCTAGCTCAAAGCCAAAAGGACGGCTAGCGGCCGACGGTGCTGGTGGTGAACGGCGAATCCGATGTTCTAAGGATTAACACACCATTGGAACTTGGAATGTAAGATCTATGAGTCAGGGCAAATTGGATGTGGTTATTGGTGAGATGTCAAGATTAAAGATAGACATTTTGGGCGTCAGTGAACTGAAATGGACTGGAATGGGCCACTTCACATCAAATGACCACCAGATCTACTACTGCGGACAAGAGGACCACAGAAGAAATGGAGTAGCCTTCATAATTAATAGTAAAGTGGCTAAAGCAGTGCTTGGATACAATCCAAAAAACGACAGAATTATCTCAATTCGAATTCAGGGCAAGCCATCTAACATCACAGTGATCCGAATATGCGCCCCAACCACAGATGCTGAAGAAGCTGAAGTAGAGCAGTTCTATGAGGATCTGCAGCACCTACTGGACAACACGCCTAAAAGAGATGTTATTTTCATCACAGGAGACTGGAATGCTAAGGTGGGCAGTCAAATGACACCTGGAATTACAGGTAAGCCTGGCCTGGGAGAACAAAACGAAGCAGGACATAGGCTGATAGAATTTTGCCAAGACAACTCACTCTGCATAACAAACACTCTCTTCCAGCAACCTAAGAGACGGCTTTATACATGGACTTCCCCAGATGGACAACACCGAAATCAGATTGACTACATCCTTTGCAGCCAAAGGTGGCGGACATCTATACATTCGGTAAAAACAAGACCTGGAGCTGACTGTAGTTCTGATCACGAAGTTCTTCTTGCACAATTTAGGATCAGACTCAAGAGATTAGGGAAGACCCACAGATCAGCTAGATATGAGCTCACTAATATTCCTAAGGAATATGCAATGGAGGTGAAGAATAGATTTAAGGGACTGGACTTAGTAGATAGGGTCCCGGAAGAACTCTGGACAGAAGTTGGCAACATTGTTCAGGAGGCGGCAACAAAATACATCCCAAAGAAAGAGAAAACCAAGAAGGCAAAATGGCTGTCTGCTGAGACACTAGAAGTAGCCCAAGAAAGAAGGAAAGCAAAAGGCAACAACGATAGGGGGAGATATGCCCAATTAAATGCAAAATTCCAGAGGTTAGCCAGAAGAGATAAGGAATTATTTTTAAACAAGCAATGCGTGGAAGTGGAAGAAGACAATAGAATAGGAAGGACAAGAGACCTCTTCCAGAAAATTAGAAACATCGGAGGTAAATTCCAGGCAAAAATGGGTATGATCAAAAACAAAGATGGCAAGGACCTAACAGAAGAAGAAGAGATCAAGAAAAGGTGGCAAGAATATACGGAAGACCTGTATAGGAAGGATAACAATATCGGGGATAGCTTTGATGGTGTGGTCAGTGAGCTAGAGCCAGACATCCTGAAGAGTGAGGTTGAATGGGCCTTAAGAAGCATTGCTAATAACAAGGCAGCAGGAGACGACGGCATCCCAGCTGAACTGTTCAAAATCTTGCAAGATGATGCTGTCAGGGTAATGCATGCTATATGCCAGCAAATTTGGAAAACACAAGAATGGCCATCAGACTGGAAAAAATCAACTTATATCCCCATACCAAAAAAGGGAAACACTAAAGAATGTTCAAACTATCGAACAGTGGCACTCATTTCACATGCCAGTAAGGTAATGCTCAAGATCCTGCAAGGTAGACTTCAGCAATTCATGGACGCTTAATCCTTGGGAGAAGAGCAATGACCAATCTCGATAAAATAGTTAAGAGCAGAGACATCACACTGACAACAAAGGTCCGCATAGTTAAAGCAATGGTGTTCCCCGTAGTAACATATGGCTGCGAGAGCTGGACCATAAGGAAGGCTGAGCGAAGGAAGATCGATTTGGAACTGTGGTGTTGGAGGAAAATTCTGAGAGTGCCTTGGACTGCAAGAAGATCCAACCAGTCCATCCTCCAGGAAATAAAGCCAGACTGCTCACTGGAGGGAATGATACTAAAGGCAAAACTGAAATACTTTGGCCACATAATGAGAAGACAGGACACCCTGGAGAAGATGCTGATGCTAGGGAGAGTGGAAGGCAAAAGGAAGAGGGGCCGACCAAGGGCAAGGTGGACGGGTGATATTCTAGAGGTGACGGACTCGTCCCTGGGTGAGCTGGGGGTGTTGACGACCGACAGGAAGCTCTGGCGTGGGCTGGTCCATGAAGTCACGAAGAGTCGGAAGCAACTAAACGAATCAACAACAAAGCCCCCAGTGGACCTGTCCTGAATTTATTCAGTTCCCAGGATATCCTCCCTGGTTTAGGGAGGATATCCAACATAACCAGTCCCTCCCTAATAGAGAGCCCTTGTGATTATTTTTTTTAAATGAGGGATGCAAATTAAATTGTCTTTAGGAAGCCTTCTGAAACAGCAACGCTTCTGTGCTGTGCAATTATTGTTGTTGTTTTTTTAAAGCGGTACAGTTTTGGTGAATGTAAATCCGCATTCCCCAACCTGATACCATCCAGATCAGCTTGGTGAGGGATCTCTTTTTCCTTCCTGTCTGTAGTCTTTCAGATGCTTTCCCTTTCGAGTTTGAGGACTAGCCTCTTGGTGAGGACGTTACTGCAAGCGACTAAGGCAATGGTAGCTGGGAATTTGGGAAGTCACACATCTGGAGAGCCCCTGATTGGTGTAGGGTGTGAGGGCAGAATCAGCAGTATAGCTTGTCTGATTCTTTTGGTGTGTTTGCTAGACTAGCAGCTGGTAGGGATATGCTAAAATACTTAATTCTGAATCTTTCCAAGCATCCATCGTTGCTTTTAGTGAAATATGGTCATCCTTTTTTTGAAAAGTGTAAAAAGTTATAAAATACATATAAGGGGGTGTAGCCCATATATATGTGTATGTGTGTGTGTGTGTGTGTAATTTTGATTGTTGTATTGTGTTCTTTGTTTTTCACTTTCTCGTTTCTTTTGCTACATAGTTTTGTTTCGTTTTATTCAATAAAGCCCCCCCCCCCCGCCCTGCAACCTCTGCAGTCACAGGACAAAATGCTTTCTTAATGGTGTCTCCAATCTGAGGATGCTTTTTTCTCTTTATAGGCAATATTTTAATACCCCCAATTTCTATACCAATCCCATCAACGGGCAGCCGTTCTCGGATTCCAACTTTGCACCTCAAGGCCTTGCTGATTTCTTACCCAGAAATGGCGACTTCCCTCAGGTAAGACCAAAACTTTTCTTCCCAAAGGTCAGCCTCTGTTGAAAAAGGTAGGTCTTGTGGCCCTGGGGGCTTCTCCCTGGCCCATGTCTCTCTGATTTTAAAGGAGGAAAAAGAAGATAGGAAAGGGATGCTTGAGATAGGAAATCTGGCTGGAAATATGATCTGTGCGCATGATTCGAAGATGGATTTGGGTAGATGGATAAAAAAGAGCAGCGGTGGTGGAAGAAGGGCCTTGATCATCAGCAGTTCCCACTGTCCTTCACTGTTGGCTGTGCAGATTGGGCTTGCAACTCTGCCACGTTTGAAAAGCCATATATTCCCCACCTGTGGAATGCAAATTACACATAGCCCTCAACTTACGACCACAACTGAGACTGGAACTTCCGTCGTTAAGTGAGTCACGCCTGATTTTACTACCTTTTTTTTGCTGTGGTTGTTAAGTGAATCACCACAGTCATTAAGTGAATCATGTGGTCGTTAAGCAAATTCAGTTACCCCCATTGACTTTGCTTGTCGGAAGCCGGCTGGGAAGGTCGCAAATGGCGATCACATAACCCTGGGATGCTGCAACTGTTGTAAATACATGCGGTTGCCAAGCACCTGAATTTTGATCACGTGACCGCCACAGGGACACTGCAATGGTCATAAGTGTGAGGATTGGTCATAAGTCACTTTTCAGCACTGTCGTACCTTCGAACAGTCACTAAACGAATGGTCGTAAGTCGAGGACCACCTGTACCGATAGAAGTTTCTAACACCTTAGGTGGCCCTTTCCACTTACTTTTTTGAGGAATAAAGCCACATTCTTCAGAAAAATGCATATCTTCTTGGACTCTGGTCAGAGCTGCAGCTAGAGGGAGATGGCAGGAAAAATTAGTGAAAAAGCATCACTTCCAACTTCTAAGAAGCAAAAGTGTTTGATCTCCCAGGTCTGCATTTCCAGAAGTTTGCATTTGCTTCATTGCACAAAACCAGTGGATGATGTTTTCTGTGTCTCTTCAGGAAGAACATTTGGGGTGTGCCCAGCTTTGTGGCTGCTAATTTCAAAATACCTGCATTCTTCCTTCCACCCTTGTTTGGTTTCTATCTATATTTGCAGTATAAATGTGAAAGCTTTTTCATCTTCTTGGCTTGTGTGGGAGATGAAATTATGGGAACCTAGTTACGTTGCAGCCTTGTCAAGAACTCTACAAAACGTACTGCCCACTCGCGGTAGGTTCTGCTCTGCCTGAACATTTGATGCCTAAGAGAATCAGTGAGTGCAAGAGAAGCTGCCCCGTGTCGTCTTCTGAAACCCATCTACTCACCAGGCTATTGCACTGCCTAATTTATATACAGAAAATAACTTTTATCGGTCTTTTTACCTGAGCCTGAGATTTCAAATTGGGAGCGTGGTGATCTCATTGGTCCTTCGCTTTGGCACTTATGAATGAACAGGCAGGAGACAGATCTGAGGGTGTGTAGCCAATTACCTGGAAGCAGTTAAAGCTCACTTAATTATAAGCTGTGGGTCAGGGCACAGTTCCAAAAAAAACAAGTGCCTTACGGTTAAGGCTTGTCTTTTGGGTGTTTTATGCTATTATCAGGTGAGCTGATGATCTTTGTAGGAGATGGAAGGACAGCCCATTTTTCCTTCCTCCCAGGCACCTGTACCATAGTTTTGAATGATCCTAGACATATACAGGTTGTCCTTGTTTATTGACTGCCTCATTTAGCGACTGTTCGCAGTTATGGCGGTGATGAAAAGGTAACTAGGACCAGTCCTCACATTGATGACCTTTGCAGGTCTATAAAGCAAAGGAAAGCTGAAGTAAGATCATAAGTGCAATCACGGTTTCACTCAGTGACCACTTCGCTTAATGACTGAGTTGCCAGTCCCAATTATGGTCACTAAATGAGGACTACCTGTATGTTAGTTCTAGTAACAGTATGCATGTATTAATGTATACCCTGCCATGTTTCTCCTATTTCTTACTGCCCAGCAGGAATGTGGGAAGATAGACCCTGGTCTAGATATGATGAATTGTTTGTTTGCCTTTTCCCAACAATATGTCTTTTGTGCAGCTACACCTTTCCATGGTGAAATTTGATCTGGTCCAGTAAAAGCACTGTGTAGTCACTTCCACATTAGGCTGTCCTCAAAGGGTGTCCCTTTGGAAAAGCTTTCGGAGGACATCCACTGGTCTAAAATGCTACCAGCAAATTGTGATGGGCATTTGGACAATCGGGCATCTCGGCTTGTGGTTTGTTGTTAGTTTACCATGCTGATCCCGTTGTCGCTGGGCTCAGTTTATTGTCATTGACTCTACAATTAAGGGTCATCTCTTCTAAGCCCTTCCCAAAACAGGGCTGCAGGGTGGAATTTTGCAAATGCTGGATCCCTGGCAGATAGTTAATATTCCTCCACTATAGAGTTCCAGCTTCCCCAGGCAGTCTGATCCTCTGACCAACCACCCATATATAAAGAAATCCCTACAACTTTCCAGGCTAGTTCTCATCCTGTCCTCCAGAGCCAATTCCTTTGGTCTCTGCAGGAATTCCTGTGTTGCTTAAAATGCACCTCCTTCCATCTCGAAGCCCTTGGGCAGACTTGATTCCACATCGGACGTTTTCTCAACTATTCCTTGAGCTTCAGCTGCTGTGGGTGAGGAGCTGGGCTCTCATAGATGGTGGCCGTCGCTTTCTGAATTGTTCTCCCTCTGCTGGACGCCAAACAGGAACCTGACACTTCATCAGTGACCTGTGGAACTGGCTGGTGTAATCATGGAGGAGGAAGCAATTGCTTCCCATAATACTGGAGGGAATATACTAGAAGCGGGTGGCGGTGCTGCCCTACTTAGATCCTGCTTATGAGTTTCTTAGCCTTTCAGAAATGTTGGCTTCAAATGGGTTGAATTGCCTACAGCCCAGCGTTTTTCAAACTTGGCCACTTTAAGATGTGTGGACTTCAACTCCCAGAATTCCCCAACCAGAATTCTGGGAGTTGGAAGTCCACACATCTTAAAGTGGCCAAGTTTGAAAAACACTGCTGTGGCCAGTGTAGCCAAGGGCTTTGTAGGTTGGGGACCATGTGGGAGTTTTATATAAGCACATTGGAGGGAGTTAAGGTGTGAAGACTGAGTTTTCATCTGATCTCATAAAGCTTTTTCTGGGAATCTGACATTCTCATTCTGCTATTGATGGCTAGTATTGCCTCTCCTTTTTTAACCTAGCAGTTTGCTGAATTGATCGTCTTTTCCCCCACTGAGAGTGCTCTTGATCAGTCTTCCCTAACCTGATGCTCTCCAAATGTACTCTCCAAATTTCTAGCTAGCATGGTGGAAAGCTGGCAGGAGCTGGGCTTCCAATCCCATCATCCCCAACCAGTGGGACGAATAGCCGTACAGAATGAAGGTGCTGGAGGAACCTGGAGGATGCCAGGCAGAGAAAGCTGCTTTTGTTACAGCCCACTGGTTGTTCTTGTCTCTCTTCTTTGTGTGTGTGTGTGGGGGGGAATCTCTCCCTCCTGCCCCCCAGCATTGTTTGCATCATTAGCTGCTTTGTTAAAATTGGCACAATGTTGCTGATCGTCACCACTTTATTTTTGGGTCAGTCCCGTTTTGGGTGACGGTGATTAATCCCGAGACACACGTCTTTGGCTGTAAATTGCGTCGGATGGGATAAATTTGGGTTTAATTCGCAAAACTGCTAGGGCAGATATACCCACATGAGCAATAGTGAGAACAAGGAAGACCTCCCCCGCGTCGGCATTTTGGGGGTTTGCTTTGCCCAGTCTGCCGAAAGTGGAAGCCAGGCCAGTGCCTCTTCTGCTCTGCAGTTCCACCCGTTTCTCTGTCCAGAGGACGTTCTGAGACAGGTGCCCCGTAGCAGAGCCCATCGGACTGGCTGGCACAGATTCTCTTTTCTTGTCCCCCTCTTGGCAACACTGGGTAAGAAACACCTTACTCCCACTTATTTGCCCAGATTCCTATTTGAAGCTACATTTGCTGGGTGTACTACGCTTTCTGAATCTTAAACATTTTGCAAACGTGGTATAAGAACATAACGATAACTCTAGCTGGTATAGAAACCATACTGCTCCTCGTGGTAGTCATGGTTGTGGCTGATTATGGGAAGAAGTGTGAACATTGGTGGTAGAGTGCTTCTGAGAATATGTAAAGTGCACTTCTCACCATTGAATGATTCAAGTCTGGGGTTGGGTTTCCAAGGTAATATGTTCCCCACCACCTGTCCTTCAAGTAATAAGATTCCGGGATCTCTACTAATCCCTTAAATTAGAAGTGCCAAGGAACCGGATTTTTTGTCTGCTGAAAGGTGTCCTGCCCGCTCTAAACGGAGCAGTATAGCCTTCAGCATGTTTTCAACCCCAAATTTCTTCCCTCTTTCTCTGAGCTGCTAACTGTCAGGTTTCCTCCCTGCATGGTCACATGCGGCCCCGAAAGCACATTTTCTGAAGATAGTTTTAGGCAGGATGCATAATTGGTTCTATTGTCAAATTGTACTTCTCATAAAAAAGTGCAAGACTAGCAAGAAAATTCGAAAGAAGGTGACTTTCGACCTTCGCCAACCCAGGTATAAGTACTTATTGAACTATCTTAGACTCTTACTCTTAATTAAACCTTGATCAACATTATTCTATAAAAACCAACCAATTAATCATCAAAACCCAAAATCAATACTTCATTTTTTTTTCACTTACAAGCAAATGTCTTTTTTCTTTAATTCTGTACTCTAACTTTTCTGTATTTTGTATTTTAATCTTTTCTGAAACTTTAATAAAGTTCCTATTTTAAAGAAGATTGTACTTATCATGAGGAAATATTGCCTCTCTGTACCTCTTTTCCAGTTTATTTGAATCTTAAAAGTAGTCCCTGGAGATGAACTTATTATCCAGTAGGATCAGACCTGGGATAAACGATTACGTCCAGTGACTTTGAAACTATATTCCTCTGGGTGCAACCTAAAAGAATTAAAACTAATTTCCAGCCTGTGCTGCCACCTCTCCCCTTCCCAACCAGCAAACTGAACTTGCACACTTTTTCTCTTGCATCCTCCAGATGTTTAGAAGTCAACTCCTGTCATTCCCAACGAGCTGGGAAAGGCCACACCAAAATTTGCCAGAGCTGGCAAGCCGAGCATGAATAATTGGCCTTCCAACCTATAAAAGTTTGGGACTTGTTTCTGCTTCACAGCAATGGAGACTGGAGGCTTTCAGTCAGCAGCTGGATAATAATCATCTGTTGGGAATAGTGTAGAGCCGTGTTTCTCAACCTTGGCAACTTTAAGATGTGTGGACTTCAACTCCCAGAATTCCCCAGCCAGCCAGAGTTGCTAAGGTTGAGAAACACTGGTGTAGTGTGTAGGGGGTTGGACTTGATGACCTCTTAGGTCCCTTCCATTTCTGCTATGAAATCTGGAGGACACCAGGTTGGGGAAAGTTCCTGTCTATATTCGGAAATAAATCCAAAATTAATCTAGGCATTCTGTGTCTTCCACCCCTCCAAACAGAAGACCATATGCAGAATTGGATAGTTTGTCCTGCTCGCTGAAGCAGGAATCTTTTCTGGAAATATCGCACGGATGCTGATGGTTTTGCATCCAAAGTGCCATGGAGCAGGCCAGGAACCAAAACAGCCCCGTTGTAATCATAATATTTTTAAAACGTTTAATGCTCTCTTTGGCTATAGCCGACAGCTTTTAAACTGTAAACACAGCAGATGGAATCCTGCTTTTGGAACCTGTATGCAACTTGTCTGTTTGTTGAGGGCCAGCCTGGTGTAGTGGTTAAGGCATCGGGCTAGGAACCGGGAGAAAATGGCAATGGCAAACCACTTCCGAAAAACCTTGCCAAGAAAACTGCAGGGACTTGTCCAGGCAGTCTCCGAGAACTGGACATGATTGAAAGGATTAAAAAAAAAAAAGCAAGTTGATCCCAGGCCGAGGTCCCGCAATGCCAGGCTGTACACTCCCAAAAAGCAGCAGGACCCCAGACAAACTAGGATATGTGGATTCCTTTCATGTATTGTTAAATGAAATTCCAAGTAAATATAGTCAGTATGGTTACTCTCCAGTAACCATGCTGACTACACTTAATTTTCTTCTTTTGCCTGACTAACAATCACCATTGGAGGTCTCTGGCGCTACTCCCAAGATGGTGGGGGTCCTATTTAGTTTGGGGGCCTCAGCTTCAGCACCTCTAAATAAGCCTGACTTATTTCTTAAAAAAAAAAAGCACCTTATTGCCCCATCCTCCTAGAGATTTGCTCATACATGCTCATGATTCATCCTGGCTGGGGCTGCTCCTCATTTGTCTTCTGGAGGTACTGGAACCCTTAATCACAAACTAAGAACTTGATATATTTAAAAAACATTTTTTGTTGTTGTTCTGATCTAGGTTCAGCAGAGACTTGAGGCTGAGGTTCGTTCAGGTCAGGGCGTGCGGCTCCCTTTGGATACGGGTGCAAGTGGCCGCTGGCTTCGCGCGGTCCAGTTTCGGACTCTGCACCCCACGTTTTAGGCTGGGATGGAAACCTTGCCGGTTTCTCTTTCAGCGCAGTTTACGACAATCCTTGTGAGCCTTTAAATTTTAACCTTTGATTCTGGTCTGCCCGGCCGTCTGAACAGAACGAAGGGAGAAAAACAAATTTTATGAAGCAAACAACTGAAGAGTGATAAGGCAGTGGGGTGGGGGTGGGGGGTGGAGAAGGGGGGCAGCCAGGATGGGAGTTTGGGGGGGGAGAACAAAGTTGCTGCTGCCCACCGCCTCAACTCTGGCTCTGGGGTGCATGTCTGCTCTTTGTTTACAGTGGCTCTGTGGTTTAAATTACACGGCCGTACAGTAATTCTGTGCTCATTGCCAGTAATTTCACTGACTTACCAAGCAAGCTTTATTTCCTGAAAGTCAGGCGGGCTGGGCTTAGAGGAAGCAAAACGCCATCCTCTTGGTGACTAAACCAATCGCTACCAGCAGAGAATTTTTTTTAAATTTGGGGGGGGGGGGAGGAACCGGCTTTCTCCCAACCTTGCTTCGATATTGTCACCATTCTTCTCCAGCACCAGCACCGTCTCCTCCTCTTCCTCCTCCCCCCCCATAGGATCCACTCCTGGGGTGCGTCTCTCTTTCAAACCTCTCCTGCCAGACCTTCAGTCTCCATGCCTCTCTTGGGCTGGCCCCTGACACGCGAGCTGTCATGAATCAAACCCTGCCGGCCTTCACAGTAGGAAACGTCCGCTTAGCCACTCTGCCGGAGTCCAGCTTGTCTCGATCTCCGTTGCATGGTGGCTTAATATGTCCCAGGTGCAGTTCTGGCTCAAGTATGCTTCGCTCTTCAAGGTAATTTTTCCTCCCTCCCTGACTGAGGAAGAGTGTTGACCTGGATGCATACGCACATGCTTTTTGCTGGGGTGGTTTGCAGGAGAGGTGTGAATGTGCAGCTGTTTGAAGAAAAAGACGGGGGGAGTTTTCCACAGTGGCCTGTGGGCTTTAGCAAGGAAGAGGAAAGGGGCTTTACCAACAGATTCATTTGGAAGGGAAGTTTCAGAGGAGAGCATGGCTTTCTGTTCTGAAAAAGGAGCCAGGAAATCAGCAGGGTTGGCATGTTTTCTAAAGTATTTTCCCCCACGGCCAGACTTAAGTCCAGTCGGTCTTTTCTGAACTCTGCATGGGCAAGAGGGCGAGACAGTCTGTGCTGGCAGTTTGCTTCTGTATCTCCCATGGATTTAGATAACATCTGCTCCCCTGAACAGCGGAGGAACCCTCAAAGGTCTTTCCTGGAATTTTGGGTGGATCCACCACAAAGTGAGCATCTTTCCAAGAGCATGCTGTAAAATCATTGGGCTGTGTGTGATGGATAGATGAGGAGGCTTAGCCAGGAAAGAGGAGTGATTTGAAATGAGAAAGTTGGTAAAAACATCCTGAACTTCAGTTTGGCTGCCTTTAAAAGCCTTGCCTATATATTGTATATATTGAGGCTAATTTCTCAACATTGTTTACATTGGAGTCTTTATTGTTTTTCTATTGCTCTTTGGGTGCCACCGGTGAGTGGAAGGTGTGATGCCAATAGATTGTTCTCCTTTTCATGGCTACGTTTTTGGGGTGTGTTTATGTCTAGCGCACTGTTTAAGATGTAGTCATACCAAAACCCTGATTAAAATAGTGTGAAATATCATACAGTTGACTGTCATAAAAGACCTTGATTCCAACCCTTGTTTATTCCCAGTCACATCACTCTTACCACTTAGCCTGTTCCACCTCACAAAACTGTTGTGAGAATAAAATGGGATCTCACTGGATGAAAAGCAGTGTAAGAAAGATAAAAATTAGGCAGGAGGATTTTGACCTGCAAAATGCAAGTTAAAGCATCATTTGGAAAGTCTGTTTAAAAAAATACTGTAAAACAAAAGTAGGTGCTTTTATTAATTAGCAATACTTACTCTGTTTTCCAACTAGCAGTGTTAAAGTTGGCTTGGAGAAAGCAGATTAAAGACAAAGCAAAGCAGAGAATCAACTCCCCTAGACCTTTAGGCTAACTTTGATTTAATTTCTGTGAAAAATACTCAGGGCTTAAATTGCTTAGATCTGGAGGACTGGAAAGGCATGATCAAGAGGCATTCTTTTTTGTGCCCTGGAGATTTACATAATTAACAGGATAATGGTGATTATGTTTACTAGTTGCTTGAAGCTTTTCGCCACTAGCAGCACACAAGTATTGTAAAGTTTTTAGCACGTGTGGGAAATACAGCTCAGCCACTTGCCAGCAGCATCAGCCCCTTAATGCCATTAAATGTTGAGCTTGTACGTGCTTCAAAATCCTTTGAAACAGGTGCTGCGTCAAATCTCTGTGAAATAGCAACTTGGTTCAGAAAGAATGTATTTAGCTAAACTCTGAAAATGACTTGGCAGTAGAGATGGCAATCTGCCTTTTCTTACCCCACATCTTCCCCAGGTAATAAAAAGTTTCTAATTTGCGCGTTTATTTTTGCAGAGAGCCAGCAGGACCAATGCCTCTGAGTTTCATCTGTGCATCTGTCTTTTTAGCCACAGACTTTGCCTGCCCAGACAAAGTTCCTTGTACCGTATTTCTTAACGCTTTCTCATGCTGCAATCTATCGCATGTCTGTGATGGAAATAATAGGAAGTTATCCTGAGTGGAACGCAGCCAACCCTTTTCAAGGAAGGATTTTAAACTCTATCCCTTTCTCCCACCCCCTCCAAAATAACCCATTCCCTGAATCTTCCTCCTAGTTCAGTTTTCACCCTGGTGCATCAAATTGTGGTGTTCGTGCTGTGACTAGCCCTTCCTTTGTTCTTAGCCATACAAAGAAGGCAGAATTCCATGTTAATTTCTTCTTAGGGTGTGTTTTTTGTGAAGGTTCCCCACATCTAAAGGATTACATGCATCAATGTACATGGTAGGACTCTCTACATCACTAGCTTAGGGAGCTTCTTAAAAGGAATGGGATAAATTATAAGAGCAAGGTGAGTTAGTGGTGGCTGTCATTCCCTTGTTTAAAATTTTTTTTTTTTATTTTTTCATTCCTGATGGCAAAATAAACTCTCGGCTTTTAGCAACAGTCAGCCCAGATGCCTCTTTGCACCCCGCTTGTGAGTTTCTACCATTTTCCGTCTTAGTGCCGCTGGAAAATAAGGAATATTTCATTGTAAACCACCCAGAGTCCCCCATTGGGGGAGATGGGTGGTGACATAAATTTAATTAATTAAATCATAATGAAATAATATCGGTGTAATTATAAACACGGAGCATTTGTGAGAAACGCCGCAGCGTAGGACACTCTGACGTTCAGCATTCCAGCCGTACCTTTTATTTTTTCACTGTGCCTCATATATCCTCCCTAATGTTCCCCCCACCCCCCGTATGTTAGTTGTGTTTTTGCCCCAGGACATAAATATATACAGTTATTTATTTATTTATATTTATATTTTGAATTTAGTCACCACCCACCCCTCTCAAAGGGCAATGTACATTCATAACCATCATATGGTTCCCTTTTGGGGTAAGGAATGTGATGCAGGAAAAAATAAGAAATAGTAGGCCAAATCAGGTCGTGGGATGAGAAAAAGAAAGGGAAATACAGCTAAATCTGCTTTACCCTGTACCCACCTCTCTGTTTTTTTAGGATTTCATCAATGATAACCTATCGATCAAAGCCAACTCTTTCACAGCACTTACTTCATATCTACGTCCATTCATTCTGGATCCAAAGTCTTCTCTTTTTAGCCCATTCTCACTTCATTCAGTTTGTTTTTATATTTATCCTGGCATATCCAACTCTACCTTCAATAAGACAAAATTGGCAGAAGTGTACTCTTAGGCTTAGCTATTTTAGCTTCCTTTCAGCAAACATCATTCCTTGCCACAGACCACATGCTACCCACTATCTTTCTGTCTGTACCTATTATTATTATTATTATTATTATTATTATTATTATTATTATTATTCAAATTTAATCACCACCCATCTCCCCCAAAAGAGGGACTCTTAACTCTTAACATTTCCCCAGCCATTCTCCTATCTTTAAGAAACCTTCTACCAAGCTACCCAACTTCATTTATTTATTTATTTGTAATTTTAACCTTTGCAGCTGCCCACTCTCATGAGACTCTGAATGGTTAACATAGATTGAAACAGTGGAAATATTAATATTAACAACAACAACAACAACAACCTCTAGTGTCTATAGAGGGAGGAAAAAGAGCCAAAGAATTGGATAACATTCAACCTCAGTATTTGCTTGCTCCAGAAGGATCTTTATTAAGAGAGGGAATGCAGTATTTATTTATTTGCTCATTCCATGTATATATTTTCAATTTATATAACCACACACTCAGCACACAACTCAGCGCAGCATACATCATTAAAGGAACATAAATAATCCTAACTTCACCGAACCATTCATTCATTCATTCATTCATTCATTCATTCATTCATTCATTTAATCGTATTTTTATTACCACCCATCTCCCCCACTATATCCCTTCAAAATATGTGGAACTGGCACTGTATATGTTAACATTTATAAGGGTTTTATATGCTTTCTACCAGAAAAGTTCTCTCATTCCTTCTTTGGAAGAATGGCTAATTAAATTTGGGGAGTGTGCTTCAACATCCCATAAAAGTAGGTGGGATGTGGAATTCAACTTGGTGCCACATCCAAAATTTGGGTGTTCTTACCCGTAGAATGATCTCTAACTTCGTACTGCTTACTGTTTATAGCTTTGTTTCTGATGAACTGCATTAACCAAGTACGTTCAATTTGATGTCCGGTCATGATAATTATCTGTACCTTATCTTTGTTTTCTTCTACGCTGTCCATATTTCTTAACTATATTCCTTTCATTTACGCTGTCTCAAAATATTAAATAAACAAAATAAATAAAAGAAGACGGAACGCTAATAAATAAAATAATGAAAGGACATAGAAAAGCAAAAACATAGGAGCTCGTAAGTGCAGGGAAGAAGAACCCCCTTCCAATGGGTAATACCACTCCCAGATCCAACGCCTGAAGAAAAATCCAGGGCTTTAATGCCTCCCAAAAGGCAGTCCGGGTCAGGGCCAGCCAGGTCATCAGTATCCAGTTACTATTCCAGTATTATTGCAGTGTAAAATATCTCAAGAACTGTAGGTGACCTTGATGCCTTGTCAGCAATGAAAATGACAGTGGCAAAGAAAAGGGAAAGAACCAGAGGCACATAGAGACAGAACGAAGGTGATTTGTAGAATTTTTCACCTTACAGTGACTTTAGAAGTACTAAGACTTTAGTACTCTGTAAGGTGAAAAATTCTTAGTACTTAGTACTTCTTAGTACTAAACTTAGTAGTAAGTACTTAGCTTAGAGGCTCATCCACACACCCCTAACTCCTGCTGAGAGATGCCTTGTTAACCGCCCATTAAGAAGATGCTCTTCTGATACCGTCTTCAGCTCCTCCCAGCCCACCACTGAGTCCCCCTAAGTCATGACTTTCTCTGAGAACATCTCCAAACATAACCATGCTATACGCACACGTGGTGGTGCTTCAGTGGTAGCCACGGGGACAACATGGAAGGACAGGGACCTGCCCAGCCTTCAGTTGCTGAGGGCACACTCCCGCCCCTCCAGTTGATGGAGATGTTCCTCCATGTGTGTTTTGGCTTAGGCAGCAGGAATGATTGTGCACCAAGCAGCTGAGGTTCAGGGGCAGCCAAGCATAGCATGGCCAGCCCTTCAAGGTAGGCCAGGTCAGGAAACAGCCACCACAAGAAATGCTAGGCTTCCCCTTTATTGATCTAGGCCAGTGTTTCTCAACCCTAGCCACTTCTAGGTTTGTGGACTTTAATTCCCAGAATTCCCCAGCCAGCCAGCCAATTCCCCATTCTGCTGGCTGGGGAATGCTGGGGGTTGAAGTCCACACGCCTTAAAGTGGCCAAGGTTGAGAAACACTGATCTAGGCTCTAAGGCAGAATCTTGAAAGCCTGACAGTGTTTCTCTTATACCCAAGAGAATCAAGGCAGGCCAGTCTTGAGTTTCTTCCTCACTCCCTCCTCTCTTTCCGGGTTAAGCCGATCTCTTTGCAACAGCTGCCTCATATGTTCTCCAAGGCCATCTCCACACTCCTCTACTGACATCGGTTCCTGTTAGCCCTGCGAGGTAGTCCAGACAAGAACCACAACCAGGAGTCCTAGCTCTGTCTTCATTGTAAGGTTACATTAACTGAATCTTGCAAGTCTGAAAGCATTTCACGCTTCCTCTCCTTTTACTCTCTGGAAAACTAGAGAAGATCCCTTCTGAGATGCTCCCACGCCCTCCCTCCTTCTGTGGGCTGAGATATCTTTTACACGCCACCGGTTGTCCAGTCTGCAGCTCCCCTTCCTGTCTCCCAAGGTCATTCCCACAGCCCATGGCAATTCCTGAGTGTCACGGATAATGAAATATCCCAGCCCACAGGCAATTCATGTGCTGCAGTGGTGCTGGCTGAAGCGGGGGACCCTCTCACCAGTGCCTTTGAACAGCAACCCCCGCAGCAGTTTTTTTAGACAGGGAGGGGCACAGTCCGTCCCACCCCACGGATCAGGTTCTGTCTGTCTGCTATCAATGCTCGCTTCTTCCTCCCAGGTCCACCCCTCATCCTCGTCAGGGAATGCGATTGGTGGACATTTCTCCCGCTGGCAGGTAATCCACCAATCGCATTCCTTATCTTGTTCCACACTAAAGCTCTCAGGAGAGCACTACTTCCCGCCTTTGTTGCGAGGCGGGGTCGAAATTGAAATTGACGTTGGGACAGACCATATTATGCTGGCATGCTTCTGTGCCATCTCACAGACTGGAAAAAAGCATGTGAACCCAGCTTTCTGATGTGCCCTCAATTGCTTATATTTGCACTTGGCTGCCATTAAAGATGTAGCACCAGGGTGACCGATGAGCAAACGTTTCCTTTAGGACACAAATCTTTTTTTCTGTAAATCAGTTTTAACGGACCTTCAGTTTTAACGGACACTACTTCTCCCCGGGCTAAAATGGAGGCAAAAGCGGTCGAGGCAAGAGGTCCTGACCAAATGGGCGGTGTTCAAGGACCTTCCGTATTTGGGCAAATTCCATGCCCCAACCTCTTCCCCTGGATTTTTCCAGGGCCTTCCCTGTAATTGGATATTTTGGAATATCGTGTGTGCGTGTGTGCATGCAGCTCATTACATTTTTAGTTGGCTTCCAAGAACCACCGAGATTGTGGTGAAGATGATGGATGATCCTGGAAGGATCCAAGCAAGCTTTGCAGCTCCCCTCCCCTTTTTAAAAAAAGTTGATTTCTTTTTAAAATGCATCGGCTGAGCTTCAGAAGCAGGCTTGTAAAATACTGTAGGTACGTTAAACCTGCTGGAAGCTGAATGCAGCTGTTCTATCTTTAGAAATTGCTTTGTTGATTTCTGGCACCTTGATCTTGGGTGTCTTCAACAAGAGATTTGGGGAACAAGCTATGGATTGCCAGACCTGTCCTGGGGGAAGTCTCCGATAGTTTATTTTGCTTGCTGGGTTTATAGCTCGCCTTTCTGTTCAGGAGAGCCAGCTCTACCATGCTGGCTGTCTTTCTTTCCTGACTATCCATCTTTATATACAGCATCATAACAAATTCTTTGATAAGATCTTAAAGAAGCTCGGCAAGGTGAAGAAAAAGGACTATTTTCTTCCCTTTCAATAGCAGATTTATATGGAACGGGATTGGATCTAGACAGTCTCCATTCAATTAACAGGAAATTTCATCTAAATTTCTATGCCAGTGGTATTTAACCCATATAAGGGCTGCCTCAGATATTGCCTGCTTTTCCCCATATGGGTGTCTACATGTTATCATTGACATAACAAACGCTTGCTTGTTTGCATGCAGCTGTACTGGAAATTAACCATTTCTTGGCACTTCAGCCCTAAATTTTTCTCATGGCAGAAATGGTTGGGGGAAATTTGAAAAATCCAGCCTTACCGAACAGTGTGTGCCAAATATTATTTTGTTCTTTATTTCATAATGGTGAAAGACCAGCAAATTAAAAGATTAACATACCAGCAAATACAGGAGTATACATTCAGGACAAACGCATCTTAAATAGTGTAACAGGAATGATTTCCTTTAAACATTTCAAAAGGATGCTTGTGAAAGGTGACTGCAAGGACCAAAACAGTCTTGGGATTATTTTAATAATTAATTTAATACTTTAATAATAATTTAATAATTCCATCATCTTGATCTGAGACCAGAAAGATTTATGTGCTGTTCTTCCAGGAACCCTGAATCTTTGTGTTTCTGAAGATTCCTTCCTGAAAGGGGCCTTGCAAGAACATATGAGCAACTGTCCAGTGATGTTGGATTCACCGTAAAATGAATGGGAATTTTTCTTCAGGGACCTTAAATTAAGAAATTGAGACTCCGGGGATAAAGTTGCATTTAGTCTTTGTAAGGCTCTGAAGACCTGGCCGTCCTCCAGACTCTTGGGTCAGGCAGTTAGGCGTGCTCTGTTGGTGATGTGGTTTTGTTTGGGAGGTTTGTTGTTTAACTGGGCTGTCACGAGTTTATACTGTTGGGATGGTTTTAATCCTTGTACACCGTCCAGGGTCACTGCTGTGAGATGGGCAGCTCTATAAATCATTAAAATAAAATAAAATAAAATAAAATAAAATAAAATAAGGTCTCCATTTGCCATGAAGTCACCAGGAACTGGGTTCGACTTACAGAAACCTCTACTTTAGATATTTTTCTACCCAGATTGTCCTCAGTTGTCATGATAGAGATTAATTTTATTTGGACGACTGAGTCCTTTTTCCACTGAGGTTTGCTGTATTGTTGCTCCGTTGTTTCTATGCATCTGAAATAGAACTAATAAAAAAGAAATGTTACCCAGATCCATGGTGGCTGTGGTGGTGGAATACTGTCCTAAAAAGAACCAGACTGGGTATTCCCCTTTTTTCAGAAGAAAGGCAGCATCTTAGTGGTTAAAGCATTGGTCTAAGGCGGTATTTCTCAATTTTGGCCACTTTAAGATATGTGGACTTCAACTCCCAGAATTCCCCAGCCAGCATGCTGGCTGGGGAATTCTGGGAGTTGAAGTCCACATATCTTAAAGTGGCCAAAATTGAGAAATACTGGCCTAGGGTTAGGAAACCCAGATTCAAACATACCCTCTGCCTTGGAAACTCACTTGGGTTCAGTCAGTCCAGCCTCTCTCACCAGGTTGCAAGGATAAAAATGAAGGGCAATTCTTAGGTAAGCTACTTTTTGCTCTTAGAGCAGGGTTTCTCAACCGGGTTCCGTGGCACCCCAGGGTTCCACGAGAGGTCACTAGGGGCTCCCTGGGAGATCACAGTTTATTTTAAGAATTATTTCCAATTTGGGCCACTTCACATTAAAGAGCTAAGTTTCCTTCTTTATTTTTAGTTTAAGAATGCTGTCAGTGAATCTGTACAGGCCTACGCATGAAAGAAATGGAATAATTTTGTAACTTCTGTCCCCATTTGAGGCCTGAAAAAATATTTCAAGGATTCCTCCAGGGTCAGAGGGTTGAGAAAGGCTGCCGTAGAGGAAAGCTGGGATAGAGATCTTACAAAGGTTCTTTAGTTAAGACTCTAAAGTGTGCTGCTATCAAGTGAAATTATGGCCACCACTGTGAATGGCTTTAAAAGGGACTTTTTGCAAAATTCTGGGAAGTCAGCCTATCAGCACTACCCAACCCAACAGCTGTTTTTTCTCTGGAATCACTGGCAGTCTGCCTTGAACATCAGCTGTTGGGCAACGGCAGTGGAAAACAGGAATGGCTTTTCTGTCTGTGCCTGTGAGCTTTGCAAATGCATCTGGTTAGCCACCATGCTACACAGAAAGCTGGATTAAATGAGGTCTTAGCTTGACCTAGGAGAGCAATCCTTCCCTCCTTAGCTAACAGAATTCTTGCTTCACTTGTAGAAGGCTACAGGTTCAGGTCTCTGCCTCTGCTAGTAATCTGGTATGGGAAAGATTCTCCAAAAGCTGACTGTCAGTCAAAGCAGTTGCTGTTGTTAACAATCTTGGGAAAGGATCACAGTTCCAGGGTGAAGCAGCTGTTTAAATTCGCATTAAGAAAGATCTGAGCATTGCAGTGCTAGGAAACTGGTGCCTGGTATACAGGTAGTCCTCACTTAATGACCATTCATTTAGTGATGGTTCAGACAGTGCTGAAAAAACCAACTTACTATTGGTGCTCACACTTACAACCATCACAGCGTCTCCATGGTCATGTGATCACAATTTGGGTGCTTGGCAACCAGTTTGCATTTATGACCGTTGCAGCATCCCATGGTCACATTATCGCCCTTTTTGACCTCCCCGGCTGGCTTCTGGCAAGAAAAATTAATGGGGAACCACGTGATTCACTTAATACCACATGGTTGGCTTAACGATCACAGTGATTCGCTTAATGACCGTTGCAAAAAAGGTTGTAAAATTGGGTCATACTTGCTTCGTGACCACTTCGCTTAGCAACTGAAATTCTGGTCTCAATTGTGGTCATTAAGCGAGGACTACCTGTATATCATTTTAACTCCAAGGTCCATCACCTGGGTCAGTGCACAAGATAGTGGTGCTATGCCTGTAAGGAGATACACTTTGAATGGGAGAGAGAGTTACTTCCAGAATTCAAACACTCAGCCCTCAAATTAATTTTGTTCCTTTGTTTCTGTTCTGTAATTGTTGAGTCATACCGCTGTGCCTCCGTTTTTCGCTCTGCCTACCTAATCTGGTGTGCGGGCCTATGCATGGGCACATTCAGCTTCCAGATATACCCCAGACCAGCATTTCTCAACCTTGGCTGCTTTCAGATGTATGGACTTCAACTCCCAGAATTCCCCAGCCAGCCCTGTAGACTGCAGACTGCAGACAGCCCCTTTGCTCTCGCCCAGGAGAAGCGAATGGAGTGTAATTAAATGCTGCAGGTGGTTTATTCCGTGCTCACAGTCCATTAGAGCCCATTGGAGCCGGGCAGCTTATACATTCAAATAAATAAAAATAAAAATTAGTTGCAGTGCCAGAGATCCGTTTTCCCCTAGCTGCGGCCTTTAAGGTGATACGAACTGCAGCTGCCATCATCGCTTGCCAGCACAGCCATAACCGGGGCTGTGCAACCTGTCCAGCAAATATCAAGCTAGAGAAAGGAGGCCTGGTGTTCTAGATCCTATCAACTGCTTGCCCTCGGGCTTCAGAAACGTTCCGGAGACAGGCGATCCTCGTGAGCGATAGGTGACACTGTCTTTTCTCCTAACCCTGCAGGATTCTGCATACCTCAACGAACTCTCCAGCAACTCCCTTTTCTCCTCTCCTGCGGACTCCCTCTCGGATATTGCTGATGCTCAGGAATTCCTGCCTGCTGACAGTCTCAGCCAGGTGCCAACGATATGGGACGTCAACGTCAGTGTGCCACAGCAGAACCAAATAGAGGTCAGCCCCTTGTCTCTCTCTCTGCCCGGTCTTCTGATTCTCCCCCTTGGTTTTCTAATGCGTACAATTATAATAGTTGTACTGTAAGACAATACAGGTAGTCCTCGCTTAATGACCACAATGTCAATTGCTAAGCAAAACGGTCATTAAGCAAATCCAACCTGATTTTACAGCCTTTTTTGCAGCGGTCGTTTTAAGTGAATCATCGCGAGCATTAAGCAAACAGTGTGGTCATTAAGCAAATCATGTGGTTCCCCACTGGTTTTGCTTGCCAGAAGCCAGCCGGGAAGGTCGAAAATGGCAATCACGCCACGGAATGCTGCAATGGTCATAAATGCGAACTGGTTGTCAAGCACCCAAATCATGATCATGTGACACTGGGGACGCTGCAGTGGTCATAAGTGTGAGGACCGGTCATAAGTCGGTTTTTTCAGCACTGTCGTAAGTCCGAACCATCACTAAACGAATGGTTGTGAGGACTACCTGTATAATTAAGGATACCCTTAGTCTTGAAAAAAAGGATCATAGAGTTGGAAGGGACTTTGGAGGTCTTCTAATCCAACCCCCTGCCCAGGGCAGGAATCCTCAGACCAACTTGAAGGAATGGCTGACCATTCTTTTCTTGAAAACCTCCAGTGATGGAGCCCCCATGACTTCAGGAGGTAGGCTGTTCCACTGCTTAATTCGTCCTTATCTCAAATTTGGATTTCCCTCTGTAAAAGTTCCACCCATTCCTGAAATCAAATACATTTTCTCTGCACACATGCTTAAAAGATTGCCCCTGTTTGATGCAAAAAAAGCTCCTTTTTAATTCAGCTATTAATCCAAGCCTGCCGGCACCATATTCCTTCAATTTGGGGGGCCTGTCCATGGGAGCTGGGGGGTAATTAGCTGACTGATTGAATGCTGCTGGGGAGAACAAGCATCGACATCTGATTACCTGTCGACGGAATTTGTCACCCTTGAAACACTTTAAACTTCCCCTACTCTGCTGTCCAACTTCCTGCTGGTAATTGTGACTCAGACTTCCAGTAATGGAAGAGACTTTTTTTAAAGTCTGTGTGGTTTTTTTTTTTAAAAAGGGAAATAATTACAGTATGTTTGTGCTTTTGGGGTTTATCCAGATTTCACTTCCGTTTCAGGAATGCCCTCTTATGCCCTTTTATAGATAACCTATATCTGGGGGTAAAGTTGAAGAAGAATTTGGAGAAAAGCTTTTTTGAGTTTTACTCTAGCCATTGTGTAGCTTTTTCGTTTTGGCAGCGTTGCTTCAAACTTAAAAACTACTGTGTGGCTTTGATTACTCAAAGCAGTGATGGATTAATGTAGTTGTCCATTGCCTTTTCTTGCATCAGTGGTTAGATGTAGCTTCCTCTTAAATGTGAGTGCTTACTGTCCAGTTGAGAACCGGTTTGGTGTAGTGGTTAAGGCAATGGGCTAGAAACCAGGAGGCCATGAGTTCTAGTCCTGCCTTAGGCACAAAGCCAGCTGGGTGACCTTGGGCCGGCCCCTCTCTCTCAGCTCTAGGAAGGAGGCAATGGCAAACCACTTCTGAAAAACCTTTCCAAGAAAACTGTAGGGTCTTGTCCAGGCAGTCTCCGAGAATCAGACATGATTGGAGAGATTAAAAAAAAAGCTGTCCAGTTAAGTGATGATGATGGAGGGAAACTTGTGACGTGGGGGCTGCGTTTACTTCTTTTTAATTTTTTAAAAATAATTTTCTTAGCCCGGTGTAATTAGCAAACAAAAGGGATAATACTTCCATGATAGTACAATAAGAATCTACACACATCACAGTGATTAGAATAAACTAAATATAAGGGGAGAAAGAGCTTAGAAAACAAGAAGAAATAAGATCCATATGATATCAATGTAAAATGTATTCAATCCTTAAACTTATTATTAAATCTAGACCATATAAAAATATATTATTCCACCCTCTCATTTTAGAATATCAAGGCATTTTTGACATTGATAAGAAACAAATCTCTTGGATCCCTTTCTTGACATCAGGAGTACAAATTTCCTTCTGTCTGTGTAAAATAATTATTTTTGCCGAGCTCCAAGCTTGATAAAGCCAAGTTTTTTTCAAATTCCATTGTGTCAGATTCTATAGTTGGGGAGTATAGTTCAACATCCCATGTACATCTTCAACTGCGGTCTTTGACCACTGTACTATTTTCCCCCAAACATATGTTGACATACAGTATATGCTATATAACATGAATGAAGTGAACATATAAATTAGAAAGCCTTCAAACTTCTTCCAGAGTTATGCATCTCATACCAGAGATGCATAAAAAGAAGAGAATTCCTGTCTTCAGGTTGCAACTTACTTACTTACTTACTTACTTACTTACTTACTTACTTACTTACTTACTTACTTATCAAGTTTATAAAGCCACCCATCTCACAAATGTGACTCTGGGCAGCATACAATAAAACAAACAATTAAAACAGTCTTAAATAACCATTAAAAACAATTTAACCTAAGTATAAACAAGACCACGGGAGAATGCGTCCGAGTCTCACACATATTACAGCTTAACACGCAATGCAAGAGGAAAAATGGATGGGGAGGGAAGAGGAACGGAAAGAGCAGATTTGGGGCAGCAACGCCTTCTTCTGTTGATGAGTAGGGAGAGGCTGTCTTGCCCTTTGATATTCTTGATATACCCCCCCTTTTTTTTATCCTGTTTGCTTTGACATTCTCTTTGATCAAGTGCCGCCGCCGAAGATGGTGTGGGCTCCCTGCAATGTAGCTATCCCAGGGCTGTTGACATTTGGAGCTTGAGTGTTAATCGTGACCGGACGGGGCACAGGAAAGCAAATCACCCTACAGTGCTCCCACCTGGCTGATGATGGGGCTCAGTTGATCTCCCTTTGTCAGAATGATCTTCCTGGAAGACGTGGAGTAAAAACATCCTAATTTCTCGAGGGGAATCAGCAACCAGCCTATGCCTCCCTTCTGCTCAGGGCAATCAAAAATGAAGGGCAAAATCTGTAGGTGTGCATATTTCCAGCAAAAAAAAAATGTTTTCTGCTGTGTTGGATCACTAGTTCATTTTGCCCACTGCTGTGATGCAATCGGGACTCTTGGGAATTCACCTAGGAGTTTTTTTGACCCCTGCCTAAGGATCCAGGGGTTCGGCCAGAGCATCTCTGCCACCGGAGCAGCTACTGCCCCTCCCAATATCCAGCTGAAATAGAATGAATCATAAAAGTGGCCATGAAAAAGCAGTAAAGGCATGTAAGAAATCCCCACTTCTCAGTCAAGCCTACAGCCCTGGAAATCTCCCATCCACCGATTAACCAGGTTCGGCCCTGTTTAGCTTCTGTGCCCCGATGAGGTTGGCTGCACTTGCTCTTAACAGGGTCCTAATTTCCCTACCTCCCCTTCCTCTTCTTTTCAGGTCTTGCCTCCTGATTTGGAAGGTCTGGAAGGCTTACAGGGAATAGATAACCACGTCACTGCCACTCAGGACATCTCTCGTCTTTCAAGCATCCAGGTAAAGGAGAACTCCTCTTCCTCCTCCTCCCCCCCTTCCCCTTCCCCTCCTCCTCCTCCTCCTTCTCTTCCTTCTCCTCCTCCTCTTTCTTCCCCTTCCCCTTCTCCTTCCCCTTCTCCTTCTGATAGTCAGTCAATTCAAGGCAGCAAACATACCTAATACTTCTGCCATGTATTTTCCCTTCAACAGCAATAACGACAGTCCTGTGAGCTGGGCTGGGCTGGGCTGAGAGAGAGCAACTGGCCCAAAGTCAGCCAGCTGGCTTTCATGCTGTAGGGAGGACTAGAACTCACCATCTCCCAGTCTGGTTGAAATTTGGGTAGAGGTTGTCCTTGCTTGTTAATTGTGATTTTATTTCTGAAGTCATCCAAATTTAACAGCATCATAACATCCCCTACCTGGGCCCTGTGATTCTCATTGAAGGCCCTTCCTTGGTGGTCCTACTCAATGAGGCAGGTTGGGGAACTTCTGATGGTGGCACCTCTCTGTAGAATCCCCCCCCCCCGAGCCTCTTTTGAGTCTCCATTTGGTGCCCTTTTCGTTTTCTTAGGCCTTTTGAAGCCTCCTTTTCCTGTTTTCAGTGGTGTTTTTTTTCCCATTGGGTTTTCATTATGTAGCTGCTGCTTTTAGCTTTCTAGGCTGTTTTTCATCTTCTTTTTTCAGATTGCTTTATCTTTTCTGTAATGTTATATGTTTATGGTATGTTTCTACCGAGTTGTACGTCAGCAGGGAAGGACCTGTGGCCATTGAGCAGTCTAGAACTGGAGTTGTTGGGAGTTGGGCAGGATACAAATTTAAATCGTAGTAGTAGTAGTAGTAATAATAGAAACACAACAGAAAAAAAGAAAAATCCCATCATGTATCTATGGATCAATGCACAAAAGTACAAAAGCTACGGAGGGCTTTCTCTTGACTCTAAGGGCAACTTGTAGGGAGTTGAGTGTGGAGAAGAGTATTTGCTTTCTGCGCTGTATGCAGAAAGATTAAATTTCTAGCACTCCCATTAGAAGAATCAGATACCAAGTGATGAGAAGGATCTTTCAGTGTCTGAAATGCCTAAGATTCTGGCACCGGCCAGAGTCGGAGACCAGTATTATTCTGGCTGGTACATGTTGAAGTCTGGTCTGCATGGATTAGAAATAGGAAGTATCTTTGCAGTTTAACTGCCTTGTTTACTCTCTTCTCATAAAACCTTGTTTTTACGGCCCTTTGTTCTTGGGGAAGAATTTGATAAATGCATAGCTCTGCCATTTCCTGGTCTCGCTATCCCTTCCAGCTCTGGACATGGTAGGAACCATCCAAGGTATCTGGAGCAATGGAAAGTCCTTCCCTGCCTGTTGTCCAGGATTCTTTCAGCCTAGAAATCTCAGTGCCAAGTTTGTAGGGAGAAGGCCAGCCGCAAGTAACCCCCATCACCCTAGTCCGGTCTTTTTCAAACTTGGCGACTTGAAGATGTGTGGACTTCAACTCCCAGAATTCCCCAGCCAGCTTTGTAATCTCTCGGTAACTCTGGGAGTCAAAGTCCACACATCTTAAAGTCACCAAGGTTGGGAAACACTGCCCTACTCCAAAGATAGCCCATCTCTCCTGTTTTTGACACCACTTGTTTAATGGTTTCCCAGTTGGGGCAGATAAGTTGAATGAAGAGTTGCCATATATTGTCCCTCCTAAGAGGAAGACTCCTCTTCAGGGTTCCAGGCATCAAGCTGTGTTTCACCTCTTGACTTTTTTGCCTCTTCCCTGCTTCTTCCATGTTTCCTTTACAAGAAACCATCAGCGTTTCAAGAATGCTGAACATGCTTTGCCTGGTGGTGTGGACTGGCTTTGGGGCCTGGGGGTAAAGGAGGAATACCCCATGGGTGGTGTTGGTTGGGATTCCTACAAAATTAGCATCAGGAGTCAACGCCCTTATCTCACATTTGAACAGCTGCAATTGTGGGGCTACCCTTGAAGATAGTCTAGAAAACGGTTTCTCAACCTTGGCAACTTGAAGATGTATGGACTTCAACTCCCATACCTGGCTGAGGAATTCTGGGAGTTGAACTCCATCCATCTTCAAGTTGCCAGGGTTGAGAAACACTGGTCTAGAAGCTTCTGTTGATCTACTGCTCATTGGTTGGTTCAATGGGGCAGCTAGGTCTGATCCTAAAAGTGATCTCCTGAGCCCAGTTGAAGTTGATGACATCAGTCTATAAGTTCATAAATGGCTTAAGATTGAAAAAATGGCTTCCTTCAGTAATATCCAATCCCTGTAAGAAGATTAACTGGGGAGAGCCTGCTCAGGATCCACAGATCGGTATGACCTACAGAGCAGTAGCCAGGAACAGGGCCTTCTTGGTGGGAGCACCCCAATTCTGGAACTTTACCCCAAAGGAAATACAGATGTCACACCATCTCCCCCCACCCCCCACCCCACTGGCTGTCTTCTTTTAGACAACAACTGAAGATACGCCTGTTCTTTCAGACATTTGTCAGGAAGCAACTGTTCCAGGATCCGTTGTCTTTGAGATTGCTTATTATATAACTTCTATTCTTTAAAACAGATCTTACTTTAGAGAATGTTCCTTTTTAAAAGAATTGTTGGTTTATTGCTGATGGACTTATTTCAGACTGGTTTTATCCCTTTGTAAACCATTGTGGTTTACTGGAAGGAACCGTGCTGTAAAATTGCAGTGAGTAACAACAATAGTGCGTGGTGGTGGTGATAATGATGATGATAAAAAAATAACAGAATGAGGATATTTCCTGCTTGATTCTGAGGCTTTAGCACTCACCACCTGAGTCTGCTGTGAGGAATAATCATATTTCCAGTTACTTAATAGAAGTCAAGGCTTTTCAGCTATAGGTTTCCTGCTGCTCTGGGTTACTGTTCGGAGAAAAACAGTTACATCACATGCATCTCTTCTGACTTCCTATATTTTATTAAAAGTCTAAGAATGTCTTTTAAAGCCAGCAGGTACTGAGACAAAATTAATATTTTATAGAGAATCTGATTTAAATGGTGGCCCTCCCTTATCTCCACCTCTGATTTTGGGAGCCTCAGTAAGAGACTCCCCACCTCACCATTTTGCTACTCGCATGTCTGACATTTCTATTTTTTATTCCATTTCAGTCCCAAACTCAGGTAGAAGAGGAGGAGGAGGGTGATGACGACGAAACGGAGGAGCTGGGTCACACAGAGACATATGCTGATTACATCCCTTCCAAATGTGAGTGGGGCAAAATCCTGGCCGTCTCCTCATGCTGTTCCTGCTTAGGAATGAGCAGATCTGCTTCCCCAACTCTTTATTTATTAAACAAATTTATATAGCCACCCAATTCACACACAGTGACTCAGTAGTCCCAACTATTGGACTGCGGTTCCCAGAATTCTCAAGCAGCAAAGGCTTGGCAATTCTGGGAAGGGAAATTTAGTCCTCCTAGAGGGAACCAGTGGAAGGCTGGGGTAATATTGAGCCATTCAACTTCCTGACTCTGCAAATGCTTGTAGCCTCTGCTGTGTGGGTAGGAGAGGGTGGGGTAGGGCGAGTGAGTAGGAAATTCCCCAGAACTCCTTACAACCAAATTACTATTTCCCTCTCAGTAAATATGTAAACAATCCTGTTTACCACAAGTCCTTCTTGGGCTTCAACATTATAGTAACGTGACAAGGGACAGTGGGACCAGTGACCCAGATCATGACTTCCTGTCCAGGGGCTTTGTCCAAGGAGAGGCTAGATAGCATTTGACTGGGACGCTTCACTCTGGATTCCTATGTTGAACAGAGTTCGACTTGATGGCTGCGTGATTCTTTCCCAGCTGAAGGATTTGGTGATCCAGGGAAGCAGCTTTTGGGTCAACAAGAGGCCCCCATCTCATTCCACCCCACGGGATTGCCTTTGACTCGATCCACATGTTGGGCAAATTCCAAGTGTGGTTTGCATGAAGTTGACCTGCCATGTTGTGTGAAACCAACCATTATGGCTTGCAAGATGTGGGTTATAGCAAAGATGGGCAACCTATGAGGGTCGGAGGCAGCAAAATGGCCTCCGGATCTTCTGCAGACATCACTGGAAGTGGCAGGGCTGAAATTTTTGGACCCATTTTTTGAGGGAAGAGCCGGTTTAGGGTAGGAGTACCAGGCTTCTTGGAGCTATACTGTTGCTCACTTCCTCACCCTTCACGCGCGCACGCGTACACACACACACAGAATCTGGGAGTGCTAGGGGCCTTACGCTGCTCAGGCCTTACGTTGTGGACTAACAATGCTTAGTTTCTGCTTCGTATGGTGTGAATCCAACCAGTTGTGATTTATTCAGTAAGCCCCAGTTGAGCAAAGCCTGTCTTGCTGTAATGCTTGAACTAGGCTGTTGACTCAAAGGCTGCTGTGTGCCTGATTTGGGTGCTGTTCTTTCCTCCCTATATATTCCACACTTTCCTTGGTAAAGTCCTTTCTTTGCCAACACAGCCACTAAGGGTGATCTTCCCTATCTTGAAGGATGAGGGATTCTGGAGGGCTGAAATCTGAGGTCAAGACTTAGTAGACTTTCCCTGTCCAAAACAGCCCTGGGTGAGGTGAAAATTACTTTTTAATCCCTGGCTTCCTGCCTGGGTAAACTTCTGCCTGCTCCTGTCTTGGATCATTTTTTGTCTTCTGGCCGTGATGGAAGAGGCTATTGACCGCGGGGTTAGTGCCCTAGTGGTTAATGGGAAGCATTGATGGCACTTGGAGATCTGATGGCTCAGAACAGGGCAGTTAACAACAGCCAGAGACGATCTGTGATGGGAAGGCACAGGCAACTGTAGCCAGGGACCTGCTGTCTCCCACGTACCGGAACCAAAGAAAAATTATTTATTTATTTATTATTCACATTTCTGTCACCGCCCATCTCCCCCTAAAAGGGGGACTCTTTTAGGTATCATAAATACTGGGATAGTTTCCTTTAGGTATGAAATTAATTAGACTGCTGATTGCTTATAGCTTGTTCTATTTTACCCCTTTACTGGTTCCACAGGTACAGGTAGTCCTCGCTTAATAACCACAATTGGGACCTGAATTTCAGTTGCTAAGCGTAGCGGTCATTAAGCAAATCTGACCCGATTTTACAACCTTTTTTGCGGCGGTCATTAAGAGAATCACCGTGGGCATTAAGTGAACCACATGATCATTAAGTGAATCACGTGGTTCCCCACTGATTTTGCTTGCCAGAAGCTGACCAGGAAGGTTGAAAATGGTGATCACGTGACCATGGGATGCTGCAGCGGTCATAAATGTGAATTGGTTGCCAAGTGCCCAAATCATGATCATGTGACCGCAGGGACACGATGATGGTCGTACGTGTGAGGACCAGTTGCAAGTCAGTTTTTCCAGCACTGTTGTAAGTCCGAACTGTCAAAAAACAAATGGTTGTTAAGCAAGGACTACCTGTACTACATTTGGATCACATCGTTCTTACAAGTCACTCATAGCAACAAACGTGGTTGTCCTCCATCCCCTGCTGAATGAAACCTGGCTCAGGTGGGGCTTTAATCAGAGTGTTGGTTTGTTTTGGTCTAATATTGGTCTGATATGGCCTTTTATCCCTGCAGAGGACTTAAGTTTCTCCGAAGAAATTGAGTAACATTCCAACAGTTGACAGCTGTCTTTTTGCTTCAACCTACAGCAAAAATTGGGAAGCAGCACCCTGATCGAGTGGTAGAGACAAGCACTCTTTCCAGCGTCCCGCCTCCGAACATCACCTATGTCCTCTTTCTCCCGGATTCGATTGCTGAAAACGGGTTGCTCTCTGCACTGCAGTTGGAAGCTATAATTTATGCCTGCCAGGTACACATGAAGCAATTTTGGGCAGGTCTGATAAAATCTAGCAGTAGAAAGGAAGAATTGCCAGGAAAAACATGGCTAAGATGGGTAGCGAGCTTCAGAGTAGCTGAAAGTTGCTGTTGCATTCTCCCTGCGTGCCTGAGCAGAGGACAAAGGAAACCTGAACTACGATCTTGATAGTGATCAAATCACACCTCAACCAGAAAGTTACTAAGCAGTAGTAACTGATTCAGGGTGGAATCTTCTGGACAATTCCAGAATGTTCCATTCCCCCTCCAGAAAATTCCAAACTCCCTCTGGACCATGCCATTCAGGGGGAAATGCTTTGCTGGTTTTTAGAAGTAAACCCTTTGAACTGGAAGATGTTTGAGCTTGAGGAGTTCAGAGAGGGGTCCAGGGGGTCCAGTTCTGAAATAGGTTTGTTTTGCCCAGAACATTATGCTGGGGACACCTTGAAGCACTTCAGGTTTGGAGGATTTCCTCTCAGAAACCGCTATACCCCGAGAGTGGTATGACCCTGAGGAGGTTAGGCAGACCGGAGGGGAACACAACATTCTGGTGTTTTCTGGAATGTTCCAATCCAAATCAGTGAGACTGAATATCTCTGCTGCTTAGTAAATGTTGTGGTTGAGGTGGGATTTAACCACCATCTTCCTGGAGATCATGCTCAGTTTTCTCTTTTCTCTGCTAGGAATCATGCGGTCAGTGGAAACTTCGGCCCTATAATAATAATAATTGTGGAGATTTTTTTTCTAGTAGAGATAGCTAGGTTGGAGGGACCCAAAACAGAACATCTTAGACAACGGTTCCCAGAAGATGCAATTCCCTTGCAGGGTGGGCTGACTCCTTCGTTTGCTGGTTTTAGAGCAGCGTTAAAGGCTGTTTGATCCCCCTGGACTTTTAAATCTGCGATATTGGTCAACTACTCTAGTTCTATGTGTACAAAACAATTTTTATTGTGTGATTTGTTCCCCAGATGTAGTGGTAAGTGAGAAAGATCTTGAGAGATGCTGCCTAGGGAATGATCAGATAACAGTTGAGCACGCAGCTGCATAATGAGCGGAGAAAGAGGCTCAGAAGGGACCCTCCCTAGTTTCTCGGGCTGTAAAGGAGATGGCGGGAGATTTGTACTTTCAAACTTGCAAGATTCTGTCATTTTTTTGTTTTTTTTTAATCACGTGGCATAGCAGTTTAGTGTTCATGCTGCTTTTTTCTTGCTGGGAAATCCTTGTGAGGTCCAGCTGCCGGATGTGTGGACTGTTCACGTTGCCCGGGGTGCACCACAAGGAGGCTGGTCTACATTGCACCGAGTTGGGCTGAGAGGGAGGGACTGGCCCAAGGCCGCCCAGCCGGCTTTCATGCCTAAGGCGGGACTAGAACTCTCCTACCACGCCTGATTGGCTCTTGGGCTGAGAGAGAGGGACCGGCCCAAGGTCACCCAGCCAGCTTTCATGCCTGGGGCGGGACTAGAACTCTCCTACCACACCTGATTGGCTCTTGGGCTGAGAGAGAGTGACCAGCCCAAGGTCACCCAGCCGGCTTTCATGCCTAAGGCGGGACTAGAACTCTCCTACCATGCCTGAATGGCTCTTGGGCTGAGAGAGAGTGACCAGCCCAAGGTCACCCAGCCGGCTTTCATGCCTAAGGCGGGACTAGAACTCTCCTACCACGCCTGATTGGCTCTTGGGCTGAGAGAGAGTGACCAGCCCAAGGTCACCCAGCCGGCTTTCGTGCCTAAGGCGGGACTAGAACTCACAGCCTCCTGGTTTCTAGCCCAGCGCCTTCACCACTAGACCAAACTGGCTCTCATTCTGACAATGTAGCCTTACAATAAAGTAGAATTAGACCTGGGAAGGCTGACACCATGTTTCTTGATTTGGCAACGAGTTTTTAATTGATATTTTTACTATATCTTGTCCTAGGCACTGATAGCCAGAGGCTGTTCCTATTTTTAGTAAATCTCTCTCTTTCACGCATGTAAGAACACTCAGCCCTCTCTTCCAGGGATTAGCAATCCCGTTTAGTGCCTCTTCACTTGATTCATCCACTTGATTCCTTTCTGCTGGGTTTTCAGGAACACGAAAGCTTACTGCCAAATGGGCAGAGAGCCGGCTTCCTGATTGGAGACGGCGCTGGCGTAGGAAAAGGGCGGACTGTGGCAGGGATCATCTATGAAAATTATCTGAAGGGAAGGAAAAAAGCTCTCTGGTGAGTGATCCTATCTCTGTGTTCTGTTTTAAAGCTCTCCTACGTTGAATTTAAATCTCTCTGCGGGGCTCTGTCCTTCTTTCCCACCGTAGAGGTTCCTCAAGGCTACATCCCAACTATGTTCAGGAAACAGGGCAAGGAATTTGAGTAGCCCTTCTGTGATAATATATACTGTAACTTAGATAGATACATTAGATGGATGGATAGATGGATGGATGGATGGATGGATGGATGGATCGATGGATGGATGGGTGGATGGATGGATGGATGGGTGGATGGATGGATGGGTGGATGGATGGATGGATGGATGGATAGGCAGGCAGGCAGGCAGGCAGGCAGGCAGGCAGGCTGAATATGATTATCTATCAACCTCTTGTCTGGATACTGCAAAGTGCTCTACATGGGGCTTTCAAGGGTTCTTGGCTTTTGAGTTGGGGAGGATTACTCTAAACAGGGGTGTTAAACCTACCAGAGGTGCAATTTATTTATTTCATTGTTTGTTCATTAAAGAAATTTATATGGCCGCCCAAGTCACACACGGTGACTCCGGGTGGCTTACAGAAATAAAACCCCCAATACAAAACCCACTACACCCCCACCCCCTGGCGGCAACAATACATTCAAACAAACCACTTGATGGGCTCTGCAGGATCCCCAGGCCTGCTGGCAAAACCACATCTTCAGGGCCTTTCGGAAGAGTATTAAGGTGGGGGCCAGTCTTATCTCTGCAGGGATGATGTTCTTCAGGGAGGGAGCCACCACGGAGAAGGCCCTTCTTCTCGGTCCCACTAGATCAGGGGTTCTCAACTGGGGTTCCATGGCACCCTTCAGTTCCATGAGAGGTCACTAGGGGTTCCCTGGGAGATCACGATTCGTTTAAAAAATTATTTCCAATTTGGGCCACTTCACATTAGAGAGGTAAGTTTCATTCTTTATTTTCAGTTTAAGAACAGTATTAGTGCATCTAGACAGGCCTACCCATGAAACAAATAGAATAATTTTGTAACGTCTGGGCTGTATTTGAGCCTGAATGTGCAGGGGTTCCCCGAGGCCTGGGAAATATTTCAAAGGTTCCTCCAGGGTCAAAAGATTGAGAAAGGCCCCACTAGATGTTCCTCCCTAACTGAAGGGACCCACAACACACCCTGCCTCCCTGCTCTGGTGGGCCGGGTGGCTGTCACTGGAGAAAGGCAGTCCTGCAGATAAGCTGGCCCCAACCCACGTAGGGCTTTAAAGGTGATAACCAAGACCTTGAATTGGACCCAGAAGCAGCTCGGCAACCAGTGCAGCTCCTGCGAGAGAGGTGACATGTGGGAAAATCTAGACTTGCACAAAACCACGCAGGTTGCCGCATTTTGAGCCAGCTGAAGCTTCCGGATACCTTCATAATTTAGTTTAAAATCCAAAAGAGACTCGCTTTGCCCCCACCAGTTAGTTAGTTAGTTTATTTAAAGACTTTCTATGGCCCCCCAGCTTGAACAGTGCAGTGCTAGGCAGCTCACAAGAAACAGCCAACCTCAAGCAACAATCAACAGTCGCCGTAATAATCACTCATTTGCAACCAGACTCACATTCCTGCACGTGCTTCTGACACTTAGAACCCCTCTGGAGCTGCGATGTCAAATGACTGACTGGCGTGATTTCCTGTTAGAGCCTGCTGGAAAACCAAAGCAATAAGAGGCATTAAACTTTCAGATAAGCACTGCGTGCACCCAAAGCTGGAAAAAGGGGTCAGGAACCTCTGCCAGTTGGTTCTCCCACTTCTGTAATGTCCCAGCAGCCTCCAGTGGCTGAAATTAAGTTTTCAAAAGAGGGTCTCCAAGCATAAGAAGGTTGCCTCCCTGTGGAACAGACTGTTCTACTTGATGGGCCAGTAGGGTTGACTTTCTGTATAAGCCTCTCCCCCTGTTCTTTTTGTCTCTCCCCCCGCCTCCCTTCAGGTTCAGTGTCTCTAATGATCTGAAGTATGATGCCGAGAGGGACCTGAAGGATATCGATGCACCTAACCTTCCAGTTCATGCTTTAAACAAGGTACAGAGTTTATTTTGCCTCCTTTCTGTTCCCCCCCCACCCCATGGAAAAAGCTGACCGGGGAGGCTGAGACTTTGCAGAGGGCATTCTGCATTTACCTATCTTTATTCCTGTTACTTGTTTATGGGGACATGGATGGATTTATTTTGGGAAATTTAGGTAATCATGGGTTCTTTTTACTGTGGATGTTTTACTTGTGTTTTGATGCTGTTGCAAGCCTCTGTGAATCTGACAGAGTGGATGGCATACAAATATACTTATTGAGAGAGAGAAAAAAGTGGGTTTCCTTCCTTCCTTCCTTCCTTCCTTCCTTCCTGCCTGCCTGCCTGCCTGCCTGCCTGCCTGCCTGCCTGCCTGCCTGCCTTCCTGCCTTCAAGTCATCTTGACTCCTGGTGACTGCCTGGACAAGGCCCTGCAGTTTTCTTGGCAAGATTTTTGGAAGTGGTTTTCCCTTGCCTCCTCCTTCCTAGGCCTGAAAGGGAGTTACTGGCCCAAAGTCACCCAGCTGGCTTCATGTCTAAGGCAGGACTAGAATTCACAGTCTCCCAGTTTCTAGCCTGGTGCCCTAACCACTACAAAAAACTGGTTCTTCTGTATATGCATGTGTATATACACAGTATGTATATGTATACAGGTGGTCCTTGTTTAACGACCAATTATGACTGGTCCTCAAAGTTGTGGCCATTGCAGCATCCCCAGGGTCATATATTGCCATTTGCAGCCTTCACTGCTGGCTTCCTACAAGCAAAATCAATGGGGAAGCCAGCAGGAAGTCGCAAATGGCAACCACGTGACATCCTCGCTTAACAATCTGCAGTGATTCGCTTAATAATGGCAACAGGGAGTGCCAGAGTTGCCGTTGCTAAGCGGCGCAGTCATGTGATGTCGTGCTTTATGACTGCATCACTTAGCGATGGAAATTCCCGTCCCAGTTACCATTGTTAAGTGATAGATATATAGACACACACACACACACACACTCATTGACTACCTGTTCTGCCTCTCCTAAGGGTCACTTCCTGTCATCTTCAGATCAAAGGATCCGAGAGCGGCTGAGGAAATGACCCTCTGCACCTCAGAATTCAGAGAACATTGCTTTGTTCTCTGGATGTGACTTGGGGTCAGTAATGGTCAGTGAGAATAATCTTGGGAGACAGATGGAGGAGGGCCTGGACAATAGTTAGACAAGAGATATCTCAGCCCACAGAAGGGATGGGGACGTGGGAAGCATCTCAGAAGGGAAATGGTTTTCTAGAGAGTAAGTTAAGGAGGGGAGAAGGGCTTTCAGACTTGCAAGTTTCTGTTACTGTCATCAGTAAAGGTAATGTTAGTCCTCATGGTTTTGGTTTCCTGGCTCGAAGGGCTGACTGGGCCTGACTCAGGATAAAGCCGTCCCCAGCTTAACTGTAGCTGAGGGACTGAGCCACTTGCTTTTCCTGTAGGCTCTTGCTTTGCCTGGGCATCTTGAATTGCAAAACAACCAGCAGATGATGGGAAGGCTCTTTGCTAGATCTCAGAATGGTCTGGACAGTTAGGAATGGCTGCGGGCAACGAGAGAGTCCAAGCACCTGACTATGAAGAGGAAAGATCTAAATGTTCATTTTTGCAGAAGTTAACCCAGACTGAATCACCAACGCCCCTTCATTAAATATGTGATCTGTGACTCACTCCCGAAGGAACTCTTTTTAATTAGAAATATTGCCACTGGGGGAAAAAAACCCTTACCTCTCTGTTTCGTTTTTTTTCCCTCTCTTCCTGCTATAGATTAAATACGGTGACACAGCTACCTCGGAAGGGATTTTATTTGCCACTTACTCCGCCTTGATCGGTGAAAGCCAAGCGGGCGGGCAGCACAGGACCAGGTTGAAACAGATTCTGGATTGGTGCAAGGAGGATTTTGATGGTGTTGTATCCTAAGAGAAATAAACCAGGGAGTCTCTGTGGCTTTGGTTAATTCACTTGGGGCTTCCTTTTGGCTTGCAGCCTTTGTAATCGCCCTACGGCAGAGCGTGAATTCAAATTCTTTCCGATTGTTGCAGAATCTGGCCCGTTTGCTTTTCACAGAGAAGTAAATTCAGTCCCCCTTGATCCAGATGCGTGCTCTGCTTTGGGGGCAAACTCCAAATAACCGAAAACAAGAGCTAAGTTTCCACTCAACTAACGTTATGATCAGTTTGGGTCAGCCCTAGCTCAGTGTGCGAATCTGGTCACGGTGTTCTCTAAATCACAATGTGTGACTTACCATCTTGTGCAAAGCTGGCCATGATGGCTTGCTCAGCAAACCACGGTTAAAACAATCCAGGTTTGCATGACGTATAACTCCAGTAGTCTTACCTCTCCTCCAGAGAGAGCGAGCTCAGAATGGGAAGCGTGAGCGGGTGAGGTGGAAAGAAAGCCGTTTGAGATTTGTTTCGCTTGTGTTCTTGTTTCCAAATTTAATTGCTGGATTTATCAATTGCTTTAACTTTTCCTGCAGCCCTGCAACTGAGGATATTTTTCTCCCTCCCCAACCCAGATAGGGCTATTCCACATGTATAACAAACGGGCAGGTCTTCAATTGTACTCTTGTGGCTGCCATCTTGACTTTTTTGACCACGCCCTGCAGACACCACCCCTGCCCATGGCCCTGATTTACTTCCCTCCCAAGTGCCTTCAGAACTTGTTTCCCTTTGTCGCACCTGCGGCCCTCTGCCTGCCAGGATCCCTCCCCCTTCTTTAATTGTCCTCTCCTTAACGAGCCTCCGCTTCCAGATTGTGTTTGACGAATGCCACAAAGCCAAAAATGCCAGCTCTACCAAGATGGGCAAAGCAGTATTGGACCTGCAGAACAAGCTGCCTCTCGCGAGGGTCGTCTATGCCAGTGCCACAGGTGAGAGATGGGTGTGGGCTTGGAGCACATAAGCAGGGAGAAGTCTGTCAGGCACAGCATCCTCTGGAGCCCTTGGTGCCCTCTGAGCTTGGTTGCTGGCTTGCCGTCGTTTCATTACCCAACCAGGTAACATCGTCAGTGCCGGATGGTGTTCGCTAGTTCAATAGCCGTGAAAAATGGTGTATCTGCTGGGGGAAGGGGAATAAATTGGCAGATGGAATGCACTTTCTATACCAGTGTTTCTCAACCTTGGCAACTTTAAGATGTGTGGACTTCAACTCCCAGAATTCCCCAGCCAGCTATGAATTCTGGGAGATGAAGTCCACACATCTTAAAGTTGCCAAGGTTGAGAAACACTGCTCTGTACAAAGAGCATATCTGGCTGGCACTGATGATGTTACTTAGTTGGGTAATGAAACGTCTGCAAGCCAACGACCAAGCTCAGAGGGCACCAAGGACCCCACAGTTCAACCCTGAGCTACAGAAATTCTCTTCTGTTGGAACTGCATCCTCTGTCTGGTGAGCTCCAAATCAGGACACGTTGGCAGTTGGGGGTAGACTGTCTCTGGACTTCGAAGCGCCATTCCTAATTAGCAGGGCAACAGGAACCAGCTGGACAAGACCAGCCTCATCCAGCATTTTGCTTCTGGATGAGCTTCCTATATAACACGCCTTTCTTTTTTCCCAGCTTCTTGTAGCCAGGCTAGCTCTGAACGTCAGCTTCTGGGGAGGGAAAGGACGTTGTCTTTAAATTTCCCAGAAAGTGGGACACATTTCCCTATTCCTGGCCATAGGGGGGTAGTTGGCTCTAAAAATGAAAAGACAAAGACAAAATGAGAGAATGGAAAATGGACACAAGGTGTAACCTGAAGTTAGCAGGGAGTAGGTAGAGAGGTAAAAGAGATAGAATAGAGCAGTGTTTCTCAATCTCAGCAACTTTTTGTGGACTTCCAACTCCCAGAATTCCCCAGCCAGCATGGGTGTAGGTAGAATAGACAGACGAGATCAGAATTCTGGGACTTGAAGTCTACACATCTTTAAGTTGCTGAGATTGAAAAATACTGGGACGGACGGACGGACAGACAGACATCCATCGAAACGATGCATGTAACAATTCCTTCTCCCATCAAACCCAATGGAGTTTCTTCCTCTGTGGCAGGTGCCTCCGAGCCAAAGAATATGATTTACATGAGTCGGCTGGGGATATGGGGAGAAGGCACTCCCTTCCGGTCCTTTGAAGAATTCCTCCACGCCATTGAAAAGAGGTACAGGTCCACCTGGTTTTCATAGAGCCCCAGAGTTGTTGTTGTTGTTGTTGTTGTTGTTATTCAAATTTTGCTACCGCTCATCTCCCCCAAAAGAGGGCCTCTGGGCGGTTTACAACAAACTTAAGACTACAATAATAAACAACCAAGATCTTATAAAAACAATTTACAAATATAAAGTACAATATAAATAAGTATAAAATCCAAGAGGTTAAACATTCTGATCAGGTGGGAGGGGGTCTGAGGCATGAGCCGACCCCATGAATGGTCGCCCACCTTCCCGCCCCACGCGAGATGGCAGAACCAGGTTTTCAGGGCCCTCCTGAAGGTCGGAAGTGAGGGCGCCTGCCTCACCTCTGGGGGCAAGGTGTTCCAAAGTTGGAAGGGATCATCGAGTCCAACCCCTGTTCAGTGCAGGGTCTCCTGGAGTATCTCTGGCAGATGACCATCCATCCTCTGTTTCAAGACCTCTAGGGAAGGAGAACTCTCTGGTTCATGGGGCGGCCTGCTCCACTGACCAGCAGTTCCTCCTGATGTCTCCTCCTCTGTAGTCTTACTCTGCTGATTCTGGTCCTGCCCTCTGGGGCAATAAAAATAAATCCATTACATCTTCCGTGTGACAATTCTTTAGATATTTGAAGACTGCTCTTTCTAGGCTAAACATATACCCGATAGGCTCGGGTTCTGGAGCCTTCACCATCTTGGTAGCCGCCTTCTAAACCTGCTCCAATTGGCCACTGTACCTTTTGGAACCCAGAGTGGACACAGTATTCTGGGCTGGATCTGACCAGGACAAACAGTTTCTTGCCATGATCTGGATTCTGTGATAGAATTTGCCTTTTTAACAGCTGCATTGCACTGCTGATTCATGTTTAATCAGTGGTTGATAAGGACGTCCAGGTTCTTTTCATATACACTGTTGCCAAGCCAGGTCTACCCCATCCAATGCTTACACTTTCCGTTTCTCCTATCCAGATGCAGAACTTTACATTTCTCCCTGTTAAATTCCATCCCATGCCAGCCCATGGCTGAAGCCTGTCCAGATCTTTCTGAATCTTCTCTCTCCCCTCTAAATTATTAGCCCTCTTTCCCGGCATCCTACTTTTTGTCTCTTCCTATCCCAAGGCCTTAGGACAGAGGGCCCGCAGCGTTTTCTCTTCCTGAAAGTTTTCAGGCGGCCCCTTGATGTCGGAAGCATCAGAAGTTGCCTTCTTTTGAGGAGCACTGCTTGTCATCCCTTCAAGGGCCCCCAGGCAATGAACAGCCAGCCCCCCCAACTTTTCCTCCAGAGCTTTGAGTGACACTTCTATATTGCCCCAAAAGTTGTCACTGCATTGTAATGTTGGGGAAACTTCTTTTTAAGTAGCTGCACTGAATTTTATTGACATTTCAATCAAATCCAATACAGTGCCTCTCCTTGCCCCGTCGATTTTTGGAACATCCAAAACGACATTGTGCAGTCCAGCTATATCCCCATATTTTGGATTCCTGGCAGAGAAGAAAAATATTTCTTATAACTTCTTGATTTAACTGGAGGTGCCTCGAGTTGAACCTGGGGCCTTCTGTGTGCAAAGAAGGCCAACAACATCTTGAGGGGCATCAAGAGGAGCAGAGGGTCCTGATCGTGGGAAATTACTATCCTGCTCTACTCTCCAAGCCTCGCTTGGAGTATTGCATTCAGTTCTGCTCACCCCAGTTTAAAAAGGACAGTGATAAGCCAGACCAAGTTCAGAGAAGATGGTGAAAGGACTGGAAACCAAGTCCTACAAGGATTGGTGAAAAGCCCAAGGTATGTTTAGCTTGTAGAAGAGAAGGTTGAGAGGGAATATGTTAGCTGCCTTCAAATGTTTGAAGGGCAGCCCCATCGCAGAGTGTTTGGAGTTATTCTCACTTGGTCCGGAGGGGAAGACTAGAACTAATGGGATGAGATTTCTTTTTTTATATACAGTATATGTAATTTTTATTAAACTTTTTTAAAAAGAAGATTAAAAACTAATACCAACTAATACAAAGTAAAAAAAGAAAAGAGAAAAAGAAATCAGAGAGAAACCAAAAAGTGCAAGAAAAGAAAAGAAAAAGGTAAAGAAAAATAGAAAGAAAAGAAAAGGACACGGAGCAGTGGCTTCCAATATTCTTCACAGTAGTTATTTTAACCTCTCTCTTTAAAGTTACATCATAATGCTCTTCTTTCTATAATCTATGCTGTCTAATACTCAAAACCATAAATCACAAGTTCATTTTTTTCATTTTAACGCAAAAAGTCCATAAGGGGTTTCCAGTCACCAATAAATATAGACAGGGTCTTTTCTCTAATCAAAGAAGTTAGTAATGGGATGAAATTTCAAGGTTGTAGATACAGATTAGACCTTAGGAAGAACTTCTTTTCAAGAAGAGCTGACAATCAGTGGACTAGGTCACTGCATGGAATGGTGTCTTCCCTTTCACTGGAGGTTTTCAAACAAAGGCTGGACGATAATCTGTTGGGGATGGTGTAGTCTGTAGGGGGTTGGACTTGATGACCTCTTAGGTCCCTTCCAACTCTATGGTTCTATATCGTTCCATATTTGCCTGGTTCTTCATTTCTTTCTGGTTACAAGCTCTCTTCTTTATCAATAAAGAATAGTGTTTGAATGCTAAAACGGACCCAAACTGTCTTGTCAACCTGCAGCTCCTTAGGAGGATTTTCCACCTACCACTTATCTCCACCAACCTTTTATCAGGCTGCAAAAGCTGTTGCAGTTGTTTGTTTGACCTTAGGTAAAGGTAAAGGTTTCCCTTGACATTAAGTCCAGTCGTGTCCGACTCTAGGGGGCGGTGCTCATCTCTGTTTCAAAGCCGAAGAGCCGGCGTTTGTCCGAAGACACTTCCTCTGTGGTCATGTGGCCGGCATGACTACACGGAACGCCGTTACCTTCCCGCCGAAGCGGTACCTATTAATCGACTCACATTGGCATGTTTTCGAACTGCTAGGTCGGCAGGAGCTGGGACTAGCAACGGGAGCTCCCCCCGTCACACGGATTCGAACCGCCGACCTTCCGATCAGCAAGCTCAGCAGCTCAGCGGTTTAACCCGCAGTGCCATCGCGTCCCATTTGACCTTACCTTGGCTTAATCTGTTTGATTTGTTTGTTGCCTTTGAGGTTTTCTTCCAACATACTGAGTGATGTATTTTTCTAACACTGACATCCCTTTCTTTCTCAAGGCTCTGCTTGTCCTGTTTATTCCGGTTTGATAATTTTCTGATAGGAAAAAAAAAGGACTTATAAATATTTGGAAATAAATGAATAAATTTGAAATGAAATGAAATGAAATGAAAATCTTCTTGTGGTGAATGGAAACACCGCAGTTCCAAAGGTCATCTCTGTCTCTGGTCCTCCTCCACAGAGGTGTTGGAGCGATGGAAATTGTTGCTATGGATATGAAAGTGAATGGGATGTACATTGCTCGGCAGCTCAGCTTTTCTGGAGTCACTTTCCGGATAGAAGAAATCCCTCTGGATGCAACATATAAGCATGTGTACAACAAGGCAGCCAAGCTGGTAAGCTTTTGTGCTTTTTGGCTCTCTGGTATAGCTGGGCTCACTTGCTTGAGCCGCCTGCAATCTAGGTCATGCAGTTGACGTGTGATGGGCTGATTTATATGGGGTAAAACAGAAACATGGGAATGAACATTACGAAGGCCTAGCTCTCTGGAGAAGTCCATAATGCTGGGAAAGGAAAGGAAAGAGAAGAAGAGGACAGCCAGCAGCCAGGGGGAGGGACTCAGTTACATTGGCAATGGGTGCACTGTTGGGAGACTTGAAATAACAGCTTAGGGATAGATTGTCAAGGAGAAAATCTATCCAGGTGGTTGCTAGGAGTCAAAAACAACTTGATGGCACATAATCAATCGAAAACCTAAACATCTGATTTCTACCGAGTCAGACTTCTCCATCTAGCCCAGGGATAGGGGAACCCAGATATTGGTAAACAACAGCAACCAGCAATATAGCCAACGTCAGTAATTGGGCATGCTGGGAGTTGTAGTTCTACAGGTTTCTCAGGCAATGTCTTCCTGGTTCTTGGGCATAAAAGGGACTTCTCCCCTCCTGCTGCTCAAAATGGTGATGCTGGACTAGGTTGCATGTTGTTGTAGTTCAAGCTGCAGGCAGGTGGGATGGCTTCAGAATTACAATTATCTCCCTATTTCCATGCAAAGAAACTTGAGATGTACAATATTGCAGTTTTTCAGCAGCTCACACTATACTGTGCAGAGCGTTCTGGCACTGCTGTTCTGGCTCATAGGGTTGCCCAAAACCTCCGGCCTTGCTTACTTTCCTGTTTCCTCTTGAGCACTTGCAGAAGACCATTTTCTCCTCTTTTCTCAAAATTCCTCTGTCTCGCTACAAGCAGCAAAGCTGCTGCTCTAGCTGGCGTGGAAAAGAAGATCTTCTCTGAGAGCCCAGGATGGATCCCCTCAACACCTCTTGGTTCCCTACTTGGGGTTTTGGGACAGTGTGGTGTAGTGGTTAGACAAGGAGCAGGGAGATCTGGGTCCAAGTCCCACCTTAGCCACACAAACTCCCTGAGGAACTTCGGGCCAGTCCCTCCCTCTCAGCCCAGAGCCAATCAAGCATGGTAGGAAAGGGGCTGGATTAGGAGGGGGGAGACCCGGGTTCTCATCCATCTTCAGCCACAGAAGCTCATTGGCTGTCTCTGGGCCAGTCCCTCCCTCTCAGCCCAAGAGTCAATCAGGTGTGGTGGGGAAGGGGCTGGACTAGGAGGGGGGAGACCCGGGTTCTCATCCATCTTCAGCCACAGAAGCTCATTGGCTGTCTCTGGGCCAGTCCCTCCCTCTCAGCCCAAGAGTCAATCAGGTGTGGTGGGGAAGGGGCTGGACTAGGAGGGGGGAGACCCGGGTTCTCATCCATCTTCAGCCACAGAAGCTCATTGGCTGTCTCTGGGCCAGTCCCTCCCTCTCAGCCCAAGAGCCAGTCAGGTTTAGTGGGGAAGGGGCTGGACTAGGATGGTGGGGGGAGACCCAGGTTCTAGTCCCCACTCAGCCACAGCAGCTCATTGGATAGCTTTGGGCCAGTCCTTATCTAAGCCCAATCTTTCTCACAGGGTTAGCTCACACCAAATAAAATATTGAAATGCTACTGTTCCTGCTAAATAAAACCCTCCTTTCTTCCTGTCGGCAGTGGGCAGAAGCCCTGGTGGTTTTCCAAAAAGCTGCAGACCTCATTGGCCTGGAGTCTCGGAAGTCTCTGTGGGGACAGTTCTGGGGCGCTCACCAGCGCTTCTTCAAGTACCTCTGCATTGCTGCAAAAGTCCGGCGTCTGGTGGAGCTGGCCAAGGAGGAGCTCAGTAAGGACAAGGTGAGGAAGAAGAGGGTTTATCTGAAGTCTGTCCCTACCATTATCTGTGCCTCTGATAATTCATGAAAGGCCCTGGCAATTCTAAGGATTATTATTTCAGTTTTATTCTGTTACCATAAGTTGGTTTTTGGATGATACACTGCCATCGGTCAGTGTGGAGTGTGGCAGCTTATAAATAAAACCAATAAGTTTTTTGGGTCTACCCCCAAATAAACAAACAAACAAAATGAATTTATTTGATTTATACACCCAGATACTTGTAAACAGCAACAAGAGCTATCCCTGTGTTCTGTTTCCTCCTTTGAAGGGCTGTGGGAAGATTAACATTTATTCCTTTGTTTGTTTGTTTGATTTATACACTCAGATACTGGTCAACAACAACAACCCACAATGCAGCCAGTAATTTGGAATGCTGGGAGTTGTAGTTTTACAACTTACCTCCATCCTTGGTTTTTCTGTTGAAGGAACGGGGTGGCATGGCTATGGAAAAAATTTAGAGGACTGGAATTCTCCACTTCCATAAACTGATGCTGCTAATTCCTAAGCGTGTATTTTCTGTATTATTGAACCAATCAACCCAGAGTTCTCACCAAAGGGGGCACAAATGGACCAGGCTCAAATTGTCCTACTTCAGACACATGATGCAAAGACCTCCTTCTCTGGAAAAGGCTCTGATGCTGGGAAAGGTGGAAGGAAAGAGGAGAGGAGGAGGACCTGCAGTGATGTGGAGGGACTCAGTTACAGGGGTGATGGGGACACCCTTGGAAGACCTGAAAGACCAGGTTGGAGGTGGATCATTCTGGAGAAAGTCTGTGTGATCACTGACTTCATAGCACATAATCAATCAATCAATCAAAGAGTGTAAGGATACTGAATGTGCTATGTATGATACTCATGCCAGTAGAAGAGCATTTACAGGCACATCAGCACGGGCACTACGCATTTCATTATCATTACCCAGTTGTTTAATGCAGCCTTTCTCCACCTTTTGACCCTGGAGGAACCCTTGAAATATTTTCCAGGCCTCGGGGAACCCCTGCACATTCAGGCTCCAATACAGGCCAGGAGCTACAAAATTATTCTATTCGTTGCATGGGTAGGCCTGTCTAGATGCATTAACAGTGTTCTTAAATTAAAAATAAAGAATGAAACTTACCTCTTTAATGGGAAGTGGCCAGAATTGGAAATAATTTTTTAAATAAATCATGATCTCCCAGGGAACCTGTAGTGATCTCTCATGGAACCTTAGGGGTCCATGGAACCCTGGTTGGGAAACCCTGGTTTAATGTGAAAAACTGGCTTCTGTTTCAAATGACCAGTTTTACTGAGCTGCTCCTGGTTTTCAGCTGTATCTTAGCCATCTCCTTCCCTCCTTGTTTGCTTTGTTGGATATTGTTACTGGACTTTTGTAAAGATTTAGTTTGGAAGCTGCTTGGAGGGGAGTCTTACCTCGAAACAGTGAATCGTTGCAATGGTCCCATGACGTTCTTGTATTTTTCATGGAGGGGTCCTTCCTTTGGTCTGAGGCAGCTCCAGGAAAAAGGATCAGAGAGCAGCTGCTGGGGAAAACCGACGCTGTCTCTGGTCAGAGAGAGGTGCTGTAAGCCAGGGCAGGCTGTGCTAAGCTAGGCAAAAACGAAGGGTAGCATCGGATTCTCCCATGCTTTTGCCCCAAAAGATGCGTTTTTGTGGAGTCCTTCATGGTCTTTGTGCTTGGTTGTTTGCTTGCAAATGGCTCATTACCCAAGTAGGTAACGTCATCAGTGCAAGTTACACATTTTTACACCACATAGAGCAGCCACCGCCACCTCCTCTTCCTCCTCCTCCTCCTCCTCTTCCTCCTCCTCCTCCTCCTCCTCCTCTTCCTCTTCCTCTTCCTCCTCCTCCTCCTCCTCCTCCTCCTCCTCCTCCTCCTTCTCTTCTTCTTCCTCCTCCTCCTTTCAGTTCCCATGTTTTATCAGCCAGGCTGCTACCCAACTTGATTTTTATCGTTTTGCACACGCTTGGCATCTTTGGTCTCATTTGTGCCCAACTTGCCTTCCACAGTGCGTGGTGATCGGTTTGCAGTCGACGGGGGAGGCCCGCACCCGGGAGGTTCTGGATGAAAACGAGGGGCACCTGAACTGCTTCGTTTCGGCAGCCGAGTGAGTTTTCCGTGGGGTCCCCGAGGAAGGGGGCACGTTTTGTAAACTCTAGGACAGCCCCTGCCCAAGATGTTTGGGCTGCAACTCCCAGAATTCTCCAGATAGTAGGGAGAGGACTTGGAGGCTGCTTTGCCGCGTTCTGATAGAGGCAGGTGGCTTTGGGCTTTACCCTTGATGTGGTTGTTCCCATGGCAGCCGTTAAGAAACCCGGGGCATCCTTTACGTCACTGGTGCTCTCAAAGCAGCTGCCCTTCCTTTTAGTCTTTTATTGGGGCCCTGCAGGAATGCAACCCACTGACTGCCTGGAGGGTCTCCACTCCATCTGCACCCTCCGTCTGAAACAAGCCACTAAGCTCATGCCAGGCCATTCCCATAGCCACTTTTTATTTATTTTTTTTATGGCCATCTGAGTGTGTGTGCTCCCTGCTTTTTCCATGAGCTAGCCTGCATTTGTGGAGGTGGGGGGGATCTGGTGGGGGTGAAGATGGGAGACGTCTCAGGTGCATCCGCCCCAGCGCTCCGTCATCAACTCTACTCACCCCACCACGGCCATCGTTTCCCCCTCTACCTTCTACTGTTCAGTCCCATCTTATCTAGTCTTGTGAAGACGGTCCTGTCTGTAGGTAAGCAAGAAGGACAAAGACATAAGATGTGCCCAGTTTTGTTCTGGAGGAGCGTATGGAATTACTGGTCCGCCTCATCAGTTGCCCGCTTTTGAAAGGCCCTACAGGTAGTCCTCGACTTAGGACTACAATCAGGACTGGAACTTCCATTGCTAAGCGATATGGCTGTTAAGTGAGTCACACCTGATTTTACAATCTTTTTTTGCCACGGCCGTTACGCAAATCATACAGTTGTTAAGTGAATCATGCAGTTCCCCATTGGTTTTGCTTGTCAGGAGCCGGCAGAGAAGGTCACAAATGGTGATCACATGACCCTGGGACACTGCAACTGTCGTAAATACATGCTGGTTGCCAAGTGCCCGAATTTTGGTCGCGTGACCATGTGGACACTGTGACAGTCATAAGTGTGAGGACCGGTTGTAAGTCACTTTTTCAGCACCATGGTAATTTCAAACAGTCATTAAATGAATGGTCATAAGTCGAGGACTACCTGTACATATGGCTCCCACCCCAGAAGCCCTCCCTGCCCTCTATACTTTTTCCCACCAAAAGTGCCACTTTGGGTTGGCTTAGGACTGATATGATAGCATGTCTAAACATTCCCTGACATCACAGCAATTGAGCCAATAGCTGCCAGGACAGACAATCTGGGCTGCCTAGAGCAGTGTTTCTCGACCTTGACCACTTTAAGATGGGTGGATGCCAACTCCCATGCTGGCTGGGGAATTCTGGGAGTTGGAGTCCACCCATCTTAAAGTGGCCAAGGTTGAGAAACACTGCTCTAGAGCATGGAAATGTTGGTTGAGCTTGCATTGGAACGCAAATCTATTTTATATTTTTAATCCCTGCACCAGTGGAAAATTAGCTGCCCTTCGTCGTTCAGTTTTCTGAGTTGTTAATGTCGTTAATCAATGTTCATAGCAGAGCCAGAATTACCACTGCAGCTGGGAAGGTCTGTAAAGAAATGTGTACTTTTGTGAAAACAATGTTCACATGTGCATTATGTCAGGAAAGCCAGTCTGTGTTAGGCAGCACTGCAAACAGAAACCCCGAGCACTGCCAATTTTGGCGCAGCTGAGCTAGCTCGAGTTCGAGGCCCTTGATGTTTCTGCAAAATGGAGAACCCCCCCCTCTTCTGTTTTTGTTTTGTTTTGTTTCTTCTCTGTGCCTTTTTTGTTTTTCTTTTCAAAGTGAGCAGTTTGGTCTCCTGGCAGCTAGAATAAAATATCCCGTCTTAATTTTCAGAGGCGTCTTCCTTTCACTAATTCAGAAGCACTTTCCTTCAACCAAACGAAAAAGAGAAAGAGGAAGTGGCATTAAAAGAAAACGTAAGATCCTTCTTATCCTCACCCTCACCCCCCCTGCAAAAAAACCTGGTATCCCAGATCTTCTGTGGTGCACCTGCAGTTTGTGTCCTGTTCTCTCCCTACTCATCCTATCCCCAGTTTCCCATTCCTCCACTTTGCTCTTCCAAGCCGCTTTCCTTTCCATTGTTTCTTTTTTTAGCTGCTTCGTTCTCGTCATTTGCGGCAGGCGCTTGTTCTAGGCACGGACTGCCTTTCACGGCCACAGAATTTCGGGGGCATCTTCCCCTTGGATCCCAGCCTTTACTTTCCCTTCCTTCTAAGCCAGGGATGAGGGACCTGTGGCATTACTAAAGTTTCCGAACTACAGCTCCCAGCATCTCTCGCCACTGGCCACAGTGTTTGGGCATGCTGGAAGTCTTCATTCAGCCCCAACTTGAAAGCTGCTGGTTTCCCACCCCTCCCCTGCGAACGTTACCTCTTTTATTTAACCATTGTCATCAGATCATCATCTTGTCTGAGCTTACAGTTCCTAAGGCAGGGGTGTGCCACGTTTTTTGGCAGTAGCCTGTTCTTCATCTCCAAATAACGGACCCCCCAAAATAGCCAATACCAACATATATATTAAAAATGATTAACCGGATAGCTATTACGATTTTCTAACTAGACAGCTGGTCTTCCAACGCATCTCCCTTCCTGTTTTTCTCCAGGGAAGCAGAGAGTCCGTGGCATTAACAAGGTGGTGAGGGCCACCTACGATCCCACCAGCAGCAGCAGCATCATCAAGATCAGCTCCGGCAGCAGCTCCGATTCCGAGCCGGGGCTGGAGAGCGATTTCAATTCCTCCCCGGAGTCCCTCTTCGAAACAGAGGATCTCGCAATCAGATACAAACCCACCAATGGCACGATGTGTGAAGATCCGAGTAAGCCGTGTTCGGATCACCCCGTCCTCCTCGCCAGCCAAAAACCCCTGTGGAAGCTCTCCTCCCCACAGGCAGGGTTATTATTCACATGTGAAAGGTGGCCATTGTAGAATTAGAGGTTTGGAAGGACCTGACCGTCATCTAGACCAGGGGTCCCCAAACTCTTCAGCTCATCGGCCCCTTCATAAAGTTTCGGATTGTTGATCAACCCCCAAATGTTTATTACAGTGTTTCTCAACCTTGGCAACTTTAAGATGTGTGGACTTCAACTCCCAGAATTCCCCAGCCAGCTATGCTGGCTGAGGAATCCTGGGAGTTGAAGTTCACACATCTTAAAGTTGCCAAGGTTGAGAAACACTGGCTTATTATATGAAAATAGTTTAATAAATACTACTTTGATAGTGCTACAAATAACCATAATAATAATAGAGACAGCTCAAGGCCGCTCTCAATGGAGGCTGACCATCAACCCTGGGTCACCCTGTCTCGCCCCTCGCCCCCTCACCTTCAGGGCTAAGGATTGGTATGGAGCCCTACAGAGACCCCAGAAGATGAATTGGCCCCAAGTGACCTTCCATCAACTGCCTATTGAGCCCCAGCCATTTACTGACCACCTTTTGACCCCCAGCCACGTATCAACCCCCTGGATAGTCCTATTGACCCTTGGGTGTCAATACTGACCACTTTGGGGAACCCTGATGTAGACAACCCTGTGCTTCTGGTGAGGAAATTGGGAGCTGCAGAATCCTTGGTAGGTGGCTAGTTTTCCTCTGTTTAAACAGGGACAGTCCATCCTCACTCAGCTTTTTCCTATTTTGTTGCTATTTGTTACTAGATATCAACCTCACCTGCAGTTGCTCAAGCTCAAGCAAGCTGCATTCTCCCAGACTCTCATGAGTCAAATTGATAGATTGGGGAAAAGGAATGAGGTTACCGCATCCTGGATATGTATCCTTTAGCAACCCATTAGCATCCTAGAATCATAGGGTTGGAAGGGGCCTTGGAGGTCTTCTAGTCCAACCCCCTGCCCAAGGCATTCACTTAAGGCATCTGCTTAGGAAGGCATTCAGAACTGGCTTTTCACCCAGGCAAGCAGCCTAAGTGTTTCGTGACTCTGCCCCCCCCCACACCCCCATGATGAACAATGAGGCATGGTAGGAACTTTAAAACAGATCTATACTTCTCCGTAGTTTCCTTTAATTACTTGTAGTTTCTGGATTTGGATTGTCTGTTTTTTTTAATTGAGTTTTTAATGTAGGCTACCTTGAGTCTCTTTGATTCAGTGGCCCTGCAAGGCAAGTAGAGGATGATATTTGATCATCTTGAGACAAGGTCCACCTGTTTGCCTGCTCTGGAAGGAGTGCTTTGGCGATGCGATATTTTGCGAAATGCCTTCCCTGCAACTCAGAATTCAGTAACAGCTTAGAACTGCAACATTTGTTGAGGTAGCTGTATCTGTATTTAACAAAGCGATTCAAAGGGACTTGTTCAAAGGGACTGATTGCAGGGAGCTCTTTTTAAAGAGGAGCTTTAAATTGGCAGGGCTTAACAACCTTACCAGCTCCAGGTCCTCTTTATGCATCTTAATGATTCAGGTATAAAGAAAATAAATTAATAGCCAAGACCACCTGACTGCCAGAATGCTGCAGATACTATTTTCTTTTATTTCAGTGTTCAGGGGCAAATGCAGGTAGTCCTCACTTAACAACCATTCGTTTAGTGATGGTTCGGACTTACAACCGTGCTGAAAAACCAATCCTCACACTTACGATGGCTCGGACTTACAACCAATCCTCACATTTATGACCATTGTAGCATCCCCATGGTCACATGATCAATATTTGGGCACTTGGCAACAGAATCGCATTTATGACCATCGCAGTGTCCTGTGGTCATGTGATCACCATTTTTGACCTTCCTAGCCGGCTTCTGGCAAGCAAAATCAATGGGGAAACCACATGATTTGCTTAATGACCATGGGGTTCACTTAACAACCGCTGCAAAAAGGTCATAAAATCAGGTCAGATTCTCTTAATGGCCACTTCGCTTAGCGACTGAAATTCTGATCTCAACTGTGGTCATTAAGCAAGGACTATCTGTATTTCAAGTCTGGAAAGCACACCAGGCTTATAAAGAGTGCAGGTGGCATGTTTCATTTGGAAAGAAACCTTGCTGTTCTTATCCTTCCCAGTGGGGAATGCATTTTGTTTGTTCGTTTGTTTGTTGCTCACATTTATATACAGTAGCTGCCCATCTCACACAAGGCGACTCTGGGCGGCATACAACAACGGTGCATTTCCCCTGATACTTTCTGTGACTGGCATAAAACCAAAGAAAGGCCATGAGATTGAGAAAGAGTGCTTTTACTGGGTCAAATGTAATCCGTAGTCCATTAACTTGGCTGCCTTTGGGAAGAACAAGAGGGAGTAGGGTGCTTTTCTGGTGGCATGTGAACTAGACGGCGGTTTTATAAACAGCAGCAGGGAGGGAAGAAGTTTGATATCAAATGCTCAGAAGAGATCTGCCCTCTTTGAGGTTTGAGCAGTAAAAGCCACCTCCTTGCAGATCCCCCTTTTCAGTGGGGGGAATCAGGGACTGTAGTGTAGAGCCCATGAGGAAGGCCAATACAGGAGCCGGGCACTCTGCCCCATCCCTTATTCTTTCCCAGGGATAATAGGGATGAAGTCTCTGCTGGGAATTGAGTTGCTCCTTGGCCATGCCTGCAGCGTTCTTGTCAGGCAAACGTGCATTATATACTTCCCTGGGAAAGTATCTGCAGTGCTGGACTTTGAATACCTGGGAGGAAGAAAAACGAGCATTTCCAGAATCCTAAAACCAATTGAAACTACAAGACTGCCTTCACCCTCTTCCTGCCTTCCTATTTTCCTTTCTCAAAAAAAAAAAAAAGATAAGGGCATTAATCTCTTTCTCATCCCCTTTACAGGCAGTTTACATCCCCTTTATTGGCTCAACCCCCAGAAGGAGATGAATGGATCAGGAGCAATGGAATATGTGGAGAGCATGAAGCAGGAGCTGCTGTCCAAAGTGAGGGCATTGGGCAAAGAACTACCTCTTAACACCTTAGATGAACTGATTGATCACTTTGGAGGCCCGGAATATGTGGCAGAGGTAAAACATTTGGGGCAAGAGAGGGGCAGCATCACAAAAGGTTTTTATCTTAAAAGTTGGATGGCCTATACCTTCGGTTTATAAAGACATAAGAGATGCCACAGTATTAGCACTGTGGAGTCCTTGCTGCTCTCTGAGCCTGGTGGTTTGCTTGCAGACGTTTCATTACCTGACTGGTGTCATCAGTGTGAGGGAGCGTGGAGTTTGTTCCCTGTTTATACAGAGCCCTGCCAGCGTTCTCTTCTATTGGAGTACAGGCAGTCCTCTACTTACGATCACAATTGGGACCGGAATTTCCATCGTAAGCTGTTGTGGTCAGAAGTCACCACATGACCAGACCTGATTTTATGACCATTGTGATTGTGGTTGTTAAGCGAATCACAGATCATTAAGTGAATCCAGCTTCCCCAATGGGCATTTTCTGCTGGAAAACGGCAAAAAACATCGCAAACTGCGATCATGTGACTGTGGGATGCTGCAACTGCTCGTAAATGTGAGCTGGTTGCCAAGCATCCAAAATGCCCTCGTGTGACCATGGGGGTGTGTGTGATGTTTTGTGATGCCCAGAAGTGCTTTACAGGCTGTAAAGCACCCATTCCAAGGTCGTTGTAACTTCGGACCGTCATTGAGCCAACAGTCGTAAGTCAAGGACGACCTGTATTAGCATGGCTACAGAGGGAAGTTCTTTTCCATTTAGATGAGCAGTCCCCCATTCCAGCTTTTGACAGAGCTGCCCCAGCGAGATTAACCGGGAGGAGGAGAGAGCAGAGACCCATGCAGAGACAGATCAGGCACCCTCCTTCAGTCAGTGGCTCCTCTCATTTGTTTCAAGTGACACCCAGTTATGGGGCAGCTCCTGCTATGGGAGGCAGCTCGAGAACCTCCTTTCCAGGCTTGGTTGTTGCGGTTGGACTCTCCCGCACAGAAAGCCAAGCTCCAGATGACCTCTGAGGATCAGTCTGGGCCGCCGTTCCCAAATCATGATGCTTGAGCAAGAGAAGCTGAGATGCGTCATGGGAAAGTTACGCCCTTGAATGGCCGGCCGACTATTTGGGCCAAGCCTGGCCAGTGCAGGCTCCCAAACTGCTAGCCAAAGAGAGATCAGTATTACATATAACAGCAACAACAACAACTTATTAATGCCCAGAGTTGCTGCGAGTTGGGTGGGATATATATTTAATAAACCTATTTTTATTTTTGTTATTGTTATTGTTACTGGTGACATACAATTGGAATCACAGTCTAAGACTGGTAGAAGCCTAATAATTCAAGTCCTAACCGAGGATCTAAGAATTATTAAGGTAAATCTGAGGATACAGGCAGTACCTAGCAAGATGTTTTTGGTAAGATTAAGGTGTTCAGGTCCAATAAATTCAAAATTTCCAAATATTGAGGGAGTCCTTTAGGTGTTGCTCCAAGGGCTCCAGTCACAATTGATATAACAGCGGATTTCTTTTTCCATAAGCGTTCAACTTCGATCTGCAAGTCCCGGTATTTTGTAATTTTTTTTGGATTGCTTTTCCTCAATCCCAGCATCACCCAGCATAGCAACATCAAGGAACCAGGCCTTCTTCTTTCCAAGGACTGTTATGTCAGGCACGTTATGGACAGGATGCCTGTCTGTCTGGATCTTAAAGTCCCAGCCCGCTCATTTTCCAAAACCTTCTCAACTTGATGGTCCCAGTGGTTCCTGCTACATTCAGATCCAAACCTCTAACAGTCTTATCTACCTTGCTAAGCCAGCCTGCAGCCCCACCTTCTTGAGGTACTTGGGTTCGGGTCCTACAGAGCCCTGGGAATTCACTGCCTAGCAATGGAAGGATCACCTGGATTCCATTTTTCCCTCTTGGAGTTTCCCAAAGATAGATAGATATATTTAATTAATTAATTAGTATGGTTGCCCATCTCAAGTGCATGACTAACAATTGTGGGTGGCTAACAATTAAAAACAAAATGAAAACAATAAGGAAAACTATCCAGGTAGTCCTCGCTTAGCAACCATTAATTCAGCAATGGTTTGGGCTTTCAACGGTGCTAAAAAGTCAACTTGCGACAGGTCCTCACTCTTAGAACCATTGCAGCGTCCCTGCAGTCACAGGATCATGATTTGGGCATTTGGCAATCAGTTCGCATTTATGACTTGCGGCGTCCTACAGTCACGTGATCGCCATTTTTGACCTTCCCAGCCAGCTTCCAGCAAGCAAAATCAATGGGGAACTGCGTGATTCACTTAACAACCATGTGGTTCACTTAACAACTGTGGTGATCCGCTTAACAACCACCACAAAAAAGGTTGTAAAATTGGGTCGGATTTGCTTAATGACTGCTTTGCTTAGCAACTGAAATTCCAGTCCCAATTGTGGTAATTAAGCAGGGACTGCCTGTAAATGACACAAAATAACAGCCGAGCAATCACGCATAACAGACATCTGCAGTCAGAGCAGCCAAGGACCGGGTTCACCCACCTGGTCGTTTTATCTCTTCCAACATGTCCCTTCTTCTCCCTGGACAGATGACCGGGCGGAAGGGGCGAGTGGTGCGGCGGCCTGGTGACTGCGTGGTGTTTGAGTCACGAGCTGAGCAGGGGCTTTCGATTGACCATGTGAATCTCAAGGAGAAAGAGCGTTTCATGAATGGAGACAAAGTGAGTGCTGTGGGGAGGCAGGAATGTGGGGGAGGAAGGGATCCAACCTTGTGGGAGTCAACATATACACTGGAAGGGCCAACCTCTGTATTTTTATCTTGAGCCCCCCATGGCTGGGCAAGATCAAAGAAGCCGAGATTTCTCTTGAATGCTCATCCAGGCTAAATACAGAATCTTGGAAACTGCCAGAGGACATTCCCAGTCTCATTTATACAGGTAGTCCTCGCTTAACGACCATTTGTTTAGTGATGGTTTGGACTTACAATGGCGCTGGACCCCAACTTGTGACTGGTCCTCGCACTTACAACCATCACAGCATCCCCATGGTCACATGATTGCAATTTGGGTGCTCAGCAACCGGTTTGCATTTACGACTAGCACAGCATCCCACAGTCATGGGATTGCCATTTTTGACCTTCCTGGCCGGCTTCCAGCAAGCAAAATCTAGGAGGAACCACATGATTCACTTAATGGCCATGTGGTTCATTTAACAACCATGGGTTTCGCTTAACGACCGCAGCAAAAATGGTCATAAAATGGGTTGGATTCGCTTAGCGACCACTTCACTTAATGACCAAAATTCCAGTCCCAATTGTGACTGTTAAGCGAGGACTACCTGTAGTGAGTTCATTGAGACAGATTTGAAACTTTGAAATTTATCGCCACCTCGGCTGACTTGCTGTTTGTAAGAGACGCTGCCGACTGACTCAGCTGCTTTTCTGGATTCTTGATCATTAATGACTGATGTCCCTCCTCCCTTCCACTCCTTTCTCAGCCTCCTCCCTACCATCTCTCACAGTTTGATTGTCAGGAAGGACCAATCCCAGCCATGGACCTGTTCCTGGATTCCCACCCTTGGGCCCGCTGCTCTCTTCTTCCCTTTTCTGCATTACTTCCCCCAGATGGGCAACGCCTGTTCCCTTCGTCCCTCCGGCCAGCCTTCCCCAGCATACCATGCTCCAGATACCCCAGCATTTCCCAGCCAGCCATGGGGGATCAGGAGAAGGTTAAGTTGGGGGAACAGCTCCAGCTCTTTAGTGAAGAACCCCCTCTGTAGGTCATGCTGTCCAGCCAGGGAGTAACACTTCCCTTGCTGCATTGATGTCGTTATTTAGGGGGGAAGGGCGGGACTTCACACCAATTAATCTACTATTTTCGGAGGTCACGGCATCCCACAGCTTGAGAAGCCCTGCCTTACTGCCTGAGCAGCAGAAAAAGGCGTTGGTCCTTCTCCTCTTTGCAAGTGATTCAACCCCACTTTCCATTTGAAAAAGGCCCCCCAGGCGTAGCTCGCAGGCCAGTGGCTGGCCATCTTGCTCGAAAAGATCAAGGAGGCCGCCGTGTTTCAAAAATCCAGCTGACCAGCTGACTCTGTTCTCTGTCTCTCTCTCCCTCAGCTTGTAGCAATAATCTCCGAGGCCTCCAGCTCAGGGATTTCTCTCCAAGCGGACAGACGGGTAAAGAACCAAAGGCGGCGTGTCCACATGACGCTGGAATTGCCCTGGAGTGCTGACCGGGCCATACAGCAGTTTGGTGAGACAGCCAAGCCAGCACTTGTGTCTCCGTATAAGTGGAGGCGCGGGGGTGGGGGGGGCGGAGAGAAATGTAGAAGAAAACGTTGGGTGCCAAATTTATTTATATATATATATATATTCTGTTCCTTTTCCGTTTGGAAAGAGCTGTTTCTATTTCTGTTTAACAAACAGGCTGCGGTGGTAGGCAGGGCTTGCTGAAAACCTGTGTGTGTGTGCGCGCGCACGCCCACGCACCAGAGATGGATCAACAGTTGTTGCTTTCTGTTTCATTCTGTTGCACTGCCCTTGAAAAAGGAACAGTTTTTCCAAAACACGTTGGACCAATTAAAACCCCTCTTACTCGCCCTTGGAATTCCTTCCCCCCTCTTTTGTTTAGTACACTGTGTGCACTCCTCACTATTCATCACTGCTTTCTATTCCTGCCTCTGGAAAGGGCTAAGACAGTAATAAACGCACACGGGCTCTACAGGGTGGCGGAGGGTTCTCCGTGCAAAATGTGGGACTTTAAGTTGGCCGCAAGTTAAGCTGGCACTGACCTCTAAAGGTTGCTGCAGATGCAGGGATATAACGTTGATGCCACTAATTGAAGAGTGGACCTGTCTGATACATGCCACCACAAAGAGGCCCGTTCTTCTCAGCCTGGCCCTGTCAAGGCAATGATTTCTAGAATTTGTGGCCCATTTGGGGAAAGCTGCGTTATGCTGTGGGATGGTCCCTTCACTGTGTGGATTTTCCTACCAGGCCGCACGCACCGTTCCAACCAGGTGTCTGCTCCAGAGTACATTTTTCTCATCTCTGAACTGGCTGGTGAGCGGCGGTTTGCTTCCATCGTGGCCAAACGCCTGGAGAGCCTTGTAAGTTGCCCTCTTTCCCTGCCCAAAAGCCTTTTCTGAAAACAGATAATCCTCACTTAATGACCATTTGTTTAGTGACAGTTCAGACTTACGACAGTGCTGGACAAAACGACTTACAACCAGTGCTCACGCTTACGACCATCACAGCATCCCCACGGTCACATGTTCACGATTTGATGCTTGGCAACCGGTTCGCATTTATGACGGTCGCAGCATCCCGTGGTCACGTGATCGCCATTTTTGACCTTCCCGGCTGGCTTCTGGCAAGCAGAATCAATGGGGAACTGCATGATTCACTTAATGACCACATGGTTCATTTAACAACCACAGTGATTCATTTAATGACCACTGCAAAAAAAATCGTAAAATCAGGTCAGATTTGCTCAATGACCCCTTCACTTAGCAACTGAAATTCCAGTCTCAATTGTGGTTGTTAAGTGAGGACTACCTGTATCTCTCTTATCCATCTACCCGCCCACTCTAGAATGTCCCATGCTAGTCATCAGAATGGTAGGCATCTCTTTTACTGATTAAGTGAACTCTGGAGAGCTCGGGTGCAATTCAGGGTTTAATATCAACAAATTAATGTATTCAATTTATAAGGCCACCTAATCCGAATTGGCTTAAGGCAGCCTACAATCAATTAAAAAATATACTAGTAGAGCACTGGATAAACCCAGTGAGGAAGAAACTAATAACTACCATTCAAGCAGGATTACAAATCACCCTGGTGTAGGGCCTGCTCAGAAAGCCAAGTCTGAATGCTTTTCTGAAGGACGGGGAGGTTGGAGCCAACCGGACTTCAGGGGAGAATGTTACTCCAGAGGACAGGAGAGGTGTCAGGGAAGGGAATGCTTCTGGGGCCCCAGCAGATGGCATTGTTTAGTTGACTGGACCTGGCACGTGCCCTCTTTTTGGTCAGCCTCCAGCTCCTGACCTTGTAAGAAACACCCTCTTCAAACATGGACTCCCCATTCGACTATCATCTCTAATCAGTTAACAAAAACGATTAGCCCTTAAACACACTGGATTTTATTCAAAATTATTGGCCTGGTGTTTGCCAGTAGAAGACTACTCCAGGCACGTCAAGAGACAGGGAGGAAGTCAAGCTGGGCTCTGGATCGTGTTAGCCAAATGTAGAATAAGCCCCCGAGAAGCACAAACTGCTGTCGTGCCCAGCTTCAAACGTGGCCTTCTCGTTCCAATAGGGTGCCTTAACTCATGGAGACCGGAGAGCGACTGAATCCCGGGACCTCAGCAAGTACAACTTTGAGAACAAGGTGAGAGTAAGTCTGTGGCTCACAAGAGCTTCTGCCTTTGAATAAGGTTTGTTAGTTGGGAGAGGTGCTCGGGACTCCTGATTCTTTGCCTTTGTTTTTCATGGCATCTGATGCGTGTGTTTTTTGTCCTCGAGGTAGCTTTCCAAACAGGGGCGAAAGGTGGAAAATGCAGCGAGTCTAAAGCCTTCTCCGGGTTAAATGAGGGGGACAGGAGTTGTAACCCGCAAAATTCTGCAGATTGGCAGCTTGGGAAAGGCTGTTCTGCCCTGCTACCTTTGACTCTTGTCTTTAACAGCTAGTCTGACAAACAGTGTATGGTCCCATCCTTCTTTTTCAAGTTTTCCCCCTTTTTCTCAATGAATTCTTCCTCCTTGTCCTTTGCTTTAGCTCCCACCCCCTTCCTGTTATACTTTCTGCTGCTGATCACTCTTGCCTTTGTTCTTGGGTTAGTTGTGGTCTGTGCCATCCTGCTGACCTTAGAAACCACCGTTGGGGGTGGGGGTTTGTAGAAAGGCGGGAGTGAGAGAAACCACAAGACTGCAATTTGCAGTCTTTTTTTGTTTTCTTTCTAAGTTTATGAATGCAAAACTGCTGGAAAACGTTCATTCGGTGCATGACATAATCTCCAAATCCAAGGCAAGAACTGGACAAGGCTGATGAAAGAAAGAGCCCTGTTGGGTCAGATCAGGTCACGTGTAGTCCTGCATGTCAGTTCCAACATGCCTGAGGCGCACAAGCAGGCCATAAAGTCAGTAGCATCTTCCTTTGATAGGTAGCTTCAACCACTAGGCATTCAGAAGTAGACTTTTCTGCACATGGCCCTGGCTGACCGACTGTCATCTTCCTCCACAAATCTCTGAAATCCCTCTTTAGGGCAATGAATCCTAGAGACAGAAAGGGGGTCAGATTCGCTTAATGACCGCTCCACTTAGCAACCAGACAGAAAGGACTTCAAAGGTCCTCCAGTTACTTCCCCTGACAAGGCAGAGCATTCAACAATACGGTGTCTTTTATCAGAGGCCATCTAGCGCTACTACATCCTGGTCAGTGTTTCTTAAAGCATGGCCCGAGGACCCCTGGGGGTCTCCCAAGACCTCTCAGGGGTCTGTGAAATCAAAATTATTTGCCAGATATTGAAGATGTTTGCAAGCACTTAAAACAATACTCATTATTTTTTATCTGTTAAAAAAAAAGGTTTTTTTCATGAAAAATATTTTGTTTATTTAATATCTAATAGGTTTAATATTGTCATTTTTACATGATTCAGTAAATAAGTATTCCACAAGTGCATCAAATTTAATATGGTAAATATCAATAAATACAGGTAGTCCTTGCTTAACAATCATTTGTTTAGTGATGGTTCAGACTTACGACGGTGCTGAAAAACCTGACACTTACAACTGTTACAGCGTCCCCGTGGTCACGTGATCATGATTTGGGCACTTGGCAACTGGTTTGCATTTATGGCTGTCGCAGCATCCCGTGGTCACATGATCACCATTTTCAACCTTCCTAGCTGGCTTCTGGCAAGCAAAATCAGTTGGGGACCACATGGTTCACTTAATGACCACATGGTTCACTTAATACCTGCAGTGATTTGCTTAATGACCACTGGAAAAAAGGTCCTAAAGGTCAGATTTGCTTAACGGCCACTCCGCTTAGCAACCAAAATCCCAATTGTGGTCGTTAAGCGAGGACTACCTGTATAACCCACACAAACAAAAGCTCTTTTGAGGTCATCCATAATTTTTAAAAGCGGAAAGTGGTCTTGAGAGCAAAAAACACTGCCTGAGTGCCTCACATTTCCCATGGTTGGGATTTTTCCCTCTGCCATTTCTTGCAAATCTGGCACAGGTTGCCCCAAAAGACCATGATTGCAGAGACTGCAGAGCAACTCCTGCAAATCAGGATCTACCTTCTTCCAGGCAGAATGTGGGAGGCTGAGCTGGGGATCTCATTGGCTTCCTTAATGTGAGCTGTATCCAGCCAGGATGCTGCACTTCTGTAGGGCCTGGTTTTTGATGCCTTTGTCCATCTCTCCCCAGTATGGAATCAAAGCCCTCGATAAAGTCCTGCGCACCATTTTCCAGCAGACGGAGAACAAAGTCCCTGTGCCCAAGGGCTATCAAGAAGGAGACGCAGCTTTCTTCAGCGGTGAGCAAGGATGGGCGGGAGGATAGTGTTATAAAGAAGAGGCCGAAGCGGTTCTCCTGCTGTAGTGAAGGATACGGGCTGTAAGCCTGGGTGGTTCCCAATTCAAAACCCGGCAGTGATAGATTCCCATCATCTGGTCAAAGTTTAACCTTGGAGGGGAGCTCAGAGGTCATTGAGTTGAATCCCGTGCCAAATTTGGGGGTCTTGCAGCTGGGGGCCACCATCTGCTAAATACACCCAGCCAAAGAAATACTCTGTCGCTGTTCATAGAGGAAGGTGGCTCTACTGCCAGAGTTCTGATTGCAAAAAAATTTATTGTAATGATTAGCAGAAAAATGCCACTTCCCATTTCAGCCCCCTTAGACCTTCCTTGCACACAGCTGCGTGAAGACAGGGGACCAGACTCAATCTAGGGCTCAACTGATGAATTAGAAACCGCAAGGGTTAGCCAAGAACACGTCCCCAAGTCAGCGGCTTCCCCTTCCTGCGGAATTCGTGAATTGACTGAGGTTTGATTGAACAACCTTGCCTGGTTTTTCTTTAATTGGTGCTGTGTTTTAAAGCAGTCATTAATGTTCTGTGCTGCCTGATGCCTTAAAAGATTTCCTTTTGGGTAGCTTTCAGTAAAGCTTCTGATACTGGAAACCAGCACTTGCTGTGGCAAAAATATTTTGTTGAAGCATATTTAGACCTTGTTTTCACTGTGCTATTTATATGTGATTTTTTTTCAATAGGGGTTGGGTTTGCACAGACTGGGCCAAATTGTGGTTGGACGCCATTATATTATTATTGTGTTGTTATTACCGTTCCTGGTTGCTTTGCTTTTGTCGCTTTTAATCCGGTGTTTGCACAAGTGTGAGATGGGTGGCTGTTTAAATCAGTTAAACAAACAAATACTGCATACACAATTCAAATAATAGCATATGCTTTCCTTGATCTGTTTAAATCATTAAATCGTTCTTCCCCAACCTGGTGCCCTCTAGATGTTTTTGGACTCCAACTGTTTTAGTTCCCAGCCAATTTGAAGTCTAATATCAAGAGGGAAATAGGGTTTGGAAAAGGCTGATTTAGATTTTTTTTTAAGAGAAGTATTCCTGAAGAGATACAGGTAGTCCTCGACTTACGACCACAATTGGGACCGGAACTTCCGTTGCTGAGCGAGGCAGTTGTTAAGTGAGTCATGCCCTATTTTATTACCTTTTTTGCCAAGGTCACTGCAGTTGTTAAGTGAATCTTGTGATCATTAAGCGAATCTGGCTTCCCCCATTGACTTTGCTTGTCGGAAGCCAGCTGGGAAGGTCGCAAATGGCAACCGCTTGACTCTAGGACACTGCAACCGTCATAAATACATGCTGGTTGCCAAGTGCCTGAATTCTGATCATGTGACTGCAGGGACCCTGCAACAGTCATAAGTGCGAGGACTGCTCATGGGTCGCTTTTCCTAGCCCTGTTGTAACCTTGAATGGTCACTAAATGAATGGTCGTAAGTCGAGGACTACCGGTAGTTTCCCCCCCAAATTATTGATTAGTATTGTATCCATTCTAGTTGTCCAGTTTGAATCTATTCATTTCATTACTAATAAGTTTTTATGAAGCCATGAAACCTCTCTAAATCTGGAAGTTTTTCCATCCCACTTTTCTAATGCCTGATATTTAAGGTCAGGCTTAAAATGTACTCAGTTAAGCTGAAGCAGACTTGTGGAAATAAGGCTAGAAGCAACAGATGAATATTCTATAGAACACGTTTCTGCTAACCTTTAAGGGGAAATTCCTCAATAGCCTAAGGTAGGCTGCCTTGGGCAATGTGGGTTCTCCCCTGGGAATCTTGAAACAAAGACCAGACAGCCACCCAGCTAGGGAAAATGTGGCTGGAGGATTTATCACTCAAATACTTGGATGGCTTCCAGGCAACCGCCCAACTCTGAATTCCATAATTTGGCGACAAGTACTGATACATTCTGCATGTCCCAAGAGGCCGTCTTCCATAAGAAGGAATCCGGTGCGCTTTTGTTTCACCGTAGCTTGACCCACATGCAAGGGTAGTTCAATAAGTCTTGCCAGTTACCCTTTTTCCATCAGATGACTGCTGTGAATTAACACTGTCCTCTCCCTCCTCTTCTCCCTGCCCTCCTGTTAAAAAAATTCTGGGTTTTCAGAAATGAAGCAATCTCTCCTCTCCGTGGGAATCTCTTGCAAGGAGATGCGATACGGCTTCATGAGCATGGAGAAAGGTAAGCTGCCCCTTTGCGCCATGTTGCCCCAAACGGTTTTCCTACATGGCGGTCCCGGATGGGGGAAACCTTCCTTCCCTTTTCTCTCTTTAGCTCTGCATTTCTTTTCTTCCTCACTTGCTTTCTCTGTACATCCTTTCATTGTTTTTTCTTTCTTTCTTTCTTTCTCTCCTCCCGTCCTCCCAACATGTTGGCAAAGCAATAAGAAGTCCAGAAGGGTTATTTGCAAAATTAGTGAAATGACCTGGAGTCAGGCTCAACTCCTGGTGACTGAATAGGCCAAGGCTTGCCATCTCAACCGTTTCCTAGGAGTAACATGTAGCTCTGCCAAGGGCAGTCCTGTAATCTCTTTGAGCCTAACTATCTGCTTTGTCCATGGTCTTCCCCTCCTCCCTCTTTCAGTGTTGCCAGCCAAAGTTGTTTCTTCTAGTCCTACATCTGTTTGCGTCACGTGCTCAAAGTATTGACTTTCGGCTTGCTGGCCATTGCCTCAAGCCATGATACTCAGCTCCGTAATCTGAAGGCGTTTATCTTTTCTTTTTTTTCCCTTTCTCAGTCTCCGCCTTCCAGAGCCATACATTACCACTGGAAACACCGTCGCTTTACCCTTTATTACCTTGTCTGTGTGTCATTACCTTCGGCCCTAGGATTAATCACCTCTTCTCTGCCCATTTTATCTCTTCCTGAACCCAGGAAAAGAAAACTGTCTACCACCTTCACTTCTTTACCTCCATTAAACATGCTGGTTGGCGTTCTTGTTGTTTTCTTGATATTGAACGTTAATGCTTTTTTTCATACTTAGTTTCAGTTCTCAGTCCTCCTTACTTTCAGCTAAGCAATAGGTCTCACCTGCGTGTCTGAGATTGTTAATGTCTCGCCATTCTTTGGACCCCAGCTGGTCCTCCCCTTATTAAAATGTATTCACTGTATAAGTTAAATACAGACAAGGGAACAATACCCACCCTCATCTTATTCCTTCCTTCTTCTTTATCCAAATTCAGTCCTTACAGGACTGTACAGTCTTGCTGTGTAAAGATTCCTCAGAAGAATGATCATGTTTTCTGACATACCCATTGGGCTGAATCTATTCCATATTCTATTCCATATTCTACCCTTGAATCTATTCCATATGGCATCCTTGGTGCTCTCTGAGCCTTGTTGTTTTCTTGCAGACGTTTCATTGCCAGACCAGGCAACAACTTCACTGCGGAGAGGGAGGGGGCCTTGCTCTCATTTGATAGACCGTGGCTTGCCCTGCTTGTGTTGGTGGGGGTGTTGTTCTCTCCTTGGGAGTTCCTTGATTGGGCTGTTGTTTGCTGCTTGGTTGGTTGCCTGAGTTAATAGTTCCTTGATTAGGGTGTATTGTGCTGTTTGCTGGTTCATCTGGTGTTAATCCTAGTGTTGATTTTTGCCTATCTGGGTGTTGATTGCTGGCGAGGGAGTGTGCTGGTCGTTTGGCTTTTCTGTTGTCTCTTTTGAATGGTATGTAGATGTTGTTTACCTCTATGTGTCTGTTGATGGCTGCTTTGTCCGAGTGCCAGGCTTCCAGAATCTGGACAACCAGGTAGAAAGAACTCCCAACAACCTCACCAAGGAAGGTCGAACCACACAAGAAGGACAGTCTATTCCATATCCAATTTACCTATACAAGCTAAGTTCTTGTAATCCACATCAATGAAACAAAGGTCAACCTTAAATTTTCTTGTTTTCTCTGTTACCCATTTTTGTGTTAGCTGTCTGTGCCTTTTCTGAAACCTGCCGGTTCTTTTGGCATCTCTCTGTCTGTACATGGTTTTATCTTCTTTTTGAATTGTTAAGCCAAACTTTGCTTCAGTGAGGAATTAGCACATCACTTGAAGAATTTCCATATTCTTCTGCACCTCCCTTCTTTAGAAAGAGGGTGGGTGGATTGATTTATGTATACAGCAATAAAAACAAAAACCATAAATCATAAAACCAACACAAGATATGTATATATATATATATAGAGAGAGAGATGGATAGGGATGGATGGATGGATGGATATGGATGGAGAGAGGGGAAGGGAGGGAGGGATAGATAGATATGGACGGACAGACAGATCTTTTCAGATCTCTAGGCTACATAGTCACCTTCCATATTATTTCCCAACCTCTTCTCTTGCACTTTTATACAATTCAGTGAGTGTTTTTTCTGGGCCTCGTGCTTTCTACGTGAAAGCTAGTCTATTTTCTGTTGTATTTCCTTTATCATGTAAATTCCTGAATATAGTCTGTCTGTCTCTCCAAATATTTCTGTCATCCTATTATCCTGCTTGTAACAAGCCCGAGGAGAGCCTTTCCATCTTCCTTTAGCCTCCTTTGCTACCGTTAGCAACGATCCAGATCTGAAGGGTGATTCGGAGCGTGTCTGTCACACTTGCCAGCACTTCCCTAAGTCGAATGTGCCTTTGCCTGGAATCGCTGGGCGTGCCTAGGAGAAGATGCAGCTTCTCTAAGGAGCTGTTGACAAGTGTGTGATGAATGTCCCTGCGTGGTCTGAATCCTCTTTTTCCTTTCAATACGGACTGTTGCACAGCCCTACCCTTGACTTTTCCTGGGTACCTGTAAATGTTCCTGTAACTTCCCTGATCTTTTTAAAAACATCCCCCATTTTCCTTTCCTTTCTTACTTTTCTCCATTTGTAGACACTGTGGACTGAAACCCTTTCTCTTGTCCTTGCCTAAGGTTTAATGTTCGAAGTCTCCGTTCAGTTGTAGATTGTTCTTGGCGTCTAAAGCTTTTACTTTCAGTCTTCCTCTGCCAGTCAGAATAGCTTATTCACAAAGCCACTTGGATCTTCTTTTCCAAGTTTTGGGAAGATTTTTTTCCACTTTAATTTTCAGCATCTCTTCCTATAGTTTCTTAGGTTCTCCACTGCGTAAGTTAAGTGTGCTGATTCTGATGCCCATATTATATTCTGATTGTATGTCCTCCAGATCAGATCTTGCTGGCACACTAACTCTCTTTAGTTTTCTAAGCTTAAGCCAGGTTTTGTCCACCAAGGGCCTCTTCTACAATCTGCACAGGTGTCTTGTCTTGGCTGACTGGATTGCATTTTTCTTTGTTCTCTTCCTTAGTATGTGATCAATTTGATTGATACATCTGATCATGTCCAGGTGCAGAGCTGAAATGTATGTTCCTTGAAACAGGTGTTGACAATGAATGAAGACTTCCTTTTGCAAAACCATTATTATTATTATTATTATTATTATTATTATTATTATTATTATTATTATGTGTCCAGTCCACAGCTTCCCATAACTTCAGGTTTCTCCATTTCTCTGATTTCTGCGTTTCAGTCACCCATTAATACGAGTAGCAGTCCTTTCTAACTGTGGTACTTAGCCCCAATTATGGTTTATCACAGAATTTCTCAGCATCTTCCACCATTCTGTCTGCAGTAGGATGATGCTGATGTTTACCAGATAACCACCCAGTTCTAATAAATATGGTTCTGGTGGTTATTGGGTTATCGCTGAGCACAATTTTGCTACTCAATTTCTTCCTATGGCCCCATGCCCAGAGTCATGTAATCGTTTGATTTTGAGTGTCTCGTTTCCCCTTAAACTCACATTCCTTAAACTTTGATTTGGTAGGTTTCGTTTCACTTTCCATGTTCAAACTGTATGCGTCCATGTAAAATGAAGAACGCTGAGACTTTTGGATGGGACGTTCTAATGGCTTTGGTCTGGTGATGCCATCATCTCCAGATCTCTGTGAAAGCTCAGCGTTCCTTCCTAGAAGAAAACTTTCTGACCCTGGAGATCTCACCAGGGTTGAAAGAAAACTAGGACTGGACTTCGAGTGAGAAGACTTGCAGACTCAATTCTGGTATTGATCACAAATTTGGAGGGTGAGCCTTTGTTCAGAGGCTCCATGCTTCTTCATTCTGAGTTTATGTAAAGGTTGCCTATCCTAAAATACTCTCAGACTCACAAGCAAAAGCTAAGTAAAATCTGGTTTATTTGAGAATAGTATGCAAGTACAAAGAAAGCTGAGAATGGGAAAAGCGCGCCAAATGCAAACTAAAAACCCTTGGTGCAAATGAGATCCCTCCCCCTGTAGAATCCTCCCAGGCTCACAATCCCAGGTGCTCCTAACGGCTTCTGATGGTCCGCGGGAAACGTCCTTGAACAGAGCACATAACCCAAACACATTCCATTGAAATGAACATAGATACAGAGCTTGGCACAAGGTCAGCAACATGGCATGTGAAACGTTACGATGTACAGTGCACATTGGAACAGTGAACATGTGTCATGTTCACCGTTTCAATGTGCATTGTACATCGTAATGTTTCGCATGCCAGGGCGCTGACGTGCGTCTCTGGTTGGGAGGGAGCTGCTGAGGGACCTTGCACCAAGCTCTCTATCTGTGCTCGTTAAGATGGCATGTGTTTGGGTTATCTTCTCTGTTCAAGGTCTTTTTCCCGTTGATCAGCAAAACTCGTTAGGAGCACCTGGGGTTGTGAATTTGAGACGATTGTAGGGGGGGTGGGACTTCATTTGTAATGGGGGTTATTTAGTTTGATTTTAAGCACGCTTTTCCCATTCTCAGCTTTCATTGTGTTTGCATTCTATTTTCCAATAAACCAGATTTTATTAAGCTTTGCTTTATGAGTCTGAGAATTTTATTGAAATAGGCATTCCTTTCTTCCTCTCTCTTCCTCCCTCCCTGTTCCTTCCTTCTTCCTTCCTTTCTCTCCTTCCTTCCTTCCTTCCTCCTTCTTTCCTTCCTTCCTTCCTCTCTTCCTCCCTCCCTGTTCCTTCCTTCTTCCTTCCTCCCTCCCTGTTCCTTCCTTCCTTCCTTCCTTCCTTCCTCCCTCCCTCCCTCCCTCCCTTCCTTCCTCTCTCTTCCTCCCTCCCTGTTCCTTCCTTCTTCCTTCTTCCCTCCCTGTTCCTTCCTTCCTTCCTTCCTTCCTCCCTCCCTCCCTGTTCCTTCCTTCCTTCCTTCCTCCCTCCCTGTTCCTTCCTTCTTTCTTCCTTCCTTCCTCCCTCCCTGTTCCTTCCTCCCTCCCTTCTTCTTTCCTCCCTCCCTGTTCCTTCCTTCTCTTTCCTCCCTCCCTGTTCCTTCCTTCCTCCTTCCTCCCTCCCTCCCTGTTCCTTCCTTCTTCCTCCCTCCCTCCCTGTTCCTTCCTTCTTCCTTCCTTCCTCTCTCTTCCTCCCTCCCTGTTCGTTCCTTCTTCCTTCCTTCCTCCCTCCCTCCCTCCCTTCCTTCCTCTCTCTTCCTCCCTCCCTGTTCCTTCCTTCCTTCCACCCTCTCTTCCTCCCTCCCTGTTCCTTCCTCCTTCCTTCCTTCCCTTTTTTCCTCCCTCCCTGTTCCTTCCTTCTTCCTTCCTCCCTCTCTCTTCCTCCCTCCCTGTTCCTTCCTTCTTCCTTCCTCCCTCTCTCTTCCTCCCTCCCTGTTCCTTCCTTCTTCCTTCCTTCCTCCCTCCCTCCCTTCCTTCCTTCCTCTCTCTTCCTCCCTCCCTGTTCCTTCCTTCCTTCCACCCTCTCTTCCTCCCTCCCTGTTCCTTCCTCCTTCCTTCCTTCCCTTTTTTCCTCCCTCCCTCTTCCTTCCTTCTTCCTCCCTCCCTCCCTGTTCCTTCCTTCTTCCTCCCTCCCTCCCTGTTCCTTCCTTCTTCCTTCCTTCCTCTCTCTTCCTCCCTCCCTGTTCCTTCCTTCTTCCTTCCTTCCTCCCTCCCTCCCTTCCTTCCTTCCTCTCTCTTCCTCCCTCCCTGTTCCTTCCTTCCTTCCACCCTCTCTTCCTCCCTCCCTGTTCCTTCCTCCTTCCTTCCTTCCCTTTTTTCCTCCCTCCCTCTTCCTTCCTTCTTCTTTCCTCCCTCCCTGTTCCTTCCTTCTTCTTTCCTCCCTCCCTGTCCCTTCCTCCTTCCTTCCTCTCTCTTCCTCCCTCCCTGTTCCTTCCTTCTTTCCTCCCTCCCTGTTCCTTCCTTCTTCCTCCCTCCCTCCTGTTCTTTCCTTCTTCCTTCCTCCCTCCCTGTTCCTTCCTCCTTCCTTCCTTCCTTCCTCTCTCTTCCTCCCTCCCTGTTCCTTCCTTCCTCTCCTTCCTTCCTTCCTCCCTTCGTCTCTCTTCCTCCCTCCCTGTTCCTGTCATGTTCATCGCTTCAGTGTGCATTGTACATCATAACGTTTCGCATGCCAGGGCGCTGACGCACGTTTCTGGTTGGGAGGGAGCTGCTGAGGGACCTTGCACCAAGCTCTCTCTCTGTGCTCATTAAGATGGCATGTGTTTGGGTTATCTTCTCTGTTCAAGGTCTTTTTCCGGTTGATCAGCAAAACTCGTTAGGAGCACCTGGGGTTGTGAATTTGAGATGATTGTAGGGGGGGTGGGACTTCATTTGTAACGGGGGTTATTTAGTTTGATTTTAGGCGCGCTTTTCCCATTCTCAGCTTTCATTGTGTTTGCATTCTATTTTCCAATAAACCAGATTTTATTAAGCTTTGCTTTATGAGTCTGAGAATTTTATTGAAATAGGCATTCCTTCCTTTCTCTCTCTTCCTCCCTCCCTGTTCCTTCCTTCCTCCTTCCTTCCTTCCTCCTTCTTCCTCCCTCCCTCCGTTCCTTCCTTCTTCCTTCCTCCCTCCCTGTTCCTTCGCTCCTTCCTTCCTCTCTCTTCCTCCCTCCCTGTTCCTTCCTTCTTCCTTCCTTCCTCCCTCCCTTTCTCTCTCTTCCTCCCTCCCTGTTCCTTCCTTCCTCCCTTCCTCTCTCTTCCGCCCTCTTCCTTCTTCCTTCCTCCCTCCCTGTTCCTTCCTCCTTCCTTCCTTCCTCTCTCTTCCTCCCTCTTCCTTCCTCCTTCCTCCCTCCCTCCCTGTTCCTTCCTTCTTCCTCCCTCCCTCCCTGTTCCTTCCTTCTTCCTCCCTCCCTCCCTGTTCCTTCCTTCTTCCTTCCTTCCTCCCTCCCTCCCTCCCTTCCTTCCTCTCTCTTCCTCCCTCCCTGTTCCTTCCTTCCTTCCACCCTCTCTTCCTCCCTCCCTGTTCCTTCCTCCTTCCTTCCTTCCCTTTTTTCCTCCCTCCCTGTTCCTTCCTTCTTCCTTCCTCCCTCTCTTCCTCCCTCCCTGTTCCTTCCTTCTTCCTTCCTCCCTCTCTCTTCCTCCCTCCCTGTTCCTTCCTTCTTCCTTCCTTCCTCCCTCCCTCCCTTCCTTCCTTCCTCTCTCTTCCTCCCTCCCTGTTCCTTCCTTCCTTCCACCCTCTCTTCCTCCCTCCCTGTTCCTTCCTCCTTCCTTCCTTCCCTTTTTTCCTCCCTCCCTCTTCCTTCCTTCTTCCTCCCTCCCTCCCTGTTCCTTCCTTCTTCCTCCCTCCCTCCCTGTTCCTTCCTTCTTCCTTCCTTCCTCTCTCTTCCTCCCTCCCTGTTCCTTCCTTCTTCCTTCCTTCCTCCCTCCCTCCCTTCCTTCCTTCCTCTCTCTTCCTCCCTCCCTGTTCCTTCCTTCCTTCCACCCTCTCTTCCTCCCTCCCTGTTCCTTCCTCCTTCCTTCCTTCCCTTTTTTCCTCCCTCCCTCTTCCTTCCTTCTTCTTTCCTCCCTCCCTGTTCCTTCCTTCTTCTTTCCTCCCTCCCTGTCCCTTCCTCCTTCCTTCCTCTCTCTTCCTCCCTCCCTGTTCCTTCCTTCTTTCCTCCCTCCCTGTTCCTTCCTTCTTCCTCCCTCCCTCCTGTTCTTTCCTTCTTCCTTCCTCCCTCCCTGTTCCTTCCTCCTTCCTTCCTTCCTTCCTCTCTCTTCCTCCCTCCCTGTTCCTTCCTTCCTCTCCTTCCTTCCTTCCTCCCTTCATCTCTCTTCCTCCCTCCCTGTTCCTGTCATGTTCATCGCTTCAGTGTGCATTGTACATCATAACGTTTCGCATGCCAGGGCGCTGACGCACGTTTCTGGTTGGGAGGGAGCTGCTGAGGGACCTTGCACCAAGCTCTCTATCTGTGCTCATTAAGATGGCATGTGTTTGGGTTATCTTCTCTGTTCAAGGTCTTTTTCCGGTTGATCAGCAAAACTCGTTAGGAGCACCTGGGGTTGTGAATTTGAGATGATTGTAGGGGGGGTGGGACTTCATTTGTAACGGGGGTTATTTAGTTTGATTTTAGGCGCGCTTTTCCCATTCTCAGCTTTCATTGTGTTTGCATTCTATTTTCCAATAAACCAGATTTTATTAAGCTTTGCTTTATGAGTCTGAGAATTTTATTGAAATAGGCATTCCTTCCTTTCTCTCTCTTCCTCCCTCCCTGTTCCTTCCTTCCTCCTTCCTTCCTTCCTCCTTCTTCCTCCCTCCCTCCGTTCCTTCCTTCTTCCTTCCTCCCTCCCTGTTCCTTCGCTCCTTCCTTCCTCTCTCTTCCTCCCTCCCTGTTCCTTCCTTCTTCCTTCCTTCCTCCCTCCCTTTCTCTCTCTTCCTCCCTCCCTGTTCCTTCCTTCCTCCCTTCCTCTCTCTTCCGCCCTCTTCCTTCTTCCTTCCTCCCTCCCTGTTCTTTCCTTCTTCCTCCCTCCCTCCCTGTTCCTTCCTCCTTCCTTCCTTCCTCTCTCTTCCTCCCTCTTCCTTCCTTCTTCCTTCCTCCCTCCCTGTTCCTTCCCTCCTTCCTTCCTCTCTCTTCCTCCCTCCCTGTTCCTTCCTTCTTCCTTCCTTCCTCCCTCCCTTTCTCTCTCTTTCTCCCTCCCTGTTCCTTCCTTCCTCCCTTCCTCTCTCTTCCTCCCTCTTCCTTCTTCCTTCCTCCCTCCCTGTTCTTTCCTTCTTCCTCCCTCCCTCCCTGTTCCTTCCTCCTTCCTTCCTTCCTCTCTCTTCCTCCCTCTTCCTTCCTTCTTCTTTCCTCCCTCCCTGTTCCTTCCTTCTTCTTTCCTCCCTCCCTGTTCCTTCCTCCTTCCTTCCTTCCGTCTTCCTCCCTCCCTCCCTGTTCCTTCCTTCTTCCTCCCTCCCTCCCTGTTCCTTCCTTCCTTCCTTCCTTCCTTCCTTCCTTCCTTCCTTCCTTCCTTCCTCTCTCTTCCTCCCTCCCTGTTCCTTCCTTCCTTCCTTCCTCCCTCCCTGTTCTTTCCTTCTTCCTTCCTCCCTCCCTGTCCCTTCCTTCTTCCTTCCTCCCTCCCTGTTCCTTCCTCCTTCCTTCCTTCCTTCCTCTCTCTTCCTCCCTCCCTCCCTGTTCCTTCCTTCTTCTTTCCTCCCTCCCTGTTCCTTCCTTCTTCCTCCCTCCCTCCCTCTTCCTTCCTTCTTCCTCCCTCCCTCCCTCTTCCTTCCTTCTTCCTTCCTCCCTCCCTCCCTGTCCCTTCCTTCTTCCTTCCTCCCTCCCTGTTCCTTCCTCCTTCCTTCCTTCCTTCCTTCCTTCCTTCCTTCCTTCCTCTCTCTTCCTCCCTCCCTCCCTGTTCCTTCCTTCTTCTTTCCTCCCTCCCTGTTCCTTCCTTCTTCTTTCCTCCCTCCCTGTTCCTTCCTTCTTCCTCCCTCCCTCCCTGTTCCTTCCTTCTTCCTCCCTCCCTCCCTGTTCCTTCCTTCCTCCTTCCTTCCTTCCTTCCTTCCTCTCTCTTCCTCCCTCCCTCTTCCTTCCTCCCTCCCTGTTCTTTCCTTCTTCCTTCCTCCCTCCCTGTTCCTTCCTCCTTCCTTCCTTCCTTCCTCTCTCCTGCTCCTTCCTTCCTTCCTTCCTTCCTCCCTCCCTCCCTGTTCCTTCCTTCTTCCTTCCTCCCTCCCTGTTCCTTCCTTCCTCCTTCCTCCCTTCCTCTCTCTTCCTCCCTCCCTGTTCCTGTCATGTTCATAGTTTCAATGTGCATTGTACATTGTAATGTTTCACATGCCAGGGCACTGACGCGCGTTTCTGGTTGAGAGGGAGCTGCTGAGGGACCTTGCACCAAGCTCTCTATCTGTGCTCGTTAAGATGGCATGTGTTTGGGTTATCTTCTCTGTTCAAGGTCTTCTTCCCGTTGATCAGCAGAACTCGTTAGGAGCACCTGGGGTTGTGAATTTGAGACGATTGCAGGGGGAGTGGGACTTCATTTGTAACGGGGGTTATTTAGTTTGATTTTAGGCGCGCTTTTCCCATTCTCAGCTTTCATTGTGTTTGCATTCTATTCTATAATAAACCAGACCTTATTTTACCTTATGAGTCTGAGAATATTTGTGGAACAGGCATTCATTACAACATGACAGTTTATGCATCTGCTACTTTATTTTGCACCAGGCATAATCTATGTTAAGACACACACACAAACCTCTCAGGCCTGACACCTGCACAGTCTGGACCTTGGATAAACCTTTGGGAGCGTCCAAGATTAACTAAATGTGTGGTGTCCTTTTCTCTGTTTATTTTTTCCCCCAGACTGTTCCATCACCAAGTTCCTGAATCGCATCTTGGGCCTGGAGGTTGACAAACAGAATCTGCTCTTTCAGTACTTCAATGACACTTTTGACTACCTGATCGAGAGGGACAAGAAAGATGGCAAATACGACATGGGGATTCTGGGTAAGGAGCAGGCTCACACCAAGTTGGCAACATCCGCATGCTTGTATTCCTCGTAAAGGAGATTCCGAAATGACTTAGAAGCTTCTGAGAGTCCACAGTGTTCCTTGTTTACCATAGAGGAGATCGGTTGTCTTACCAATTCTGGTAAGAAAGAATAATCCTCCATATCCAGAAAGCATTGAGGGTGGAGAGAGAGACTTAAGAATATTCTTCTTGGGCCCTGTGTCAGAACCGGGAGCAGTCCTTGACGTTATAGAACTGTTTCTCAACCTTGGCAGCTTGAAGATATGTGGACTTCAACTCCCAGAATTCCCCAGCCAGCAGTGCTGGCTGGGGAATTCTGGGAGTTGAAGTCCACATATCTTCAAGCTGCCAAGGTTGAGAAACACTGTTGTAGAATGCATAATAATTGGCAGAACCCTGATGGATCAGGCCAGACAAAAACCCTGTCTCACACCAGACTGGGCTTCTCACAGTGGCCAACCAGATGTCTCCCAGAAGCTCCCAAACAGGAGATATAGTCCTCTCCCTCCACTGTTCCCTTACAACGGGCACTGGCGGCCTACTGCCCCCAACCCAGAGGTAACATTGAGTCTCAAGGCTCATAGACCTCAACAGCCCTTGTCTTCCATGGGTTTATCAGACCCCTTTGAAAGCCATCCAAGTAGGTGGCCATCTCAGTGTCTTCTAGTTAGGAATTTCACAAGTTAAGGCTGTAAATCAGATGTTCCATATATCGGCCAGGGCTACTTCTATTGCTACCCCCACCTTGATAAACGTCAGCAATGCCCCTCAATTCTCACATCTTTGGGGTTATGTTAACGGTTGTGAAAACAGTTTTGTAAATAAACCAAAACATGTGTAACTCAAGTCGTCTCATCTCCTTGCCCTGTTGACTCTAGCGTCCCTTTGCCCCTCTCTCTCATGTTTCCCGTGTCTGTTTTGGATGGTAAGATCTTTGAACAGGGTTGTCACTCCTGTTCTTCCTAGAACACTGTGGATGGTCCCAATAATGGAAGGCAGTGGACAGGGAATTATTATAACTCAACCTGGGCCATTCTGTGATGTCACAGCAGTCGGGCTACTTCATGGAAGGGATGAACTCACCGTTTTCAAATTTGTAGCCCTGCCTGCAGTGTAACATTACAGAACCACAAGACCGGGAGATGGAACAAAGGGGGACTTGTGGGTATGTTGGGGTGGGGAAGAGAGATTTGGGGAGCGTTCCATCCGCATGTTTTTCTGAGCTCCTTCCAACCCGAGATACCACCCTACTCATTCTCACCGCCTTCTCCCTCCCTCAGACCTGGCTCCTGGCATTGATGAAATCTATGAGGAGAGCGAAGAGGTTTTCCTAACACCAGGCCACCCGCAGGATGGCCAGGTGGTCTTCTACAAGGTAAGGATTTGCAAGAGGAATCTAGGACTTGGCTCATGAACCTGTCGTTGGTTCTTGTCCACCTCTGCTCATTCTGACTTGCTGCATCTCTCCCAAGCCTCAGACTGGGGTTTTCCTAGCTTTGCCTGGAGATCCATTGGATCTGCAATCTACTACACCAGTGTTTCTCAACCTTGGCCACTCTGAGATGTGTGAACTTCAACTCCCAGAATTCCCCAGCCAGCAGGTGTGGACTTCAGCTTCCAGAATTCCCTAGTAAGCATGCGTGAACTTCAACTCCTAGGGAAGGAGGCTAGGGAATTCTGGGAATTGAAGTCCACACCTGCTGCCTGGAGAATTCTGGGAGTTGAAATCCACACATTTTAGAGTGGCCAAGGTTGAGAAACACGGTTCTACACGCAAAGCTTATGCTCTTCCACTCAGCTGCCAGTAGAGGCGTGCAAAATGTTTTGAGCTCCGATGCTTTGGTCCTACCCTCACAGAAGTATCCCACGCTCAAAACAAGAATGCCGCTGTCTGCTTTTTCATGCCGTGTGCAGTTCCATAGATCTCTCACATGTCTCTCACAACCCTTTCTAAACTCTCTTCCTCACCCACCCACCTTCCCACCCAGTTTTGGTATTTTTCCTCTTAGGGAACAACAAAGAGGCACCGCAGTTTAAACCTGTAGAACTGCACTTACTGAATTACTTGGAGTTTGGTTTCATTCGGTACTGAATGAAAAGGAGAAAAATAATTGAACGCAAATACTTGAGATTGTGATCATTAAATGTCCCGCAGAATGCTTTTTCAAAGAGGGTGGAGGAAGAGGGAAAGAAACCATTTGAACGCAATGTTCGTGCAGGCCTTGAGCAGAAGCTTCACACACACTACTAGGGTGTCGCCTGAATACTTTCGATGCCTACAAATAGCTTTGCCAGCCGGGACCTCCCAGGTGTTTGAGACCACCTCTCCCAGGAGTCTCCAGGCTGGCAAAACACTGCCTGAAAAGCCGAGGCGGTAAATCTCATTTGAGGCATCACCGGGGAGGCCAGTGGCTTCCCTCTAGGACTTTTCTCCTCTGGGATGTGAACTTGAAAGCCGGTCAGTGGAGGTCTGCCTTCTCAAACCACTTCCGTGCTTGTTTCTGCCCCACCTTCAGATCAGCGTGGACAGAGGGCTGAAGTGGGAGGAGGCCTACGAGAAGTCCCTCCACCTGACAAGCCCTCATGATGGGTTCTACCTTTCCCGCAAGGTAAGAGGACCTGGTGGGGATGCAGGGGGTGGGATGGCCACTTTTGGGGTGATAAAGTTGTAGGGCGAGGGGAGAGGTTGGTAAGCACTTCATCAGAAGTGAAAACCTTCCCTTTTTTAGTTGTTCTACTAAAGGGCTTTGGGGGGGAGGAGATTATTTTGGCAAATGGGAGGTTGTTTCAAGGAGAGAAGATGTGCAAGGTAAGGGGAGGGGAAATATCACCCTAAAATAGAAGCAGACGAGGCCTCCAAGCTCGTTTAGTGAAGACCAAAAGCAGCAGCTGTAAATTGATTCAGAAAAACTAAAACAAAACCCACAAACAGCTTCTCCAAATTGTTCCTGGTGACCTGGCATCGAATCCTAAAGCTGGAAGCAGCCATTGAGAACATGGAGTGTAAAACCCCTTTGCTCAGTGCTGGAATCCAAATGAAAGCAAACAGCTGGCCAAGAGGCTGTGCAACACCTTGAATTCCATTCAGAAGAGGCATTTCGGAATGCCTAGGAACACATGCTCAACAATTGTCTCGGCTCATTAAAGCACCACATCTGTTTGCAAGATCGTGCAGCGGCTGCTTCAGTGAGTCTCAGGCAGAGCAGCATCTGTGTTGCTGCGTCTTCTGAAGTGCCTCTTCAAGGATCTCATTGTCTGCGTGCTGAGCCTAAACTCCCGTCCGTGACCCCAAGTTCCTAATCTACAGTACAGGTAGTCTTTGCTTAACGACCACAATTGAGACCAGAATTTTGGTTGCTAAACGAAGAGGTCATTAAACAAATCTGACCTGATCTTACGACCTTTTTTGCAGTGGTTGTAAAGCGAATCACCACAGGCGTTAAGGAAACCATGTGGTCATTAAACGAATCATGCAGTTCCCCACTGATTTTGCTTGCCAGAAGCTGGCCGGGAAGGTAGAAAATGGCGATCATGTGACCACGGGACGCTGTGATGGTCATAAATGTGAACCGGTTGCCGAGCGCCCAAATTGTGATCATGTGACCAGGGGGACACTGCGACGGTTGTAAGTGTGAGGATTGGTCGTTAGTCAGTTTTTTCAGCACCGTCGAAAGTCTGAACCATCACTAAGCGAATGGTTGTTAAGTGAGGGCTACCTGTACCAAGTTTTGGGGAGCACCTCTCTCTCCTCCACCCCCTAAACTGACTATGAACACTATGCCCCCTGCAGGTTCGAGGCAACAAATACACCTGCCTTCTAGCAGAGCAGACCCGTGGAAAATACTTCACCCTCTACAAGCCGAACATCGGGAAACAGAGCCAGCCGGAGAACATGGACAGCCTTCTTAAGAAGTACCAGCCGGTAAGGCACAGCCTGCAGCAGTGGTGGCTGTGGCCGCAGGTCCATCTTTCTCCTCCCCCATTCCCAATCCATCGTGTCCCTGATAGTTCCCTCTTGCTGGTCTTCCATGCAGGTGTCGCCAGCAGATGCTCAGCCCCACTGGGAGAGCAGTTACGAGTTCTCCCTGAAGCACTGCAACCATGCTGTATGGTAAGTTGCCTTTGAGTGCTGCACCAAAGACAGGAACTCTGAGGAAACAGAAGCACTCTGGTTTCCTGGAGTGCAAATGGAGATGCGCATTGCCGGACTGTAGCGCAGGGGTGGACTGCTTTCTGATGGTGGTGTTGATAGAGTCACAATTCAGTTCCTTTGGCCTTTAAGGCCTTGAGGGGTGGCCAGTGAAGTGACAATGCTGGAATGGATGGGGGGCATCTTCATTTTTTTAACACTTTGTGGGTGTCAGCCCTTCAAGGCAGGCCAGATCAGGAAACAAACAGCAAAGATTCCAGGAATGTGACTTGCGGTTGTCTGGTAGAATTCAATTTGGTAGGCTCCTAGAATTTCCCTCTGCCCCCTCTGTACCAAACAGAATCAAGGCAGAGTTATTTTGAGTCTCTTTCTCATGCCTCCTTTCCCAGCACTGAGCTGTCTTTTACTTGCTCCTAACGGCTCCTACATTCCTTTACCAAGGTAATCTCTGTACGCCTCCACGGTGGAGAAGGTTGGCTGGACGCCTTAAGCCTCACCAATCTGAGTGGAGCTCGACTGTTTTTAAGGGGTGAAAACAGGTGCTTTGAGTCTCCGCAAGCCTTAAGGAGCCCCCTTTGCTCTTGAAAACCAGCCCCAAACCTAAAAACGCCAACTTTGGGCTAAAAACGTTGTTCCTGCCCACTCTGGGCCTCTAGGCAAGGTGGTGGGACCTAAATGCAGTTTGCAGGGTTCCCCCTGCCCACCATACACGCAGTCCTCACTTAACAACCATTTGTTTAGTGACGGTTCGAACTTACAGTGGTGCTGGAAAAACTGACTTAGGACTGGTCCTCACACTTATGTCCATCACAGTGTCCCCATGATCACAATTTGGGTGCTTGGCAACCGGTTTGCATTTATGACTGTCGCAGCGTCCTGTGTTCATGTGATCGCCATTTTCAACCTTCCCAGCCAGCTTCTGGCAAGCAAAATCAATGGGGAACCGCATGATTCGCTTAATGACCACATGGTTCACTTAACAGCTGTGGTGATTCGCTTTACAACCACTGCAAAAAAGGTCGTAAGATCAGGTCAGATTTGTTTAATGACCTCTTCGTTTAGCAACCAAAATTCTGGTCTCAATTGTGGTTGTTAAGTAAGGACTACCTGTAACTCTTTCTAAAGGAGACTTCTTCTTTGGCAAGCTCCTTGTGGCCCACATAGGAGCCCGTACAGCTGGAAGCTTGATGAGGTGGACATCCGTTCTGAGTAAAGGGGAATGAGGTGTCCAAGCTGATACTTGGCCCTGGGGGTCCCTTTTTCTGGCTCCAAAGCTGAGCTCCCAGCTCTTTTTGAGGCTAGGTTTATGGGGGGAGAGGGGATGAAGGCTTGTTTGGGAGTGCTGCGCAAACTCTGTGATGCCTTGACTTGTTGCCCCTTAAACCATCCTCCCTCTGACCCTGGTGGCTTGGCTTCCGTGGCAAAGACACAGATTGATGCTGCCACCACAGGCAAGCTTGTCAGGTAGGCCTCAATACTTGTTTAGGCTTTGCCTAACGTGCCTCCGCCCCATTCTTTCTTTCTAAGCGGCAGAGCGCAGGAGGACGTGGCTGGGAAAGTCCGTGACTTGCCTTTCTTCTGCTTCTGTTCCTCGATGTCCCCCCTCCCCCAACCCACCCTGAAAACAAAACCCCGCAGGAACAGGAACTGCAAGGTTGTCCAGGAGGGAAAGGAATGTTTCCAGGGCACACGTCTACGCCACTATTACATGCTGTGCGGGGCACTCCTGCGCGTCTGGACCAAAATCGCTAGCACCATGGCCAATATCACCAACACCAGCTATCTGCAGATCGTCCGCCTCAAAACCAAGGAGAAGAAGAAGCAAGTTGGTGAGTGGAGGACTCGGGCTCTCCTCCCCCCGGGGCGAAGGGGCCGAGGGTGGAATCACCTCCCTCTCAGATCCTGGAGTCCTAGGCTTGGAAGTGGTCCGAGGCCCCGAAAGCCTCGGGAGAGATGGTGGGGAGGCTGGGCACGGAACGGAAGAGAGAGCAGACACAGACAACTCAGCCAAGGGATCAGCAGCTCATCTCACAACCGGCCACTAAGCCCAGGTGGGGAAAAATCCGGGTCAGGGTGTTTCACAGTGTTCAGAGAAACTCTCCTTAACGAACAACATAAACGAGGCTTTGGCAGTTTCCAAAATTCTGGAGTTACCCCAGAGGAGCATTCAAGATCCCTTACAGAAATCTAGGTAGAGTTCTTTTCTTTCTTTCTTTTTTTTTTTTGGATATAATTTTTATTAAGGATTTTGATTAGAATAGTGAAAACTAATACAAACCAAACTTAAAGAAAAAAGAATAGTAAGAGAATAAAACGTGCAAGAAAAAGAAAGGAGGAGAAAAGAAAGAATATGATAAAGAAAAAGAAGAGAAATATGTAGAGAAGTGACTTCCAACCTTCCTTACGACAGGCGTAGACAAATTTAGTAACTCTTCATCCCCTACAGATGGACAAATATTCTGACCCAGCATAAAAGACCTTACCATGGGATCTGTGACTCGGGGGTGGTGGGGTGAGCATCCCTGGTCCTGTCTGTGGCACATCTACCCACCCCTCTGATAGCCTAAAAACCAAACAGAGCCAGAGTGGGAAGACGATAGCCCCGGGCCCGGTTTCAATTCTCTCTGGAAGCTGTGGGAATTTCTGGGGATGACAGGGGTTGGTCCCTCCTCCAGGGGGGTGTTGGGGAGGCCAGTGAGGAGGGAGAACAAAAAGAGAGAGGAAGGGGAAAGGGCAGAACAGAACAGGAAGGATTGGCCTGTTCTGGACTCCATCTTCCAGCTTGAGAGGTTGCCTCACATGGCACTTGTTGCTTTACTGTGTATAAGATTCTGCAGCTTTGTATAAAACAACTAGACAATCCGCAGCCCGCTGGGTCATCGTTTTGTTTCCTAACCAGATTCCTCAATTCCTTCAACCATAGCAGAGCTAATGTCCTGCCTTCACTGGAAAAGTCCTTAGACATTCAGGGAGAGATGCATGTAACCAATGTCAAAAGTAGCCAGTGTTGAACTGTGTATCACAGTCAAACACCAGGAGTTGACCACAGGAAAGGTTTTATGGCACTTCGTATTATGTTATAAAATGTTTTAGGGTAATTTTTATGTCGTAAAATGTTTTATAAAATTTGCCAAATTTCAATTCCACTGGAGTCGTGGGTCCCAGATTTTGGACGCATTCTGTAAGTTAGCCCGTTTGAGGTACCTTGGCTCAAAAACCGTTGCCCTACAATGCCCCGTTTCACCTAGTTAGAAGTTACAAAGTATCAAACAGACACAAAAGTTTTAGGAGGATATAGATTGCTCATAGCTATTGGAAAAGGCAAACAATGGGGCAGGTTCAGCTTGCACTGTTAGATACTCCATGCTCCCTCATCTGACACCCCCACCCAGGGTGCCCACAGGTTTGAGGTCAAAAAAGGCAAGAGGGTGGCCGTGTTACTGCAATCAAAGTGTCACCCATTTTTTACGTGCCTCACGTAGACACCCCTGTAGTGCAGTTGGGTTAGGAAGCTACAACCTGAACACGGCTTGAGTGCCGTGGAAGAGAAGACTCACAGACGGGGTGAAGGATTTCCTCAGTTTAGCATCCTCAGGTGCTAAACTTGGGTTTTAGTTTGTGCGTGCGGCACACCCCATTCTGACTCTACGCCCGTGAATTCCTTGGAGGGATTCTTTTGTCTCCTCCTGCTCCAGAACTGCATTTCTGCACATACTGTTTTTCCACATTCTCCCCTCATCCCTCACCCTTCCGTACCTCCCTCCTTTTCTCCGTAACCCAGATCCTGGGCGCCCCCGCCTCCTATCAAGGTTACAGGACTCTAAGCCATGGTTATGTCCTCCGGGGGGGACCTCTGGAGTCGGGCGAGTGGGATTTTAGAGTCTCGCCTCCTGCCGAAAGCTGACCCGGGACATTTTATCCTTTCTGCAGGGATCAAGATACCGGAGAACTGCGTCCATCAGGTGCTGAAGGAGCTGAAACAGATGGACGAGAACGTGAAGCAGAAGCAGAGTCAAGCCATGCTGGCGCCAGCGAGGCCCATGCTGCCCTACCCGCTGCTTGTGCCGCCGCTGGAGCTTAGCCAGCCCGCCGGGTATTTCTCTGCCCAACACTCTTCCTTGCAGCAGGACGAGGTCTTGGACCTGACCCGCAGCCCCCCCGGCGAAGGTCTTCTGGACTTCTGCTGGACAGAGCCTTCTCCGCCTCCCCCGCCCCCCCAATTCAGCTTCCACCCCCCCTACGACAGCGCGGCGTTGGTGGGCAGCTTGGCCCTCAGCGGCTCCCCCTCCCAGCACGAACACTTGCCCCCGGCCCCGCCCATCCCAGCCGCCCTGGCAGACATTTTCTCCTCGGCCAGCCTGAACTACCGGGAGCTTGTGGAGGAGATGATGCTGAACCCGCACGGCCTGGGGAGCGAGAGCAGTGGGCAGGAGCGCCAGAGCGTCATCCAGTTCAGCGGCCCCCTCCCCGACCTCTACGACGCCAGCTGAGTCGGGGGGAAGGAGGTCCCCCCTTTCCTTGGGCTGGGCCACTTCAGGGGCCGTGCTGTGTTTTTATACCAGGTTGGAACGGACCACGTCTGTCTCTTTAACGGGGTGGGTGGAGAGAACTCTCGTCAACAGAAACAAAGTTTATTTATATATAATATACAGTCAAACCTGTACTAATTTTTTATATGCTTATATAGAGAGAGATGTACAAAGTGGAGTTGTGGAAGAGAAGGGGAAGCGGGGGAGCAGCGATGCCTAAATGCTGGGGGAATCGGGCACTTGAGAAAAATGGCTACTTGCCAGCTTCCCCATCCGCCGGCTGCTTCTCAGCACCGGAGCTTGTCTTTCTGTGCTACCCACCAAGAACTACTGAGTTTGGAAAGGGAGGATCATAGAATGAGTGTGTGTGTGTGTGTGTGTGTGTGTGTGTGTTTACACATATATACCCACACGTATATTCATTCTACCTGGTTTGTCAAAAGAAGGTCCAATTCAAGTGACAGCCCAAAGGAAAAAACTTTCTCAAAGTCCCTGGTTTTATTTTTTGCACAAAGAGAGAATGTTGCACAATCAGATTTCTGTAGATTCCCAGCTACTGGTCTGCGGGGGACCCTGAAAGTTTCTGATTCTCATAGAGAGAAAGCAAGCTTTGAGTAAGCCATGAATTGGGGGGGGGGGCAAAGTTTTCTAAAGTTTTGATCTTCAGGAGCATAAGACAACACTGTTTTTTCTCACCCTTTCCAGGCAGTGCCTGGAAGGAGCATTGCAATCATGCGCCCCTTTCCGCAGTCATACGTTTTAGGCTTCTGGGGCAGGGCTTGAGAACGTGTGTGTGTGTGTGCATTTTAAGGAGAGCCCTCTGGGTAGCCCCTTTTTGAAATGTTTTGGGTTTTTACTAAAAGGGGACAGTAGGGGTACAAGAATCTGAGAGCTTAACACGGAGTGCTTAAAAGAAGGAGAATTCAATTATTGTTTTAATAAGCCAGACTTGAAGAGACAATTATAAGCCAAAAAAACGGGGTGGGAGCTTTGGGCTGCAAGGCATTCTGGAATTCAGCTGAGGTCAAAGATGTCTGTTTTCCTTCCAGTTACACGCTTCCCCCTGTACTGGTAATGTTCAGGAAAACTTGGGCTGATCTTTGCGCTCTACCCCATGGCTCTTGAGCAGTGTTTCCCAAGCTTGGGAACTTTAAGCTGTGTGGACTCCAACTCCCAGAACTCCCCAGCCAGCATGGCTGGCTGGGGAATTCTGGGAGTTGGAGTCCACACAGCTTAAAGTTCCCAAGCTTGGGAAACACTGCTCTTGAGTGTCCATGCAAAGACAGAGATTTTGTCAAGGCACCATCTGAGTTTAATTGCTTTCCATCAATGGCAGTTTAAAGTGCTTTGATCCTTAATCTCCAGCACTTTGCTTTTGAACCTTCCTATTTTTTACCTCCACCCCTTTCTGAGTCGCTCAAGAGGGCAGGCTGAGCTTTCCTAGCTTTTAATCTCACCCTGTGAAGGAAGGTAAGCCGAGGTGTGACCAGTTTAGGGTTACTGAGTAAGCTTTATGGCTCAGCCAGCTGTCTCCCCATTTAGAAGTTCAGGGTGTAGCACTGCAGGACTTGGTATCTCCAGAGCGATGGCTTTTGTCCTTTCGGAAACATTTTTCAAAAGCAGGCTTCATTCAGTCCCTTCTTGAGTGCACATACCTGAGGTTGGAATTCCTCATTTTTGGCATTAAAGTGGATTGCCCTGTGCTAGTTCTTCAGCATGCCTTTCCCTTGCTGCAGCTGCTAAGGCTCTGGGCTGTCCTTGCCCAACTTGGTGGCCTCCCCCGGGTGTGTTGGGACTTCCACAGCAAAAAAGCACACCAGGTGGGAATTTGAGAAGTCCCAGTTCTAACACAGCTGGCAGGCTGCCCTAGAACTCCTGTTCTGCTGCAAATATCTTCCCGTTTTGACTCACAGCTGCTGTTGCTGCTAGGCCAAATTCTCTATGATCCTGGGCATTAAAGCTTCATAACAGCTTCCCAAACCATTGGATATTGCCCCAAACTCCTCGCGATGCAGGTGGTTCCAGATTTTCCCCACCATCTCTGAGATTGGCATAAACCTGCCACAGAAGGAAGATGGCTTTGAATTGGGGGCAGAGGATGCACACGTTTCATGCTTAGAGGGCGGGAGGGCTCAAATGCGCATTTCAGCAGGGATTAAGCTGGGCCTCAGCCAAGATAGTATTTGCAGAGAAACTTCTGGCTGGCTTTAGTGCTGTCTTCGAAAAAGGATTCCTTGCATAAGAAAGGAAGGAAGTTTGCTCTTCTCAGATAGCCCCTGCCATTCAGGTATTTTATATGTTCTTAAAAACTAGTTAATTTTTTTAAAACTATCTAGCATGGTGGTTATCAAGTAAGTACAACAGTAAACTCACTGGCGTTTCTTCCTGTGAAGCTGGACGCCTTTGTACGGTTCCCCCTCCCGTATCACTGCCACAGGTCGCCGGCATGCAAATTCTAAACAGCCGAGCATTGGGATTAGATCTTTAGTTGCTAGCTTTCTAGCCCTTATGACTTATTTCCGTGTGAAAATGATGATTGGGAAGAGCAGGGCATTGGGGGTAAAATCAGAAAACTATGCAAAAACGCTGAGTGCAGAGTGTTAATCTTGATTTGAAACCCCCTGAACTAGGGATCCCCATCACCCAAGTACCCCAGTAAGTTTTAAAATGTAATAGCCATTAAAAAACCCAGTTAGTCTGCTTGGAATGGCTTGGTGGCCTGTGGCAGCAAGAGAAATTTTAAAAAGCCTTACAACTCAGGAAAGATTTTATGGTTTGAGTGCCTCCCATCCCCCTTGCTATTCCACCTCAAAAAATGCTTTAACTATCTTCAGAATGGTATCTGGCTATTTTACATTAAATTAAGAAAATAAATATGCAATTTTCCTTCCTGCTTTCTTGGGAAGGTGGATAATAAGGCCAAGGAGGCCCCACTGAGGACATCCAACCCCTCCCGAGCGGCCTGTCTCCATTTTTGTCAGGAAGAATTGCTACTTTTTAACTAAATTATTATGTTTGTTCTATTGATTGTATTTTATAAATGGAAACCCCTTCCTTCCCCGTGGCACTTTGTAACCAACTTCAATGACTCCTTATTTTTTTTCCTATGCATATTTATAATTAATTGAAAATTGTATATATGTAAAGAGTGGGGAGAGGATTCTTTCCTTTTTTTTGTTGTTGAAAATGTGCCTTTTGACTAATGATTTCAGAATTTTCTACTTGCATCAGAAGGATTAAAACATTGGCATTTCAGTTCAATGAAGGAAGAAACGAAAGATTTGTGTATCTACGTGCGTGAGTGTGGTCGGGGAACCCGTGACCTGCGGAGATTTCTGCAGACGTGGGCTCAGATGTGGAAGGCCTACCTTGCATGCAAAAATAAATAGCGCAGTCAAAATGTCGGCCTGCCTAGAGTTTCTCAACTGATTCTATTTTTTTTTTTTAGTGGTACTTTGAACTTTTCACATTCAAAATGCCTGTGTTTTGAATTCGGAGCACCTCTAGTAAGGACAGAACAACACCCTGTAACCTCAGAATGTTTCAAGTGTGAGATGTTTTGCGACTGTTTTTTTTCCCCCCTTAAGTCAGAAAGCCCTGGAAAAACTCACGGCCTGGAAAGTTCATCTTTGCTAGCTCTTGTTAAATTGCGCAGTATGAACATGCGCTGGGGTTGATATTCCAAGGCACGCTCTACTTTTCCAGAATGAAGCATTTGGGGGTTCTGTGCGAAAGGTTAGGGGAGATGAAAAAAAACAGAACAAACATTGGTATACTTTTGTCTTGCTCACACATTTTTCATTCAGAATCTGTTGAGAAACATGTTACTTATCTTGGCCTAAAAAGTATCACACCCATGGTTTGGAGAGGCTGCAAAGTGCCCAGGGGCCTTTGGGGTGGGCAGGCTGCTGCTAACCGGGTTGAGCAGGATCAAGCTGGTCAGCTTTCCATATTATGAAGCTTTTGGTCTCATCAGGAGCTCGTCGAGGAGAAAAATAGCCAGGTTGGAAATTGATTCTTCACTGTTGGCAGTTTTGTCGTGCTAGGGATAATCCACCGCATCCCAGCTGTACCAGGCAGAGCCCAGCAAAGGAGTTACTTAGAGGTTCAGTTCATCAGCCACACTCACACCTGTAAATGTCAAGACTCGGCAGGTGCTTATGTGCAGTTTTTAAAATTGCCCAGTAGGTACACATGCAAAGATGCAAATCAACCCAGCAAAACGAATGTTAAAGCTTTGGAGATAAGCTGTTCTCATCAGAGGCTGTAATGGGATTCCATGTCTTCCTGAGCTGAAACACAGCCTGAGCCATGTAACACGGGGGGGATTTCCATGCTCCACATTAGCTGAGTGGAACCTCCCACAAGGAGAGACACATAAAGGCTTGCTTGCTCCAATTCACTATAGGTGTAACTCAGTGCACAGATAAGAGAGTCCTCAACTAGGACTGGAATTTCCATCGGAAGTCGTTGCAGTCGGAAGTCGAGTCACCATGTGACTGGACCCAATTTTACGACCATTTTTACAGCAGTTAAGCAAATCCAGCTCCCCCAATGGGAGTTTTTTGCTGGAAAGCAGCAAAAAAAGTCACAAAATGCTATTATGTGACCGTGGGACACTGCAACTGGTCATAAATGTGAGCCTGTTGCCAAACACCCAAAATGCGATCATGTGACCACAGAGGGTGGTGCGATATTTTGTGAGGCTCGGACGTGCTTTACATGCCATAAAGCAACCATCCCAAGGCCGTCATAACTTCAGACGGTCATTAAGTTGAGGACGACCTGTATGTTTTAAATCCCACTCAAGGTTGTACCCACAGCTGCACCATCTGCCAGCATGTGCCACAAGTTGCTAACACTTCAGGTGAAAGGTGTACCACTTAACCAAGGTTGCAAAGAAATAGAATGAATATCACTCAAGAGAAAGAGCAATTGCAAGAATTTTGTCACCGAAGCAGGGAGAAAGAGCGTTTATCTCCCTTTTCAGTTGTTTAGGAAGGAGCCAGAAGAGCTGCCCCCATTTCTGAAAAGAGGATCAGTTGTTCAAGTTGCTACGATTTCACTTTGTTCAGAGCCACCTTTTGACAAAGCAAAGGGTAAGGGGGGGGGAAGGTTTGCTAAAAATATTCCCATCCATAATGCAGGGTCATTCGCCAAGGAGTTTCAGAAACGAGCGCGCCTCTCATCCAGCCTGACATTTAGTATGTTCTCTGCTGCAACATGTGGGAACAGATGTTAGTTGGGGGGGGGTCCCAAGAGAAGACTAAACCAACTTCCAGCAAAGGACAGCTCGCATTAACTAACAGTTGTGGTACCCGTCATGCGTGGGGTGGCCCTTATGGCCAAAACACTGGGAAAGGTGGCTGGGGAGCTCTGGGAGTCGAAGTCCACCCATCTTGACATTGCTATGGTTGGGAAACACTGCTCTGGCGGTTTGGGGGAGGAGGAGATTAGACGGCCTCTCGCTTTAATCTAGCAGGATCAGCCTTGAGCTCCTAAGAAACAGCAGGAGATGCTGAATGGTCAGCAGTAATGCAGCCGAGCTACTGGGAAGAGGCGCCTGCAACTGAAAGCAGTGGAACTGGTTGCATATTGATCCCGACCCTCCCTTCCAAAGGTCTCAGACCAGTTTCTGCATTCTAGGCGCTACTCTGAGAGTCAGAAAAAGCCGTGGCGGGGGGGGGGGTGCCCTTCCTAAGCAGCTGAAAGAGACCAATGTTTGGCTGCAGTTTCGCTAGCAAAGCCCAGCCCAGCCCAGCCCTTCCAGTCTTGATTCGGATCCAAGACTGGGTTTATGGGTTGAGCTCAGCCACAGTCCCAAGTCCATCCTGCCGCTGGCTCTGCAGAAGAGGCCTTTCTGAAGATGTCCCCGTAATCAGAGGTTGGTCCTTCCAGCAGGGGAAGAAAGCTTCCTCCCACTCTGCTCTCAGGCTAGGAAATTCTCACTTTAGGACTTAGCTCCTACAGGTAGCCCTTGACTTACGGCCATTCGTTTAGCGACCATTCAAAGTCACAACAGTGCTGAAAAAAGTGACTTGTGACTGGTCCTTGTGCTTATGACCATCGCAGCATCCCTGTGGTCACGTGATTAAAATTCAGGCGCTTGGCAAGCAGCATGTATTTGTGACAGTTCCAGCATCCTGGGGTCCCTCAATTGCCATTTGCGACCTTTCCAGCCGGCTTCCAACAAAGCAAAGTCAATGGGGGAAGCCAGATTTGCTTAACCACCGCAGCAAAAAAGGTAATAAAATCAGGCGTGACTCACTTAAGGACCACCTCGCTTAGTGACATGAGTTCTGGTTCCAATTGCGATCGTAAGTCAAGGGCTACCTGTACTCTCAGAAGTTCTGCAAAAGCATGTCTTCCACTAAGCCTTTGTTTATTGTCTAATCTTTAGGCATTGAGTCCTCACTAGAGTTGAAAGGCAGGAAATCTATCTAAGTTCTCACTTCCCACTAATTATGCTCTCATGTTTGTTTGCTCTTGCAATGGCATGTGGCATAATGCTCACCAGAAAAATCAGGAGGCCTCCCCAAGGCAACACCATTTCGCAGGAGCTGGGAACCGGGACAGTGGCTGCTGCCAAACTCCGACTCCCACTTTTAGTACAGCTTCAACGACTTTTGAATAGCCAGAGGTTGCCCCAGCCCACCCAAGGCTGACAGTGGAGGTTAACTTCCACTTCCCATCCAGATCACACCGGCAGAAGAATAACCGCCTCACCCGCAGATCCTCTTTACTTGAAAGACAGACCCCAAGCCCAAGCAGCTTTGAGCTTCTAGAAGAGCCGCCCCGCTCACCCAACTCAGCCCAGCCTTGATGGATTTTACATAACAAATCCTGAGACACTGGATCCGCTGAAAAAAACCGACACACCTTTATTTCTACAAGATGGATGGTGTGGTCTGGGGTGCAAATATAGACGTTCCACCTAGCCCTCCCTGTGAACTTGTGCCAAATATCTCAGGGCTGCCTCACCAAACAGGCTTGGCTTGGAGACAGGCCGTCATCCGGGCAAAATTCACGGGCTAACCAGAGGAACGCCAGCCGAGCACAGTCGGAGCTGGCAGGAGGCAAGCCAGGGCCTACAGGTAACGGAGCAAGTCCTTTTCCATCGTCTGCAGAGGAAGAGGCAAGAGAAAACAACAGGGGGATGAGGCGGTGGCATCTGGCCAGGTTTACACATGCAAATTAGCAGTAACTGGATCAAAAACAGCCTCCTAGCAGTCACACTGGGGGGTGGGGGTCCACACAGCATGCTAAACCGTGCTTTATTGAATAAAGCACAGTTAGCTCAGTTTACATCAGACCATCCATGGTTCTCTTCCAAATTAGTGCCCTCCAGCTGGGCTGGGACTGCAACTGGCAGGGGTCTCCAACTTCCAGACTGGGAAAGGCTGCTATAAACCATGGTCTGCCACCACCCTGGGTGGGTTTGGCATGCTGTGCGAACCACCTAGCCCAGGGTTGTGACCAGATACTCAGGCTGAACTACATGCTGGTCCAGCTCTGCAACTGGGCAATGTCCTAAACCAGACTGTAATGGGGTTTAATGAATCACAACCCTGCTCTGAGATGGGGTTTCAGAGCAGACCAGGAGAGCCTTCCCTAACAGTTAAGGACAGCGAGAGACAAAAAGAGTCAAGATGGGGGCCATGCAGTTGAAACCCTGCCCACTTTCTACATGCAATGCAATGCAATGCCTTCAGGACATTCCACACACACATCCCAGACGCCCATCTTCTCTGAAGGAGAGCCTAGATTTAACCCAAAACAAGGGGACAAAATCCGCCCTAACAGAGGCTTCCATTACACTTAAGGAGGCCAGAGAGCCTTGGGTGAGAGCACGGAGGGTTCTTGAAGTAAAATAAATGGCAGTCTTTAAGCAGGAACTTTTATGTATTCTCTTAACTCAAGACAGTAATAATAATATACACAAACTTACTAATGGGTCATCCATTGGACTGAACCTCTTGACCACTTGTCCTTCCTTGTTGATCAGGAACTGCAGGAAGAAAAGGAGAGCCGGTGAACGACAAGAGGGCCTGATTTTCAGTGGGGCAGGAAGACAGCACGGATTTGCGAGAGACCGCAAGACCACCTTCCAACTCGGGCTGGATTGAGGCCTAGCGCTACACTGGAACGTGGTTCAGGCTTTCCAGGGTTGTGTGTACCTTATTAACAAATTCTGCCCCTGCTCTTAGACCCCTCGATCCTTATGAGCAGGAAGTAAACTCAGTGCAAGCCTGTTTATTCAAGGCTGGGAGACCTTGTAGAACTAGAGAAAAGGTAGACACTACAGGTAGTCCTCACTTAACAACCATTCATTAGTGATGGCTCAGACTTATGATGGTACCAAAAAAACCACTTCTGATCAATCCTCACACTTACGACTCACAGCATCCCCAGAGTCACATGATTACAATTTGGGCACTCGGCAACCGGTTCATGTTTATGACCGTTGCAGCATCACGTGATCGCCATTTTCAACCTTCCTGGCCAGCTTCTGGTAAGCAAAACCAATGCGGAACCACGTGATTTGCTTAATGACCGTGTGGGTCACTTAATGACAGCCACAAAAAAGGTTGTAAAATTGTGTTGGATTTGCTTAATGACCACTTGGCTTAGCAACCAAAATTGTGGTCCCAATTCTGGCTGTTAAACGAGGACTACCTGTAACTCAGTATGTGCTTTGAAAACACTTTGATTGGCCAACTTAGCAGAGAAGCAAGACTCAACCAGCATAGGGGGATGAAGGGCGACTAGGAATGGGGAGACCCAGGTTCTAGTCCTTCCTCAGCTTCCAGGGGGATTTGGGGCCATTGCCTCTTCTCAGCCCACCCTACCCTACTGGGTGATTATTGGGGAGAAAACAGGAGGAATCATTATGCATATCGCCTTGTGCTACACTCCTGAACAAAATGGCAGTGATGCAAATCCAAAACATAAAATAAATAAAAAGGAATACAAGCTGAAGGGAGGGGGACAGGGCCAAATCTGTCTTGTGGCAAAGAGGAAGGACAGAGCTTCACCCACAACCTTGAAACTTGCTCAATGGCCCTTGTGGGGCAGCCACTTCAAGGCCAAGAACACAGGGCATTTGCAGCCAAGAAGAAGGCCAATGGGCTCCTGCCCAGATAATTAATGAAAAAAGGACACATTTTTAAACATAAAATGTATGTTCTCACGTGCCTGGAGAAGGGAAGTGGGCCAGTAGCAGCCATTACCCCCAACAGGAATGTTTTCAGAACAACAGCCGTCCAACCTCACTGGAAGGGTTCCTGGCTCAAATTGGCCGTTTTGAGCTCAAAGCAGGCTTGGAGTTCAAAAGATTTCCCCCCCCTTTGGAATAACGGAACCTCCATCTTTTGAGAGTGTACCAGTCCCTGGGGCAAAAGAGCCCAAGAGAAAATGCTGAATTGGACAGCCCCAGAGAGGACCAAGATGGGCATTGCAACATCACCCTTTCCCCCTGAAATCACACTCGGCCCTCGCACCTGCCTTTTCAATTGATGCTGCAGATGTTGATTAGGAATTCTGGAAAGTGTCCCTGCAGCATAGCCAGTGGGCTCTAAAATGCTGATGCCCAAAAAGGGGAAACAGCCACAGTTGCTATATCGGGAATTACCATCCAAATAGCTGTTGTACGATACAGTCAAATAAGCTCTTTTCAAGAGTTGAAGATACTCACCTTGCTAAAATTCCATTTTATAGCACTGAAAAAAAGAACAGGACATCATTTAGTTTTAAAGTTTTAGTTTGTTTAGGTCTTTTGTTCTACAGTTTAACTCAAAACCTTATTGCTAAAATGGTGTTTCTCAACCTTGGCCACTTTAAGGTGTGTGGACTTCAACTCCCAGAATTCCCTCGCCAGCAGTGCTGGCTGGGGAATTCTGGGAATTGAAGTCCACACACCTTAAAGTGGCCAAGGTTGAGAAACACTGCTTTAGAATTTTAATTAAAAAAAAAAAGCTGAAAGCCCACGATACGCAGTGATATGGGCTGCCTAGAGTGGAAACTGAAGCAGTCTGAGTTTAATTAAGTACGGGAGTAAATGAATTAATGTGTGTAGCATATTAGTCGTGATTTTTCTGTTGGAAGTAGCAAGGACTCACTTTCCCAGAGTGCCTCTGCCTTTGGGCTGGTTTTTCATCCACTTCCAGAGAGGATGAGCCCTGTCCCCATTGACTTCAATCTTGCTAAACATGTCAAACTTCACCCCATAACCTTCAGCAAATGCTTTAACCTCCATGTCTGTGCCCGGCTCCTATTAAAAAAACAAAAACAGAGACAGACAATTGCCTTAGAAGGGTGATAACAAGGTTATCATTGTTGCACTTAGCACCTGAACTGCTCAGCTGCAGATCCGCGTGGTTTTGCACGGCGCTCAGCCGGTGTTTACAGGGAACCTATCAGCGCATGAGGCAATCAGGTTGTTAGGTTTTTTTTTTAATCTGCCAGTTCATCGCAGAGCCCTGGGTCATTTCTCCACTACCAGTCCAGCCCCTTCCCCATTTTGCCACACTGGCATTCCCCCGTCAGGGCCCTAGAACCCAGGTCTCCCCGCTCCTCGGCCAGCCCCTTCCCCACTACCCCTGACTGGCTCCTGGGCTGAGGGGGAGGGACTGGCCCAGAGTCAGCCCATGAGCTTCTGCGGCTGAGGGGGGACTAGAAGCCGGGTCTCCCCGCTCCTCGGCCAGCCCCTTCCCCGCTACGCTGGCTCACCTTCGAAGGATAATTAACAATAAGCCCAAGGAGGAGGGGGAGGATTTCCCCTCAGTGCCGCCCCACCCGGCCAACAGCCCACCATCTCCTGCTCCCTACCTGCTTGCCAAACTGGTTGCAGGGGAAAGCCAGGATGCGTAAACCTCGCTCAGCGTATCTCTTGTACAGTTCGACAAGCTGAGTGTAGTTTACCTCAGTCTTGCCTCATTCTGAAGCCACGTTGGTGATGATGCAGACGTGGCCCCTGGGGGAACAGAACAGCGACAGGGAACAAGAGGGACGGTTACTCGTACCTGCCACCTGGAATTCCACCGCTAGAATTTTTTATATTTCCTCACCAGGTTCGTTTCTGAGCCGGGACCAAAGGCACAGGCAGCTGCACGAAATGAAGTTCTTTATTCTTCACCCAAGAGCAAAAGCAACGACAGCGAGCGGCTGGGTGGGCGGCCGCGCAAGACCCCCTCCTCGCAGCACACGATATGCATTCCATTCAACACCTCCTCCAGAAGACCACCCCTTACTCAGTTGCCCATGATCCACCGTAACCTCATTCCACATGAGGAACTTCCTTCCTTCCTTCCCTCTATCATCATTCCATATAAGGGACTTCCTTCCTTCCATCCCTCGCTAGGGCGCCTTGACCGTTCTCAAACAGTGCCTTTCCTCCGGAGCAGCTGTCCTTGGGATGTACACCTTACCTTGCTTCTGTGGGCCCAGCTATCAATCAAGGCCTGCTAGAAAGGAAGAGTAAGCAAGCCAACGAAATTCTTCTAGGGAATACGACAGCTTCAGGGCCATAATTCAAGTGCAAAGGTCTCTAATATATGAACACTACATACAAAATATATGACAACGAAATATATTCATATTTAAGTTCTATATATGTAAAACCTCCTCTCACCACACATGCTGACTGGGGTCTAGGCAGAAAAACACTGAAATGCTGAACTAACCGTTTTGGACTCAGAGCAGGGCAACCTGAAACTTTCTGCATCCTGCTCATTTCTGCTGTCCTGCTGAGTTCTTTGGGAAAGATGGGATATTTCGGAGCCGGAATTGTCTCTTCTCCCAAACACAGTTGAAAAAAACGAACAAGCAGACAAACACTGCGGGCTTGCAGATGAAACCCAGTCCAGGACTCAACCTGGCCAGAAACTGGGTTGGGCCACCCAATCCCCAACCAAGGCCCATCACCATCATCTATTAAATGTATAGGCTGCCCAGTTCCCAGCGACTCTGGGTGGTTTGTAGCTGGTTAAAAACATTTGAACACAAAAACACAAAACAAAGATGGCAAACGAAACAAACCCAGATGGGAATAACTTGCCTGTATTTCTCCAGCGAGACATCATTGCCATCAATGTCCCTGGCATGGAACTCATAAATTGACTTGGCTGACTGCCAGTTGGTTGCCTGAGCACACTAGAGAGCAGAGAAAGGCAGGTTGAGAGCATGTCCCACCCAGAACACATCACAACGAAGCGGGGGGGCACTCTGGTCACCCGGTCTGTAATGTTTTAAGCAGGCATCTCCAGCCCAGCATTTTTCAGGTATGTTGGGACTGCAGCTCCCAGAGTTCCTAGCAACATGCTACATGAGGAATTCTGGGAGCTGCAATTACAAAACATCAGAAGGACAGTCCATTACGGAATGCTGTTTTCAGCCAGAACGTTGAGACCCCAAATTCTCAACCACAAGGCTGGGCTTACCCTTTATGCCAAGCCCCAAACAAACCTCTTTTAAAACAAACCACAACTCAGCATCATATATGAACTGCAGGTCCAAGGGTTGAAGAGTTCCCCACCACCACCAAAGGGGCCCACTTGATAATGTTGCTTTAAGGCAGTGTTTCCCCATGCTGGCTGGGGAATTCTGGGAATTGAAGTCCACACATCTTAAACTTGCCACGGTTGAAAAATACTGCTTTAAGGAGCAGGGCCTTCTGTCGATTAGGCTCACACAAGACAATTTACTTCACAGGAGAAGCTTATGAGCTGGGTTGCTGCTGGTTTCAGTGTTACCCCCACTAACAGAGGAACAGGAAACACAGTTCATTCAGTGAGCAAAGATTCTCCAGGGGGAATTCAAAAAGAAGGATGGAAAATACTCTGCAAAAGTAAAATACTGAGTTAATAAAGAATTGCTATAACCAATACTAAGCCTTTAAATGTTAAATCTAATCCCACAGCATGGATGTAAGTCTTCCCCTGCTGAGCACAGCTGTGGATTTTAGAAGAAGCAACTGTACATTTCCCTGTGTGCCTCTCCTAGAGGGTGCAGGTGCCTGCACAACAAATTTGTCCTTTCTTTGTTCAACTGACATGTGTCATTAGCAAGATCTTCATGCAGGGATAGCAAGGGCAGGATACCTTCTGGGAACATGTTTTCCTTCTGGAGATTTTTATCTTATCTTAGGAGGCGTACAGAAACGGAAAGCTGTCAACACGCATGCTTAAGAGACATCAGAACAGTGACATCTCAGGTCTGGCTGTTGCAACCAAGTTGGCTCATGAGTTGCTCTTCCTGTGTGCCCCACGTCTGACCCAACTAGAGAAGGCTGATAAACATGTATCCTGACAGACCCTGGTAAGTCATGCAGTCAATTTTTCAGTTGGATGTTCATCTGTATCTTTCCCCTAGGCGTGTTAAGAAGCTGTAGGTAAACATCCCTAAGAAGAACTGATACCACGGCTGGTTTCACTGGCGACATTAAGCCTGTAATACGTTTTAGGCGTTCTGTGGATGGGGCAGATTTGGATGGGAAGATCACAAAAACCCTCCCTGGGTTTTCAAACACACTGCTTGGTTCTATTACAAGGAGTGCCAGCCAGGCACCACCTTTGAAACGTAATTAGTAGGTATCCTGTTTCGAAGACTAAGATGCATTGAGCCATGTCATTAGCAAAGCTTTCACTCCCTGAAAAATTGTGTTCAAAGGCCTAGGCTTTCGTGCGTTATCAGATGCATGAAGGAGCTAAACTGATGCAGGATTTACATTGGGTTGAGGCTGGGGGGGACGGGAGATGGGGAAGACAGAGAGGTTATGCAGGTGCAGCGCAGGATACATGCAAACTAATTAATTTTTAACCCTATTAAGTAATAATTATTCATCTTATTAACCTCTCAGCAAACTCACAAACATCAAAAGGTTTCAGGATATCTCCAAATCAGGAGGAATCTGGTAGCACTGCCAAACAAATTTTATTAAAAGGCATTCGCTTCCTGCCTTAAGCTTTTTAATAAAATGTGTTAATCTGGAAAAGTGCTACAGTACCAGCCAGCTCCTGATTTTTTTTGCTACCCTAGGCCAGTGTTTCTCAACTTGAGCAACTTTAAGATGTGTGGACTTCAACACATTGGCTGGGGAATTCTGGGAGTTGAACTCCATCTATCTACCTACTACTAAAACTCTGTCTATTTGATACTATAACCTTTAACTGGGCGAAACAGTGCATCGTAGACCAACAATTTTTGAACCAAGGTACCTCAAACTTACAGACTACATCCAAAATCTGGGACCCATGACTCCCATGGAATAGAAATTTGGCAAATTTTATAAAGTATTTTATGACAATACAAAATGTCTTAAAACATTTCCTGTGGTCAACTGATGTTTGACCTATATACAGTAGCTCAATATGAACGACATGGGCTATTTTCAAGGCAGATACATTTCTGAATATCTCCCTGAATTTAAGAACTTGCTAGTGAAGGCAGTGCATTAGAAGGCACTGAGGAATCTGGTAAGGAAATATCTCTGAAACAATGACCCAACTGGTCACTGGTTGTCTAGTACATCTTAAAATGGATGAGGTTGAGAAACATTGCTCTAAATCAGTGTTTCTCAACCGTGGCAGCTTGAAGGTGTGTGGACTTCAACTCCCAGAATTCCCCAACCAGCATGCTGGCTGGGCAATTCTGGGAGTTGAAGTCCACACATCTTCAAGCTGCCACGGTTGAGAAACACTGCTCTAGGCCAGGGTTTCTTGACCAGGGCTCTGCAGAACTCTAGGGTTCTGCAAGAGGTCACTAGGGATTCCCTGGGAGATTATGATTTATTTAAAAAATTATTTCAAATTTGGGCAACTTCACAGTAAAGAGGTACGTTTCATTCTCTATTTTTACTGCAATGTTAATGCATATATACAGGCCTACCCATGAAAAAAATAGAATAATTTTGTGACGTCTGGCCTGTATCTGGGCCTGAATGTGCAGAGGTTCCCTGAGGCCTGAAAAATATTTCAAGGGTTCCTCCAGGGTCAAAAGATTGAGAAATGCTTTCTCTAGACTAACAAAGCTATCTCTGAAGGTCTCAACAAGCATAGATTTCAGCACAGTATAATTGTTAACCAATAAGATGCCTGTAATCTGTCTCACCCATAACATGCATCTGTATAACCACCATCTTGTCTTCCCTTCCCTCCTCACCAATTTAAATCCAACATCAGTTAAGCCACTCAGCTGATGAAATGAGCAGCAGCTCACAAAAAGTTTATCCCTTTGAATAAAATAGGTTAGTCAGATTTTGGCCTACCACAGACTAACACAGCTCTCCCACAACCCTCCCAGCAAGGATTTCACATTGCCATTAAAGTGGAAGTTACTGAGAGGACAAAAGAAGCCCAAATTAGCCTGTTTTCATCTCAGTTAGATCCCAGGGACTTTAGCAATTACTTTGCATGGGACAGCAACACACTGCATGCTCTCTCAGCCAGGGTCCAACCCACCTCCTTCCAGATGCCTGCTTCTAAAGACTCAGGCAGGAAAGATAAAGCAGCAGTAGAATCCTAGCCACCTTCTCAGAGATTTCTTAGAAAAAGCTGGACTGAGAAGTGCCACCCATATCCAACTAAGGATTTCTTAAGCAACAGTAGAGGCTTAGCACAGACTACATTCAGGTATCACAGAAATGAGGTGGTCCCAGAAAGAACCAAGTTATAGCTCAAGGTGTGAACAACCTACACATTTATTATACTTCCCTCTTTAAAGATCTTAAGCAGGCATGATTGAGGCTTACCAGATGCACTGGGACTGCTGGCCATTCAGGCTGGGAATTCAGAGAGCTGCAGCCCCAAAGATGCACCTGGAGGGCACCAGGTTGGAGAAGGCCCCACAACTGTTTCATTGAAATCTATGAACTGTGATCTGGGTCACACATTGCAATAAGCTACAAGTGTCACGTTCACCGTTTCAATGTGCATTGTACATCGTAATGTTTTGCATGCCAGGGCGCTGACGCACGTTTCTGGTTGGGAAGGAGCTGCTGAGGGACCTTGCACCAAGCTCTGTGTTCGTTAAGACGGAATGTGTTTGGGTTATCTTCTCTGTTCAAGGTCTTTTTCCATTGATCAGCAGAACTCGTTAGGAGCACCTGGGGTTGTGAATTTGAGACGATTGTAGGGGGTGGGACTTCATTTGTATCGGGTTATTTAGTTTGATTTTAGGTGTGCTTTTCCCATTCTCAGCTTTCATTGTGTTTGCATTCTATTCTATAATAAACCAGATCTTATTTTACCTTATGAGTCTGAATATTTGTGGAATAGGCATTCATTACAACAAGTTTGTTAAGTCAACCACAATATGCTAATCCCCCCACCACACACACAAAGCCTAGGTTTACAAAACTACAATAGCCAGGTTCGAGCCACACCCTAAAACCAACCCACCAAGGCAGATCATGGCTTAGCAGTGGGGAAGGCAGCATTTTGCCTTCCAAGTGTTTTGAAGCCCAGCTCCCATTCATTCCAGCCAGCAGTGTCAATGGCAAGAGATTTTGGGAAATAGGGTCAAAACATCTGAGCATTACCAGGTTTGCCTTCCCATGGCTGAGCATGTTATACGGGGGTTCTGGCAACAGGAGAAAGAACCACATTGATTTAGGGCTCTGTTTCTCAACCTTGGCAACTTTAAGATGTGGGGATTTCAGCTCCCAGAATTCCCCAGCCAACCTAGCTGGCTGGGGAATTCTGGGAGCTGAAATCCCCACATCTTAAAGTTGCCAAGGTTGAGGAACACTGATTTGGGGAAATCTGTTCTTATCCAATGTCAGCTGGTAAACTATGCATCCATTTTGAATGCATACAATCCTGGATTCATTCCCCTTTTAAACTTTTCCTAGACCTTGGGACTTAGACCAGAAAGTAATGTGCACAACACATAAAACATTCAACCAGGGATACAGGAATTTCTGGTGGGTTTTTTTAAACTGCTTTCTACTTGAAAATTGCTACTCAGAAGTTCTATAGCTTTGGCCCTACTAAAACTCCATGATGGGAAACAGAAATGCAAGTTATTTTCTTCCCACTTCTTTGCCCATACCTTTTGCCTGCTTTCTCATCACAATCACATGAGCTACAACACTGCTGAATTGTATCACCCTCCCCACAGGAACAAACCCTTTACACAAGCCTCAGATTATGTAATTAGCAGTACAAAAGGGACAGATAACAAGAGATTGCACCAGAAGGGAGATTTTGGCTTCTACTCTTAGTTTTTTATAGCCCCAAATTATCAATCCATGATAAACCGGGATCCAAGGCAGAAGTCTTGGCACCAGCAACTTGCTCACATCTGCCCACTGGCCTGGAGAGAAACTAGGCAAAGGTAAACCATTTCCCTGCCCTTTTTGAATTTCACTTCTGCATTGCAGGCTAAAACAGAAATGGCTGCTTTCACTTCCAATGCTTTGTCAAAACTAGCCTTTGTCTGCATTCAGCCCAGAAAAAAAAAACCCCAGACTGCACCTAACAGAAGGTAAAGAAAAAAAAATGGGTATAGACATATCTTTCCCCGTAATTAAAGATCAAGCTATGCTGTACCATGTAAATTCACCCTTGCTTGCTCAAAATACCATTTTTAACAAATTGTTAAAATTTAATAAATGGTTCTGGTTACTCATTAGTCCACAGCGATACCATTTCAGAGGCTCAGTTTGCAGCCAGAAGTTGCTCCATCTTTCCTGGAGTTTAAAAGAAAGCAGTTCTGCCAGGATTTCTGTTTTCCATGGAAACTGATTTAGAAGCGCTTGGAAGTTTTAACATTAAGAGGAGCTCAGAGAAACTTTTCCTACTGTCTGTCTAGAAAAACCATGGAAGAACAGAAAGCAGAAGGGCCACAGTGTACTCAGCTTACAGAATTCACTTCTACAAGCTGTAATGTGAAGAAGCTATTTTACATCCTCATCATAACAGCTATGAGCCATAATCATGATCCAAGTGGCTCTTAATTCTCAGGATGTCAGATTTGAAAAAACTGGGATCTCCCTCAGCTGGGAAGGTGATGGTTGTCAGAAAATGGAAACCCAGTTTACTGCACCTGTCTTTGATCATTCTGAGACTGATGGCTGAAAGTAATTAGGATTTGAGTGTAAACCTGAAATCCTCTTTTCATATAATTGTAAAATTTTAAAGAGGAAGATAAAAACTAATATAAAGGAAGAAAAAGAAATCAAAGAGAAAGCTAAAGGTACAGAAAAGAAAAAAAAAGAAAAAAGGAAGAAGATACAAAGAAGTACCTCCTGATCTTTACAGCAGTGATAAGTACAATTAGAAATTTACCTCTTACTCCATGGTTACAATGTAATTCTTCTTGCTATAATCTAGCCTGTCTAATCAAAACCATAAATCATAATTTCATTTTTTCTGTTTCATGCAAAAAGTCCGTAAGTGGTTTCCAGTCAGCAATAAATGTAGATGTTGTCTTTTCTCTGATCAAAGAAGCCAATTTAGCCATCTCATCAAGTTTCATCACCTTCACTAACCATTCTTCCATTGTGGTAGTGCCAAGTCTTTCCATCTTTGCACATACAATAATCTGCTTGTAGACCTCAACTCCTAATAACATTTCATATGTAAATGTTTAAATTATCTCAGAGCTTCATGCGAACACCCAAAGCAAGACTCAAAATACTCTTGAAAACATTTCAATGTTTAATCATTTAAAATGTTTCAATCTTGAATCTTGGCGAGAGCTGCTTGGTAAGATCTGACACAACATTGCAGAGCTTTGCTTTCTCCAATCAGGCGCCCGCCAAATGTGCTGGGGCTGCAACGCTCAGCCTGCATGGCATCTTCTGGCAGGATCACAATCTTTCCAAACAGGAGGAAGCAGATATCATAGCCCAAAGAACTGCCATCATTTTGTGTGGCTCTAATGTTTGTTCTAAGGTAACAAAGCCTCGGCTTAATTGCATTAGTGTCTTCAGAAAAGACAGCATTAAGGGCAGGTGGCTTGCTTTTGAATAATTAAAGCAACACTTAATTGCTTCCACTAGGAAGTTTCAGCACAGATCCCTAACTACTTTTAGCTCTGGCACATTTGTATGCAGGAAAGGCTACTAGCCAAGTCCATACTTCCAAATTTGGAAGCACTAATTCTAGAGTGTAAATTTCATTATACTAAAGCAGCAGCAAACTGGAGCTGGTCCACAGAATCAGGGAGACAAAGAAGAAAACACAAAGCTTTTCAGAGGACAGCCACATTACAAAAGGGCAAGGGACGGGGAGTAGGCAGGATCCTTAAACAGTCACCAGCCCTATGGAATAATATCCCCCCCATGTCTGTATGGCCCTTCAGAAGAGCTGTGGTGGCCTGGCTTATCTAATTAGCCCTGAGGAAAGCAATATGGCCTGACATATCTATTGCTTCATATTTTTGTAGTTTTAATTTGTATTCTTTGTATACCCTCTAGAATCGCTTAGGCAACTGGGATGGCTGAGTTGTTTAATACATGTAAGGCACAAAATATATTTTCTGTTACAGCACACTTATTCTGAGCTGGAGGTCCAGTGGATCCTGTCTAACTTTGCGACCCTTGTTGCTAACTAAAATCTAAAAACCAAACCACCCAAGCTGTTTAGCACTTCAAATGCATTTGCACACATTTAATTTACCTTATTCTATCCCATGCGCTCAATGCAGCTCTCAGCTGCAGCTGTTTTTTCATTTAAGAGCTCCGTTCTCTAAGGAGCCAGAACACAACACAGTTTTCATCCTTGAAAGGTACCTGGAGGCATCAATTTAAAACTACAATGCCCGTTCTGGGAAGGGGTAGCTTTCAGTTTCATGGTCGGTCTTCTGTATTGCTTTAACCCAACTGGGGCAGGCAAGCAGCAACCCTGAGGCCCGAATAAATCCATTTTCTCCAGGACAATGGAACATAGGAGGGGAGGACTGAAGGGGGGGAAGCTGAAATAAATCAGTAGGAGGCTTGGATAGCCCTCCCAGGAAAAGCTGTTCCCAGAGAACTCTGGGAAAATTAGCCTAGCCCAATCAAAGCATTATGGGAAAAGCATGGTGTTTGCCCCACTTCCAAGGAGATCCTGGGAATTTTGGCCCAATTTGCCTGCAAGGAAGATACCTGCTGCAGAAAAATTTTATTTTATTTACTTTACAAGACTGAGGTACACCTTTATTGTAACAACCACCCCAAACAGTAAAAACAACCCCCAAACTCCAAATTACTTAAATTAAAATTGATAAAAACTCATGGCACCCCAGGGCAAGTTTCCCATACACCCACATCTATTTTACTGGGCTCCAGCCTCGCCCTACCCTAACGTTTGTGGGAAAATTATATCCCTCGGAAGAGAAGTCGCGAAGCAGACAACCTCAAGGGAAAGCGCGGGAAGGTCCTCCAGGGACTCTTAAGAGGGGACCATCTGGGTCCTCCAAAGAGACCCGCCGTCGCCCTCAAAGGTGCTCTATGATCTGACCATAGAGAAAGCCACCATGACTAGAGCGTACTCACCGGGAGACCCACCCCAGCTCGCCACTTACCATCGCCTTGGTGAGTCCGCGCCCTACCAGGCAGCCGCAAAAGAGCGTCTTAGAAGCCAAACGTCGAAAACTCATCTCACCGGCCGAGGCGCTCCGCTCCTCCTTTAATCTGCCCTTCACGCCCCTCTGGCGCCCCACCACGGCCAATCACAAGGTGGCTCCTCCTCATTGGCCCGCCCAACTCCGCAAATCAGGGCCGCCGTTCTGAGCGTTTGACCAATAGGAGGCCGCGGCGAGCGGGGTCGCGTGCCGCAATGGAGGGCCTGGTGCCGCCTCCTTTCCCGCCCTTCCAAACACGGTCGTCAATTGGTTGAGGGCTCCCGCGATTGGCAGCTCAGCGAGCTAATCCGAAAGAACTGCATCCCAGCTGCCTCGGTTCAGCCGTTAGGCATCTGGAGCATCCTTAGATTAAGCCGTCTGGTGGCTGCCAAAATGCGCGCGTCCACCAAATGGCAGCAAAGTACTAGAGTTTTTTTCTATTTCTGCTCTCCCCGCCCCCCCAAGCGACCCACCACGTTTTTGCAGCCCAGACCGGATAGCCTTAACTTAGATAACAAAAAAGTATCCCACAAGGACTGACAACAAAGGTCCGCATAGTTAGTCTGCATAGTTAAAGCAATGGTGTTCCCCGTAGTAACATATGGCTGTGAGAGATGGACCATAAGGAAGGCTGAGAGAAGGAAGATAGATGCTTTTGAACTGTGGTGTTGGAGGAAAATTCTGAGAGTGCCTCGGACTGCAAGGAGATCAAACCAGTCCATCCTCCAGGAAATAAAGCCAGCCTGCTCACTGGAGGGAATGATATTAAAGGCCAAACTGAAATACTTTGGCCACATAATGAGAAGACAGGACACCCTGGAGAAGATGCTGGTGCTAGGGAGAGTGGAGGGCAAAAGGAAGAGGGACCGACCAAGGGCAAGGTGGATGGATGATATTCTAGAGGTGACGGACCCGTCCCTGGGGGAGCTGGGGGTGTTGACAACCGACAGGAAGCTCTGGCATGGGCTGGTCCATGAAATCACAAAGAGTCGGAAGCGACTAAACGAATAAACAACAACATCCCACAAGGTGTTCAGGCAAGAAGGCGAAGGATTGGCAAGGCTGAAGAAGAGAGCAATAAATTGCTTTGGAATATACTTGGAAGTGCTTTTAAAATTTATTTTTTTATTTGTTTATAAATTTATTCACCACCCATCTCCCCCTCATGGGGGATTTTGGGCGGTTTACAATAAAATGCAGTTAAAACTTAAAACCATTTCAGTACAACAATACAATAAAATAAGAATGTAGTAAAATCTAAGTGGCAAGAGATTTTAATCAGTCCGTGAGTGTAGGACTCCCCTCAAAATCACTTAGGGCACTAGCCATCCCCAGGTATAACTATTCCCCCTCCCATTCCAAGCCTGCTGACAAAACGAGGTCTTCAGTCTTTTTCGGAAGTCCAGGAGCGAAGGGGCCTGTCGGACCTCTGAGGGAAGGATGTTCCAAAGGGCGGGAGCTACAGCAGAGAAGGCATGCTTCTGAGACCCCACTAGACGGAATTTTTTTATAGATGGGGTCCGTAACATGCCCTCCCTGCATGACCGGGTGGGGCGGGTCGATGTAATAGGGATGAGACGGTCCCTCAGATATCCTGGCCCCATGCCATGTAGGGCTTTAAAGGTGATAACCAACACCTTGAATTGGACCTTGAAGCAAACTGGGACCCAGTGCAGCTCATGCAACAAAGGTGTTACGTGTGCAAATCCTGGAACACCCAAGATTGTCTGCGCGGCTGCATTCTGAATCAGCTGAAGCTTCCGGATACTCTTCAAGGGTAGCCCCATGTAGAGTCCATTACAGTAGTCTATCTGGGAGATGACCAGGGCAGGAGTGACTGTTCGAAGGGCCTCTCTGTCCAGGAACGGGTATAACTGGTGCACAACACGGAGTTGAGCAAAGGCCCTCCTGGCCATGACTGCCACCTGCTCTTCGAGCAGGAGTCGTGAGTCCAAGAGGACCCCCAAGTTACTCACCTGGTCTGTCTGGGGCAGTGCAACCCCATCCAGCACTAAAGATGACAAATTCCTGGCATGTGAGGTGCCATTAATCCACAGCCACTCCATCTTACCAGGGTTCAGCTGAAGCCTGTTGTTCCCCATCCAGTCCTCCACAGCCCCCAGGCACTCGGAAAGGGTGGTCACAGCATCACTTACTTCACCAGGGATGGAGATATACAATTGAGTATCATCAGCATACTGATGATACCTCATCCCATGGTGACAGATGATCTCGCCCAGCGGTTTCATGTAGATGTTAAAAAGGAGAGGGGAGAGTACCAATCCCTGCGGCACCCCACAGAGAAGGGGCTGTGGGGCTGACCTCCCCTATTACCACCGACTGGGACCAGCCCTGGAGGAAGGAGATGAACCAGCGCAAAACTACGCCACCCACCCCCAGTTCCCTGAGCTGACCCAGAAGGTTACCGTGGTCGATGGTATTGAAAGCCGCTGAGAGGCCAAGAAGAGCCAGGATGGATGCACTCCCTCCATCCCGCTCTTGCCAGAGATCATCCATAAGTGCGACCAATGCCGTTTCTGTCCCATAACTGGGCCTGAAACCTGACTGAAAGGGGTCTAGATAATCTGTTTCATCCAGGATCCTTTGGAGCTGCAGCGCCACCACTTTCTCAACCACTTTCCCCAAAAAGTGGGGGTGGGAGACTGGGAGAAAGTTGTCCAATATGCTAGGGTCCAGCAATGGTTTCTTGAGGAAGGGGCACACCAGTGCCTCTTTGAAGGCTGCCGGGAATACCCCCCCTCTCAAGGAAGTATTTACCACCACTTGGACCCAACCACACATCCCTTCCTGAGCTGCCTTCACCAGCCAGGAGGGGCATGGGTCCAGTTGACAAGTAGTAGCGTTTACAGTCTGGAGGATCCTGTCCACTTCCTCAGGCTCAACAGGCTCGAACCGTTCCCAGATAACAGAGTAAGAACGTCCCCCTCACACTCAGAGTCCAACTTGGAACGAATCTGAGCGATTTTGTAATGATTATATAGAATATACCTGGAGGCGTTTTTAAAATTATTTTCTAATTATTTGTTCTTGAGTTGTTATCATCCTGTTACTCTTTCCTTTCCTTCAAAATAGGGTCTGTGCCACGTTCTCACCTATGTGAGAAAAAAGATCCCTATGACATAGCCTAGGCAGAGAACTAATTAGCAACTAATTAGTTAGTTGCCTCCCAAGCTCAGTTGCCTCCCAAAGCTAGAGACAGGGTGGGCAATGGCAGCTGGCCTGTGCAACTTTTTCGCTGCGAAGGCAGTATTTTAATGTGCAATCTAATTAGGTGTTTTGATTATCTGGTCACCTTTCCTTGACGGCTTTTGATATCATGTTATTTCTCCCTGAACTGAACCTATCAAAGGTGCTGGACTAAGTTCTAATCTCCCTTCCCCGGAAGCTCTTTGGTGGACTTTGGGCCAGTCCCTCCTTCTCAGCCCAAGAATCAATCAGGTGTAGTGGGGAAGGGGCTGGTCTAGGAGATGGGAGACCTGGGTTCTAGTCCCCCCTCAGCTGCAGAAGCTCTTTGGTGGACTTTGGGCCAGTCCCTCCCTCTCAGCCCAAGAGCCAATCAGGTGTAGTGGGGAAGGGGCTGGTCTAGGAGGAGGGAGACCTGGGTTCTAGTCCCCCCTGAGCCACAAAACTAATTGGCTGAATTTGACCCAGGTGAGATGCAGATCTAACAAACAAGCAATATAACTGAACCATACAGCATGATAACCTGTCATAGATGCAACAATATTGCTTGTGAATAGATTGAAAGGAAGTACCATTTCTGAGTGAGCCAGATCATGCTCAGACTGATCCTATCAAAGCCCCAGTGGAGGTAAGTAAAGCGCAGCCAGATTAGGGAAACAAAACAGAAGCCATGATACACATAAAATGTTGCAGGGTTTCGATCACATGGTTGCAGCTGCCATCTTGACTTTTCAGATGCCATTAGTGCAGCATTTTTCATTTTCTGGACAGCTACGTGTAGTGTTAATCCATGATTTGCTAACTAAGAGTTGTTGGCTGCACCAGAAGTGGCACAAAATCTATGGATTTCCAAAAACCTGAAGCATTCCCCTTTTACTGTGGAGGAGTTCAGCTCCTTAAAGGGACAGACTCACGTTTAACTCCTTAAGGGACAAGCTCACATAGCTTTTCTCTCCCTTCCTTCCCTCTTCGGACTTTCTCTCCTCAGCTCAGGACAGATGCCCGTGCCACACACACACACATGAGCACACACACACGCTCTGCACCATTTCCCTCAACAAATATACATACCAATACACAGACAAATACCTACAAACGGAAAACATTTTTTTTTCTCACATACTCATACAAATTCTGACAGTCCTGAAGGACTCCCAGGATTGATTCCTACTGGTTCTCTTCTTCCCCGCCATTTCCACACCTATACTTTCCTCATCTCTGAGTGGTGGCGTCCTGCTGTGTTCCCTTTGTTCCATAACCTCCCTTACTGTTGCTACCATGATCCTGCCCTTCTGCTTATGTTTTTCTCTGTTTCTCTTTGCACATAGATTTTCTGCGTTTCCTTTAAGAGATCCTCTATACTCCTCAGCCCATCTTGGTTACTGCCTTCTCTCACCCTGATCCTTGATCAGCACTAGCCCCCTCTCGACCTTCTTATTATTTTACACCCAAGGTAGAGTCCTCCAGCCCGCGCTGGATTTGCTTTCCAGCAATTTTAAGCCTCTGACTGTCGGGGGCAAAACCGGGCCGGCCTCCCAGCAAGCGCTGGCTAGTTTTAAAGTCCGACCTCAACCTATGGCATCGAGACGAGTTTTGAGAAGTGTTTCCAATGCTTTAACATGCACTTCAAAGGTGTCTCGGGGCTACAACTTCCTCCCCCAATTTTCTTCTATCAAAACTTGCCCTAAAGGGGAATCAGGGTCTGGAGGGCATTGTCGCCCTTCCGGTCTTCCCTGTTGCGCGCATAGTCCCTTAGTATACTTTTTCAGCCATGGCATGCTCCGCTGGTTGTCCTAGGGGCACATCCGGAACTGGCCCCCCCACCTGATGCACTCGCACCAGCACCCTCCAGCTTCCTAGGCAGTTTACTCTGTCCCTTCCCCATGGTCAACATTCAAAACTACGTCTCCCGCCGTTTAGCCTCTAGCTACCCTCTCAGCGTCTACACGCTCTGAATCCCTCCACTCAACCCTTGAACAGTCACTTAGCTCTAGGTGGATCCCCAGGGATCTCCATCTGGACTTTCAAACTCAGATCTGATCACCCACTCCGATTAATTACTCCATCGGAGTCGCCTCGTTTTCTCTGGACCGTCTCGTTATATCGGAACCCTGGGAGCCGATCTAGGAGGACCGGGCGAAGTCACTTCATCAACGGGAAGCGGTGGCCACTTACCCCACCCGGGTCCTACCGGACCGACGTCTCTCCAAGGCCTCCTGGCTGGCTCGCCAAAATTGTCAGCGGGAAAACCTCCCAAAAGAACTTCAATCAATAAGGTTCGTTGGTCCAGAGAAAAGGATTTATTGGTAGCGCGTTTGCAAAGGCGGGTTCCCTCCTGTGTGAAGGAACCCTGAATATTGATGCAGAATGTTTTTTTATACCCTAACTGTCCTCCCCCTCCCACGAGGGCTTGGCTCACATTCTCATCTAATCGTTCATACACACATTTTCTTTTCCTCCCTGTTTCTTGCTATGTCTCCTTCTCTGCAAACAGATGATGTAGTTGAGCCCTGACTAGCAGGGTGTATCTGCAGACCACATCTCTATTCTCCTGAGTTTGAGGCACCACCGCCCTTCTGAAACTTCCTGATTTCCTCTCACAGTCCTGAGTGTGAGGCACGTACAGGGGTTTTTCTTTAAACAGTACTTTTTTATATTATTCCTCTCACAGTTTTATTCACAGTCATATTGTTTTGTGTTTTTTTAATGATTTTTGTTGCTGTTGTTTTGTGGTTGTCTTTGTATTGCCGCTCAGAGTTGCAGCAGTGAGATGGGCGGCTATATAAATTTAATCAACAAAATAAAATAAAGTATCTGTAGACTACCAACTTGTTCGCCCTGCCCAAACCCTGAAATAATTAAAAAAAAAAACCCTCTACAAAATCCCACCATTTAATATTTAATAAATTAATTATGATTTTTTTTTTACTGCGATTCCTATCCCCCTCAATTCCCCCTAAAGGCTTAGAAATGATACGAAAGAAAGGAGGGGGGGAAAGGCTGCCTGTGAACACGGCGACAGATGGCTAAGGCTGGCAGCAACAGCCCTCTCTTGCCTTTTCTTATCTCTAGGTTCTCTCGCGATCGCCGCCCTGCGCAGGCGCGGCCCTCGCAATGCCTTCCGGGAGTGCTCGTTTCCAATCCTCTTCCGGCCGCCTGCGCGGACTGCCCATTGGGTAGCGAGCGAGCCAGCGAGAGGAATCCGCCTGACGGGGGCAGAGCGCCGCGCGTGCGCAGGAGGGGGATCAGCATGTGGGCTACCACGGCCGGGCGGTGAGATGCGGAGGGCGGTGCGGCGAACCGATGCAGAAGCTGCAAGGGACGCTGCTGCGGGGCACAGGTCGGTGGGTCAGAAACCGGGGCGGGGCGGGGGGGTAGCGGATGGGAATTACTTAAGGCAGCCTTTCGCCTCGCCCCGGATCTCTGGGGAAAGGCCCTTTGCTCTATTGGGAGGGGGATGAATTTGAACCCGCCACTCTCCCCCTCTTTTGGGGGAACACCCCCTTGAAATGTGGATCCCCTCCATGGCCTCGCTGATTGGCAACACTTCGCCGGTTTGGGCGGATCTCGGAAAAGCGGAGCAGGGTTGGCCCGGGTTGGTCCTTGGATGGGAGACCACCAGGAAGAGCCACGAAGGTGGTCTAGAGGGGGAGGTTGAAACGGATGCCTCGGGAGAATGCTGGGATCAGCCGCTTCTGTGTTGACGCTAAGAAGCCTGCCGGGGCGTGATGTCCCTGAGGCCATGGAGAGCCAGGCTCGAGGGAGATCTTGCCTGTTACTTATTTCCCGTAAATGCCGGTGAAATTCACTCCCCTCCCTATTGAAGAAGGGAGCAAAGCCTTGTCTCCCCCCCACTTAACACGAACAAACTTAACTGTTTGTAAATTGCTTTAATTTTTTAATTGTATTATATTGTTCTTTTATAATTGTTTTACCTGATTGTTTTATTGTACCCAGTCACATACGTGAGATGGGCAGCTATATAAACAAATAAATAATAAAAAGAGGGTCTCCAAACAGATTCCAGCTCCTCTCATATAGCCTCCTCCAGACCCTTCCTGCAATTTGGGGGGTGGGGGTGGAGGGCTTTTTCTCAGAACTTCTTCCCACAACATATTTAACCTGACCAGTGAAAGCTGCAACAGCTACATTTGTAGAATATTCTAAACTTGGTTAGGATTTTTCCTGGGGGGTGGGGTTGGTTGGCATATTGGAAGAACTCCACTCATTTGGTTTGAGGAGCTTGATAATCTAGAAAAGTAGGTGTGAATATGGCCATTAAGAGGATGTTTTACCTTCCTTAACTAAGGAATTGATCTCCTACCTGTACCGAGGGTTGGGGAAAGGGTGATGTAATGGATCAAGTGCCCATCCTTGACTTTCTGCCACATATATGAAAAAGAACCTCTTCAGATTCTGGAGTGCCAGCCCCATCCAGATTGAGCAGCCTTGACCCCCATGAATAAATAGTCTTGCCAGATATGAAATGCTTTTCTGCAATTCAGAGGAGGCCGTATACTCCATTTCCACTACAGATTGTCCTTGACCACAATTAGGACTGGAACTCTCATCACTAAGCGAGGCGGTTGTTGAATCGTGCCCAGTTTTATGACCTTTTTTGCTGTGGTCATTAAGTGAATCACATGGTCTTTAAGTGAATCCAGCTTCCCCCATTGATTTAGTTTGTTAGAAGCCAGCTGGGAAGGTCACAAATGGCAATCACATGACCCCAGGATGCTGCAACCTTGTAAATAAATGTCGGTTGCCAAGCTCCTGAATTTTGATCACCTGACTGCAGGGATGCTGCAATGGCCGCAAGTACAAGGACCGGTTGTAAGTCACTTTTTCCAGTGCCGTTGTAACTTTGAACGATCGCTAAACAAATGGTCATAAGTCGGGGACTACCTGTACCTGCTTTGTCAAGCTTATATACTTCCTTACCAACCTGAAACATGGATTGCACATCTGTAATGCCCAGAAATAGATGTTCTCAGGGTGATAGATAGTAAAGTCCTTATAAAACCAGTATAGAATTGTTGTGTCAACAATATAAAAAGCCACACTGAAACTAGCTTAATAGATAAGTACAAATCTGGAGCAGCAATAAAAGTAGGTTGTTTTCTTTGTCTGCTTATCAATACTATATCTTCTGAAACTATACGAAAGAAGGAAGGAAGCCAGGGAGGGAGGGAGGCCAATCCCAGTAAAACAGTAACAACCCTCTGCATTTCTGAAACACTGAAATGGTTTCTCAAATGCTTTGGAAAATAAAACAGACCTCATTTGGTGATAGAAAGGCCATCACACAGGCATCAGCTGAATTACAATGTGGAGTGTGTTTTACAACTGGAGGATCAACAAGAGAGAGTCGCCTTGTGTGAGATGGGCAGCCATATAAATGTGAGCAATAAGTAAACAAATCACTGCTTTTCTCTGGTAACTGCCTGCCTTGCTCCTAGGCTCCATTACCTGGGAGGTAAAGCGGGAAGGAGAGATGCTGGTTTGTTCTCTCCCTGTTGGCACTTTCGAACCAGTTCCCAGAACAGTCAACCTTCTCTCGTTCTTTTAGGGAGTCTCTGTGTTGGGGTGAGATGTTACTCCTCGGCCAGGGTGAAAGAAGAAACCAGGAAACTATGGTTACATGAGCAGGTGGAACTGTTGGAGGGTAAGGCGGTAAATGAATCAAAATAAATGTCTGTGCAGATGCTTATGGGCAATTCATATTCAGGACTGGATGTTTATGCATTTGAGTTGACTTACCGATTACTGTGATTCGTACGCTGAAATTTGCATAACTCCTTACTCACAGCCAATAAGAATACATAAATCCAAAATATAAACATCTTTTAAAAACTCTTCTGCTCTCTTCCAAGCTCACTTAGTAGGTCTTCAGCTGCTTTATAAAGGATAAAAGGATGGTGCCCACCCTTTGTGGTAGGCCAGGTCAGGGAACAGGCACCAAAAGAAATACCAGACTTCCCCTTTATTGATCTAGCCAGTGTTTCTCAGCCTTAGCCACTTTAAGATGTGTGGACTTCAACTCCCAGAATTCCCCAGCCAGCATAGCGCAGCTTGCTGGGGAATTCTGGGAGTTGAAGTCCACACATCTTAAAGCGGCCAAGTTTGAGAAACACTGCTCTAGGCTATAAGGTTAGAATCTTGAAAGCTGGACAGTGTTTCTCTTAGACCCAAGAGAAGGCAGGCCAATGGAACAGCCTGCTGCTGGAAATTTGAATGGCACTCTCCTTCCTGTCCTTTAGAGCAGTGTTTCTCAGCATTGGCAACTTTAATGCTGGCTAGAGAGTTCTGGGATTTGAGTCCGCACATCTTAAAGTTGCCCAGGTTGAGAGGCAGCTAGAGCAGTTCAAAAGGGCTTTTGGCTAAGATCTGTCACTCATGGACCTCTTATTTTGTCTTTCTGTTGGAGTCCTTGAATTGATTACACTGGGGCTTTAAATTTTGCATTGTTGCATTGCTGTGGTTGTGTTACCTGAAATTATTATTGCGATGGACGCTGCCAGAAGTCTATGTGGAGTATAGTGGTATAAACATTAAGTCAGTGAGTAGATATATCCCGTTCATTCAGAAATAAATCTCTGTGTGTTCCATTCATAATCCTTCTGCCTGGCTACAGGAGAGGAGGGGAGGAGCAGTATATTTCATTCCATTGCATGCATTACTTCTTCTAGGAATCTCTTTTATGCTGGATGCTAGAAAAACAACGGTGCACTTTCCAATAAGCTCAAGTGCCTGCCCTTGCTTATTTTCCTCTTCCCTCCCTGGTCCTTTTTCCTTTTGTATCAGATCATGAGTCTTGGAGAAGGGATTGTTCCTTTAAATCTCTGCGCAGTGCCCAGGATACTTTGTTTTATAATGTTTGCACATTTATATATCCTTCAACCTGGTGCCCTGAGTTGGACTTCGACTTTCAGAATTGGAAAGCAAATTAGAAACACTGTGCTAGCTGGGAATTGCAGCAGGTGAAGTCCAACGTGTTTGGAAAATGCCATATATTTTGGATTTCAGCTTCAAAACTGAGTCCCTGTTTCTGTTCACCCCACGCCACTCTAGATCATACATTTTGTTCTTGTTTTCTCCCCCCAGTGCTGGAAGCCAGGGTGAAGCAGTTGCGGGCTGATCACGAATCGGAGCTACTGAAGCCCAAGATCCAAATATGTCGGGTCAGGAAATTGGAGTACTGTCCGCCTCCCCGGGTGCAGGAAACCGCTGCACCCCTATCAGCTCAGAGCAAGCAAGTCCCAAAGGATAAAGCCATCCGTACCATCAAGTCGACGAGTTGGAAGACCAAGCTGAAGATGGAAAAATATGCAAACAGCATGGCGCATTTGAAAAAGAATACCAATGTCTTAGAATCCATCCTCTGTTCTCATCAAACTCTGGAGGGCAAAAACTCCGAACAGTCCCCAGCGTCAGTCTGGAAATCGGTAGCACGCGGCTCCAAGGCAACTGAAAAGTCGAATGGAGACATTGACCCAGCTGTGAGTCTGGCCTGGGGAACAGCCCGGCCTCCTGTTTCTTCCACCACCAAGGGCTCCAATGAGCCTGTGCCGAAGCTTAACGAGAGGTTGCTTCAGGAAATGGGAGTCTACCAGGATGATATTCGGATGAGCATCCTGGCCTACATTGACACTTGCCTCTTCCTGAGCCAGAAGAAGAGAGCCCTGCAGTGTCTGTTGTACTTCCACAACTCCTTGCAGCTGAAGAAGTGGTTGAGTGCACAGATGTTCAGCCTTCTCATGTGCCACTACGCCAAGCAGGTATTCCTTTTGCCTCTTTTCACACCCATGGCCCTGCCTGGGAGGTTCCAGCTTAGCAGGTGATGCCCTTTCCCAAGTTGGGGGAGGAATTCAAATCCGGATCTCCTGGACCGAACACTCGTTGCTCTCAGCCAGCCTGGCCGCTGTTGTGGGGAAGGGAAGGGTGGTCCATGCTATCCAAAGGACACCCTATTTGAGGGGGGAGGATCTGCTGTTCCCCTTGCGCCAGGAGAAGAGGAAGCATGGCGTTGGCCGTAGAGCACAGGGGTGGGGAGAGCTGAGTTGACATCCTGGCTCAACCATGCATCTTTTGACATAAACATCATGCCCGTAGCTCTCTGCTGCTTGGGATGGGGAACAATATGCCTGTCAGCTGGACAGTGGGGTGGGGTGAGTGGGGTATGCAACTTAAAACAGGAAGAGGGCACCCTGTCTTCTAACTAGGTCTTGCCTGCCTTTGCTATTGTCATTGCAGAATTTATAGATTGTGTGCATTGGTATATGCAGCATGCATAGATAATGTGTTTATATATATGCAGAATATATAGGTTTTGTGTGTACATATATATATATGCAGTATATAAAAAGCATTTATATATATGCAGGAGGCTTCGATTATGTGCATTTATATGCAGCATATATAGGTTATGTGTTTTCAGGTAGTCCTTGACTTACGCCCATTTGTATGATCCCTCGCTGTGCGACACACCGGCACACTGCAGCCAACACACGAACGTGTCGCAGCACACAGTTTGGAAAGCTCTGATCTACAGATTCTGTGTTTATATATCTGCAGAATCTATAGATTTTCTGTGTGTGTGTGTGTGTGTGTGTGTGTGTGTGTGTGTATGCAGAATATATAGATTCTGTGTGTGTGTGAAAATGTGTGTGTGTGTGTTTGTGTAGCCCCAGTTTGCTAGTTGCTGTCTTTTAGGCTGGCTCCTAGCAGTCTTTAAGCCAAGCTGTTTTCTGGTCTTGTTCTTGTGAAGACCCTAAAAAGGAGAACAAAATGAAACAAAAGAAAAACGGAGCAGTAGAGACACAGCTGCCAGAGAGGCTTCATGTGGCAGCCATTCCTGCACTCTGTGGTGGCTTAAGCATAAGCTAGAGACTACTGATCATAGCTAACTGCTTCTGGGCTCACCTCAGTCACATTTCTGGGTCCAGACAACAGGCTAAACCATGATACGGCTTAGTGTGTTGTATGAAAAGGGTCAGTGGGTGTTTTCAATTTGTTTGCAAGGCTGCAGAAGCTGAGCTGCATGTTACGTTTTGGATCATCTCACAGTTCTTTTTGAGGGCTGGGTGGTAGACAGGATTAATGGGATTGACTGTGTGGTTGTATATGCCATCCCTGTTTCCTTCTCTGCTTAGGCTGAGCTTGAGAAAGTTGGCTCGCTGTTTTCCATGCTGGAGGAAAATAAACTCAAGCCGAATCAGGACTGTTACATGGCTGTGCTGAGTTGCATGGGCCGAATGAACTGTGAGCCCCATATCATTTCAAGGTGAGGAGCTGCGGTGCAAATAGGACAGCCTTAGGATGCGGTGTCTCTCTGAACTGGGGAGAGCACCCACAATGTGAAATGAAAATGGCACTCTGGCTTTGTAGCTCTGAAGGTTATAGAGACCTCAGTTCGGAGAAAGTCTTTCCCAGAATACTGTCTGCCGGGGAATGGTGGGAGGTGTTTCCAGGCAAAGCAAGCACCAGATTAGCTCCTTATGAGCTGCAGTGCTAACAGAAAACCATTTAGATCAGTGTTTCTCAACCCTGGCAACTTTAAGATGTGGGGAGTCCCCACATCTTAAAGTTGCCAAGGTTGAGAAACACCGATTTAGATGCTGTAGAAACAATTCTCAAGAGAGGATGCTGTTCCACAGTTGAAACACTGCAGAAAAATTACTCAGTATTGAATCCTGATACAAAAGATAAGCATACATTAAACATCTATATAAAATACCGTCCCAAACATCTGGGGAGATAAATCACCTGCAGCAGTCCGTGAACGAAATACTGTCCTCTGGTCAGCGTTCCATCCTTTAATCTTAGGGTAATCATAGAACGTCATGGAGAAGATCTGTGTGGTTGCTAGGAGTCGAAAATGACTGGATGGCACATAATCCGTCGATTGTAGAAGGTAGGGTGGGGGACGAAATGTCCTTTCAAAATATCTGAAAAAGACTGACAGTGGGTAAGCCAAAACACGTTTCAGATGCTTCCTGGGGGGCCTCAAAGTACTCAAATAAGTACTCGCCACAAACTTTGATTGCTGGATGGATGGATTGACGGATTTTGATTGATTATGCACCATCAAGTCAGCGTTGACTCTTAGCACCCACATAAATAGACTTTCTCCAGGATGATCTGTTTGCAATCTGTTCTCAACGATGCACCCATCGCTGCTGTAAACGAGTCCATTCGCCTGGCTGCTGGGAGTCCTCTTCTCTTTCTCTTTCAACTTTCTTCAGCGTTACAGGCTTCTCAGGGAAGTTAAGATGTGTCCAAAACAGGATAATTTGAGCGTGGTCATTTGTGCCTTGGGTGAGAACTTGGGACCGATTTGTTGCATGATCCGTTGGTTGGTTTTCCTGGCTGTCCGTGGTATTCCCAGGAGTCTTCTCCAACGCCAGAGTTCAAAAGCATCAATGTTCTTTCTATCCTGCTTCTTCAGACTTCACCTTTTGGTACCACAGAGAAAACTGTTGCCTACACAGTCCTGACCTTCACCACAATCACTCTGCCAGTGAATCCGTCCCGTACTCCTGGTCTGACTCTGAATAACGTTAGCTGAGGAGGATAGGAGCTGTTGGCAAGCTGTGCTAAAGGGTTTCCTTATTCTAGATGACCTATTTCTCTGATCCTACCAGATGCTTTTTATGCGATGACATTTGTAATTGTCCAGAGGTTGCTGTGCACCCGCTAAACACCCATATGCTCTATCCCCAAGCCCAACGGCAAACCCTGCATGCTGTCCTTCCTCCAACAGGTGTATCAAGCAGCTGGAAAGTGATGGCTTCTCCCTGGAAGACCTCTTCCAGGATTCCACACACGAAGACAGTGAAGTGAGGATGATCCTGAGAGCCATCCAGAAGGTCAAGCCAGACTTCAAACCACATTTCTTTTCCCCTCAAACCTGTACGGTGCCGCTACTGGAAGAATTCTATAAGAAGGTAAAATTGGAGTCTTTGCACGACCGTAGATATCTGGCTGCGGCCTGCCATAAACAGCCGTGTCCCGTAGGGCAGGGATGCATCACCTACCAGTGTCCTCTCTCTGGCTCTGTGTCAGATCCCCCCAATCAAAGGTTTTACAAAACCCCTTATCGGAGCATCTACCATCATTTCCTTCTCCAAGGAATGGACTCCGTGTCGCCAGATGGGAGGGGGTGTGAAGTTGGAGTGTGAAGTGGTTTATTGTGGCTATGGTGGACATCAAGGACCCGGGGTTGAGATATGCCAGGAATACCATCTGGATGGGAGGGGGGGTGACATGGTTTCATGGGAAAGGGGATTAACTAAGGGAATGTAGTTTTTAAGTTAGGTTTGAGCCGGAACTCTTTATTTGCAGCTTGCCTTCTGTACTGTTCATTACGCTTCATTAAAACAGTTAAAGGAATGCCAGCCTCCTGACTGTGATTGTGTGAATGCTTGAATGATCAGGCGCTGACACTCTGTTTCTGCAGTCTGCAGGCCTCCTTCCCCAGGAGTGAGCGAGGCCAAGGCAGAAACTGGGCCGGGCCACATCAATAATAAATTTGGATTTTAGCTTAATGTTTACCCTTCATTCAAATTAAACCGGTTGAATGGTGGGCAATGACTGTGAAATTATCAGCAAAAAGTGGCACGTTGTTGACCATGTCTAGAAGTTAACCATGGTTGGCTCTGGTTAGTATTTGGAGGATAGGCCACCAAAAGTCCAGGTCTAAACTGAAAAGTTGGGAAAATAGCTCAAAAGAAGGTAGAGACAACCACTCATGTATGTTTGTATGTATTTATTTATTACCCTGAAAAGTTGGAAAAATAGTTCAAAAGAAGGCAATTTATTTATTTATTTATTTATTTTCCCGAAAAGTTGGGAAAGTAGCTCAAAAGAAGGCAGAGACAAACCACTAATGTATCTCTGTATGTATTTATGTATTTTATTAATTATCCTGCCTGTATTATTTTTATAAATAACTCAAGGTGGGGAACATACCTAATACTCTGGTCTACCTTGAAGGGCTGACGCTCCGGGGGAAGGGCGTTCCACAGGGCAGGGGGAACGGTTTTACAGGAAAGGTTGGCTTCCTAGATCCCACAAGATCAGTGCTTCTCAACCTTGGCAACTTGAAGAGGGCTGGACTCTCTTCACCCCTCTTCAAGTTGCCGAGGTTGAGACACACTTCAGGAGATGACCATATTTAAGGGAAGGGTCCTGGAGGGTACCCACCCTATCTGACCTGGTGAAACAGGTAACAGCCTTCAGCCACACCCTTTCCTGGCTGGCACATAGTCACGTGAGCTCAGGAAAAGCATGGTTGAGTTAAGGAGGCCGTGGCAGGGAGCAACCACATTTCATGCTCAGTAAACACGCATTTGTTTTAAGGAGCAGCTGGCAGACTGAAAGAGGGCGCCTGCGCTGGATCCAAAGCACCTGCGTCCATTTTGGATCCAAACACTGCACATCTTGCAATGGCAAATTTTTTTAGGTGGTTTAATTTTCTGCTGATTTGGAAAGGCAAGCGCTGAGACATCCCCACTGCTTCCTTTCCTCTTTCTTTTCCCCCAGGAGAAGCCCATTTCTTACGCCAAGCTCAATTTCACAGTGCAAGATCTGCAGCAGCGGTTTCAGAAACAATACAGCATGGAGAATTCCGACAGGGTCACCATTGAGTCGGTGGAAGCCGCTAAGCCTATCACGGCTACTACTGTCAAAGCGGTAAAATTCATTCTTGAGGAGGTGGTTGTGTTTCTGGCCAGAATAAAAGGGGGAATGACAAATACATCGTGTTTCTAAGGAGATCCATGGCTGAGTCCTTGGAAGGGAAAGCATTAATGTCCAGAGTTTGGTAAGCTGTGCCCTGAAGGAGTGGCTGTCTAAAACAACGGGCTAGGAAGAGTTTAGGTAAAGGTAAAGGTTTCCCTTGACATTAAGTCCAGTCGTGTCCGACTCTAGGCGGCGGTGCTCATCTCCGTTTCAAAGCCGAAGAGCCGGCGTTTGTCCGTAGACACTTCCTCTGTGGTCGTGTGGCCAGCATGACTACACGGAACGCCGTTACCTGCCCGTGAAGAGTTTAGGTGATCTCATATTGCTATTTTATTGTAAGCAAGCTGTAATATGGAAAACTAAGTGGTAAATTCTTGATGGCAGAACTTACCATCAAGTTGGTAAGTCTGCAGCTACCCCAAATGAAGTGAAATGAAAATGACTGAAATCCTCATTCACAATTTCAATTTCCAGGGCCACCCACTGGTACAAAACTCTGAGCTGATTGCAAGGGTTAAAACCAGTTTAAAGCACAGCTTAAAACAGCATTTCTCAACCTCAGCAACTTTAAGATGTGTGGACTTCAACTCCCAGAATTCTCCAGGCAGCCATGCTTGCTGGGGATTCTGGGAGCTGAAGTCCACCCATCTTAAAGTTGCTAGGTTTGAAAAACGCTGATTTAAAGCAACAGTAAAGAGGCCATTTCATGGGGGGAAAATACCACACCAATTCCTAACCAAAATTTCCATAGTGGGCTGACAGCATCCTGGCCGAGGATCTGGAGAAGGATCCGAATCATCAGGGTTCTCTTAAAGGACAGCAAATGATTTTGGCATGATTTTACAGTTTGATACTTTCACAAGATTGGGCAATGCCAAGGCCCCATTGATTATGCTGGCTAGTAGATTAATTCTTTCCTCTAGGGCAGTGTTTCTCAACCCTGACAGTTTGAAGATGTGTGAACTTCAGCTCCCAGAATTCCCCAGCCAGTTTTGGGGGCTCCCAAAGGGTGGGGTTGGCTCCCTGTTGATATACAGCAGCTGGCCCTGCCAGTGTTGGTAGGGTGTGGTTTTCTCCTTGGCAGTTCCTTGGCTGGGGCGATGTCCTTTGCTCAACTGTTTGTCTGCTTGGCGGTTCCTTGGCTGGGGCGATGTCCTCTGCTCGACTGTTTGTCTGCTTGGCGGTTCCTTGGCTGGGGCGATGTCCTCTGCTCGACTGTTTGTCTGCTTGGCGGTTCCTTGGCTGGGGCGATGTCCTCTGCTCGACTGTTTGTCTGCTTGACGGTTCCTTGGCTGGGGCGATGTCCTTTGCTCGACTGTTTGTCTGCTTGGCGGTTCCTTGGCTGGGGCGATGTCCTTTGCTCGACTGTTTGTCTGCTTGGCGGTTCCTTGGCTGGGGCGATGTCCTTTGCTCGACTGTTTGTCTGCTTGGCGGTTCCTTGGCTGGGGCGATGTCCTCTGCTCGACTGTTTGTCTGCTTGGTGGTTCCTTGGCTGGGGCAATGTTCTCCGCTCGATTGTTTGCTGGTGTTCATCCCTTGTCTCTTTTGAATGGTCTGTAAATGTGGTTTATCTCTACCTGTCTATTGATGGCTGATTCGTCTGAAGGCCAAGCGTCCAGGAATTCCCCAGCTTTTTTGGCTTTGGCTCTGTCTAGGATGCTCACCGTTTCCCAGTTGAAACTATGGTTGAGTCTGTCCCTGTGTGGTGAGATTAAGGAGTTCCCATCGTGTCTTCTGACTGCCAGTTGGTGTTCGTGGATGGCTCTGCTAGTCTTCTGCCTGTCTGTCCTGCATAGTGGCTGTTACAGTCCTTATACCATATGTTGCAGATGACTCCTATACAGCTTATTGGATAAACTGCCATTGGCTGAGTGCACAGACATGCAAAGCACGTTATGGCACGCTGCACAGTGTGAATCCAAAGCCCTTTTTTTTTACTATGTTGCCCAAATATAGTATTTATTTTTACTTACTCGTTAGATTTATCTGCTGCCTCAATCCAAGAGAACTCATATTAATGGTACTTAATAAGGATGGGCACTCTGTTTCAAATCCACCTGTTCCCAATTCAGAATGCCCTATTTTGAATGCAGAGCGCCTCATCCATGCCCAGAGCAGTTGTTTCATTCTCAGGACAGGGTGTTTTGCACTCAGGATCAACCCGCTGTTTCAAATTCAGAAGAGTTTGACTCAACATTTTGCACGCTGCAAAACGTTTCGTTTGCAGTGTAGTGAATTACGTTTTCTCTCCCGCTCCCTTTCCGCAGCGGACAAGTTTGAGCAAGATCCGTTCCCACTGGCAGACAGCTCTTCTTCGCAACCTGAAGAAACTCAAGGACCGGGAGAAAATTTGGCATTCCGCCAAGCTAGACATCTATCCCTTCCTTTGCGTGCTGAAGGAAAAGGAATATGTAGATCTCCTGATGCAGGTAGATTGTGTTGGCTGCCCCTCTGTGGCTTCTCCCCGTTGGCGAGGGGAGGAGGTCGAGAAGGGCTGTTTCTCTGGAGAAGCACTGGTCCAGTGGGTCAGTCCCCCTGTGGAGGTAATACTGTCCCCCCACTTCGGTTTCTCTCCTTACTGTAAACAGGACTCTTCCGGGGAGCACTGGCGAGGCAGCCTTTGCTAATAGATCGGATGCTGCGTTGACAGGGGCGTCAAAAAAGTCAAGACGGCACCTGCACCATCCAAACACTACTCCTTTTTGCATGACTCAATGCAACAGGGCTTTGCCTGTGGCTCTTTAGATTTCTCCCCCACTTGGGCACGTGCATTGGTCTGTGAATTTTTATGTACCGGTAGTCCTCGCTTAACAACAGTAATTGGGACCGGCAACTCTGTTGCTAAGCAGCGCGGTTGTTAAGTGCAATGTCATGTGACCATACTGACTTACGACCGCGATTCCGGTACTTCCGTCATTAAGCGAATCCCATGCTGCCGTTAAGCGCGACGTCACGTGACTGCCGTTTGCGACTTCCTGCTGGCTCCCCCATTGACTTTGCTTGTCAGAAGCTGGCAGGGAAGGTCACAAATGGCGACAACGTGATGTGGGACGCCACAACCATCATAATTGTGTGCCGGTCGCCAAGCGCCCGAATTGCAATCACATCACTGCCGAGACACTGCGACAGCCACAAACCCAAGGGCCTGTCAAAAGTACCATTCGTTCAACACCGTCATAACTTTGAATGGTCACTGAACGAGTGACCGTTAAGCAAGTTCTACCTGTATAGGTTGTTTGTTATTTATTTGTTTGTTTGTTTATATTTCAAATTTAGTCACCGCCTATCTCACTCAAAGAGTGAGTTTGTTGGTTTATTATTATTATCATTATTATTACTACGACTGTGGGTGATTTATTTCTACAACTGCGGATGTTTTAATTCTGTTGCTGTACATTCTGGTTGGTAAGATCTCCAGGAGTCCAAACAGATTGCAGTAGGGTATAGATCTGATAAATACATGGGAGGCAAGAGAACTCCCGGCTGGTGATTAGTGGCTACTGAAAATAAGGACCAAACAATCTGACCTGGCACAAAATGGGCAACAAATTTGGGCATAGACCTGGTTTTGTCCATTTTGCTAAGCCATGGCTGGCTTAATTTAAGGATTTTTTTTCACTAAACAGCAATGGCTTAGCTTCACCGTAAGTTACATATTATGATTTACCAGCCACAATAACTGGATCCACCCAGTAGATTAATAAGGGTTGTCTACAGGGAGGAGTCAGAAAAGGCAAGCTGTTGGCCAAAGCCGTGGGATTGAAGCCCCACGTATAAGGGAGTGAGCTCTGATTGCACAGTTGTGCTCACCATCTTGACAAGCCAAATGGAATAATGCATATCTTGGTGCTTAGTGCCATGTATGAACCCAGCCAATGATTCTGGGAGAAGAGGGGACTAAGATTGAGTTCACATACTACACAAAGCCATCGTTGGTTTAACCCTGGTTTGCTGAATCAACTGCAGTTGCCTGGGATCATACCACCGGCTACACCTAAATTTTGCTGATAAGTAATACAATAATAAAAATAATACGTAATAAATAAATATCACCAAAAAAAATCATTAACGGCAGTTAATTTGGGGTAAACCTAAATTTTGCTGGTAAGTAATACAGTTATAAAAATACTAAGTAATAAAAATCAACAAAAAATTAGAATGTTGCCTCTAGCTTTTTTTTTTCTTCAAGTTAAAAACCTCTACTGGCCACATCTTCAGTCTCTTAAGATTGTCTTGGCTCTGTCCTTATTACATCTCCAGCAAAATGCTGTCTTAGACAGTAGATAATAAGGACGATGCTTTTTTAAAACACATTTTATAATGTCCTATACTTACCAAGTTTTGGGAGAAAGTAGTAGACCATACAGGTAGTCCTCACTTAACAACCATTTGTTTAGTGATGGCTCAGACTTATGATAGTGCTGAAAAAACTGACTTACAACCAGTTCTCACAACCGTTGCAGCGTCCCCGTGGTCACGTGATCACCATTTTTTTTTACCTTGCCACCTGGCTTCTGGCAAGCAAAATCAGTGGGGAACCATGTGATTTGTTTAATGACCACATGGTTCACTTAATGCCTGCAATGATTCACTTAACAACTGCTGCAAAAAAGGTCATAAAATTGGGCCAGATTTGCACAATGACCGCTTCGCTTAGCAACTGAAATTCCAATCTCAATTGTGGTCGTTAAGCGAGGACCACCTATATAAATGTTACTGTGCAACAAAAGCTAAAATTTTCAGAGGATAATATTCTCTTGAATTATATACCTAATACATGGAATTTAACAACTGGACAATGTAAATGGATTCTCCATACCCTTACTATGGCCAAAAGACTGATATTGCAGCATTGGAAAGGTATGGCCACATTTACTCAATGGATGGAAGATCTGATTATACTTGCTACCTATGAGCGGATTGCCTATAAGATGTAGACGTTGTATGGATGAGTGTAATGAAATATGGGACTCATTTATACAAAATATAGTAGGCTGAAAGAAAAAGAACAAACGGTTTCATTCTACTTGGATCAACGATCAATGCCAAGGGAAGTAGTAGTCAAGAAATTAAATGACGTATCGCGCTGGGAAAATCTGCCCTCAAAGACCCATCTAAAGTTTTCAGAAGTGAAGAGGTCAGTTTAAAAACAAAGGTGCGTCTGACTCACGCCATGGTCTTCTGAGTTCCCACATATGCCTGTGGAAGTTGGAAGGAAGAGATTAAAAAAGGAAGACAGAAGAAGAATCGATGCATTCGAATTGTGGGGTTGGCGAAGATTACTGAAAATACCAGGGACTGCCAGAAGAACAAACAAATAAGTTTTAGAAGGAATACGACCAGAATGTTCCCTAGAGGTGAAGATAACTAGGCTTAGACTCTCATATTTTGGGCACATCGTCAGGAAAGACCGAGCTCTTGAAAAGGACATCGTGTTTGGTAAAGTCGAGGGCCAGCGGAAAAGAGGAAGGCCTTCGATGCGATGGATTGATACAGTCACAGCCACAAAGGCTGCGAACATTGGAACAGTCAGGCACATGGCGCAAGACCAAACAGCATTTCATTCTGTCATACGTGGGGTCGCCATGAGTCGTAAATGACTGGATGGCAGCTAAGAACAGCAACAACAAAAAAGCATAGTTATATAAGTGTATTAGAAATAACTCAGGGCGGCAAACACACCTAATACTGCTTCTTCCTCCTATTTTTTATATACATATATACTGTGTATGAATACACACACACACACACACACACTAACCCACACAGAGTGTGTGTGTGTGTGTGTATAGACATACTCTTGCATAATGTTTGCATTAGATAATTATATATAGAATTCTAATCGTTTACTATTGCAACAACATACCTTTTTTTAATTTTCTTCACTTATTTTTTAAGCACTTCTAAGTGTTTTTTTTTTTTTTGACAACATATGTATCTTCGTGTGTTTTCCCTTTTGTTAAAGAAATAAATAAATAAGGTTGCCTTTGCTCTGTCGTCCCTTCTTTTCAGACGGTTTTCAGCCTGCCGACCCTTGGAGAGAGCCTCAACATCCTGGCGAAGGATCTAGGTACCAGAGTCTACAATAAATACACCATTCTTAGAAAAAGCCGGACCCTTTCAGTGGAGAATTTTGAGAAGACCTATGAAAGCTATGCCCAACTTTTTGCCAAAGATAATCAGGTATCCAACTTCAGTTGTCTTTTTTGTTTTTTTTAATACATTCAGTCGTGTCTGATTCTTGGAGACTGCCTGGACAAGGTTTTTCAGAACTCATTTGCTGTTGTCTCTTTCCCAGGGCTGAGAGAGAGGGACTGGCCCAAGATCACCCAGCTGGCTTCGTGCCTAAGGCAGGACTAGAACTCCCAGTCTCCCAGTTTCTAGCCTTAACCACGACACCAAACTGGCTCTCTCAGTTGTCTTAGGTGACCTTTAAACGCATCCCGAGTTCCTTGATTTACCACTCTCATCCTCTAATATTTTGGGTTCCAACAACTCAGGGCAGTTTGGGGCTAAAACTCGCTTTTTCGAGGTTACTTTCTAGGGTAAGATGATTGGTCTAGAGCAGAATTTTTCGACCTTTCTCAGGCCACGGTACCTGTTCGTTTAAAAAATAAAAATTCCTGGAACTTCTGATCAAGAAGTAAGGCACTGGTGATTAGAAAACTGGCAATATAATGAGAACCGAACTATTTAATGTAAATACAAAATTAGTAATTCCAATGTACAAAAAATTAAACTTGTGTTTTGGAGGCTAATGTTTTAACCAAACAAATCGATTCTTTGATTATTTTTCTTGCTACACAAAAATCTTCGAAGTGCTGTTTTCTGCTTGTGGAATTCTGCATGTTTTCTTTTGAAATATTCAGGACTTTTAGGATTGGATGCTTGGCTTCCAGATGTCTTCATAATTTTGCAGGATTCAGACTATTGTTGCCTCATACGATACTTGCTGTTGTTCCACACCCAGTCTGTTTGGTGTATCTTTCTTGCAGTCCATGTAAAACCCAACAGTGATAAAAGTCTGAATGTATGTCCAGTTCTTACTTGTGCTTGATGTTAATCTCTCAAGAAGCAGAAGCACTGAATTTGTCTTGCTTTTTTTCCTGTTTTCACCTCTTTCTATACCATCTGCAGTTATATGAATTAATAGCCAATGATCCTTATCTTGAAAAATATTTACAGGTAGTCCTCGACTTATGACCGTTTGGTAGGCGACCATTCCAAGTTACGATGGCACTGAACGAATGGTGGTTATGACCACTTCTCGGAGTTCCAGCCATCCCAGCACCCCACAGCCACATAATCATGATGTGGGTTCTTGGCAACCCGTTTGCACTTACGACCAGTTGCCAAGCACCCCGCAGTCACGTGCTCACCATTTGCAACTTTCCCTGCTGGCTCCCCCAGAAAGTCAATGGGGAAGCTGGCAAGGAATGTTGCAAGTCACTGGGGTAAGCCTCCCCACCCTCACCCCCTCTGAGCTCACGCCACACCAGCCACTCGCACGCACCCCCACACCCTCCCTGTCAGGGCCAGCCTCGCTTCGCAATAAGACACAGACTCACTTAATGGATATTAAGGATTTCTGGTTTATTGGAATGATAGCTGACAGAACGAAAAACGGGAACGGGGTAGGTAGTGTGGGGGTGCCCCTTTTATACCCTCCTGTATTGCCCCGGGCTTCCCCACCCCTCAATGCCCCGATCCCTCTTGATGGGACCCTTGATGGCTGCTTGGGCGTTTTCTCCGGTGTCCTCTTTGTCTCCCTGCAACGGTTGTGTCCTCCGGGGCACCATGTGCTCCTTATCTTCACTCCTCTGACGTCTCTCCTTTCAGTTGTTTATGGGATCATGGGTGTGGGTGTCTTTGGGTGCTTGTGTTAATCCCTGGTTTGATTATCTTCTTCCTCCTTTTCCTTAATGATCATGATCCACGTTGTGAGGCTCTTTGTGCCTTGCAACGAGGTCATGACATGCTGCCCCCCCAAAGATGTTCTATGGTGCTGGTTTCTCCGGGTATGCCTCATGGAACTGTCTTGTTAGTTGTCTAGCCATGACGTGTCGTGCCTGGACCCACTCTGGGTGTGAGAAATGTTTCCATCTCACGAGGTATTGTAGTGTTCCTCTTTGCTTTCTTGAGTCCAGTATTTCTTTTACTTCAAAATGTTGTTGGTTGTCTATCATTATGGGTGGGGGTGGAGGTTCTTCCGTATGCCATTTGGATGTGCTCGTTGGCTTCAGTAGTGCACAATGAAACACTGGGTGGACCCGTCTCAAATTGTAAGGCAGTTCCAGTTTGAAAGTAACTGGGTTGATTACCTGTATGATTTTAAAAGGTCCAATGAATTTCGGTGCCAATTTCTTCGAGGGTTGCGAGGTTTTTATGAACTTAGTGGAGAGGTAGACCCTATCTCCCACTTTGTAGTTCGGTGCCTCCGCCCTGTGGTTGTCCGCATATTTTTTGTACGTTGTTTGTGCGTCTGCTAGGGCCGTTTGGATGATTGGCCAGGTTGTTGCCAGCTGTGCCGCCCAATCATCTGGTGAGCAGGGCAGGGTTTCAGGTTGCGGCAATTCTGGTATCGGTACAAAGTCCCTTCCATAGACCACCTTAAAAGGGGTGTGGCCAGTGCTCTGGTGTACCGCGTTATTATAGGCCACCTCTGCAAAAGGTAGTAGGTCTACCCAGTTGTCCTGTTGATAATTTATGAATGCCCTCAGGAACTGTTCAAGTGTTGAGTTTAGGATCTCTGTGGATCCGTCCGTGTTTGGATGCCACGCAGTGGACAGTGCTTGCTTGGTTCCGATTAGTTTTAAAAATTCCCGCCAAAACTTTGACGTGAATTGTGTGCCTCTGTCGGTCACCAACCTGTAGGGGGCGCCGTGGATCCTGTATATGTGTGTTAGGAATAAACGTGCCAGCTGTTGTGCGGAGGGGATAGTCGCGCACGGGATGAAGTGTGCTTGTTTCGAGAAATAGTCTTTTACCACCCATATCACAGTTTTTCTTTGGCTGGGTGGGAGGTCCACAATGAAATCCATGGAAATTTCTTCCCATGGCCGGGAGGGGCTGGCTACCGCCTGCAGCAGCCCGTGGGGTTTCCCTCCTTTACGTTTGGTGGTGGCACATATGGGGCAGTTGCCTACGTAGTCTTTTACGTCCTTTCTGAGGTTTGGCCACCAAAATTGCCTCCTCGTTAGGTGGAGGGTTTTTACAAACCCAAAATGCCCTGCAGATTTGTCATCGTGCGCTCTGTGTAAGATTTCCCCCCGCAGTGATTCAGGCACGTACAAGGCTTTCTCTTTCCAGGCGATGTTGTCTTTGAAAGATACATGTTGTTGGTTATTCTGCAACCATGTATCTTGCTGTAGTGCTTGTGTGAGTCTTTGTTGCCAGTTCGGTGAAATTGAGCGTCGGCTCCGATCGCTCCCCGCCGTTCGTGCTGGCGTGCACTGATTCCTTGTCTGGCTCCGTGTGACAGCTGGGCAGCCGAGCTGTTTCTCGGTCCATACTGTTCCTACGATGTCGGAGGCTTGCGTGTCGTCCTGTGGCCGTCATGAAAGGGCGTCTGCCAAGAAGTTTTTCTTGCCCGGTATGAATTTCAGCGTGAAATTGAACCGGCTGAAAAACTGAGCCCATCGCACCTGCTTCGGGCTGAGTCGTTTTGGTGTGCTGAGTGCCTCCAGGTTCTTGTGGTCCGTCCAGACCTCGAAGGGGCAGGAGGCCCCCTCCAGCAGATGTCGCCACGTTTCCAAGGCTGTCTTCACTGCAAACGCCTCCTTTTCCCATACGTGCCATCTCCGCTCCGTTTCGGAGAATTTGCGGGAAAGGTAGGCGCAGGGCTTTAGGTGGTTGTCGGAGTCCTTTTGGAGCAGGATGGCTCCGATGGAAAAGTCGGAGGCATCTGCCTGCACCACAAAAGGCTTGGTGGGGTCGGGGTGTTGTAACACTGGCTCAGCTGTGAAGAGGGTTTTCAGTCTCTCGAAAGCCGTTTGACAGTCAGCTGTCCAATTCAGTAGCGCCCCCGGGTTCCTCGATTTGCGCGTGTCCCCCAAGCCCTTAGTCTTTAGCAGGTTAGTTAGGGGCAAAATAGTCTCTGCCAGCCTGGGCGTGAACCCCCTGTAGAAATTAGTGAATCCCAGGAGGCTTTGCAGTTGTCTCCTCGTGCGTGGGCGTTCCCACGCCAGGATGGCTTGGACCTTGCTGGGGTCCATTTCTATCCCTTTAGCAGAAATCCTATACCCTAGGTAATCAATTTGTTTTTTGTGAAACTCGCACTTGGAGAGCTTTACAAACAGCTCTGCCTTGCGAAGTTTCTTGAGCACGTCCTTTACCAAGCGTTCGTGCTCACGTTCTGTTTCTGTGTAGATCAGTACATCATCCAGGTAAACCAAAACCCCCTTAAAAAGGTGGTCACGCAGGACCTCATTAATTAACTGCATGAATACCCCCGGTGCTCCTGCCAATCCGAATGGGAGTACTTTATATTGAAACGCCCCCAATGGGCAATTGAAAGCAGTCTTCCACTCATCCCCCTCCCGTATCCGTATGCGGTAGTAGGCTTCCCTTATGTCCAGTTTGGAGAATACCTTACCCTTTACCAGGTGGGACAAAATGTCCTTTATTAAGGGTAAGGGGTATTTATTTGAAATGCTTGCTGCGTTTAATCCGCGGTAGTCTGTACAGAGCCGCAATGACCCGTCCTTTTTCTCGCGAAAGAGGACTGGCGCTCCCACTGGAGAGTTTGCTGGCTCGATAAAACCTCTCGCCAGATTTTTGTCTATGAAGTCCCTTAATGCAGCTAGCTCTCGCTGGGTCATAGCATATATTTTTGGTTTGGGTAGGGGTACCCCCGGGACCAGTTCAATGGTGCAGTCCGTCTTTCTGTGGGGGGGGAGTTTGTCCGCCTCTTTCTCACCGAAAACGTCGGCGAAATCCCCGTATTTGGTTGGCAGTCCCTCTGGCAGTGCTGTCTCTCTGTGTTCCGCAGTCGTCGTCGCCCCCCCCATGGCTGCTCGGGGAACCCTGTTCCCTGAAGGTGCTTGGTAACGCCCGTCAGCAAACTTAATCTCTCTGGTTCTCCAGTTGATGACTGGGTTTTGCTGCACGAGCCATGGGATCCCCAGTATGAGTCGGGGTTGCCCCACCGGTGCCACGATGAAAGCCAATTTTTCCTCGTGGCTGCCGAGCCGTAGCGCGGTTTCTCCGGTGTATTGGGTGACCGGGCCCCCTCCCGCTGCAGATCCATCGAGCTGCGAGAACACCAGGTGGTGCTGAAGTGGATAGCAGCGGAGGTCGAGTGCGGCTGCCAGGTCAGGGTGCATGAGGCTTTTGGAGCAACCCGAATCAATGAGTGCCCAGACCTTTTCGGTTTTATTTCGATGGGTGAGGGTGACACGGACGTAGAGGGTGGGGCATTCCTCACTCACCCCTTTGTCGAAGCGCCTGTCAGTGTCCTCCACCTGTCCTTCGGCGCCCCTTAGGCCAGGTGGTTGTCGTTTCCCGCCGCCTCATCGGGGTTGCTTTCCTCCTCCTCTGAACTGTAGGGGCCGTGTCTGCGTCGGTACTCCCCCTTTGCTGCTGGTCGCTTTCTTGGCGCTGGGGTTGGTGCTGTTTGTGCCCTCCTTGGGCTCTCTCTGGGCGTCGTTTTGGGGCATGCGGCTGCTTTGTGATCTTCCCTGCCGCACGTGAAACATTGCCCTTTAGCGAAGCGTCTGTCCCGTTCCTCCTTCCAGGGTTGGGGTCTCGCCCTCACCTGCCTTGCGCTGGTGCGTGGGGGTCTCGCTGTCTCCATCTGTTGCGTTTCCCTCCTTGCGTGGAGGAACGTGTCATGAGCGTTCTCCGCTTCCGCTGCCAGCTGGATCCACCCCGTGAGGGAGCTGGGGTTGTCGCGGCCAAGCGCCCACCGGAGGACGTTTAAGTTGAGTCCGTGTTTGAACTTCTCAATCAGTGTCGATTGAGACCAAGTGTCCACTTTTCCGGCTAGGGCTTGGAACTCCATGGCATACTCAGCCACGGAGCACGGGCTTTGTCTAAGTGTCTCTAGCGCCCTTTTTGCCTTTTCTTGCTCCAGGGGGTCCCTGAAGTGCCTTTCTAGTGCCTGCAGGAATTCAGTGCTGTCCTGCAGCGCCCGGGCGCCTGATTGGCACAATTGGACGTACCAATCGGCGGCCCGCCCTTTTAATTTTATGGCCAGGGCATTGATTTTTCCCCGCTCAGTTCTGAAGCAGGGACCCCATTCTTCGAGGTAGTACCTCGCGTTAGTCAAAAAAAAGGAAAGTTTCGAGGGGTCCCCATCGAACTTTATGCCAAAGTCTTTGGCGGGTGTCCTGGTCTGGCTCCTGGCCCCCTCTGCGTCGTGCCTCGGGCTCTGCGGGAGCTGCTGCGGGTCGGGGTGTCTCCGGTTCTCTTGCGGCATTGGTGCCTCTCTCTGGGTCTCCTCGCAAGGTCGTCGTCCCGTCGCTCGGGGGGGAGGGCGGGGTGTTCTCCCTCGGTCGGGCTCCTGGATCCAGGCTCCGCCGTCGCCGTCGCCGCCCGCCGGGTCGTCCCTCCGCCTCTCAGCCTGGCGCATCTCCCGTCGTGGGGTGGGCTCCTGGGGCCGGACGCCGCCGCCGCCGAGGTTGTCCCGCCGTCTCACGTCCGGGCGCGCCGCCGCTCGGTGGGTGGCCTCCTGGGGTCGGGTCCCGCCGTGGTCGCCGCCGTCCGCTGGGTCTCCACCCCGTCTCGCCTCCCGGTGCGCCTCCGGTCGTCGGTTGGGCTCCTTGGGTCGGG